>NC_141078.1:29580902-30780902 GCF_041138505.1 Cibotium barometz | reverse complement strand
AGCAACAATTCTGAGATAATAATAAAACCTTATTTCCCTATGAAATACAATACCTCCTGAAAGAGGAGCCACAAGAATATGCTTTAACTGGTTGGCTGCTTGGAGTTGTTTAATAACAATAAAGAAGAATGCAAACTGGCATGTCATGACATAGAACTGGAATGCAACAAGGTTAGTTTGTTAAAGATTGTCCAAAGCATCATTTTAAATATTCTTAGATACATGGGATCTCACATATACACCTTACTCACACATATAGGTAGACTTATGCATAAAGCTTGCATATATCCAAACTCAAGAAGTGCTCCTTCATGAGAAGATAAAAGCTGAGTTTTACTATGAATGATAAGGAGGGTTGTAATTTAAGAAGAAGACATCATCTATCAATAATTAAGGTCATATGTATTTAAGACAATAAGAAAGTGTAAGGTGGCACAAACAAGAAGCTTCAAAAAGAGGGTAGTCCAATTTGTGAGTCTACGTGATGGACTAGTCCAAGGGGGAAGAGGGGGCTATAGGATTGTCCAAGAGAGCAACATGATCCAATGCATGAAAAGATGGAGCTAGTGCAAAGTGTGACACCCTCAACCAAGGTGCACATGGAAGATGCATCAAAGGAAATAAATAGGCAAACAATTAGGTCCTTGTTACATGTTTGTAGTCAATACAGAGAAAAATTTTGAAAAACGCATCATCAACAAAAGTATTATAGATGGATTTAAGAGATATATTGGGCAAATTTCATCATGTCTAGGACTATGTGCAATTTTAGTAAAGGTCCATGAATGTGATATTAAATCATCTAAGTTGCCAACAAGAAGGTTCATTGTTCTTTAGTTCAAGTGAGAACCAAATTCATGCGATGTGCATGATTTCAGGGTTCTAACATCTCTAGCCTCAAACATACTCATGTATCTTATGAAGCTACAGAAAAACATTAATCATCAAGCTACAAAAAGTACCAACAAAACAAGAGAATGGCTTGTGAATCCTTTATGACATAGACCTACAATCCACCTAATACAAGAGTCAAGTAATACATCATCTATCAAGCTCAAAAAATGAAGCTATGAGTCTGTGTGGGGGGACAGGAAAGCATGAATCCACATAATCCAAAAATAGCGCTATGCAAAAGACTACTTCTCATTTGCTTCATCATAAAGAAAAATACACCTTCTCCTACGTTTCTCCCGTCCCAATGATCGATCATACGATATGGTGCTTGTCATGTGTATTGCCATTGCCTCTGCATAACATGGTAACTCACTTTAAACTTCCATGACAACATCAAAGAAAAAGAGAAAAGAAAAATGTAATAGAAAGACATGCATGTTTTACTTACTAGTCGGATGGTGCATCATACACTTCATAATCACCAGAGGATGTGTCACTTTCTCCAAGGTCTGCCACCTTTTTTGTGCCATAGATCTCCTCTATATATGGTGAAAGGTAATCCTTGCATATCTCCTCATCATTATCAATGACCAAGCAACCACGACCGGTGTGCATAGATGCCTTTAATATAGGCCCTGTCCCAACCCCCAACTCCAATATTGTACCTGTTCGTGGGCAAAGAGCCTCAGTAAACATAAGCATATGAGAGGGACTCCTCTCTAGAATCCCTCGCCAACTACCACTTTTTCCACCACGTCGTGCTCTATTGCTTGAAGGTAAGTAATGACCAATAATCTCACAAGAGAGGTCCTGCTGTGCAAAATATTTCCCACCTACAAATTGAAATACACATAGTATTAAGTGATCACATTCAAAAGTAACCTCCAATCATTTAAATTCAATGCACTCCTAATAAGTACTGAAAGTGTCATTCAACCTTTAATGCACTCTCACTATTGAAAGGAGGATCCTTTCCCCTCTTGTGGAATGCGAAAGCATAAAATACATTCACCTATACAGGCAACAAAGAAAAAACAACACAATATTAGATGACAAATAGCAAGAATTAACATTCAAGTGAATAGTCTTAAATCTTTTGCATATGTCCATGCTTTTGTAGTAGAGATAATGACTCACAGCTCTCCATAATCCATCTGAAACCTAACTCCAAGCTTGTACGCTTTGCAAAGCGCTCCACAGAAACAAGAGAAGAACTGAAGCAAAACACTAAGACCCATCCCATATCATCCATAACACATGATGCCACCAATAGAGAGAACTTCATGTGGTCATCTGTAAGGACATTCCATTGTGGAATACCTTGAAACCCATGAATAGGCAAACCTGCATATTAATCATGTATGTCAGCAAGTTCCTTTTACACAAACACCATCACAAAAAAGGAGTATACATTAAAAAAGTTTTACCAGTAGGAAGATCAATGAAAGTAAGGTCAACACTCCAACTACTTGGCTTGGAATTTCTCATCTTTGGACCTCCACCCAAACGCACATAAAACTCCCTCATAAAAGCAAACCCCTCATTGAAGTTTCCGGATGCAAACTCTTTTCCAAGCACTATGTAATCGTAAATCCAAACCTTGGAATGATTTTTGACTCCATGCTTCTCCACAAACAAAAAGCTAGAAAGTGGAGCATACACCATAGCTCCCTTGGTACTTGTCTTGTGTGCTATAGGACTCTCCAAATTACGGGTGTCTATAGATAGTATGTCCAACAAAAAAACAAATTAATAAAATCTAGAAAACTATTAAAAACAAATATTTAAATACAATCCAGAATAACCCAATGTTACCTTTTATTACATCTCCCTTTTTTTGAGAGGGACGCCCCTTGTTTTTTCCCAAAGCATGCATCTCTAGCTCTTCTCTCTCTTTGATAGATTTCAACTCTGCCTCCATTTTCTTCCTTTGCTCCTCTGACATCTCGCCTGATGACCCAGAATCAGATTTGCATTCTCCTTTTAAATGTTGAAGGTATCTCTCCTTCTCCTCCTCTAGGCACTCTCCTTTCTTCATGTCAATCCACCAAGGGCAATGCTTTCTCTCCCAATCCGTCAAGATAAAGACTCCATTAGGATCTTTACCTTCACGAAAGATGGAAGAGGTATACATACTATAGGTTGGAGGAGAAATCACAACCCAAGCCTTGCATATGTCAGGCAGACCATTGATTGTTTTCTTGGCTATTAGATGCATTAAAAACCTACAAAAGAGATATAATAAATCAACTAAAAAATAAACACGGTTCATAAGATTTCAAGAAACAATGCAAAAAGAGAATTACCTATAAACCAACCGTCTTGAGGAGTTTTTCAGATCCACATGCTTGGCCGGCAGAGTTGCCACACTCATCTCTTTCTGGAGTTCATAAAACAGCACTCCTCTATAACGGGTTTACAATATCTGCAAAATAAGTCTCTATGTGCACATCGGCAGGTAGCTCCACCTTATTCACCCCCTGAGTAGAATCTACCACTTGGTGTAGAAGTCGTGTGGCATCCTCCAATACCTGATCCATCCAAACCTCCTTTGCAAGCCAAGGAATGTAGTGGTGATCTCCAAGTGGCATACCATAGCTCTGCCAAAAATTCTCATCTGCACCTAACATCTTTAACATTTTCAGCTTGAGATTTTGGGAACAAGCAGCACTAGAAATGGCATAAAGTTTCTCAATTGAGATCTTAAACTTCTCATCCTCAAAGGGCAGCTTCCATAATACATTGAACCACTCCTCTGAATTAGATGGATTTACCACCGAAAGATTTTGTGCCACCAACAGAAAAGAACTAGAAGAAGAAATGCTTGTGATGCCAAAGAACCAAAAGCAGAAGATACAAACCCGTGTCATCCTTCTATTATAGGATTTAACGACACTCCTCCTAGCTAGTGTCTCAGCCTTAATACGCTCATCCTTTGCCAAGCTTGAGGGAATCTTCTTAATTGCCAATTCTAAATCTGATTTCCATTTATTCTTCAAAAAATAACAGCCATTAAAAAAACACTTAATGACAAAGATAGCAAAGTAACATTCTTAACCGCCTTTATTAAGTACTTACCCCATATACAATGGGTCCAAGAATAGCTTGAGTGAGAGGATACCAAACTCGCCTTCCAGATTGTGCCTCCCTAGACCTGGCCTTCTCCATCGACCTCTTATCTTCTTCCGTGAAGGAGTCAGTGAAATTAGATGGATCAAGAGAGCAAACCGTGCTTGTATGGAATAAGTAATCTTTGAGGTTTGTCTTTACAATATCCTCTTCATTCATTCTTCATGAAATAAATAGAAACAACCATAAGAACTAATCAAAACAACCATAAATACAATGTTGAATTTACAAAATGTGTAATACTCACATGTTTATTCTTTGAAGTGCAGCGCGATAAGCCTCATCTCATCTTGTTGATTAGGCACAATGAATTGCGCCATAACTCGAACATGTTTCTTCTTATCATTACGATACATCTCCTTGATGCTCTCAAGCCAAGAAGCGGTCCTGTGATTTCCCTCCCAAACATAAAACATCTTTCCACTTAACATAGACCACTCATCTTTAGATGCAATCTCCTCCTCAAACTCTTCATTGATAAGCTGCCAGTTTTTGTCCCATGTCTTCATGATATCTTCATCCACATCCTTTGTGCTGCCATCTGGTAGATTTATGGAGAGAACAAACATACCTTTCATCATCAAATATCCTTCCTCTTCAAAAACCTTCTTTAACAATGAGAGATCTTTTCGAAGCTCTCGCACCCTCTCGTTGACCAAGCATCTACACAGAGGGATCAATGGAGGCATGGAACCCTGATTAAGTGCCAAGCTGTCTATGAACTCAGACCCATGTGGCTTGATGATGGATTGTGGAATAAGATCATCCACATCTTTCTCATCCTTGTCACTAGAAGCATCAACATGTTGTTGAATCGGTATGAAAGGCTCAGTTAGAACTTTGTCTCTAGCTTCTTTGCTAACTTCCTTTTGAATGTGACTCCCTTGACCACTCTCTGCCATTTCAATGGTCTTTTCACTGCCATCACTAGGTGGAGATTTTCGCTTTCTTCCCACATTCTTGGCCGTTGATGTCTTCCTTTTTCCAAGAGCAGGTGACTACAAAAGACATTAAGAGCAAGTGATTATACAAGACATTGTTCTTTGCAACACTATTTCGCCAAATACATAAGGATGGAAAAACACTTGACATTACATGCATTCAGAGTTGCATAAGACAAATTCACAAATTTCAAGGCATTCATGCACCTCAATGAACCAAAACGAGGAAATTTCAAGGCATAAGAAAAATTTCATAACACATACATGCGAAATAGTGTTTGCCCTGTTCACAAACACACACACACACATACTATTTCGCTGGCGAAATAGTGTTTACCTAAGGCAAATATTTTGCCTCTCTCGTCTTCATCATCACCGCTCTACACATGCCCTTCAATTCAAATCAAAAAAGTCTTCATCACAAATACCTTTCCACATTGCATTGAGTGGAGGATGGATGTGTACTCCAAGTTGGGAAGGTTTCCACATTGCATTGAGTGGAGGATAGATAGGTATGCTCACAAGAACACACACATACACTATTTCGCTGGCGAAATAGTGTATGTGTGTGTTTTAGTTACCACAAAAACACACACAAACACTATTTCGCTGGCGAAATAGTGTGTGTGTGTGTTTTTGATAATCTGCAATGAGTGTGTGTGTGTGTTTTTGATAATCTTCTGAGCTTGGCCATCACGACATAATCTTGCAACTATGAAAAGGCGAAATAGTGTGTATGAGTTTTGGCTACTACAAAAACACACACAAACACTATTTCGCTGGCGAAATAGTGTGGGTGTGTGTTTTTGATTGTCTGTAATTTGGATCCGCCACACCTCTATTGCATCAAAAGTGCAGGCTGTCTACGCCTCGGGACGAAAATGCGAGCGCACAAACACACTCACACACACTATTTCGCTGGTGAAATAGTGTGGGTGTGTGAGTTTTCGTTACCACAAAAACACACACAAACACTATTTCGCTGGCGAAATAGTGTGGGTGTGTGTTTTTGATTGTCTGTAATTTGGATCCGCCACACCTCTATTGCATCAAAAGTGCAGGCTGTCTACGCCTCGGGACGAAAATGCGAGCGCACAAACACACTCACACACACTATTTCGCTGGCGAAATAGTGTGGGTGTGTGAGTTTTTGTTACCACAAAAACACACACAAACACTATTTCGCTGGCGAAATAGTGTGGGTGTGTGTTTTTGGTTTCCTGTAGTGTATATCCTCCAGTTTCTGTTCTTAGTAGAACCCATCATCACAGTCGGCGGACACTCTAGGGTAGACGTAGGGGAGGAAAGGCATGTGTGTGTGTGTGTGTGTGTGTAGTTCTGATTGTCCAAACTTTTCTGACAATTGTACTCCTATAGCTCTGGTGAGTGTCCGTAGATAAGGCAGTCCTTCCCTCATAATATAGGGAAGGCAGTCGCCTCCCCAGTAGTAGCCAGTTACTTACTGCTCTTGTGGCATATCTTGCCCCTACTTGCCCTCATGAGCTATCAGCTATCCCTCCAATGCTCATGCATGTTTCTATTGGTGCTGCAGTGCTGGCATAATGGCAGTTCTTCTGATGTCGGCGATCATGTGTCCCAACACCTTGGAAAGCTTGCCTAATTTTTTTTTGGCAATACCCTCCCCGACAGAGGGCAGACGATACCTCCCGGGGGTTGAACCTGGGTCCTTTACTCACCCACCCATTCACTTTAACCACTCGGCCAAGCCCCCTTTGGTAGGGTTGCCTAATTTTAGCACATGTATGGTCCTTATTGTGTCATGCACGCCTGAGCACACTCTGATTTCTCTTTGCCAATTTTACCCCTCTTGAGCCATCTTTCATATGGTCATTCATCATCATCCAACAAGGTGAAGATTAGAGTTAACTCTATCCTTAGCTTGTCTGTCTCTAGTATCATAGATTCAATGAGCCCCTACACAGGCTACCCGTGTATTTGAATTCCCAAGGCATGGACTAGCTTTCCATGCTAGTGAGTCTTAAATACACCATGTAACTACATGTCCAATAAGTCTATAAAAACTCAATTCATGTGCTCTGCGATTCATCACCCAACAAACTGCTGACAAATGCCTTGCCCAATCGAATGGTCTTATGGCTCACATTTCCCTCTCATGAAGTTTTATTAACCTAGTTTATGGCTTTTGTGACTTGAGTGGTGGAATCAAGATTTATCTCATAGGTTCTTTTCTTATTCTTGATCAGATGAGAGGAAAGTGACCAAAGTTTAGGCTCACAAGGTTTAGACTCGCATCAAAAGTGCATGTTGTCTACACAAACACACTCACACACACTATTTCGCTGGCGAAATAGTGTGTGTGTGAGTTTTGGTTACCACAAAAACACACACAAACACTATTTCGCTGGCGAAATAGTGTGGGTGTGTGTTTTTGGTTGATCACCATATCTATACGCATTGTTGTCCCACCATATCTCTACGCCTAAGTTACATCCACCATACATGAGTTGTCTACGCCATAGATGAGCGGTAGGGCATGATAGAAGGAGGCGAGCGCACAAACACACACACACACTAATATTCTTCGCCTTGCTCACAAACACACACACACTATTTCGCTGGCGAAATGGACTCGAAATACCTTGCTGCTGCCCACTGATCTCCTTGTCCCACGCTTCATGTGTGCTGCCCACTGATCTCCTCATCCCACGCAGAGGCTGAAGGCAATGCTCGGGAGAATGCTCGGGCGCAGAGGCGGAAGACAATGCTCGGGCGCAGAGGCTGAAGGCAATGTTCGGGAGAGCGAACTTGCTCGGGCGCAGATGAACGAACTTGCTGAAGAGATTGCTCAGGGGGAGATGCAACGAACTAGAGTCAACAAACTCACACACACCCAAATTAAAGGCTCTCTAACTCTCTCTAACTCTCTAATCCGAGTTCACTTTCCAGGGTCTCACCCGAGTAAAAGGCGCTCTAACTCACACACACCTACCCAAATAAAAGGCTCTCTAACTCTCTCTAACTCTCTCTCTCTCTAATCCGAGTTCACTTTCCAGGGTCTCCCACACTCGCGTCCATCAATCTCTAGCCTTAATTCCTTTCTATGGGCTCTCTCTCTCTCTGTCTCTCCGGAGATATTATTTAGCCTTAATACTTTGTAGGCTCCCTATTGAGCACTCGTTCTCTCTGTACATCTCTCCCAAGCATACTCTCTCTAGAGCGTTCTGTCATCTAGAGCGTTCTGTCATTTACCCGAATTAAACGCTCAAATCATCAAGAGCTTGACCCACCCCAACAGAGGGCAGACGATACCTCGATACCTAGGTTGCACCTAGGTCCTTTACTCACCCACCCATTCACTTTAACCACTCGCCCAACCCCCCTCTGGTAAGCGGATCTAGAGAATCTCTCTTTAACTCTCTTTAAAAAGGAGGTGGCGGCTTGAATGACACACACACACTTGTTGGGTTTAACGCACAACTTATATTCATGATTGCCTGGTTTTATACGGTTATATATTCTCTTTATGCTACATATTATAAATAATAGCTATTTTTAACCTTTTATAATAATTATTTGATTAAAGATCTTGCCTCATAACAAAAAATAAAAAGGACACTCTTTATAAAAGAAGTGTCGCCTCTAACAGGTCGACGAGTTCTTGACAATGGAGAAAGCAATTGTTCAGGATGAGAATGGTCTCAATCAGATGGAGTTCGTAACAATGGCTGGATTTGTTGAGGTGTCCAAAAGAGAATTGTCTTTACATTTTGGCCTGACAGAGGAATCCATCCACCTTCACCAAGTATCTGGTGATCCGGATGATGGCTTGTATTTTGATCTTGCATCTTACCTTAGAGAACAAGAAGTAATGTTTCACCTGGATTTTCAGTTTGGAAAGGTATTTATTGTTCGTGGAGATAAGGTGCCATGCATCCCTTCTCAAGATGAAGATTTTACAGATCTTGAAGTTGAAAAGAGGATTACAGGTGACACATTTCAAGAAGACGATGATGCTACAGTCAGTATAGTGCAATTACTCAGAAATCTTCCATTGAGGAACTCATTGAGAAACACTTTTATGCAAGCTAATGAAATAAAACAAGTGTCAGAGCTACCTAATAGATATGATGGGAATATAATGTTCGAGCTGCCCTATGCAAATCCCTCAACAAGAACCATTGGCATGGAAAGCAAGTTGGATGGGCATACTTGGACAAATGAGATGACAAGCAACATATCTGGATTTGAGGGAGTAGTGAGATACAGAAAGTGTGGTGGCCATTTACAATGCCTTAACAACTTATGCACTGGCTTGCAACGATCTAAAGTAAAAAATGAGAAGCATTGGACTGGTCGGTTAACAAGAGTTTGTCCAGAGGACTCAACAACAGAAGGATTCGGAAGCCTTAAGTGCTTTTATTGCACGTCATATCCAACTTGCATCGGTCAATGTACATGCAAGCTGGTGCTTTGTTTTCCCAATGAGATTGCAGGTAGAAAGGTGTCTAGAGGTGTCATACATATTGGCCACCACATGCATCCAGTTGCAGGGGGTGTTTCTAAACAAATTCTGGATAATGTCCATGAAAGAGTTAGTAGAATGGTTTCTAGAGACATTGGTGGTAAACCCAGATCTTTTCAACTAAAACTAGCAAAGGAGATTGTCATGGAATCTTGTCTTTTTCAACAACATGAAGGAGATGTTAAAGTGTCTGACAGAGACTTGTCTTGCTGGCAAAACTAGCACCTGCTCTCGACAACAGAAGGTTATCACGTTGGAGGAGAGACACACAAGTTGACTTTGGACATCCATGTGGTGACTTTGAGGCTCTGCTAAAGCTCAAATCAAAATTGATGTTTAATTACTTTCAGAGTATTGCATTCCCTGGGCAGATAGAGTTGTCAAGCTTCGAAAGGTGTCATGTCTTTAAAATGTCAACCCAAGGACCAGGTAATGGAGTAGAGTTGGTTAATAAAATGAGGCCTAAAGGTGAGTTAGGTGGCTGTTGGGTGTTCTTTGACTTTGTGAAGAGAATGCATGACTGGACGACCATGGCTTGCCATGTATATAATCCATTCGTGCGAGAGATGCAGACCATTGCAATAGGGGATTTTAAGGTCGAGGACACAGAGTCCCAGATTTTATTTTGGACATTGTTGAATATGGTTATGGAGAAAAAGGGTTACAAAAAGGCATGTTTCAAGGGATTCATGGCTGATGAGGCTCAGGCTAATTGGCGAGCAGTTAGGACAGTTTTTAATGGAGGCCCTGAAAATGTCATGGTTGGAAGAGAGAGGTCTTGCTCCTTTCATTGGGAGCAAAGCATGCAGCATCATGCAAAAAAATGCATTCCCTCTCATAGCCAAGAGGAGTTCAAGTCACGATGTCATGCATGGAAAGCAGCACCATCGGAGGAGGCTGCTGAGCAGGAATTGGACAATCTTTGGACATGGTTGCAAGAAGGTCATGCTGACAAAACCAATATCTTAGCTTTGCAAACATGGTTAATATGGTGGCATGCAAGAGTAGCTCACTGGGGTGAATACATGGTCAAGGTTAGAAAATCTAATATGGAGTTGACTCCTGCATTGTAATTTTGATTCATTTATCTTATGTTTAAATTTGTTCAAATATGCAGGCCATGGAGGGAGATGAAAAGTACCTTGTTCCAAGAGCAAACTTGGCGGAGTCTATGCATGGGAGTTGGCTGGCATCCAATGATGGGGTGAAATACATTTCCCTATACCATGCTTGCTATAATGACCTTTTGAATACTCTAATCCAACAGTCAAAATATGATAGCTATCCTAAGGGTGGCCACCTTGGATGTGGTCCTAGATTGGAGAAACTTAAGAGACGGGCCTCAACAAGTGCAATCCCACCTGCGGCAAGAGAAATTGTTGATCTCACAAATGAGGCTGCTGTAGAGCTAGAGGCTGCCAATAGGTCTCTCTCCGCAGATGGTGATTCTAGGTCTGTTCGGCGAAAAAGACGAGGTGTATTAAAGAATCCTATCAAAGAGGGAGATTCACACCGACCAGAGTATGAGTATGTCACTTACAACACACAACATCACGGTGCAGCCAATGTTTTGCAGGAAGTACATAATGAGGGAGAGGTGGAAATACATTCAACAAGGTGGGCAATCAGAAGGACAACACCAGGGAGTAAGGTGCGGTGCCAAGGATACTTGAGAAATGAGAAACGAAAATGTAATGAACTTATTGATAAAAAAGGTAGGGCAGGATTACTAGGAGTGCTAGCACCATTTTTTGATGGACTTATTGAAATCCCCTCTAGAACCAGGAAACAATTTGTATGGTTTTGTGGAAGTAATGTTGACCATACCTGGGAGCCCTCTCACAATGTAATCGAGAAACCAAGTACTAGACCTGCTGTGTGGCCCGTTGCAATTGGAACTTCATTGGATTCTATAGAAATATCTGCATTGTCAAAGGCAGGCTTTGATTTGAAGAACATTAGTGCAGAGGCACATCAACAAGTAGGGACTCCTCTTGCAAGTCATGATGATGCTGATGTGCGACCCATGAACCGCAATGGAAAGCTAGTGATTGTTGCCAGGGTGGTGAACAAAGAAATGCGGGATAGAATCAAAAGGGCTGCAGAGCTTATTTGCACTGTTCATGGGTGTAGGGTTGTTGTGCCAAAGGAGCATGTTGAATACACTTTATCGACTAAAGGAAGCATCAAGAAAGGACAAAACTACTTGGTTACTGTTTCAGCTTTTCCTTCTTGCACATGCGATGACTTTCAAAATCGAGATCGCAAAGGCAAAAGATACATGCCTTGCAAACACCTTTACTTTATTTATATGCATGAGCTGGACTTGAATGTGGATCACCAAAAGTTTATTCACCAAGCAGCCCTCACTAAAAGAGAGTTGCAGCAAGCTTTGCGACTAGTTGCTTGATGATGTAATTTTTACTTTTTGGTATTGCGCATAGTCCATGTTGGAACTCCTTCAATGTATTTAATTTTTGGTGTTGTTCGCAAATTGCAATGAGTTGTAGCAAGCATTGCTGCTAGTGGCTTGACGATGTAATTTTTACTTTAAGAGATTTAAATTTCAATTTTTCTTTGATGTGCACTTTTTACTTGTATTCATAGGGGTAGGGAAATATAAGCTTCCTTTGTCTTTATTCATACTGCAATGAAACTTATAATGTATTTCTTTTTGGGATCTTCTTTAAAGTCATGTTTGTAATGGATTTAAATTTCAATTTTTTCTTTGATGTGCACTTTTTATCTTTATTCATAGGGAAATACAAGCTTCCTTGAGGTTCATAGTTTGGATATTGCAATGATGATGGCCCTTTTTTTTTCCTTCGCTCGCCACGCTCGACACTTTACGCTCGTAAAAAGGGCCCCCCCTTTGTCTCAGGGTGTATAGTACATTGATGGTGACTCTTTTGTAGCAATACCTGCTCTAACAAACATGTGGCAATATCATTCCACAACTCTGGTCGAAGCTTTATCAAATCAAGCAAAGGTAAGGTACAAGCCACTGGTGCTGACAAAATAGCTTGCACAATGCCCATATCCATCTCCTTTGTCAACCTTCTATGCATGGAGGGTATCCTCAAGGTTTGAGAACAGTTCTCATACTATCCCAAATAAGATGGTAAGGTTTTCATTGTATGCTTACTTCTAGGAGAAACAATTGTTTGAACTTCCTCCTGGATGTTTGGGCGTCTAAAGTTGTTTCTTGTGCCCCTGGTAAAATCCACTTCGGAGAATGGAGGTGAAATAATAGAGGACATATTCTCATTAACTTTCTCATGAACTGCTGCCCACATCTCATTTGCCATGCCCTCATTAGCATCAATAACTTCATCATTGCATGGGAAGGCAAGACTAGGTGGTGGTAGAATGCCTTTTTCAATTGGTGTAGACTTCTCGCTACTATGAGCTTGTGAGATCAACTCACTTTTCATTTCCCAACTTGATGACACTTCTGGTATGGTTTCTAATGTTGGCTTAAGAGAGGTTGGGCCCCGAGGGATAGGTGGAGGTGGGCCCTCAAGTATTGATTGAGCTTCCCTAATGAGTTGCTGATGTACAACTAGATTGATCTTCTCCTCACCATGAGGGTTTGGGTATTCTTGAAGCTTCTTGGGTAGCTTAGATAAAGCTGCAATGCGACTTCTATGAGCATCAATGATGGCATCTAGATTCTCGTTCACCTTATCCACAAAAACAGAACCCCCAGAACTATCCTCCGTTGTACTAGCCTCATATTGTTTAGCACTAGGCCCAGGTTGAGGCATGCACTTCTTGGGATGTAAAAGCTTGATCCTTCATGTTTTGTTTAGAGACTTCTTGAGAACTAGTGGATGCACTCTTAGTTTGCTTGTTGCGGTTCTCCTCCTAGTGGTCCTTTTTCTATTGGAATGTAGGGTCTTGTCCACTAGATTTGCCTTTGCATCCCTAGTTCGAGGCGTCTCATCAGTCTGCATTTCGGCATTTCGTGTCCTGTGATCTAGTCATGACTCTAAGTGGCACGACATCCTCATTCTCTGATGAAGGTGGCGATGGAACTGCCTCTACAAAGTTGAGTGAGACCTTTGGTTGAGAGGTGCCTTCCTCATGTGGTTTCAGCAAACAATCCTTTGGAAAGTGTTCTACACAACACCCTAGACAATATCTTTCAATTGGTGAAAACTGTGGTACTGTTGTATTGGATCGAGCTGCTTGCCTTGAGTGATGTGGACAATCACGAGCCCAATGGGGTTCTCCGCACTCATAACAGGGGCCCATTAGTTTGGCTTCTACTTTCCTTTGCTACCATTGACCTGAGGGGCCTGGAGTCCTAGGTTGGTAGCCGCCTAGCAACATCAAAGAATTTTGTTCCCCCGGCCAATGCTTGGCATATGCGGGACTTTCAAAGAGATTTTCCTTGGATGAATGATGCATATTCCTCCTCCACATAGCTTGGGTTTACCAAGTCTCTACACATATTTGAATTGTCGTAGTAGTCAACAAACCTCACAGGAGCAATCCCAGGAGCAGGAGGTTGAGCTCCAAGTACAGGTCGTGCTTGCTCTTGTGCCATCGGAGGCTTATGTTCAAAATTAGTGTACTGTTGATGCATTTGTGGAACCACTGCACCCCTTTGCTGCTCACATTCTTGTCTCATTCTTGCAATGCGAGTACGTTCCTGTGTGGTGTGGGTATAATTCCAAGCACAGGCATGGCACCACTTCTTTGTGGGTTGGTTTGTGTGACTAGAGGAGAAAAGGTATTACATTCTTCGGTTTTATGGTTATCGCCACATGCTCCACAAAGATGAGGACTTGTAGGTAGTACACTCCTCATTCGGTGCCTGCTGTTGTTGTTGTGGCTGCATGGGTAGGCGATAGGTTTGTCCCAATCTCCTTAGTACTAGGTTAGCTATGTGGTCTGGATTTACTAGTGCGCTAGACCCTGAACTTTGGTTATCACCCCACTAATCTCTAGGTTGCACCTCAGGGCCAGTACCATCTTGGAATTTGAAGTTATCTGTGAAATCCATAGCATCATGGCAACACATTGAAATTTGTATGCTTCTTTGCATAGAGATGTGTGTGCAGTGTTGAACTTTTGAGTCCTTTTAAGAAGAGAGAAATTAATCGACTCTGGGTGGGCTTCTCATCTTCTGGGCAACGATTAATGTACTGCTTCATCCTATTTACACAGTCTCTAACACTCTCAGTCTCGCCTTGCTTGAAAGAGTAGATGTTTGCTGCTGTGTCATGCTGAATCCCCATCAAGAAAAAAGCAGCAATGAATCTCTCTTCCAAAACTCGTAAAGAAGACTTGTCTGAAGCCTCTAGTGCCTGAAACCAAGCAAGGGCCTTTCCCTCAAGAGTGAGCCCAGACCCTTCAATTTTTGTATGCTTGTCAGTCACTTGCTCAGCTCGAACTGCTTGCCTAAATGCTGCTACATGGTCATATGGATCTCCCGACCCTTCGTACTTCTTTACCAGTTTCTGAAGCGTTGATGGTCTTACTCGTCTTGAATACTCATCATCGGGCCTACGGCCTCTCACTCTCAGTGGGAACTGTTCCTCTCTTTGGTAAGATGGTCCACATGCATCCCAAATTGGTGTGGGTCCCCTATTACCTGCCTCATCAACCCCCTCTAAAGATCTTATTACCCGCATTTCAGGAGGTGCATTTATGGGGAGGGCTGGAATGGTTTTAAAGGGTTTTCAAGGGTCGAGTTGGCTCCCCGACCCTCCGATTGTCGTAGTGAGATAAACGTTGCTGTGGTGTGATCTGTGGTCGCACTTTTGGTGTAGGATAATATCTTGGTGCTAGAGTTGGGCTACTTGCAGTGGTCCACTTTGATGTTGAGGGTCCCTCTCTAGTGAACTCTCGTAGGGGAGGAGCAACAGTTTCTCCAAGAAAGGCTGTCTCTCCTGGTTTAGCTGTATTAGTTGAGAACACTTCCATGAATAATGGTTGTCCTCTCCACGTGAGCTCACGAATCTCCTTCCAATCTAAGGTTCGGTATTCATTGGCCCATTTATCAACGATTCGGTTCTTGTATCCTGCAAGCTTCTCGATTGCCACCACAAGTGCTAGAGGAAGATCTAGCTCTGGCAATCTAGTTGTGGCATAATATCCTTCTAAAGAGTCCTTATTATAGACCTCTTGAAGTGGGTCATCTTGAAAGACCTTTGTCACTGGAATTTGTCGTACAAACTCTCATTGGTTCTCAGTCCCCTGACCCATTTTGCTCTTGCCTTTCGTGTCCCTTTCCAAATTTAGATCTACAAAAAGTAAATTATCTATGGGTGGCTTTGAGGACTGGGCATTGGATGGTCCAGGCATGTCCGGCTCAATGAGCCAATCATCTCTAGACTCCCTTGCTCCGGAAGGCTTCGATAAGTCTAGGAACTCACTCTTAGAGAGTCCTCCTAATTTGTCTACATTCTCTGGATGATAGGTGACTTCGTAGAGCGAACACCATCTCCACCCATGTACATGTTTCTCAGCTCCTTGAGCATTCGTGTAGACATATTGAAGTCTCACATTGAGTGGTAACCCCATGATGTCGGCTTCAAATGGATGAAAAGATATTGTGGGTGTCCTATTTGGGACTAAGGGATGACTATTTGACGGCCCTAGATTGTCCATAGACAATGAGCTAGTTGTTTTGGAAAGGGTATCAGATTGGGATTCGGAAAAGATTTCAGTAATATCTGCCAAATTTTCTACCGATTGGGTCCCACTTTCCTGCGTAGGTACTCTAGAAGGTGTCCTAGACCCTATGGCAGTGTCTATATGACGTCCTGACCGCAAGTGCATAAGGTCAAATTTTAAGGTTTTTTTTTCAAAAAATCCAAAAATTTTCAAGTTGGCTCAAACTTTGCCAGAACCCATTTTGAACCCCCTCGAACACATTAGGCCAAAAAAATAGCGTATTTTTCAGGATAAAAAATCGCCTAAAATTTACCAGTTTCCCATACTATGGGAAAATGGTTTCGGGACCGAAATTTCGACACGATGGGTGTTTTCTAACTCCTCTCGAAAAGTTAGATAACCTCCAATTTTTTGCGAGACAGAAAATGAAAAATTTTTCCTTTTTTTGCACCCCCTTATCCAGTGTGGTGGTGGTCTTTATGGTGCGGTGTGTGGGTCTCTCCACGCGATGCGCTGTTCACGCACAACCGTCTTCTTTTATTATTATTAGTTTTTTCCTTTTTTGAAGTGTGTGTGCAGTGAACTCAATGCAGTTGTGAGATTTGCAGCGAATTCAATGCGTGTGCAGCTGTGAGATTTGCAACGAATTCGAAATGTTCAATCTTCATGTGTGTGTACAGATTTCAGTTTCTCTATAGGTGCAGGTTTAACAGAGAACTAAAATGCACAAAATTAAAGATGCAGAGAACTAAACTAAGCTAAGAACAAAAAATAAAACGAACACACAAAAAATTGAAATTGTAAAAATTATCCTCAAACAGAATGACAGAAATGCAAAAACAGGCCTCTCTCTTTCGCACACAAATTGAAATTGGCAGGTTTAGCGCCTACCTCCAATCCTTCCCGTGTGTTGAATCCTTGTCCTGACCTCAAGTGAGAAGCGTAGCTAGCCAATCGCACTCAAATTGCAAGACAAATAAAGAGAATTTAACAACAGATTAGTCTTAAATAAGTACCAAAATTAGTCCCAAAGCCTGCTCTCCTATCCAACAGTTTTGCAACCGATTGGAGCTTAACAAGGAGTGGTAGTGGATGTATAGTGCTCAACTAATGTAGGCACTCGCTCCCCGGCAGCGACACCACTGTAGAGCGGTTCTCTCTACCGTGCAATATAGTGCTCATAGAGTACTACCGATCAACAAATGTGTTAAGAAACACAATGTCAATCCGAGGACTCGACCCGATTAGTGCATGAAGGCTTATCCCTTGAGGGAGAGCTCACATACACGAACCACCACTTGACGATTCAACCATTCAACACCTCAATCAATCTCTCAATCTCTTAAATCCACTACACTAATCAAGAGAACAAGCAATGCATGGCAATCTCTTAATCCCATTCAAACATTGATGAAATCTTAGCTTTTCCTAATGCCAGCAAACCCATAAGCGTGCATCTACTAACCCACAAGCTTAGCTTTCCCTAATGCTAGCAAACCCATAAGCGTGCATCTACTAACCCACAAGCTTAAGCAAGCATAGAATGTAACATTCACAAACCCACAAGCTGATAGAGAGAGTCTATCCATGAATAACTCATTGCCAATGAAGTGGGCAAGAGCTTGCATCAATGGAGACTACACACACACACACACTACAAGCATGCATCATACACAAGAGAAAGAAAGAAGCATTCAAATAATCATAGATTAATCTACTTCAATGATGTTAAAAAAGATTAAGAGAAAGAAGTGGAGCTATACTCATTGGAGCTTGATGCTCATTAGAGTACAATAGAGAGAGAGTTAGAGAGTTGCCATAGCTTGAGAGCTCAAGAGCTTCACTCAATAGCTTATGAGAATGGCCAAAAACGTCCCCTTTCTTTAGCTAACATCTCTTTTATAGAGATGCCACTAACCCTTATTCTAGGCCTCTTTCACACATGGGCGGACAACCCCATAAGTGAGCCTTGCTTAATACACTTAGAACTCTCATTTAGAACCCACATTGGCCTAAAACAATTTACATTGCACTTCGGCACAAAAATATGGAAAAACTATGTGCGTCTTTATGTTCCCATGGCTACAATCCTGCTCTCGCGCATTAATTGCTTCCGGCCTCCTTCCATACTCCGTGTTCCCGTGGAACATGGGGTCACTCATTTCAACAGATTCATGGTCCAGCTCATTTGGATCTATTGTCAACAAAAGTTTAAGCAATAGGCCACCTATCTTCCCTATAATGTCATGTAGCATGCATATAACTAAGTCCCCCACTCCTCCACTTGGAAGCCTCACTTTGACGTGTGCCTTGATTTTCATCCATCATTGCCAATGGCTCCATAGCCCCCATGTGAACATTCTAGGCTTCAAGGGACCGGTACAGAGCTAAGAATTTTGCCAAGTAGCTACAAGACCTCCTTCAGATTATGCACGAAACTCTAGAGTAGACTCAAGACAAGTATAAGCTTCAAGGATACAAGCTAAAGAGCATGTCCAGTTTTGGCATAGGTGATCTAGTGTACCTCCATCTCCCAAGTAAAATTCTCAAAGGTATACATTCAAGGTCAATTAAAAAGGTGAATGACAATGCATAAAAGCTTCAATTGACACTTGGTTTACTACTGCATCTAGCCATCACTATATAATTTCTCAAGCTATACTATCCCTCGCATCGCACTAATGACCTAAGCTCCTCGTTTGTCTGAGCAGTCTCTTACACTATTAGCATGTTCATTTGAGACAAGCATTAAGCCGCCTTCTTGCTAAGAGTTATGCACTCACCACCATTGGGTTCATAACTTGCTTTAAGGCCATCAAAAGCTAGACATTATTCAATCTCAGTGAGTTTTTGAGCATTGGACGAGTTTGAATGTCCATAACTTAATAAGTTGTATATAAGTCAACACTCAATGGAACTTTACATGTTATTTTGAACTTGTCAGTTCTCTTTCCCTCTCTTGTATGGGGTGCTTCTTAATACTCTCCTTATGGTGCTCCTTATGGTACTTCTCTCTTGGTATTTCTTGCTCCATGGTATTGGTGAGTGCTCTAGCTCTATTATGAGCTGTTATCATGTTGGTTTTTGCATGTGTTTATCGATTTGCTTGAGATTTTAGACTTGTGTGAGTGTGCAAAGCTTGCATATGATTATCTTGAATGAAGGAGCAAGTTCTTGGCTGAAATATCAAAACTTGGGTGGAGTAAAGCTTAAGTATGAGAAGGAAGTGGATCTAGGAAGAGGAGAGAAAATGAGCTTGTGAGAGGAAAAGGAAAACACAGGCGGATGTGCTAGGTAGGAGAGGGATAGGCTGAAATGCTTGTGAATGTCCCATGGTGGAGCCGTCTTTCATGGTGCATATTCTTGTGTATCTTAAAGAAGGAATAGGCTCAAGGGATCATGTCCCATGAGGGAGGCCATCATGGTGCATATTCTTGTGTATCTTAAATAAGGAATAGGCTCAAGGGATCATGTCCCATGAGGGAGGCCATCAATCTAGTGCTGACTCTTCTAGGTGACATCTAGAACAAGAAGGAACGTATTGATGATTAACTAAATTTAGAACCAAGTTAAGCAAGGTCAATTGGCACTCACAACTGCAATATCATCCTTTTCTTGGCATGTGTTTAGCCCTCTAGATTAGTGCATGAGCGAAGTAAAAGACTTCTTGCATATTGCCCTTGTTTAGTCCTCCACATCATTACAAGTGTAAAGAGAAACTTGCTTGCCAAGGCAATGGAAGTGGAGCTATTCGAGAATATTGCAGCCAAGGAGTTGTTGATCAATATTTTAGAAGACTTGTAAGCATTCCCTTCCAAGGAGATGTTGATGGAAGTTTTCATGATAAAGCATGAATCATGCTCGAATCATGTCATCGGATGGTCAAGGTTAAGCTAATGTTTTAATCCAACAGTTGAGATTAAGTTCAACTTAAAAAGCATTATGCCATGTACAATCAAGAATTCATATCTCTGAGTTGAAATATTTCATTTTGAGTGTTTGTTGTGGTATGGTGACTTTTCCTTTTACTTTTTGTCAAGCTTTGAAAAGATGATATAGTCTTTTGAGTGTTATAATTATTCTAAAATAGATTGTGGAATTAAAAATTCACTTAGTATGTTTTGTGCACTCCTTGTTCATGAGAAGATGTATGGAAATGCTCATCTTTTATGTTGGTCCCTCTGAAGTGTGAACTTGGCCAACCTTAACTTCACATTTGTGGTGAAGGTTGACAAATTTAAGTGGGCCGCCTCTAGAATTTTAGAGTAACTTACCTTGGGAAGTGGTTATGAAACGCCATTACCTCACAAGGTCTGACTAATGTATGACGTTTCTAGTCCAAGATACAAATAATGAGGTTTAAGTGTAATGCGGCACCTTTAAAAGAGTGCATTTATCCTAAAGATATTGGAAGTTCTTTTTTGACAACATCCTCTAACTGTCCAAGATGTTCATCCCAACCTATCAAGGGATTTGTTCATCTTTATCTATCATCATTCACACAAACCAAGCATTCCTAACAATCTGTGAACCATTCTAGCCAAGACTTATCAAGCCTGTAAAATGCCACTTATTGGTGAAATTCCAGTAGTAAGCTCAAACAGCTTAAGTTCCTTTACATGACATCTGAGAATGTCTCTTAGCCACAAGATTGCCAATCGCGACATGTACATGACACCCGAGAATGTCTTTAACCCACACAATTACCAATCATGAAATGGCAGAGCTACCAACTTACAAAGAAGAGCAAAATCAAAGGCCATCCTTTAGTTTGGAGACATTTGATCCCCCTTTCCAAGCAATGCAAGACTGATGATGAGTCATTTGAGTGTGGAGAGAAGCTGCATTTTTACTATCCCTTTTGCCACTATATCTTCTACACACCTAGGGTGCATTTGTTCCATGATGCGTTATTTCTGCATCGCATCAATCATATGTACCATACCTTTGACCCACACAATGTGAACCAATGGCATTGAACAATACCATCATGATGTCTTGCCTTCTTTAGAAAACAGCTTTTGCAAGAAAGTCATGGAACTGATCAGCACTACAGTGACCCTGGCCAGGCCCAAGAAACCACTACACTGATTTTAGCCCACCTCTTGCATGCATCCTTTCCAAGGCGGGGGTTAATCCATCAGCTTGTTAGTAGATACTAAAAGTCAGTCCTTACAAGGTTCCTCCCAAATGATGACCATTCCGCCGCTACTAACAAGATCAAAAACCCTTCTCGCGAAGGTAGACTAGCTCACCTACATTCACGACCAGGGGGGATAAAGTAGAAGAAGAATCTTTGGGCTCGCTAGAAGAAATCTCTGTGCCTCTAAGAGAACCAAGAAAAAAAGTACACTTGAACTACTTTTATGGGAGATATATGAACCCCTTCCTCTTCCCTTGTTCTTAAAGTACGGACTGTAAGAGTGCCTTTCTTACACACAATGGGAAATCATGATAATTTACTTACTCATGATGCAAGAAAACAATCCTTCCTAAACACTAGCGAATGTACAGCATATACACTAAGCGCAATGAAGTAAAATTAGTTGCAGTAATTGAAATATCATGTTGTGTGAAGATACATGGAATCCACCAAAACAAAAATCCTTATTGAAGGTAAGCCAATGGATGATCACATGAACTGTTAATTGTTTCATTATTTTGTACAATAATGATAATAAATCCTTCAAAAATCATTGAGATCATCTTGACATGATGTGGGGAAATTCAAAAAAAGTAGAGTTCAGAAGGTTTAAAGCTAATGCACTGCTCCCAAAGAACTCCAATATTAACATCCCAAAAATGTTGGGTGCAAGTCTTGTTCTGGCTAGCCCTTCTATCGGTTCTAGAGTGCATATACATGATTGAGCAACAAGAAATGGCAGATAAAAGTAAATTATTAATTCTTGCACTTGAAAACGCGACTCTTAGAACCACCGACTTTATATATTCACCTCACCTGCCTATCAATCACCATAAATTAGACAGACAGGTATAAAAGTTGATCTTCCATCTAGACTTTATGAGGGTATCACTCAAAAGAGAGAAACTAAGAACAGTGTAATTATGAGTTCATTATGAACTTTCCCACGGAATCTTTGCACCATAACTTATAACTTGTCAAAAAAAAAGAGCCCAGTATTAGAGCTCTGCATCCCAAGAATCAACTTTCATCATACACTATCTTGGACATTCTACGGCGCGATGTCCAGTCTGCCCGCATTTCAGACATTGTCCAGTGAAAGGCCTGGCACCATTCATTGAGAAAACAATAAAAATCCCTATTCAGAAACTATTAAGATAAAAATTGCTCATTTAAAACAAGAATAATTGCTCTATGCCTCTTGTTGGCGTACTAAAATGAGATTTTCCTTTCTTTAGCTGATTTTGTCAAGCGTTTCAAACACGAGAAGAATCGCTCTATAAGGTATACGTCCTCTCAACACGAACTCACAGTAACACATCAGAAATCTTGTGGTAAACTGTTATAGATAGAACTTGGGGCATCTCTTTACCGCCTCTGCAATGAGCACCCACACCTCAAGAGTGCGGCAAATTGTTCTCATATGGCACTTGCCAATGTGTGTGGCCTAGAAACAAGCTAAATCGAAGACCATCTAGTCTAGTCCAGTGTGTCAGGAATCTAGTCTCAATGCTACCACTGACCACACACAACTCAACTCCCCTTGATATGCATTAAAGATTTTGTGAAAAGTCTTTGAAAGTCATCCCTGATGTCCCCTGTTCTAACCAAGCTCTATAGAGGTATAGGTCGCTTGGCATATTTCAACCACTAGAGTCCCATACTAGGTTATTCACTTCCACTAGAACTCACATAAAGAGACCTCTCCTTTACAATGAGAGTGAGTGAAGATTGAGGACCCAGGAGCCCATTGTTGATGAAGACATTCTACTAATTAGGATAACTGCTCAGTGTGGAGAGCATTGGTTTGCCCCACATGATTACTGGTCAGCACTGGAGACTTTGCCCTCTTAAAAGATCTGCAGTGGAAACCAGGCGAGTGGGAATGGACAGATTCCCTCAGGACCTTTCTGATCATTCATTCATTTTCTCAACTATAATGTCCCAAATGAACATCAAATCCAGCTTAGTTCTTCCAGTTGAGTCCCGACAAGAAGGCCTCATTGGGAAAATCACCGTCTCCAAAAGGTACACAGGTTCTCTTTTGACCGAGACACTGGAACACAAGCCCAAAGGTCACTCTCTTCCTTTGGTTGATAGTTCAAGGTACATTACCAATTCATCAGTTGTGAGCTCCCATCATTTTATTAAATTTTCAGTCATCACACAAATACAGAAACATTGCAAAGAGGCACAGTGAGCAGCCTGACGAAACCCTAATTCAAATCCCTGATGTGGCAGTGGAAACCCTGATTGGCATGGGAAAACCATATTTCGACCTTAGAGCTTCTAATTCGTGCCATGAGTGAGAAACCCTAATGTGGAAGCAAAAAGCCTAATGACTGATTGTCATGGTTCAAGAAGCTCCCCGTACTGCTGAGCTGAGTGCCCTCTGTGTGCTCCCTTCTCCCCGCCACCCTTTATCCTACTCGGTAGCCCCCTTGCCGCTTCACCCAACCTCTTGCCTGCTTTCCTCGTGCCTGATAGCTCCTACGACTGTACAACATTGTATTTGGAGCTGCAAATGTTACATACCTAGTACTAATCTTTAAGATTAGTGGTCTAATCCAGCACCATCGGAGTACATTTGGTTACAATGTGCATGCCAGACGCTTAGTTTTTAATGTATCATGGCCTTCGAGAGCCTACTTGAAATTAGGCCTTCGGTGGTCTGCACATTGCAACCAAATGCAATCCGATGGTGACCAAAATTTTCAAGTATGTATATAAGGTCCACATATACACACTTACAAAGTTTGGTCACCACCATTAGAGCACATTTGGCCGCAATGTGCGACCCATTTGCCTGGTTTTCAATGTGTCATGGCCTTACACAGAGCCTTCTCGAAATTGGGCTTGCACATTGCAATCAAATGTGCTCCAATGGTGACCAAACTTTGCAAGAGAGTGGGGTCTACATTATCTTCAAGAAAATAACATTTCACGCTTAAAACCTTGAGAAAATCTAATAATAAACAAAAGAGAGAAAGCAAAGAGAGAAGACGCCACAATAGAGGCCATCCTCCCCCTCCCTGCCCGAGTAATATGAGATAAAACTCCTTGGAGGAGTCTTCTTAGAGCTAGAGAGCTCTCTTGTCTTTTTACACCTCCCAACAATGAGAGAATAGCTAAATGTATAGTTCTTGTCCGAAAGCACTTAAGAAAAGCGCTTTAAAACTCATTAATCATCTAAAAAGCATCTTTTTAATAATAAAAGCTCCTCTTTTTAGTATTTAAAAAGCTTTTAATCTTTTGCTTTCCAAAAGCTAGTCGCATCATTCCAAGCCTCTAAGGTAACCACGCGTTGCTATCCCACCACGTATCAGTGGCACGCCACTTTTTTTTCCAAACTTATTTTTCTTTTTTTTGTGCGCGTTGTGTATTTGCATATCAACAACATGTATTTTGATGCTTCAGTGACATCCCCCAAGTTATTAAACAATTGTCCTCAACTGTTAGGTCTTGCTTTTCTTCTTCTTCTTTGTGGGCTTAGCTCTTCTCTCTCTAGCTCTCGAGACATGGTTCTTCATGCAAAATGTCCTCCTCTTCTCTTGTGCTTGGCTTTGGGTAGCACCTTGCCCTCACCCTTCACATACAGTGACCTTGGATTTGACCTCTCGTAGATACTCCCACCCCTTGCACCTCTCTCAAAATAAACAAAAGAGAGAAAGTAGAGAGAGAAGATACCACATTAGGGATCGAACCAATCCCCTCTCCCCCTTCCTTCCGAGCTAATATTAGATGAAACTCCTTGGAGAAGTCTGGAGTACAAGTTCTTAGAGCTAGAGAGCTCTCGTCTTTTTACATGTCCTAACAATGAGAGAATAGCTGAATTTATAGTTCTTGTCCAAAAGCACTTGAGAAAGTGCTTTAAAACTCACTTATAGTCTTTAATAATAAAAGCTCTTCTCTTTTTAGTATTTAAAAAGCCTTTAATCTTTTGCTTTCCAAAAGCTAGTCGCATCGCATCATTCCAAGCCTGTAAGCTGACCTTGCGGTACTATCCTACTACGTCATCAACACCACGCCACTTTTTTTCCCAAACTTTTTTTTTGTGCGATACTTGTATTTTGATGCTTTGGTGACACAACTTCAAGTTTACAACATAGGTTTTCCAATTTTCTTTCTTAGCCAGATTTTGTTTCCAAGAGTGGAAACACTAAGGAGGTGGAGTGTGTTACGTATCTTGCAAGGTTAGGGAAGCCCTAGGATTAGAGGAAGCAAGTTGATACATGCGGCTAAGACTCATGGAAAAAATACCAAGTAAATTGGATATTTATGACCGGACAATTATTTATAACAGCAATAGCCACTGTATAAGTGAGACTTGGGTTATTATTGTTCACAGAGAGTTATTCACTCTGTGGTCTATGATGGACCACGATTATTGTCAAGAACATGATTGGATTCGACGAATCACGGACGGTCATGCCGAAGGCCTCAGCAAGCAAGCGTTGGTGGTGTACCGGTGTTGATTGGCATGGTTCGTGGGATTGGAGCCTTAGCCTCTAGCTCGCATCCCCCGAACCAGAGACTAAGGACCAGGATTACCGCCGGGAACATGATTGGATTCGATGGATCACGGACGGTCACGCCGAAGGCCTCAGCAAGCAAGCGTTGGTGGTATACCAGTGTTGATTGGCATGGTTCGTGGGATTGGAGCCTTAGCCTCTGGCTTGCATCCCCCGAACCAGAGGCTAAGGCTCCAATCCCGCGAACCATGCCAATCAACACTTGTATACCACCAATGGTTGCCTACCGAGGCCTTCGGCATGACCGTCCGTGATCCGTCAAATCCAATCATGTTCCCAACGGTAATCTTGGTCCATCACAGACCACAGAGTGAATAACTCTCTATGATCCAAGTCTCACTTATATAGTAGCTGTTGCTATAGATAACTGTCCGGTCATAAATAGCCAATATACTTGGTATCATTAACCATGAGTCTTAGCCGCCTGCATCACCCTGCTTCCTCTACTCCCAGGGCTCTCCTAACCCTGCTGGATTAGACCACTAATCCTAAAGATTAGTACTAGGTACGTAACAGCAAAGTTGCTCAAAAGATCTAGAGCTCTATGGCTCAGCTTATAAGCAGACTGAGGAGAGGCATTATCTACATTACTTGGGGCTCTATCACCTGGCTTGCTCAATCTGGACCACAGATTTTATTTTGAGGGCAGGGACCATGACACTGCCACTATGATTGACAGAGGACTGGCCAGAAGATTTTCCTCAGTCCCACTACACAACACCCTTGGGGCAGCTTGACACCACTTGGTGGATTATTGCCAGCATCACAACCTGGCAGATCTGGAAAGCCAAATGCAAAGAGGCGATTGAGGGCATTCAGAGTTATGACACCCAGTGCATCCATACCATTTGGGGAGATATCCTCCATACTCTTATGGCACTTGGGCTCGCATAAAAGGGCCTCCAGATCAGAGCAAGCAAAGCACACTATCTTCATGAGAGAGTGGGATCATGGGATCTTCTTCTCGTCAACTCCCACTGCACTTTCTATTGCCTGGCTTGCTCAGTCTGGACCACAGGTTTTATTTTGAGGGCAGGGACCATGACACTGCCATTATGATTGACAGAGGACTGGCCAGAAGATTTTCCTTGGTCCCACTACACCACCCTTGGGGCGGCTTGACACCACTTGGGAGATTATCGCCAGCATCACAGCCTGGCAGATCTGGAACGCCAAATGCAAAGAGGCGATTGCGGGCATTCAGAGTTATGACACCCAATGCATCCATACCATTTGGGGAGATATCCTCCATACTCTTATGGCCACTTGGGCTCGTATACAAGGGCCTCCAGATCAGCGCAAGCAAAGCGCACTATCTTCTTGAGAGAGTGGGATCGTGGGATCTTCTTCTCATCAACTCCTACTGCACTTTCTTGGCATCACCGCACCCCTGATTGGCGACGGCTTTCTTACACTCTATGATGAGGATATTTCAGCCGTGATTTTGTATTTGTTCTTTCTTACTTAATAGAAGTCTCTTTTATGCCCACCACCCCCCCCCCCCCCCCGAAAAAAAACAAAACAAAACAAAACAAAACAAAAACAAAAACAAAAAATCAGTGGAGAGCTCTCACGAGTCCCGCCCCCAATTGCTCCGGATATGGTTCCCCCCTAAACTCTATTCAGCCTTGCATTTGAGATCACATAGAGGACCAATGAGTAAGGCGAAAGATTACATTGCTTGTATTTCATAGATTACATTGCTTGTATTTCATATCAAGAGAGGGTCATTCTAGCTCACATGGTGGATAGTTTCTTGGCTCATGAAGGCCAGACCTCAAGTTATGCAGGAGGGACCACCAACTAATACTGCCGTACAAAGGATCAGAGGTACCATAAGGGTCATCACCTTGGATTTGGTTCCTCAATCACCCTTCTAGACACTTCAATGTACGTTAGACACCAACTAGGAGATTATTGCAACTTTGACTGCATGGCAAGTTTGAAGATCTCACTCTATTGAGGCCAATCAATGCACCTAAACCTTTCATTCAATAAGATAGTACTCATACCCTTGCATCCATATGAAGCAGGATTCAAGGATCTTCTAGGATAAGTCAAACATAATGTTGTAGTTCCAACTGTTCTGGGCACCATGAAGGGGAGGGAGAAACAGGTAGATCACACTTACTCAAATTAACAACTCACAGACACACAATGCACATGACCAGAAGCCAGAACTATAAAAAGGACTTAAAAATGCATTAATTCAAGGGTGCACATCCAGAAGCAAAGTATACCTGCTTGACCAATCACCGCCACTAGAAGAAACAAAACTGTTGGTGGGAGCTGATGGTGACGAATACGCACTGCCATAGCTAGAAGGTGGCCTGCTGCTGCTGTTCCAATTACCAGTACCAAAACCAGACGAGGATCTGCTAGACCAATCACTGCTACCAGAACTACCAGGTGATCTGCTGAAAAAATCATTGCCAGAAGAGCCAGTGGTGGATGATCTGTTGGACCAGTTACCATTATCCGCTGGCCGATTTGAAAAGCCACCAGGCCTTCCTCCAAAAAACCCACCCGGTGGACCTCTTTGCCTGCCACCAAATCTATCACTTCCAAAAGGTTCTTCGACAATATTAGGAAGCTGCAACAAAAGCATTTAAAAGTGAGTTCTGTACTAGAACAATCAGACAGGTTGCAAAAGTTGGTGCCCTCATAATATGGAGCCTTATGCACAAGCATCACTTAAAACGGCATCCCAGTGGAGAACTGCATGTCTTTTGAGCAACTACCAAAGAAACTTCTCAGAGAAGGCCCAATACAAGGTCTTTGAGTGGTTGGATAAGTTATTGAAATACTAGTGTTCTCTGTCAAAGGATCCTCCTTCCCTTGCAACCAAGACATCGTAGCATACGTCCCATATGAGTAGCATATACAATCCTTGCTTTCACTATTAGCTTTCTTGATCTATATAAACCCCTTCATAGATGTTCCTATAAGCTGTGTTGAGACCTAAACCCTTTCATAAGAGATGAGGTGGAATGTCATAACAACAAATTATCAGCTCTATAAACCTTCAGATCAGGTGGAATAATAACACACCAAAAAACTGGTTGTGCAAACACTTCAGTGTATGATGACATTAAAAACACCCCTTCATAAGAGATGAGGTGGAATGTCATGGCAACAAATTGTCAGCTACACAAATGCAAAAACTGATTGTGCAAACACTTTAGTGCATGATGACACTAAAAACATAGTTATGGAAACAGGGAGAAGCCATGTCAACAAGGGGAATGTAAAATAAAGGAGAGAGTAGAGAAGTAGGAGGAGAGGAGAAACGCATGAAGATGAAGTGAAGGGAGAGCAGGGGTAAAGAGCTCCGCTAGTAGAAAGAGCCAAGAAAAAAAAAAAAAAAATTGGCCTGAAATTGGTTTTTTGCAAGGTAAACGGTAGGTGGTGTTAGGAAATGCCTGGAAGGGCCAAAACATTCCATTAGGGAAACCAAGACAGCCAAAACACAATTCAGAATCTTGGACCCTTTGAAAGGGACATTTCAGCCCAAAACCCCCATGTTTTGGCCATTTTACATAACTAAGATTGCAATTCAATACCAATATTGTAAAACAACTTCATGATCGCTCTTTACAAAGAGCATCAAGCACATAAAAATGGAAGAGTTGATCCATAAACCTTATGCAGGGCTTCAATGATTTCTCCCGACACAATCTTCAAAGAGAGTAACTCCTTAGCCAGTTTTGCAGGCAAATCAAAAACAGCCCCAACCTGTCACAGTAGCAAGCCATACCATATTTTAGTTGGAAGGAAACCTACATCCTGACAATCACGTCTAGCCTAACAAAAAATGATATGTAGAAATATACATCTCAAAACAGCACACCTCACTCCCACTGAGCATGCAAACTTTGCCCAGACTATTTGCTGCAGAGGGAAATATTTGTGATAACGCTCGCATTACAGCAGCAGCAGATGTAATGGGCTGCCCTGTTGGACAGGTGATCTTCAGGGTCGTTGATCCCTAAAAAGCCCAAAAAAATGCAGGTTGGGTCAGCTCCTCTCTCTCTCTCTCTCTCTCTCTCTCTCTCTCTCTCTCTCCAAAGCCTAGACTACAGCAGCTCATGGCCCCTGGCGCCTCTCTCAACAGCTCCGGCTTGTGACTGCAACCCCTCGCTCCAGCTCCAATTGCCAGTGCCCTTGCTCTGGCCCCTGCAGATCTGCAGCAGCCAGCAGCTGCTCACTGCACTGTCCATCATCAGTGCCCAGCTCAGCCCATTGCCATTCGTAAGCGAACCTAAACCCTATTTTCTAAGGATTTTTTCCTCCACAACAGTCAGCTGCTCCCCGCACCGACCACCAGTACCCTATTTTTAGGGCTTTCTTTCCAAAATTCAACTGCCCTAAGAGGGGGTTTTAATGTAGTCTAGACCCTAGGGTTTAGTTCACCTCCTCGTAAGGAGGAGGTCCTATGCAAGCTCCACAACCATGAGCCAAGGGAAGAAGCCATCATTTGTGGCTGCTTCATCCACACCAATAAAACCCCCACCACCTGCCACAGAATGATTCGCCTACCTGCCTCGAAGACAAGATCCTCGAGCTGCAATGAGAGAATCAGGAGTTGAAAGAGTTGAGCACCACCGCAACATGGTGTAATTGCAAAAGAATATGGAAGCAGCATAGGCGCTATAACTACACCACGGCTTGCCAACCAGATAAACCAATGCAATGCAAATATGAAGACAAGTTACCCAAACAAAAGTGAGTCAGAGTAGACTGCCGATGCCGGACTCGTCAAATGAGTATAAATACCCTAGCCACCAATCTCATACACCTAGAGGGAAGTGAATGTGAAACTGTTGTTCCCGAAACCACGCACAAACACGCACTCGTACTAGAGCCTGGACCACACCCTCGCAAAGACCATGGCTCAAGCCTCCCTAGTACGAGTACATGAACAAGTACAGGTCGGTATTGCGGGTACACAATCGGGCAGCAGAAAGGCAGCACCTGTGAGATAGTCGATTCCCAAAAAGAGAGCCCAGCCATGTGCCAGCCTCCACATGAGAAAGAAAGAAAGAAAGAAAGTTGTATTAACGTCTTCAAAAGGCCAAAATGACCTATGAGACCAAAAGGTTACATCATATCCATGAGGTACATCATCTGGGTACAAAATAGTAATAAAGAAAGATAACAAAAAATCTAGATCTTTAAAATCTGATCTAGGTACATGAGCAGAGAGCTCTCATATCAACCTAATACATCCCTCATGGGCCGCTGTGACATGGTGCTCAAGGTAAAACTGAGCTGGCGCAAGAAGGTCCTGCGATGATGGGAGATGATGGCCCAGATCTTCCTGTGGTGGCGTGGCCGTGGGCGAGGGCCATGGGGTCTGGGGCATCGAGCTCTGCATAACTCAGTGGCTCTGTCGAGTGTCACACCTCTCAACCGAGCTCCTACACTAGCCTGTGGGAGAGGTTGGTGGAAGAGATTGGACGGGGTCCCAATGACTATAGGACTCGTGGCATAGCACCCCCCTCTCTTAATGAAGGTGGGCACCTCTATAAGGTGACCCCTCATTACAGAGTCCCATGAATGGTTTTAATGGGTTAAGAGGGTGTCCAAGGCTTGGACAGGCCATACTTTAGTTCTTGGGGTCCCGAGCATTCACCGATGGCCGGTGCCCAATTGCTAAGGTTATAAAGTCTTAAAGAAATAAACAAAGGTTCCAATGAATACTTACCACATGTTCACATGACACAAACCATGTTAGAATACAAAGCATTCGCACGGTTCACGGGCGGGCGTCCCTTGCCCCTGAACTGGACACGTCATTGCAAGCAGTCACACGAAAACAAGTAACGTGAAATCAATTTCAAGCAAGCAGAGACTGGCTCAGTGGTGGGAAGCCTAAATTGGGATCCCTGATAGTGGGTTCCACGTCCTGGCCACACTACGGGTGACACGAGGCATGTCCTCCCGTAGGTGACACGAGTCCTGGCCTCGGTACGGGCAACACGAAGCTCCCTTGGCTCCCGTACCTTGGCATGAAATAAGGGAAGACTACTTGGGTGGCCAAATGGTGACATCCCTCCCGGCTTCTAAACAGTTGACCTCAAGTAAAAAGCCTCCAAATACGCTTGAGGAAGTTGTGGGTAATCTTTGTGTAGTCTTCATCAACCCATTTTGCGTCGGTAGGAAAATAGTTCTTGAACTTGTGAAACACAATCTGCTCGCATTAAAGAACTTCCTCTAGCTCATCAACCTCTAGTGGCTCTTCTGTGACAGGCTCTTCTGGCTCTGGTCCCCCATACATTCGCAATAGACTCACATGAAAGGCATTGTGAATCCTCCAATGATTGAGCAATGCAAGCCGGAAAGCAACCTCATTGATTTGCTTAATCGCCTTAAAAGGTCCGTAATACCTACTAGAGAGCTTAGGGCATGCTCCCTCCTATCCTGGCCTCTTACAAAGTCTTGCTTTCTCAAATTTCAACAATACCCAATCATTCTCTTTGATGTCCATCTCTCTTCTATGCTTGTCGACAGCCCTCTTATGCTTATCCTATGAACAAGCAATGGTTGTCTCCACTTGTGCAAACACAACATCAAGATCTCTAACATACACATCAGCTGCAAAGATCTCATCCTTAGTGCATAGGATGGGTGGCAATATCACTTTGCCATAAACAATCTCAAATGGGGACTTTTCCATGGAGGCATGCATTGTGTTGTTGTATGCAAACTCTACCACCGGCGGCAGATACTTTTCCCAAGCTGTTTTTTGATCTACAACATAGCATTTGAGGAGATCCAACACAGTTGAATTTGCGGCCTCACTTTGCTCCCATTGGGGGGTGAAAAGCTGCCCATATTGTCAAAGAGAGCTCTCCAAAAGAGGCTCATAGTCCTGGGATCTCTCTCTCCCACAATGGACTTAGGCATACCATGGTGTTTGAACACTTGTGCCACAAATGTCTTGACCATATACTCAAGCTTAATGGTCTTTCTGATTGGCAAGAAGTGTGCCTCCCTACTAAACCTATCAACAATGGTCCAAATAGCATCGTTGCCTTGTTGAGTACGAGACAAGTCCATGATGAAGTCCATTGCAAAACTTTTCCATGGCTGTAAGGGAATATGCAGCGACTGAAGCAAACTTGGAGCCTTTTGGCTGTCAAACTTGACCTTTTGGCATGTGATGCATTCACATACATATGTCTCAATATCCTTGCGCATAGCATTCAATCATGCACGTAGTAGGTATGATATCTCTATGACCTACATATGGAGGAGCATGGCACTCATCAATGACCTTTTGCCTCATGTTTGACACAACACAGAGGCAGTTATCCTTCATGAGATACCCCTCTTTGATCACATAAGAGGCATGTGCACGTCCAACCACTAAATTAGTCCATATATTCCCAAAATCAACAATGTCCAGCCACTAAATCAGTCCATATATTCCCAAAAGCAACATCTATATGGTACAATTCATGCATGGCAAACAAGTCCCCATGTGAGGCAACTAACACTACAGCCACATATGGCTTTCTACACAATGCATCTGCCACCACATTCTTCTTTCCTGGAGTGTGCACAATCTGAAAATGAAACATAGACAAGAAGTTTGCCGTTCTCATATAGCTTTGTTTGTGTAAAGAAGTACCTTAGGCTCTAATGATCTGTCTTGACCATAAAATCAGCCCCAAGAAGATAGTGTTTCCAAATAGTCAAAGGCATGAATTACAGCCAATAACTCCTTTTCATAGATGGCCAAAGAAAGCTCGACATCATGCAAACGATGGCTTTCATAAGCTATAGCATATCCTTCTTAATTTAGGACAGCCCCAATGCAACTTCCAGATGCATCACACTCCACACAGAAAGGTTTCTGCAAGTCCAGGATGACTAACACATGCCCACTTATAATGACATCGTTGAGGCGACAGAAAGCCTCTTTCTCATCAATTGTCCATTTGAAGACTGCCTTCTTCTTAGTGAGCTCATGCAATGGCAAAACAATCCATGCAAAGTGCCTATGATAAAGCGCCTATAATATGAGAATAACCCAAAAAACTTCGTACTTCATGTATAGAAGATAATTCAGGCCAATTCCGAATGGCTTCAATCTTTGCAAGATCCATACTGCCGCCATCCTTTGATACAATGTACCGAAAATAGTGAATCTCGAAAGGAAAAAATCACTCTTTATTGCATTGATGAAGAGCTTGTGGTTACAAAGCTCTTATGCCAACTGCTGGCAGTGTTCTTGCTCATTCTTGGAAAATACCAAGATATCATTGAAAAACACACCAATGAGTTTCCAATGCTCATGGAAAATGCAATTCATCACATGGCCGAGACATTCGTGTCACCATTTGGCCACCCAATTGGTCCACCCGTGCTTTCTTATCATGTATGTACATTGGACTGGTGTCCATGGCAGTTATTTATGCCGGGAATTGATGCCACTCATGTGATACTGTGGACTTGGCTTTCCGTTGGGACTTGTGCCTCCATGTACATGCCCGGAAATGCTTGGTGAATTGGTGTTCCATTGGGTCTGGTACCTCGTGTACTTGCCTAGAGCACGTCTATTTTGGTATAGTCTCATGAACGGGAATTGTCCATACCAATGCTGCATCGCATAGCATCTTTATGTGCTTGCTTGCAATTGAAATTGCATCTTTATGTGCTTGCTTGCAATTGAAATTGCATGCTGTTTTCATGCTTGCTTGACCGATGTGTAATTCTGGGTAAGGAGACGTCCGCCCGCGAACCGTGCGTGTGAAACTGTCTGCTGACATGGTTATGTGGCATGTGACAGGTGGTAAGTATTGGTCATAAACTTGGCCTTAGGAGTTAGCACTAATTTATAAGTGAGTGTGTACACACTTCATTAAGTTTTGGGCGACCAAAACTCACTTATAAATTATGACCAGCCCGGTGTTCACACACATTGATGTCCCGAGGTGGACACAACCCAAGGTCCACCGCTCGGACCTTATCCCCTTTGTACAAAGGGAGTAACCAGCCATGTGTCCACTCTAGCTTGCTCCACAAAGCACCTGCCTGCCACCTACACTGGACAACTCACCACCTCACTCCTCTTCCTCTCTCTAGAGTTTGGCGCCTCCTTCATGAGGGCTGTTGGGCTGCATTTTTTGCACATTCTCCTTCCCAACTCCATTTCCAAGCTTGCTAAGGTGATTTTCAAGCTTCCTAGAGTGTTTCCGGATGCTAATCACTCTCCTACACACTCCCAATGACTGAAATTCAGCAAAACAGCTCTCTTTATTGTTGTAATTTCTGGTCTTTTTACTGAAAACCCTAATTTCAATCTCCTTTCTCAAGTTGAACCATAGGGGAAGCTTTCCCAAGGTTCCCTTCATCCTCTTCTTGTCAATTCAGCAATTTACTTCTTGTATTTTGAGCAAGTGTCCATCAAATCTTAGTGTATTTAAGTGTATTGATTAGCATTGTGTTCAACCAAGTTACATTGGTATCAGAGCATACGGTTCTCTTTCACTTCTATCGTGAGAGACGATCACTGTGAACACTAGCTATCTCTACACTTAGAACATTATGGATAGCCATGCAATGAATGTCGGAGATGCTAATACAAGAGCCAGGGACAATGAAATGCATGCCTCCAATGTGTTACAGGATGAGCAAACTCATGTGGTGCACAATAGGGAACATGAATATGTGGGACAGCCATCCCGTGGCAAAGAGAAGATGCAGGAAGAAGAGTCCATAGTCTTGAGGGCTGAACTTACTCGTATGCAAGCTCTTCTCCATGCACAACAAGAAGAATTGAATCTCTACCGCCGCGAGGATCCATTGGTACATGACCGTTTGAAGGCCAAGAAAGCTGAATCTTATATGGATCATGCAATGGCAATGATTGCTGAAGAGTTGCACATGCAACCGAGGGATGCATCACGTGCATACTTGGCTCGTACCGAGGATGCTTATGCAGAAAAGGCAACCATCCCACATGTCTTGGAATCCCCACGTGTGCCCGAACAAGAACTTATGTCTAAGAGGATGAATCTCCATGCGATGGGAGAGGAACAATCAATGACTTCACGCCATGCAGGAACACCTTATGTAGCCCGTGAAGGATACAATGTTTATGGCAGTGGTCAAAAGTATGTCAAATGCCATTGCCGGCTGAAAATGTGCATACACAAAACATGCAACATGGGCTGCATTTTTCTATTGGTGCAGGTAGCCCGTGTATCTCTCATGCCACTCATGCCTTCGAGTGTGCTCGTGAGAGAGAAGTTATGGCTGAAAATGTATCAATGCATGTTGAGGGGCCAGCCGTGCCTCATGCTTATAGGGCACATGTATCTATGCTTTATGCATCACCTTTTGGTCCAAAAATGATGCCAGTCACAGGGACTGTCCCAATGGACAAACATGGGGGAAAACATGTTGAGATGCACACACATGCATCAAAGTCTCGTGACTTCAAAGCCGGAGACAAATCCGTGAAGTTTGACACATATCATGGAGAATATGATGCATCAAAGGCACTTGCTTTTATTGCTCAGTTTGATATTGCTTTCAATGATGAGGATTTCACTCAGAAATCCATGATCCAGCATGTAAGCATGTTCATGAAAGGCACTGCTGCCCATTGGTGGCTCACAAAGAAGCTCTCACCGAATCCTGTTAGACCATGGGAAGAGTTCAAGGAGAGGTTCTATGCTCAATTCTTGCCTCCCAATGCATTGAATGAGATAACAATGAAGTGGGATTGGATAAAGCAAAATGAGGAGGAATTGGTAAATGCATATGTACAAAAGTTTTGGAAAGTGCTTTTGGAGGTGTCTCCATTTATGCATGTCACCGAGGCGGAAAGGAAGAGAAGGTTTCAATCAGGATTACAACCCGTGTACAAAGTGGGACTACAAATGTATCCTGGTCATACTTTACACCAATTAATCGTAGCCGCCACCGCCACCGAGCAATTGAAACTCAAATTGAGTCGATCCAATAAGGCTAAACCCTCATTTCAAGGCAAAAAGAGGACTGTCCAAAACCTGCAAAATGATGGACAACCACCTAAAAAGGACCAAAACCAAGATAAAAATGGTCCAAAAGCTCAAAATAACACTACCAAGAAGCGTCCCTTCAAATTGAAAGATTATGGTCTCACTCCAAAACAGAAAAAGCAATATATGAGTGAGGGGAAATGCTTTACTTGTGGCAGCACCGAGCATATTGCAAAGGCATGTCCAAACAAGAAGAAGCGTGATAATGCAAATGCATCAAAGCCTAATGTGCATATGGTTCCGGATGTGCAGGGCAACACTTCACATGATAGCAAAGATAGGGTTGTATGTAAAGCTTGGGGACGGCTCAAAGATCTCACTCCTCTTCCTCTCTCTAAAGTTTGGCGCCTCCTTCATGAGGGCTGTTGGGCTGCATTTTCTGCACATTCTCCTTCCCAGCTTCATTTCCAAGCTTGCTAAGGTGATTTTCAAGCTTCCTAGAGTATTTTCGGATGCTAATCACTCTTCTACACAAGCCAATGACTGAAATTCAACAAAACAGCTCTCTTTATTGCTGTAATTTTTGGTCTTTTTGCTGAAAACCCTAATTTCAGCTCTCCTTTCTCAAGTTGAACCATAGGGGAAGCTTTCCCAAGGTTTCCTTCATCCTCTTGAAGACTTTTGTCGCGAAGAAAGGCGACAAATCAAAGATCTCAACACTCCAAGGACTTACATCGCGAAGACTTCCGCTGTCATCGACTCTACTTGCTATTGGTAAGCTTTTATGCTTAAATATGGGAGCAAGTAATAGGAGGGAGGAACCGGATTACAAGATCACATAACCTGTGTAGTGTTCTCTTGTCCTACGTGCTCTCTTGTAGATTGTTGCTACCATGTGTTGGTAGAACAATAGAGAGCAGATGGTAGGGAACATGGCCACTTGAGAGGGTAGTGTGGGTTGCAAGTCTACATCGACAACCACTTGTTTGCAATACTGAATTCATATGCATTGGTATGGAAATCTAGTCAAAAATGCCCATGACACCATGTACTTGATTCTCCCAAGATCAATATACTTTATTTGAGGGAGGGGTCGGCCGTTCCGGCTCATTGTGTCTCTCTTGTCAATTCAACAATTTACTTCTTGTATTTTGAGCAAGTGTCCATCAAATCTTAGTGTATTTAAGTGTATTGATTAGCATTGTGTTCAACCAAGTTACATTCGTGCGACCAAACGGTATAACCAAAAACTCATACAAACCAAATGATATCCTAAAAGTTGTTTTGTGTACATCATGTGGTGCCACACGTACTTGGTGATACCCACTCTTAACGTCAATGTGGCTGAAACATGCAGACCCATCAAGTTTATCAAGGATGTCATCTCTGTGCGGGATTGGATACGAGTTCTTCATAGTAAGCTTATTTAAAGCCCGATATTCACACATACAAAAGGAACCATCCTTCTTCTGCACTAGCAAAACCGGTGATCAATATGGCAAAGAGCTTGGCTGAACTAAACCTCGGTCCAAAAGCTCTGCTTACCCTCTATGCGGGTCTATTTGGCACGGAGCTACCCGGCACCAAATCAATGTGGTTAATCCTCGGGTCTCTCACAAGATAACTCTCCTCGCAAAACAATCTTTGTATGCATATAGTGTTTACCTATAGATCATCATTTTCACGTACAATAACCAAGTACGCAGAAACACTCTTTTTCATTGCTTTATTAATTTGAACATGAGATACAACCGGGATGGAGTTTCCCTCTTGGCCATCATCAATAACATGCATGCAGCCCTTATGCATAAAAGTAATCATGTTTGTTTTATACTCCTTGCGTGGCTCAATGTGGTGATGCCACGGCTTTCCCAGCAATACATGACATCCTTGCAACAGTGCAACCAAAAAATCTCATGATCAAGATACCCCTCAATGTGTATGCGCAACTTTCCAAAGATAGGGGTCACTTGCACTTGCTTGCCCACAAAAGCAACCTCCACCTCAATATGTGGTCCCACGTCCCCTACATCAATGTTCAATGTAGATGACATCTCCACAGAAATGAAGTTATCTGTGGCATAGTCATCAAACATAAAGAGTGTGCGCTGATCCTTGAGCTGTCTCCAAGCTTTGCAAACCATCCTCTCTGTCTTCATTTCTTGTATTCCCTTGCACATCAAGAATGGCATGCACATTTGCCCTTTGTTGCTTCTCATTGTTCTTACTCTTATGCTTAGGACACTCACAAAACATGTGATCTTTGCTACCACATGGGAAGCATTTACCCTCCTTGGCATATTGTTCCCTTTGCTCAGGAGTAAGACTAAACTTCTACTTTTTTTGGGAGGCATCCTTAGGCTGCATATTTTCAGTCTTCCCACCACTCTATATACATCTTTCACAAAAGGTTTAGCATGTTGTCCGCTCTTTTATTGGTTATGACCAGCCCTCTCTTTGACCTTGAAAGCATGGTCTCCTTTGCCAGAAACGCTGCAATTTATGCTCCAATTGCTCGAGCGACTACCATATAGTCCTACAAGGTAGCATTGTGGTGAGTATCAAGACCAGACTTGTAGATTGGTTGAAGTCCATACTTGAACTTCCTTTTCTTCTCGGGTTCACCCTCAAACAAGAATGTTTACATATGTCTGCACGGACTCATTGTCCTTCTGCTCAATCTTATCCCACTTGCTCATGATCTTCTCCACTACACTGGGAGGCAAGAATTGTGCATAAAACCTCTCTTTAAAAGTCCTCCCATGTTTGAATGGAGTTGCTTGAGAGCTTTTTCGTGATCCACCAATGGGCAGCCGAGCCCTTTAGGAACATGCTCAAATGGCGAATCTTTGATTTCTCAGAGAGCTCATCACTAAAGGCAATGTCAAACTGGGCTATAAAAGCCATTGCCTTGCTTGCATCATAATCACCATGATAGGCTTCAAACTTTATAGATTTGTCAGTTGCTTTAAAACCTTTAGCCTGTTCGCACCCTCATCTTCCAACTTTCTCTTCCCCTTATCCAATGGGACAACAGTAGGTGCATGCACATGACCCTAGCGCGAGAAACATGCGGCACGGAGACATGTGCCCTATGCAACGGTGACCTATGCAAAGGCAGCCTCCTGTTGGGTATTCGGAGCCTCATGTACATGTGCATGTACCACTATTTGTGTACCTGAAAGAGTGTGTGTGTGTGTGTGTGTGTGTGTGTGTGAGCAGCCCCTAAAGGGGTGTGAACGCTCACTTATCTTATCCACCCTTAGGTGGATAAGATATTATGTGTGTATGAAATAAGCACTGATGTCAATGGCCATGCCATGTGTCACTCACCTAGTGTGTTTGATTGAGTCAAAAGATAAGGTTTGAAACCTACAAAAGGCATGTACTTGGTTTAAACGCTACAACATCAACAATCAATATCATTGAGTTCGTGCAATTTCTGTCTCTCTCTACAGCTTGTTTTATCTCTCCCCCACATCTCCACACACGACATGACGAAGTGCTTTGACCCTCCATAACCTGCACCTGTGCTAGCCCTAATAGTCTAGAATTGGTATCAGAGCAATCAACTTCTCCACGCTACTTGTGCTACAGCGAGCTATCAAGGCTTTAATATGCCAAATGCTCTTCTAGTGGTCATCTTCATTACCGCCTTACAGACGCTATGTAACTTTGCCACTATTGTTGCCTCACAAAGCTTCTACGTGGCCATCTGCTTGTTTACGATAGCCTGTCCTCAAACCTGTCTCTAACTGTTGCTGCCCCACCTAGTTGTCTGTAGATGACCACTCCGCCGAGAACCAGTAAACACGCCTCGCCTTGGCATAGGCTCCCTCAACTAGCTGCTCTTCATACTAGCCACCCGCCAATGCTGTCCACATCTCTACAACACTACCATCTCCATCAATGTCGCACGCGTGCGCGAGAGCAGAGAGAGAGAAGCTGCAGTAAGCAAACAACACTCCTCACAATCGTGAGCAGAAGGGAGGGAGGGCATAGTAGAGTGCCATAGCACACAACCTTTTCACACAAAGGGAGAAAGAGAGAGAAGGGCGCACTTCACGCACGCACATGAAGGGAGAGAAGAAATGAAATGAAACCTATATTAACGTCTTCGGAAGGCCAAAATGACCTATGAGACCAAAAGTTGCAATAATTTGGCCAGATGAAGTACAAATGTCAGTGGTGTGTAATAGAAAAAAGTGAGAAAAGATCTATAGATCTAGAGATCAAGAGTAACATGGGAAACTTGGGAAGCTACTAAGAGGGGATGAAAGTATCCACTCAGAGACATCTCTGGGCGCATGAGGCTCATGAATGTGTGAGGGTATAGATGGATGAAATCCCTCATAGGTCGCTAAAGCATGAAGACAAGCTCCTCCATGGTGAACTACCTACTGCTGGTGATTTGCGATGAACTCTCTAATCCTCCCATGCCATCTAGATCTGCTACAGATACCCCGAGGTCTGGGGCGTCTATCCCGACATAGCTGAGAGGCACACTCAAGAGTGACCCCTTTGGTGCGTATAAGGTAGTTGAGGGCTACCTCTTAGGGATTCATGCCCAATTCCTTCACCATAGAATCCATAGTGTGTGCTACCATAGACTCGACCTTTGTGGCCTCCATAAGCTTGTGAAACTACAGGTTATCATAGAGCATCTTGAGCTCTTCTTCCCTGGCATATAACTGCCTTTTGACTAACCTTTACCTCGAGAAGGCTGTCCCACATGTATTTTCGCCTCCATATAACCTTGCTTATTGCCCAAAGCTTCAAAAGCATGAGTACCACTTGCTTGGCCATGTGAACTAGCCGCTTGACCACTTTGTGCATGGCTGCTTATAGTGTTTGACGGCTGTTCACACGGAGCCTGTTACGACCCTATGTTTTTCTCTAGACAATAAGCAGGTGGGCACGGGCACGGGATGGACAGTGTGGATGGCATCAGTTTGGATATGAAAAGGAAACCCATATGTGTGACCAGCCCAAGTGTGAAAGGGACAAAAGAGGATTTTAAAGTTTTTTAAGTTTTTAAACCTTTGATGATTTAAAATATTATTATTTTTGGAAGTTTGCGTTTTTGCTATTAGCTTTTTGGAGAAAGCAGATGGAGGCGCCTCTTTATAAAGGGAAGGGTGGCAGATTCCGAAGTGTGGGTCATCGTCGAGTGCTGGGAGGTGTATGGCGCATCTTCTTCTCTTTGGTTGGCTGATTGTTGGCGCACGGCATCTGAGGCAGCACTGTAGGCAAGGCATCGTGGGTGAGGATGTACAGTAGCAGCAGTCGCCAAAAAGCAAGTTCAAGAAGGCGATGCCCACTGGTTTGGGAAGGCGGTGAGCAAGGGATGTGCGCACAACAGCAAAACAGCAGGTGCAGGTTACCCCTTTGATTGGAAAGTTGCGTATTCATATACAGGGTTATCTTGACAATGAGCATTTCTTAGTTGCTCCTTTGAATGGATGTGATGCATTGTTGGGCAAGCCGTGGCATCATAGGCTTGAGCCCCGCAAAGACTACAAGTCTAATATGATTTCTTTTATGCATAAAGGCCGCATGCACTTTATTGATGCTGGCAAAGAAGGGGATTCCATCCCAGTTGTATCACACATCCAAATTAATAAAGCAATGAAAAAGAGTCTTTCAGCGTACTTGGTTTTTGTGCGTGATAATCTTGTGCCAAATCATCAAAATGTGGATGCTATGTCTAATGATAGGCTGAATTTTCTTAATGCATTCAAAGACTGTTTTGCTGACTCGTTGCCAGGAGAATTACCTCCCCAAAGGCCCGAAGATCATTGCATAGATCTTGTGCCAGGTAGTTCTCCACCTAACAAACCCGCATACCGAGTGAGTGCTGCACAACAAGAAGAAATTATGAAGCAGGTTAACGAGCTTTTAGAGAAAGGTTTGGTTCAGCCAAGTTCCTCACCTTACTGCTCTCCTGTGCTTCTTGTTCAAAAGAAGGACGGATCATTCCGTATGTGTGTTGACTATAGAGCTTTGAACAAGCTTACCATCAAGAACAGATTTCCTATTCCACGTATTGATGATATCTTGGATAAGCTTGATGGCTCAGCTTGCTTTAGCAGACTTGATTTGAAGAGTGGTTATCACCAGATCCGAGTGGTGCCACAAGATGTCCATAAGACTGCATTCAGGACAGCCTTCGGATTATATGAATTCTTGGTAATGCCTTTTGGTCTCACCAATGCTCCTGCTACTTTTAATCGAATGATGGATAGGATATTCCGATCCCATCGCAAGTTTACAGGAGTCTTCTTTGATGATATCTTGGTTTTCTCCAAGAATGAGCAGGAACACAGAACTCATTTGGTCACAGTGTTCGAAGAGTTGCGGAAGCATAAACTTTTCGTCAATGCCAAGAAAAGTGAATTTTTCCTTTCAGAGATTCATTATCTGGGACATATTGTATCCAAGGATGGAGTTACAATGGATCCTGCAAAGATAGAGACTATTCGAAATTGGCCCGAATTGCAAAACGTACATCAAGTACGAAGTTTTCTGGGATTATGTTCATACTACAGGCGTTTCATAAGGCACTTTGCTATGATTGCAACTCCTCTACATGATCTCACGAAAAAGAAAACTGTTTTCAAATGGACTTCAAAGGAACAGGATGCCTTCTTGCAGCTCAAGCATGCGATCATATGTGGTCCAGTATTGATTGTTCCTGACTTGCACAAGTCATTCGTGGTTGAATGTGATGCTTGTGGTGATTGCATAGGAGCTGTCCTAAATCAAGAAGGGCATGCAGTTGCATACGAGAGCCGTCGTTTGCATGACGCTGAGCTTCATATGGATATCTATGAGAAAGAGCTCTTGGCTGTAATTCACGCCTTAAAGATTTGGAAACACTACCTTCTTGGGGCTGAATTTGTGGTCAAGACAGATCATCAAAGCTTGAGATACTTTCTATCTCAAACCAAGCTTTCAGAGAAGCAAATGAGAATGGCGAATTTTCTTTCCATGTTTCATTTTCAGATTGTGCATACTCCAGGAAAGAAAAATGTAGTGGCCGATGCACCATCTAGGAGGCCTTATATTGCTGCAGTCTCAGTGGCCTCTCATGGAGATCTATCTGCTATGAGAGATTTGTATCATTTGGATGCTGATTTTTGCCATGTATGGACTGATTTGATGGCTGGTCATTCACATGCCTCTTATGTTCTCAATGAGGGTTATCTCATCAAGGATAATTGCCTATGTGTGGTGAAGGATTTGCGTCCAAAGGTTATGGACGAATGTCACGCTCCACCATATGCTGGTCATAGAGGTATTATGCCTACTACTCGCATGATTCAGAGGTATTTCTTTTGGCCAAGCATGCGTAAAGACATTGAGGCTTATGTGCGTGCATGTATTATTTGCCAAAAGGTGAAATTTGACAGGCAAAAGCCTCCAGGTTTGCTTCAGCCATTGCCTATTCCCTCGCAACCTTGGGAAAGTATTACGATGGATTTTATTATGGATTTGCCTAGATCCCAGCATGGGAATGATGCTATTTGGACTATTGTGGACAGGTTTAGCAAGCAAGCTCACTTCTTGCCAGTCAAGAAAACCATTAAAGCTGATCATATGGTAAAGCTTTTTCTTGCTAATATTTTCAAGCATCATGGTATGCCTAAATCCATTGTTGGGGATAGAGATCCCAGGACTACAAGCCTATTTTGGAGGGCTTTGTTTGATAATATGGGTACTAAGCTTGAGTTTTCATCAGCTTATCATCCCCAAACGGATGGCCAAAGTGAAGCTGCGAATTCAGCTGTATTGGATTTATTGAAGTGTTATGTGGCAGATCAAAAGCATGCATGGGAGAAGTATCTTCCACTTGTTGAGTTTGCCTACAACAATACGATCCATGCTTCCACAGGAAAGGCTCCGTTTGAGATCATTTATGGCAGAGTGGTCTTGCCACCCATCCTTCGTACCAAGGATGAGATTTTTGCAGCTGATGAATATGTTCGTGACTTAGATGTTGCCTTTGGTCAGGTGCAGACAGCCATTGCAAGATCTCAGGATAAGCATAAAAAGGCTGCTGACAAGCATAGAAGGGACATGGAAGTCAAAGAAGGTGATTGGGTATTGCTGAAATTTGAGAAGGCTAGGCTTCGGAAGAGGCCAGGACGAGAAGGATCATATCCTAAGCTTTCTCCTCGCTATTATGGACCCTTCAAGGTGATTCACAAGATCAATGAAGTGTCCTACAGGCTTGCTTTACCTAGTCATTGGAAGATTCACAATGCTTTTCATGTGAGTCTATTTCGGAAATATGTGGGGCCAGATCCTGATGAGCCTGTCACAGAAGATCCGCCAGAAATTGAAGAGCTTGAGGAAATCCTCCAGCCAGAACAGATTGTTTTTCACAAGGAGAGAAAGCTACCTGCAGGAAAGCTTTCCAGGAGATACCTTGTGAAGTTTAAGAATTATTTGCCTATTGATGCCAAGTGGGTAAATGAGGATTATTTTGAAGATTATCCGCAATTGTTGCAGGCATATCTTGAGGCTTTTAAGTTGAGGTCAACTCTTTAGAAGCCCGGGGGGATGTCACCAATTGGCCGACCATTTGGTCCATTCCCACATTTTTGCGTCTCGTTCACTTGAGGCCAGGCCAGTGTCTCGTGTGAAGAGGCCAGTATTTTGCTGACATGGACGGGAGCCAGACTGGTGCCACCCGTGTGTTAGCAGGATGGTGTCGTATGGACGGGAGCCAGATCAGTGCCACCCGTGTATGACCTGGACTGTGTTCGATCCATGGGACTGTCACGCCATGGAAGAGCCAGTATTCGTGCCGTGTTTCACCTATGGGACTGTCACACCTAGGGAAACTCGTGCCTGGAACTGTGTCTTACCTATGGGACTGTCACTCCATAGGAAGACCAGGATTTTATGTTTTTATGTCGTGCCAGTTTTGTGCCGACAGATATTTTGTACATGTTCCATGAACGGGAGATATGTCCATGTTACTATTTGCACATGCACACATATTTTGCATGTTTGAAACTGTTTTCGCATGACATGTATTCGTGTGTTTGCCTGCTTGACGTGTTACTTACTGAGCGGGGACGCCTGCCAGTGAGTCGTGAAGTGTGCCCTATATTCTGACGAGTTTCAGTGCATGTGAACAGGTGGTAAGTATATGGTACATGTTGTTTTAAATGTCTTAAATACTAACCCTTTGATTTATAAGGTGAAGTGTTCACATTCATTTAAATGTGGGCACCACTTTGGGCACCCACTTTGGGGCCAAGGTGGGGAGCCCCATTTAAGTGAGTGTGGGGGTGGGCAAAGGCACCTACCCAAACTCCCTCACCCTCATGCATGCGTGGGTATTATCAACAGTTAACTCCACCTTAATTTATTAAAAAGAAATCTCTCCATCAAGCGTAAAGGAACATCGCTTCTCCCTGGCGTTTTATCATCACCCTTCGTACGCTATCAGGCGGCTGGAGTTCTGCTGCGCTTGCTGCTGGGGGTGCTTATGCTGCTGCTGCCTGCGCATAATCCTCTACAGGCGGCTGAACCCTGCTACAGGCTGGCTGCTTACTCCACGTAGTCATCCCCTACAGGCTACTCCTACAGCAACCAGTTACCAGGCGGCTGAGTGCACCTCTACAGCCGGCCACTTCCTTTCTACACATGCTGCTGCAGGTGGCTGCGAACTGCTCACAGGCGGCTGTCTCCATCTATGCTCTGCCAGCTGCGCCTGCCCCTCTACAGGTGACGGAACCTGCTGCTGCAGGCGGCTGTCTTCCATCTGCAGGCGGTTGACTTCCATCTCCACCTTCCCTGCATGCGCCTACTACCCTAGGCGACTGCTGAAACTGCCCCTTCACAAGGTATTGCTGTGGCTGCTCTTGGACGTGGGCTACCCTCACAAGGCGCCTACTCCTCTACCCGGTGGCTGTTGTATTGCTGCTCCTTCAAGCGGCTGCTCCTACAGGCTGTGCTGCCTGTTTTCTCTTACAAGGTGGTACATACTATTTCCATTGGTGTTCTACAAGGAAACTTCACAGCACACCTGGAAGACTTCATCCTACTACCAGTATTGGTCTTTTATCAACCAACTACAAGTAAGTGATTTTCAGATTTGAGTAAAGCATTTAATGTTTAAATCTGGTAAAAGAGTCGTCCCGCTCGGCCTACACCCGTTCGGTGCCGGGTTGTCCAAGCTATATGGGCGAACCTCGGTCCAAAGGTGCTGAGATCGGGAGAGCCAGGCGTTAGTACGAGAGCGCCTGTCTGTGCGTGGTCTCGGAACACCAGTGTGGTGCTCTCCGCGGAGTCCAGTGAAAGCACAGGACCGTAGTGATTGGGCCACACTAGTGGTCGTTCTGCTCCGAGTCTTTCTACATCGAAATTCGAGCTATTTGTTTAGTACTGTTTTCATATGTACATGGACATGATCTGGTTCTCAGAACCCGTGGAGCATTGTATTCTTTAAATACTCCCAATAAATATATCATATATTGAGGGGGGGGTCGGCCCGTTCCGGCCCCAGTGCTGGTGTCCATCTTTCCATTTCTGTTCATTTAAATTTCAAGTTGTTTTAAGTTGTCCATTTCATATTTGTGGTTTTAAAGTTGTGCTATTAAACGTGTAGGTGTCCAATTGAGTCTTTCCCACTTGACGGGATCGGTTTCATTGGTATCAGAGCACGGTTGTTTCCCTCTTCCTAGTGGGGAAACGAACCTGTGTATTGGACATCCCGCTTTTAGCAAACTTTGAACACAATGGACAGCCAAGGCAACCCTTTGGAAGTACCAAATTCGAGGGGTCCCTCTAGTGCTTCTCGTGGGTCTGATGCCCTGCGAGGTAGACACAAGCCTCTTGAAAGGGTTCTGGATAGTGAATCCAAAGGTCAACTGTCTCCAGGAAAGACAGTTATGCTTGAACAAGACCCTGATGCTATGAAAGCTGAAATGGAACATATGAGAAAACTTTTGCAGGCTCAAGAGCAAGAATTGAAGTTTTTGCATGAAGATCCTCATCTGCAAAGTGCTATTGAAGCCAGGAAGGCTGATGCTATGGTTGATGTAACCTTTGAATCAATGGCTCGTGAAGTGGGCAAGAAACCAAGGGAGTTCGCACTTGCCTATCTCCTTCGCAAAGGTGATATCAAAGAGGGGGATGACGGAGAGCTAAAATTCAGAAATCCACCTCGTTTAAAGCATGGAGATCCCGCATCCCAGAGGCTGAAATCTTATATGCAAAAGGAAGAGGTGACTGTCACCTCTCGTCATGCATCCTCTCCCCAAGGCACTAAGCCTGACAGATTTATGTATGCCAGTGCTCATGGAGGGCACGAAAGTCACATGCATGCAAGATATGTATCTCATGGTGACAGGTCTGCTTCCAGAAAAATTTTGCCTTCTGAGTTGTCTCATGGAGAGACCATGCCATATGAAGGTAAGTCACATGCATCTGAGCTTCGAGTTCGTGGAGCACATGCCACCGTGCCCCATGAAGCTTCTATGACGGCCCATGGAGCCCATGCAGACAGGGCTACCCCGTTGGATAAGGGGAAAAGAAAAAGAGAGGACCATGAGCCTCATACCAGGAAGCTCAAGGAGTTCAAAGCAGGTGATAAATCTGTCAAATTTGATGTCTTTCATGGTGAACATGATGCTTCTAAGGTGCTAGCGTTTGTGGCACAGTTCGACATTGCTTTTAGCGATGAAGACTTTACAGAAAAGTCGAAGGTGCGCCATGCTAGTATGTTTCTGAAAGGCACTGCTGCCCATTGGTGGATCACCGAAAAGATCACCAAGGATCCCATCTCTACTTGGAAGGAATTCAAAGACAGATTTTATGCTCAGTTCTTGCCACCCAATGCAGAGCAAACTCTCACTCAAAAGTGGGACAGGCTGGAACAAAAAGATAATGAGAGTGTGCAACAGTATGTGAACAAATTTTGGAAAGTGTTGCTGGAAGTGACTCCCTTCATGCTAATCTCTGAGGAGGAAAGAAAGAGGAAGTTTCGTTCTGGATTGCAACCTGCTTATAGATCGGGTATTGAATTGCACCCAAAACATACGTTGTAGCAACTCACAGCTTCTGCTCTTGCCACAGAGCAATTGGTGCTCAAGATCAAGCAAGATCAAGGAGGTTCCAAGGCGAAGGACAAGGCTGTCCCAAATCAGCAAAAGGGCGGACAGCCATCTAAAAAGAGCTTTCGGGAGCCTTACAAGGGTGGTAAAGCTGAAAATAAAGAACAGGGCCCAAGAAAGAACAAATTTGGATTAACCCCGGAGCAAAGAGAGCAATATGCTAAGGATGGAAAATGCTTTTCTTGTGGTAGCAAAGACCACATGTTCCGACAATGCCCAGATCGCAAACCAAAGCACGAGGACAAGCACACCAAAGCAAATGTTCATGCAGTCCCTGATGTGCAAGGTAATACAGGTCATGATGCTAAAGAGCGTATGGTTTGCAAGGCTTGGGGGCAAATCAAGGATCAGCCCACACTCTTCATGTTTGATGACTGTGCAACTGACAATTTCATCTCTATGCAAATGGCAGCTGCATTGGGTATTGAGGTTGAAAACATGGGACCTCAGATTGAAGCTGAAGCTGCATTTATTGGCAAAGAGGTGCAGGTTACCCCTTTGATTGGAAAGTTGCGTATTCATATACAGGGTTATCTTGACAATGAGCATTTCTTAGTTGCTCCTTTGAATGGATGTGATGCATTGTTGGGCAAGCCGTGGCATCATAGGCTTGAGCCCCGCAAAGACTACAAGTCTAATATGATTTCTTTTATGCATAAAGGCCGCATGCACTTTATTGATGCTGGCAAAGAAGGGGATTCCATCCCAGTTGTATCACACATCCAAATTAATAAAGCAATGAAAAAGAGTCTTTCAGCGTACTTGGTTTTTGTGCGTGATAATCTTGTGCCAAATCATCAAAATGTGGATGCTATGTCTAATGATAGGCTGAATTTTCTTAATGCATTCAAAGACTGTTTTGCTGACTCGTTGCCAGGAGAATTACCTCCCCAAAGGCCCGAAGATCATTGCATAGATCTTGTGCCAGGTAGTTCTCCACCTAACAAACCCGCATACCGAGTGAGTGCTGCACAACAAGAAGAAATTATGAAGCAGGTTAACGAGCTTTTAGAGAAAGGTTTGGTTCAGCCAAGTTCCTCACCTTACTGCTCTCCTGTGCTTCTTGTTCAAAAGAAGGACGGATCATTCCGTATGTGTGTTGACTATAGAGCTTTGAACAAGCTTACCATCAAGAACAGATTTCCTATTCCACGTATTGATGATATCTTGGATAAGCTTGATGGCTCAGCTTGCTTTAGCAGACTTGATTTGAAGAGTGGTTATCACCAGATCCGAGTGGTGCCACAAGATGTCCATAAGACTGCATTCAGGACAGCCTTCGGATTATATGAATTCTTGGTAATGCCTTTTGGTCTCACCAATGCTCCTGCTACTTTTAATCGAATGATGGATAGGATATTCCGATCCCATCGCAAGTTTACAGGAGTCTTCTTTGATGATATCTTGGTTTTCTCCAAGAATGAGCAGGAACACAGAACTCATTTGGTCACAGTGTTCGAAGAGTTGCGGAAGCATAAACTTTTCGTCAATGCCAAGAAAAGTGAATTTTTCCTTTCAGAGATTCATTATCTGGGACATATTGTATCCAAGGATGGAGTTACAATGGATCCTGCAAAGATAGAGACTATTCGAAATTGGCCCGAATTGCAAAACGTACATCAAGTACGAAGTTTTCTGGGATTATGTTCATACTACAGGCGTTTCATAAGGCACTTTGCTATGATTGCAACTCCTCTACATGATCTCACGAAAAAGAAAACTGTTTTCAAATGGACTTCAAAGGAACAGGATGCCTTCTTGCAGCTCAAGCATGCGATCATATGTGGTCCAGTATTGATTGTTCCTGACTTGCACAAGTCATTCGTGGTTGAATGTGATGCTTGTGGTGATTGCATAGGAGCTGTCCTAAATCAAGAAGGGCATGCAGTTGCATACGAGAGCCGTCGTTTGCATGACGCTGAGCTTCATATGGATATCTATGAGAAAGAGCTCTTGGCTGTAATTCACGCCTTAAAGATTTGGAAACACTACCTTCTTGGGGCTGAATTTGTGGTCAAGACAGATCATCAAAGCTTGAGATACTTTCTATCTCAAACCAAGCTTTCAGAGAAGCAAATGAGAATGGCGAATTTTCTTTCCATGTTTCATTTTCAGATTGTGCATACTCCAGGAAAGAAAAATGTAGTGGCCGATGCACCATCTAGGAGGCCTTATATTGCTGCAGTCTCAGTGGCCTCTCATGGAGATCTATCTGCTATGAGAGATTTGTATCATTTGGATGCTGATTTTTGCCATGTATGGACTGATTTGATGGCTGGTCATTCACATGCCTCTTATGTTCTCAATGAGGGTTATCTCATCAAGGATAATTGCCTATGTGTGGTGAAGGATTTGCGTCCAAAGGTTATGGACGAATGTCACGCTCCACCATATGCTGGTCATAGAGGTATTATGCCTACTACTCGCATGATTCAGAGGTATTTCTTTTGGCCAAGCATGCGTAAAGACATTGAGGCTTATGTGCGTGCATGTATTATTTGCCAAAAGGTGAAATTTGACAGGCAAAAGCCTCCAGGTTTGCTTCAGCCATTGCCTATTCCCTCGCAACCTTGGGAAAGTATTACGATGGATTTTATTATGGATTTGCCTAGATCCCAGCATGGGAATGATGCTATTTGGACTATTGTGGACAGGTTTAGCAAGCAAGCTCACTTCTTGCCAGTCAAGAAAACCATTAAAGCTGATCATATGGTAAAGCTTTTTCTTGCTAATATTTTCAAGCATCATGGTATGCCTAAATCCATTGTTGGGGATAGAGATCCCAGGACTACAAGCCTATTTTGGAGGGCTTTGTTTGATAATATGGGTACTAAGCTTGAGTTTTCATCAGCTTATCATCCCCAAACGGATGGCCAAAGTGAAGCTGCGAATTCAGCTGTATTGGATTTATTGAAGTGTTATGTGGCAGATCAAAAGCATGCATGGGAGAAGTATCTTCCACTTGTTGAGTTTGCCTACAACAATACGATCCATGCTTCCACAGGAAAGGCTCCGTTTGAGATCATTTATGGCAGAGTGGTCTTGCCACCCATCCTTCGTACCAAGGATGAGATTTTTGCAGCTGATGAATATGTTCGTGACTTAGATGTTGCCTTTGGTCAGGTGCAGACAGCCATTGCAAGATCTCAGGATAAGCATAAAAAGGCTGCTGACAAGCATAGAAGGGACATGGAAGTCAAAGAAGGTGATTGGGTATTGCTGAAATTTGAGAAGGCTAGGCTTCGGAAGAGGCCAGGACGAGAAGGATCATATCCTAAGCTTTCTCCTCGCTATTATGGACCCTTCAAGGTGATTCACAAGATCAATGAAGTGTCCTACAGGCTTGCTTTACCTAGTCATTGGAAGATTCACAATGCTTTTCATGTGAGTCTATTTCGGAAATATGTGGGGCCAGATCCTGATGAGCCTGTCACAGAAGATCCGCCAGAAATTGAAGAGCTTGAGGAAATCCTCCAGCCAGAACAGATTGTTTTTCACAAGGAGAGAAAGCTACCTGCAGGAAAGCTTTCCAGGAGATACCTTGTGAAGTTTAAGAATTATTTGCCTATTGATGCCAAGTGGGTAAATGAGGATTATTTTGAAGATTATCCGCAATTGTTGCAGGCATATCTTGAGGCTTTTAAGTTGAGGTCAACTCTTTAGAAGCCCGGGGGGATGTCACCAATTGGCCGACCATTTGGTCCATTCCCACATTTTTGCGTCTCGTTCACTTGAGGCCAGGCCAGTGTCTCGTGTGAAGAGGCCAGTATTTTGCTGACATGGACGGGAGCCAGACTGGTGCCACCCGTGTGTTAGCAGGATGGTGTCGTATGGACGGGAGCCAGATCAGTGCCACCCGTGTATGACCTGGACTGTGTTCGATCCATGGGACTGTCACGCCATGGAAGAGCCAGTATTCGTGCCGTGTTTCACCTATGGGACTGTCACACCTAGGGAAACTCGTGCCTGGAACTGTGTCTTACCTATGGGACTGTCACTCCATAGGAAGACCAGGATTTTATGTTTTTATGTCGTGCCAGTTTTGTGCCGACAGATATTTTGTACATGTTCCATGAACGGGAGATATGTCCATGTTACTATTTGCACATGCACACATATTTTGCATGTTTGAAACTGTTTTCGCATGACATGTATTCGTGTGTTTGCCTGCTTGACGTGTTACTTACTGAGCGGGGACGCCTGCCAGTGAGTCGTGAAGTGTGCCCTGTATTCTGACGAGTTTCAGTGCATGTGAACAGGTGGTAAGTATATGGTACATGTTGTTTTAAATGTCTTAAATACTAACCCTTTGATTTATAAGGTGAAGTGTTCACATTCATTTAAATGTGGGCACCACTTTGGGCACCCACTTTGGGGCCAAGGTGGGGAGCCCCATTTAAGTGAGTGTGGGGGTGGGCAAAGGCACCTACCCAAACTCCCTCACCCTCATGCATGCGTGGGTATTATCAACAGTTAACTCCACCTTAATTTATTAAAAAGAAATCTCTCCATCAAGCGTAAAGGAACATCGCTTCTCCCTGGCGTTTTATCATCACCCTTCGTACGCTATCAGGCGGCTGGAGTTCTGCTGCGCTTGCTGCTGGGGGTGCTTATGCTGCTGCTGCCTGCGCATAATCCTCTACAGGCGGCTGAACCCTGCTACAGGCTGGCTGCTTACTCCACGTAGTCATCCCCTACAGGCTACTCCTACAGCAACCAGTTACCAGGCGGCTGAGTGCACCTCTACAGCCGGCCACTTCCTTTCTACACATGCTGCTGCAGGTGGCTGCGAACTGCTCACAGGCGGCTGTCTCCATCTATGCTCTGCCAGCTGCGCCTGCCCCTCTACAGGTGACGGAACCTGCTGCTGCAGGCGGCTGTCTTCCATCTGCAGGCGGTTGACTTCCATCTCCACCTTCCCTGCATGCGCCTACTACCCTAGGCGACTGCTGAAACTGCCCCTTCACAAGGTATTGCTGTGGCTGCTCTTGGACGTGGGCTACCCTCACAAGGCGCCTACTCCTCTACCCGGTGGCTGTTGTATTGCTGCTCCTTCAAGCGGCTGCTCCTACAGGCTGTGCTGCCTGTTTTCTCTTACAAGGTGGTACATACTATTTCCATTGGTGTTCTACAAGGAAACTTCACAGCACACCTGGAAGACTTCATCCTACTACCAGTATTGGTCTTTTATCAACCAACTACAAGTAAGTGATTTTCAGATTTGAGTAAAGCATTTAATGTTTAAATCTGGTAAAAGAGTCGTCCCGCTCGGCCTACACCCGTTCGGTGCCGGGTTGTCCAAGCTATATGGGCGAACCTCGGTCCAAAGGTGCTGAGATCGGGAGAGCCAGGCGTTAGTACGAGAGCGCCTGTCTGTGCGTGGTCTCGGAACACCAATGTGGTGCTCTCCGCGGAGTCCAGTGAAAGCACAGGACCGTAGTGATTGGGCCACACTAGTGGTCGTTCTGCTCCGAGTCTTTCTACATCGAAATTCGAGCTATTTGTTTAGTACTGTTTTCATATGTACATGGACATGATCTGGTTCTCAGAACCCGTGGAGCATTGTATTCTTTAAATACTCCCAATAAATATATCATATATTGAGGGGGGGGTCGGCCCGTTCCGGCCCCAGTGCTGGTGTCCATCTTTCCATTTCTGTTCATTTAAATTTCAAGTTGTTTTAAGTTGTCCATTTCATATTTGTGGTTTTAAAGTTGTGCTATTAAACGTGTAGGTGTCCAATTGAGTCTTTCCCACTTGACGGGATCGGTTTCACTGGCGGACGTGGAAGTGCGTGTATGGAAACAGCCAGGCGGGCTGCAACCAGTCGTGCAGCTCGACGAGCGTCAGGCGAGCGACTCTCTGCAGCTTGGAGCAGGCCACGTGCGGGTGCTGGCGGCTGCGTGTGTGGAAACAGCCAGCGCAGGCATATCAGCCAGGCAGTTGAGAGTATGGAAACAGCCAAGCAGGCGCCAGGCGGCTGCGTGTGTGAAAGCAGCCAGGCGGGGGACCTTCAGCAGAGAGCTATGGTGCAGGTTCTTACCGAGCTTCTGCAAGAGAGCTGTGGTGCAGAGAGCTCAGTCGAAGGACCGGAGGATGCTCTACCACGAAACCGGGGTCCATGATCAGAGCCTGGTTGATGGCATGTGTGGAGCTATAGCCGGTGGCATCTCTAGCACCGTAACCTCACAAGCTGTGGCAGGAGGCCTTATTCCCCAAACCTACTTGATGCAGGAGATTAGAGATAGGCTTTTTCTCTTTCTCTCTCTCTCATCATGGATTGCCGGCTCTGTTGAGAGATTGGGATACATAGGATCAAGCTAAGATGCACAGGATGATGTTCTTGGAAGAGATGTGTTGTTACTCTTCGTCTTGGACTTATGTCTATTCAGGGATTACTTGACACGTCCTCTATCTTTCTCTCTCTAGGTTTTGGCAACCGTGCTTGGATGGTATATCTGTGGTTTCTCATGGAAACAGGGCGTTGGTTTTTCGAGAGGAAACAGGACTTTGGTATCGAGGAAACAAGCCTATGGTTTATGGGATACAGGTCTTTGGTTTATCAGATACAGGTCTTTGGTTTCATGTGGAAAGCATGTCTTTGGATTCATTTGAACAGGTTGTAGTGTTCTCGAGGTTACATGCAAGCTGTGACTGTAGGAAAGGACATATGGTTTGGTACAGCTCTACTGCTGTTTGGGAAAGGGTTTGAGAGATCCATGGTAGAGATGGAGAAAACCTTTTCAAGCAGGGAGGTGTTGTACAGGTGTGCCTTCTCTATGGAATGCTGTGCTGTAATATCGAGAATTCTTATTTGGAAGTCCTGGGTGAAACTCTAAGGGATCCTATTGGTAGAGGATTCTACAAGTTGTACTTTGTACTCAAATTTTGATCAAGTAAAGAAATACCGCAAGGGACGCCACTGCGTTTTGGGGCCAATCGGTGTCCTTGTACTAGTTGCAGAAGCACTCTAGCTCCCCCTGTTTGTTTCCTTTTCTAGGTATCCCATGGGTGATGAAGTGTTTTATGTGCAAGTGTTTGTTTCACCGCCCCCGTCAGATTTCTGAAGGCCAGTTTCAGAGCCCAATTCCCAAATGACTGTTTTCCCACTGAAAAGAGGGAAACAACCATGCTCTGATACTATTGTAACTACACCAGCTAGGTGTGAACGTCCTTGGGCACCGTCTCATGAACAATATGCACGTCAACACTTAAAATGTAAAAGCCACATTGCACAAAACAACTGGATAATACATCACTGGACAAGATAATATGCAAAAGAAATAGGCATTGCATAGCACACCACCATTGGGGCTGCGAACGGGCCGACCCCCCCTCTCAATACTGATACTGAAGTAAAGGTCTAAATGAATACTTACCACCTGTTCACATGCCACAAACCATGTCAAAATACAGAGCATTCGCACGGTTCATGGGTGGGTGTCCCCTGCACGTGAACTAGACACGTCATAGCAAGCAGTCACACGAAATCAATTTCAAGCAAGCAAAGATGCATGCACATGCATTATGCAATGGATATATCTCCCGTTCTTGGTACCTGTAAATAGCAGGTCTTCCCTAGCACGGAATTGGCTCAATGGGAAGCCTAAACTCGGATCCTTGACAAGTTTCACGTGTTGGCCACACTACGGGTGACACGAGACCCGTGCCCCGTAGGTGACACAAGTTATGTCCTTAGTACGGGCAACACGAAGCTCCCTGGCCTCCTGTACCTTGGCATGAAATAGGGGAAGACCACTTGGGCAGCCAAATGGTGACAGGCACAAGCCATCCTCATTAAAGCAAATGAGGTCAAGGACACCATGAATGCAAAGGCGGAAGTCCTCAAGACAAAAGGCAAGACTCAAGTCAAGGAGTTTGCCTAATGGATGGTTCACACCCTTGAACAATGGGAATGCGTCATTTCACGCAATGGCGAAGGCAACACCACAGATCACATGGGACATACAAAAGATCATTGGGATTGACGACACAAGTACCAAGAGACATGCCATCATTACCTTTTAATTATAGGAAACAAGATTAGAAATCCTCAAGCAATCCAAGCTCCTAAAAGTCACCAAGCTTTGGATATCCGAAGAGCTCACGCCAATGCAACTCAACCAAAGAGGGGCGGAACTTGAAAGGTGAGGACAGCAAGTGAGGCAGGAAAGTTGGTGGTCCTTCATGAAGGGAGGGCCCTCGTTCAACAATTTTGCACCATCAAACAGTGGGGCTAGCCATCGCCTGAGACTCTTTGCCACGAGGGACATACTCCAATGGCACAAAGTGACACGGACATGGGAGGTAGACTTTAACTATGTGCATCTAGTTGCAACTCATGGGAGAGGATGCCACATGAAAGCAGATACTTGTTTCATTGTACATGCTGGGTCCATATAGTACGTGGGCCTTATTTTAGACCTTTTTCAGTTCCATATTTTTGACTTTCATCTTAGCGATATATCACATGTACTACTTTTTGGTCTCATAGATCTTTAGTAGACGTAAAAACAATCACATTTCTCTCTTTCTACAGTACTTAGCATGGCTGCACTCATAATTGGCATAGTTGCGACTCACGGGAGAGGATGCCACATGAAAGCAGATACTTGTTTCATTGTACATGCTGGGTCCATATAGTACGTGGGCCTTATTTTAGACCTTTTTCAGTTCCATATTCTTGACTATCAGCTTAGCGATATATCACGATTCACATGTACTACTTTTTGGTCTCATAGATCTTTCGTAGGCGTAAAAAAAATCACGCTTCTCTCTTTCTGCAGTACTTACCATGGCTGCACTCATAATTGGCATAGATACGAATAGCTATGGGTTTCATGTGGCTTTTGCTGTGCGAAATCAGGGTTTTTCCATGGCTTCTGCTGCACACTTAGGGAGGCAGGATCTTAAACCCAACACAATATCAAGAGCAAACTCCTGACCTCAATATGGGTGCTAGATACCCAAGCATGGTTTTGGAGATGGGGAGAGGAAAAGCTTTTAGACCTTGCCTCCACAAAGATGCAGCGAGTGCAGATCCGGCCACATCTATTAAATGCTTTACACCAACAGTGGGCAAACAGCAAAGAAACGGTTCAATTTTGAATTTATTGCAAGCATACCCATCCTGATTTTTGAACCACATACACCCAACCACATATTCATATTCCCACGCCATTAGATTGCTCCCCACTCAATCACACAGATTGGGTATTGAGATAGGATCTTGAGGACAGCAACCAGTGGATGCTCAAGTGACATGGGAGGTAGACCATTAACTATGTGTATCTCGTCGCGACTCTCAGGAGAGGATGCCACATGAATGCACATGTTTCATTGTACATGCAAGGTCCACGTACTACATGGGCCTTGTTTTAGACTTTTTTCCCTTTCCATGTTCATGACTTTCAGCTTAGAGATATGTTATGTACCTAACGATAATCCTCGAGATTAGGTCCTAATCTGGGCAAGGCTAGGGAGCCCCAAGATCAGGTTACAATAGGTTATTATTGATAATCCATGGTTACTGGCAATTTATGATTGGATGGGTTATTTATAGCCACATTGGTCACTATATAAGTGACTTTGATGCAAGCAAGGAAAATGGATTTGATTGCACAATTTGATCTTGCCTTTAGGCTTTAGTGATGAAGACTTTACAGAGAAGTCTAAGATTCGCTATGCATGTATATTTCTTAGAGAATCGGCTATACATTGGTATTACCGAGAAGCTCTCCTCTTATCCCATCAACTCTTGGGAAGAGATTAAGGAGAGTTCTATGCGCAATTTGAAGAAGATCATCCACAAGTGGGACAACATAGATCAAAAGGACAACGAATCAGTGTATGCCTATTTACAAAATTTTGGAAGATCTACTTGGAGGTCTCACCATTTATGCACATTAGTGAGCCCGGAAAGAAAAGAAAATTCGAATCCGAACTGCTACCCATCTACCATTCAGGTGTAGATGCAGAAAAACCAAACTTTACAAGAGCTTATTGCTTCAGCCCTTGCCACCAAGCAATGGGAGCAAAAATTACAGCATTTTGGTTAGGATGAACATGAAAAAGGGCAAAGAAAGGGCTGTCTAAAACCTGGAAGTGGGAAAGCTGAAAATACTTCATCTAAAGACTACTCCACAAGAGGCAAAAGTTTGGTCTCACCCCGGAGCAAAGAGAGCAATATGCTAAAGAGGGAAAGTGCTTTGAATGTGGAAGCAAAGATCACATGTTTCAGGATTGCCCGCAACGCAAAAAGAATGAGACTGACAAACAGCCCAAGATGAATGTACATGCACATCTTGATGTACAAGGGAATACAAGTCATGAGGGTAATGAGAGTGGTATGCAAAGCTTGGGAGCAAATTAAGAACCAGCCTGCTCTCTTGATGTTTGATGATTGTGCAACGGATAACTTCATCTCCATGCAAATGGCCGCCACTTTGGGCATTGAAGTAGGGGACTTGGGACCCCAAACTGAAGCAGAAGCCACTTTTGTGGGCAAAGAGGTGCAAGTTATGGGCAAGCTGCATGTGCACATTCAAGGCTATTTGGCTCATGAAAATTTTTTGGTTGACCCTCTCAATGGTTGTGATGTATTGCTAGGAAAGCCATGGCATCATCATCTTGATCACCGAAAGGATTGAACATAATGATGTGCATGTGGCTACTCGTTTTTGTTCGTGATAATGTTGAACATAATGATGTGCATGTGGATACTCTTACTCAAGCGTGGCTGAATTTTCTTGCTGAATTTAAGGATTGTTTTGACAATACATTGCCATGGGAGCGACCTCCTCCAAGACCCGCATTGATATAGTGCCAAGTAGTCACCACCTAAGAGACCCACATACCGCATAATGCCACGCAACAAGAGGAGATTATGAAACATGTGAATGAGCTTTTAGAGAAGGGTTTGGTTCAGCCAAGCTCTTTTCCATTTTGCTCACTCGTACTCCTCGCACAAAAGAAGGAAGTCATCCCGTATGTGTGTTGATTACCGGGCATTGAACAAACCTCCTATCAAGAATCGTCTTTTGATTCAACGCATAGATGACATTCTTGATAAGCTTGATGGGTCGGCATGCTTTAGCCGCACAGATTTGAAGAGTGGCTATTACCAAGTGCGTGTGGTACAGTGTACCAAGGATGTACATAAGATAGCATTCCAGACAACATTTAGACTTTATGAGCATTTGGTTATGCCATTTACGAATGCCCCGGCAATATTCCACAGAATGATGGATCGCATTTTCCGAAAGCATTGGAAATTCACAGGTGTGATTTTTTTATGAAATATTGGTATTCTCCAAGAATGAATTCAAGCATAGGGCTCATTTGGCCATAGTTTTTAGAAAGCTTCGTATACATAAGTTCTTTATAAACACCAAAAAGAGTGAGTTCTTTCTTTCATAGATACACTATTTGGGCCATAGATGGCATGAGAATGACTCCCGCCAAGAAACCTCAAACCATAAAAACCTTCCAAGCGTAAACGGCAGTTTAAGTCTGAGAGGCTACACAACCAAACCCAAATCTTTGGATGAGACTAATCCGAAGAAGGAGCAAAGGTACTAGCAAACCCTCCACAACATTAGGCAGGGCAAGTGTTTCTCTTGCAGTTAGAAAGGCCATATGACGACGAGTTGTCTCAAGGCCAAGAGCAAGGTAGCTCATTTGACCGAAGTGACAAGTAACCCTCAAATTTCTTCCGTGGATACTATTGTTTTAGGTCAAAGTGCTTCCATGGAATGTGTTTTCACCATGGCAGTCTTTGGTCCTAACGATTTGATACGTATGTATGGGTCGGTGTTAGGGAAGAGTGTACACATCCTTTTTGACCCTGGTAGCACTCACAACTTCATTAATGTTAAACTTGTGCAGAAGCTCAGAGTGAAGACGCAACCAAGTGATCACGTGTATTGTGTGAACCTGACGGCAGGACATGGACACATCTAGGACAGGCGCATATCTCAATTGCTAATATCTATCAAAAGTTATACAAAGTCCTTATATTTTTTGATTATGAATCTCGATAGGGTTGATGTTATACTAGGTAAAGAATGGTTTTATAGCCAAGACATCCATGTAGCTTGGAAAGGTCATGTGTCACAAAATTCCTTACAGCTTCTATTTTTCTACTATTCATGTGTGACATATGGAGCCTGACATGACATAAATGTATGGCTGGTGTAGCCTGACATAGTGTGTCTGTGTGGCATATGGAGCTTGACATGACAGTACATGTATGGCTGGTATAGCCTGACATGATAGTACATGTGTGGCTTGTGGAGCCTAACATGGTGTACATGTATGGCCATGGAGCCTGACATGATGAAAGTCTCTAGGACTAGCTATCCTGGAGATCTTGTGTATTTATGTTCTGGGAAGGTTCCGGAAGGATCATGAGCCCTGGACATTTTATCGGATACAACTGAGCAGATGGGTGTTTCTTCCAATATAATTGCACTCATGTGTGTGCATGACTTTGATTTTATCTTTGGATGACTTGTCTTGTTTGCCTTGGACAATGCCTGAGATTTCGGCCTGTGTTGTCCATGGGACCGGGGACGCCTGGGCACCCTGTGGACGTGTATGTGCACACCTGTTTGGGACTGACAAGTGGTCTACATGTGTTTTGCAGGTGGTAAGTATTCCCAAAAACTCGATTTACAGCTTTATGAGTTCACATGTTAATAATTATGGGTGCAAGTTCACACTCACTTGTAAGTGACCGGACAACTTATACATTGAGTAGGACTTATTTGGCGGCCAAAGACCGGGCACTGGACATTATTTGGACTCCCTTCATGTAGGCGCCTCTTTTTAGACCAAAAAAGCACACATGTGGGCTATTTTCAGCAGGGGAGCCTCCAATATTGACATAAACCCTTGATTGAGGGGGCGCATGCTTTTCAGGAGTGCATGAGGGCTGGTCGGCTGGTTTTCAGCCTGTTGGCAAGTTTGTACAGCCATCCATCGCGACTTAAGTTCACCGGATGCATGGGAGAAGCTGGCCGACTCTTGCTACATGTTCTCCACTGCTAGGCAGCTGATTTACAGCTTGAATAGAGGCTAGACAAAAGTTAAAAACAGGGAGGAAGAGCTGGTCGAGGGCTTCTAGACAGTTTTCCTTCTGACCGGAGGTTTGCAGGCTTGTGCACGACTGCTGGTCGCTTTCTTCTGTGGCTACTGAGGGCTGGTTGACTGCTGAAAACAGCCTTTGAGGGCTGGTCAACTTATCCTATGAGCCAGACAGAAAGAAGATGAAGATGTTGAGTTGTCCTGGGCTGATGTGGGAGTGCTATGGGCTGTCCATAGTTGTCCTGCATGTGCTTGATGCCAAGAAAGCTCACTTGTGCTGAGAATTGCCAACAAATTCAGATTATGTGATGTATTCTTGTTTTCATATTGTATTGGAAGAAACAGGTGCAGCCAGTGGTGAACCTTGGGCACCCGCATAAGTTGTATTGGAAGCAGACTCCTTTTTGGTAATCTAACCATAAAGGGGAGGGGGGGGTCAGCCCATATTCTAGCCCCTAGTGTGGTGTACTGTGCAGCAGAGTTGTCATCTTGTTTCATCTGCCATGCATATGTGTATTTGCAGATTTCATGATTGATTAGATTTTCCGTGTTCAGTTGCCCCTTCTGTTTACATCATGTTTTCGCCTTCGTAATGAAAGATGCTCCAATATATTTCCCACCCTCTTTTGTAAATTTAGCAAGACTTCATAATATAATATAATATTTTGTTATGAAGTGTTTGAATGTGTTGGTACCCTTTCATTTGATGTTAATTGTGGTTTATAACAGTTAAGTTAGATGTTGGGGAAACACTGGTTTAGGAAGCATCAGTGCAAGATTTTGCAAATGTTTTCTCTACTGAGTTAGTTTGTGGTCTTCAAGCTAGACTGTTGGTTGATCACAAGATTTTTTCAATCCCAAGATTGGGACAAATCGCATGGTATATTTCTCAGTGGGAGTTCTATTAGGACGAGAGTTGTCGGATGTGTGGACATGTGAATCATTTCATTGTTTCTTCCAATGGTTTACCAATAGGGTGGACCATGACATGGGGTGGAGATGTAGTGCACCAAGACTTAGTTGGGAAAGAACTGATCACCGTGACTCGACGTTAAAAGGATGCTAGGATCTGCAGCATGTAGAGTTTCTTGGTGTGTGTATATTTTCTAACCTTGCTATGTCCTATCCTTATGGGGGATAGTTACCCTATGGTAGACAAAGTAACATAAGACTTGACAAGAAAATTGGAAAGGTAATTTGGATGGGGTTGCTAGGATTAGGAGAGTGAATCTTTCACCCATTTTTGTGCTAACTTATATTATTCCTTGAGAGAACTATGTCGTGCCAATGGGCATTTCATTCGGTATAGGCAATAGGTCTAGGTGGAAAGCTCCATTTATTTAGATTTGGACTTAGAGATCATTCCACCTATAGGGTGGAAAGGTAGTCAGTACCTTTTTTCAGAACTATTTGTTCCGTGATGCTTTGGTCTATGTGCGGGATTCTGCTAAGAATAGGGGAAAGATATCTTATGATTGTCCTAATGCTCCTACAACAGGTCATCCGGAGATTCGAAGGACTAGTGTTTTTTTTATCATCCTCAATCCAATGGGCAGACAGAGGGTGGAATCAGGTTTGGAGGTTATGCTTTGTGCATACGGCTCTAGATGACCATTTTAAGGCATACAAAAAGAAGGTAAAAGCCCTTCTTACAAAAAATGTAGAATATGACTCATTAGAGCTCACCCGCAGATATCCGTGAGGAGATACTCCTTGAATTAATGGAACCAAAAGATGAACCAAGCCTCCCTCCGTCATCAGAAGACGATCCTTCCTCCTCTTCTTTAGACTATGGAATAGAATCGATATGGCCGCTCTCACCAACAACCCAATCAACAACAAAAAGGTAATCAAGCTTCCAAATAAAGAGGATTCAACGGAGGCTTTCTGTGTAGAAAGAAAAAGGTATGTTCTTGAAATCAAAGCCATGCAAAATAAGTATCTTCTCCTCATCTTCTTCAGACTATGAAGAATTAGTATGGCCGCTCTCACCAACAACAATCCAATCAACAACAAAAAGATAATCAAGCTTCCACGATTCAACAGAGACCAACGGCTTTCTGCGTAGAAAGAAAAAGGTATGCTCTTGAAATCAAAGCCATGCAAATAGAGTATTTACAAGCAGGTTTTGTTCAAGATCGGAGCATTCTCGATAACATCTTCCCTTTCTAGGAGGTGACAGCTTCGGCCAGGAATCAGGATGCGACACCAAGATCTCATTGTGCTCCTCCTAGATTTCAAGAAAGCCTATGATGACTGGGGCTTTCGGAGGGTAGAATGTCCCGGATGGGTTTTCCGAAGGAGTGGATCCGCGGTGTTTCTCAACTTTATTCGGCCTCTCACAATCAGGTTCTCATTCAGGGAGCCAGAGGTGATACATTTCCCCTCTCTCACTTGGTCCGACAAGGCTGCCCTCTAGCACCCTACCTCTTTCTATTTGTTGACAAGGCCATGTGAAGTTCTCTCTCAGCTCAAGAGATTGGGCTACAAGGATTGCATCTCCCTATCCGTACTCGGGGGAATTACTAGACTCAGAGTTCGCAGACGACACAACAGCATACTTATCCGGAGATGTGGGGAATATTCAAAGATTTGTAGAGGCGATAAAGATCCCCTATCGCGCATCAGGAGCGTAGATCAACTGGCACAAGTCATGTGGTTTTTGGGTTGGCTCTTCACCCGCCCAACTTGGCGTCCAGTTGAGACTTTCCAGTAGATCCCGAGGGACACTCCAGTCCGTTATCTTAGATGCCAGGTGGATCCCTAGCGCAGCAGCTAGCCCCTCTTCTTCTGAGCATTCGAAAGAAGCTTTTGTACTGGAGTTCAGCAAGGCTTTTGTCACCAGCCTGGACATTTCCCAGTATGAAAGGGTCTGGTGGACTCCAGGATGTCTAAATATTTGGAAAGTACAAGCTTTGGGAATGGGAGATTATCCTAGAATACAAAGGACCACACTCCTAAAATTTAGGAGAGTTGCTATTTTTGGCCCAACTCCGATGGAAATTCTGTTCGCGTCATTACATCTGGAATTGAGCAGATACCAAGAGTTGGCAAAGTGCCTATGACAGAATGTCTACTACTTGGGATATTTTTTGAGGTAAAGATTATGGGAGAACCCATCTCTTAGATTGGGACATGTGGCAAGAAAGTGGATCAAAGTGAGACAAGTGGCCTCACACTTGTCACTCCAGCTATTGTGTGGCTCTCCACTTGTCATCATAGCCTTCTCTTTCCATTTTCACTCATAGGAGCCCCAAATCTATAAATTGGAGACCTCTCTTCATTAATGGAGGCTCTCTTGCTGCACACTAGCCTCTACCACCGTTACAGGCTGCCCTAATGATGGCTACTCTCTTTCTCTCTCTCTTGAAGGCTGCCCATGAAGAATACCGACTGTTGGGGACTGTTTTGGAGGCTTCCATCGCGAAGAAATACTGAAGGCAAGGGTATTTAATCATTTATTATGATTTCTAGCCATTGTACTTATTGTACCAGCCCTTGTACCTGCTGTACCAGCCACTGTACTGGCTGTACCAGCCACTGTACTTTTTGTACCTGCTGTACCAGCCACTGTATCGGTTATACCAAACACTGTACTTGCTGTACCAGCCACTGTACCCGTCGTACCAACCACTGTACCTGCTGTACCAACCATTGTACTTGTACTGGCTGAATGGAGAGTTGTACTTGCTGTACCAGCTCTATTGCATGAAGACCCGTGGTTTTTGGGGAAGAATCAGTACCCACACAGAGGTATATGGATTATATTGCTGGTTCGGCATTTCTACAGCCTGTGTTCCGGCTTGGTAGCCTCATGTTGGGTTGTGTTATGGCATTTGTAAATGGATAATCCAGCATCTCCCGTGGGGAGAGTAAGGCCCTCAAAGCTTGTACATGATATTATTCTCCTTGGGTAATAAAATACTCCAAGGGGGGGTCGGCCCATTCTGGCCTCTATGCGATGTCACATGTGCAAGCTCCATTTTCAGCATTTGTGGATGTTTTGTCCAGCTTTATGTTTTATGCAAAGTGATGATGGATATGTGCTAAGACTATGGCCATGTTTAAATGTTTTAATATGCATTGATGGTATCAACAAGTGTGCCAAAGGCCCTAGTCCCCCGGGCACCTGCCGCGAGTTACAGCTTTCCTTGGCCAGTCGAGTGGTGGTGGCAAACCAGGTTCTTCTGGCCACCATGTGAAATATTACTTCCTTTTGGGCCTTCTCCCAGGCCTGCATTGGTCAGGTTCAATGGTTGATCCGCAATTTTCTGTGGGCGGGCAATGATGGGAGGCCTGTCCAAGCCAAGGTGGCCTGGAGAGTGATCATACAGCCGCACCACAAACAACGGGACCCGGGGGAGTGGACTTGGTGTGATCCTACATACAAGGAGGAGACTACAGACAAGGTTCAATGGTTGATCCGCAATTTTCTGTGGGCGGGCAATGATGGGAGGCCTGTCCAAGCCAAGGTGGCCTGGAGAGTGATCATACAGCCGCACCACAAACAACGGGACCCGGGGGAGTGGACTTGGTGTGATCCTACATACAAGGAGGAGACTACAGACAAGGAGGAGACTCTGGGTACCCCGTTTTTCGCATACACCGCTCGGCTTGGCCGTAGGATCCATATACCCGAGGTTGAGGGCATTCCGGCAACAGTAGGACACTTGCAGTCTTAGGGCCCCTCACCGTGTTTTTCTCTCAGATTTTTGAAAGAGGCTCTCGAATAGTTTTCAACCCCAGAAGATCGCCCTCTTTTTGTGGTTGATGCAGCACACATAGGAGTTTGGCAATTAGCACGTGGTTGGCTATTGGCGGTAGATCAGCAGCATGTCCGAGATGTGGCCACCCCCAAGGGTCTCAACGACACTGTCTTTGGAATTGCTCGAAGGCTCAACAAGTTTGGCAATGGACTCTCCACATATTCACTATGGACAAGGCCTCTTCCCATCCTATTGCATGGAGCATTGTTACTTGTGGCACATTTGGAGAGCTCATTGCAGCGCAGTCATCGAAGGCACCCACACTCCGCCTGCAAAATCCATCAGGAGCATCTGACTCGACATCATTCATATCCTACACAGCCAATGGGGGAATCTTCAAGGTGGTTCTGATCGTATGCACAAAGCACCATCCAAAGACAGTGCCAACAACAGGTTGTTTTCCCACAATAAACAACATGTGCTTTTTCCATAACTAAGAGAGAAAGAAGCCTCTTGGCTATCAGCCCCTGTGTACCACTAGTTGTGGGTCTTGCGAGATAGCCATACGAGCAATGGGTAAAGCATCCGGAGAGACATGTGGAAAGTACATAGTGGATGCATTGAGTGCTTTCATATGCTCATGATGTATCACCAGTCGTGGGTCTTGCGGGATGCCCATGGGCGTAAGGCTTGCAAGCAGCCCTTAGACTGTTACTTTAGAGTGGGTAAAGCATCTTGAGGAGCATGTTGCTTGCGAATGCATGTGTGTGTCATGTGTCGAATGACGCATGGTTTTGTTTTTGGCTAACAAAGGTTATGTGTTTCCACTTGGTTTTAGACTTTTGCCGTAGGTTCTTACGGAACAAGCACGAGTCTCTCGTCACTTTGACGCGAGGGCCTACCCATATTGTGCAAGATGATTGTTTCATCACCTAGATGCACTTGAGGGCGATTGCTTTTGTTGTACGAGGCGCCTTTGCTAGACAGATCCCTTACTGTGCCATTGAGTGCAATTGAGGACGCTTGCCATTTTTCAAGAGGGGAGTATGTCACGGCCCTGTGTTTTTCCTCTTAACATTATGCAAGTGTGCACGGGAACATAGTGGACAGTGTGAATGGCATTAGTTGGGGCAATAGCTTCATGGACAGATTGGTACAGTTTTTGGGGTCAAAGGTGACTCTAGGATTTTTTTAAGATTTTTTAAGGCGCAGAACTGCAGCTCTCTCTCTCTCTCTCTCTCTCTCTCTCTCTCTCTTCGCAGGCAGCTGCAACCAAGAAGAGATGGGGTAATAAAAAGAAACCTGAAAAATTCCTAGAGTCACCTTTGACCCCAAAAACTGTACCAATCTGTCCATGAAGCTATTGCCCCAAACTGATGCCATTCACACTGTCCACCATGTTCCCGTGCACACTTGCATAATGTCAAGAGGAAAAACACAGGGCCTTGACAGCATTAGTCGAGGGAGGATGTGAACCTATGGTTGGGTGGCGGGTCCCTTTTATTTGGTTTTCTCTAATCTTGTTTAGAGATTTGTATCGCTAAAATGCTAATTTTCCAAGTTTATAGACTGATTTGATAGCTGGTCATGCACATGTTTTATATGTGATCAATGATAGCTCTCTCATAAAGGATAACTACCAATGTGTGGTGTCTAACATGAGGTAAAAGGTTATGGATGAGTGCTATGCTCCTCCTTCTGCTAGTCATCGAGGTATATTGCCTACTGCGCGCATGATTGAGCATTATTTCTTTTGGCCAGCCATGCGCAAGGAAATAGAAGCGTATGTGCGTGCATGTATTACCTTTCAAAAGGTGAAATTTGATAGGCTTTTGGCTTCAAGTTCGCTTCTTCCATTGCCTATTCCCTTGCAGCCATGGAAAAGTATAGCTATGGATTTCATAATAGATTTGCCAAGGACCCAGCAAAATAATGATGCTATATGGACAATTGTGGACAGGTTTAGCAAGCAAGCACATTTCTTGCCAGTGAAGAAGACCATTAAACCTAAATATATGGTGAAGGTCTTTCTTACACGAGTGTTCAAGCATCATGGTATGCCAAAGTCCATTGTGGGGGATAGTGTAGCTCAACTCCAAGTGAGGGACAGAAGGGGGTTTCGCAACACACTTGAACATTAATGCAATTAAACACTTAAATTGGCCACAGCCTTACGAATGGGGGTGAAGGGGGGGGGGGGGGGGAAGGGGGTTTCGCAAAACACTTGACCATTAATGCATTTAAACATTTAAATTGGCCAAAACCTTAGACATATGCCACTTAATTCCACAAAACTATAAAAGAGAGATGTCCACATCTGACACCGCATAGAGGCCAGAATGGGCAGTGCACCCCCCCCCTTCCTCCCTTCTTGGAGTATTTTATTACCCAAGGAGAAAAATAACATGTACAAGCTTTGAGGGCCTAACTCTCCCACGGGAGATGCCAAATTATCCATATACAACCCATCATTCGACCATACACATGGTGGGCTCATCAAAAGAAGCCCCAAAATACACATGGGCTTATCAAAAGAAAACCACCTCTTCTCGTGTAGGTACTAATCTTCCCCATCACCGCAGGTCGTCAAGGTGCCATATGTGATGGAACAACTCAGCTGCAGCAATAATACTTCCACATATTCCATAAATACAAAAAAAAGATGAAATACAAACTCAGGTAGCTATAAAACCGATGTAGAACAATCAAGACAGCTTTAGGCACCATCATCCTAGGCACTATAAATAAGTTGACTGTAGCACCACAAGCACCCAAAACAAGTCGGGGCAACACCAATAGAGCTAGTACAACAAGTACATTGACTGGTATAGCAAGTTCAATGGTTGGTACAACAAGTACATTGGTTGGTACACCAAGCACATTGATTGGTACAACAAGTACAATGGCTAGAAATCATAATACAATGATTAAATACCCTTGCCTTCAATATTTCTTCGTGCTTCAAAACAGTCCCCAACAACCGGTATACTTCATGGGCAGCCTTTGAGAGAGAGAAAGAGAGCATCCAGCATTAGGGCAGCTTGTAGCAGTGGTACAAAGCCATAACCTAGAGAATCACCAAGAATAGAGAAGAGTTGCCAACATGATAGATGCTAGTTTGCAAGAAAACAGCCTCCTCAAATGAAGAGAAAGGGCTCCAATTTATAGATTTGGGACTCTCATGAGCTAGAATGGCAAGTGAAAGCTATAATGACAAGTGTAGAGCTAAAGTGACAAGTGTGAGGCCACTAGGAAAAGATTTAGACAGTATGGCACAATGCCCCATGACTCTTTTGACGGAGATCATCGCGGTATCAACAATACATTGGAGAAGTTAGAGTGTTCATTTTATTGACCAAAAATGAGAAGGGATGTCTATCAACATGTCCAATCGTGTCAGATTTGTCAAAAGGTGACGCTCCTCATACGAAGCAGGAAGGGTTGCTACAGTCTTTTGCCAGTTCCCGAAGAACCTTTCTAGGACATCAGCATGGACTTTGTAAGACTCAAGCATTTGCATGACCATTGTTGACCGATTTAGCAAGGTTGAAGCCCTATGTTGGACCAGCATCGCACGTGGTCTACGATGAGTAACAACCAGAGATGGTTGACGAAGCCAAAGTCATCAAGCCCATGTAGATTCTCCTCCACCGATGGAAGCATAGTTCCGGTCCGCACACAAGATAGTTCTATACGAAGTTCAAGGACCGAGGCACTCATGAAGCCATTTGGCCAGATGAAGAATTCTTCCAAGAGTTCCCGCAGATATTGTCGGACTACTTGGAAGCCATGAACCTACCACCAAACTAAGCAGGAGGGAATGTCACATGCACCCTACACTATGGTGCTATGTGACACACTGGCTCAGCATTATATGTAACATCATACAATATTAATACCTTTTTAGGATTATTTGTCGTCTTATGCCATGGCCCCATTGTAAGCCCCAATCCGGGACATGTCAGGCACAAGCTACGTAGGTCAGTCTTCCAAGCCTAGAGAGTTTAGATGTGTCGTTACTCTTACCCACTTGGAGAATTCATCATGTAGGAGCATGTAGAAGTCAGCCTAGCATTAGGTCTGGCATCAGAAGCATTCTAGCATAAGCATACAACTTATGGGCCAGCCCTAGGCCAGCCCATAAGGCAGTCCATATGGGGCTTTTGCTGGTTAACCCACCTAAACAACAATCGGCCAGCATATAAGCAGTTGGCCAGCATCATATAAACAGTCGGCCAGCATAAAATGTCCATCGTAGATTTAATGCTAAGCGATGGCATTTTTCACAAGTCGTGGGCAATTGCAACTGACCAACAGCCTTTTCCCTCCACCGACCCAGCAGCAAATAAATCATATATAAGCAACCCATAACCCATCGCATAAATCACTTCATTCATACAGAATTCAGCCAAGCAGTTCAAGAGAACATGTGCGCCTAAGATCTTGTGGGTTCTTGGAGTATACAAACAGCCTCAAGCACTCCATGATTCAGTCCAAGGCAGCATAGAAGATCCTCCCATCTTCAGCCAGCATATGTGCATATCCTCACCAAATCTGGATTTGCATAATTCATAGTCTTCTACAGTGCTATTAGTTCAGCACATGGTCCAGCCTACGTTCGGTCTTCCTCATCCTTGCATTGGGCAGTCCTCAGTCATCATTCATTATCATTGTACAAAGTTCTCCAAAGAGATACAGGCAAATACTCCTGCTTGCAGGGTGGGTGGGTGCCCGGTGGGGTGGGGTGAAGGGAGGGGGGGGAGGGGGTGGACGGCGGGCCTTCAGTGTGGGTAATTGGGACCCAATCTAGTGTCGTCATCACAGCCCTGCACTCTGTCATGGAGCAAGATGGCACTAGTATTGGATGAGGATATCATATGGCTAGTTTGGCGGATCACATTGTACCTGCAGGACCCATGTAGTGCATGGGTCCTGTTCTTTGGGTAGCTAGTTTTTTCCCCGCCCCCACAGATCCAGACCTCCCACCTGTCAGTTGCACATCCAGGACATGCTCCAGAGACAGATCCGGACCTCCCACCTCAGCAGTTGCAGATCCAGGACATGCTCCAGAGACATGGACCACAGGAGGTGAACTTCATCACAGCCCCGCACTCTGTCATGGAGGAGAATGGTACTCGTATTGGATGAGGATATCATATGGCTAGTTTGGTTGATCACATTGTACATGCAGGGCCCACGTAGTACGTGGGTCCTGTTCTTTGGGTAAGCTAGTTTTTCTTTTCATATTTTGTTGGCGCATAATTACCCACAGATCACATTTATTACTTTTGGCCTCACAGATCCTTTGTGTCTTTCATGGACATTTAAAAAACTTTTTTTCTCTCTGCTTGCCATGGGTGCAACTCCGTGAGCAACCCCTACTCGTGCCTCACACAGCTGGTGACCACTTTGCTCTGCCCACTCTCACAGTTGACCAGCAGACTCAGCCCCTAATCTTTGCAGACAGAAACCACATGACTGGGGCATCGTGTCTCTTCCCAGCCTGCAGCCCATCGCAGCACAGACTTCTTGTCCTGTTGTCTTGCTATCTGCTCCTGCAAAGTCTTGGCCTGCCCAGTGTTCATACTAATGCCAGCTAAAGCATGCAAGGAGTGAACTCGCCAATCGGTGAAGTCTACCTTTTCCAGAGAGGGAGCACACGCACACAAGTCACAGTTTTATTGTGCATTCATTGCAAAACAAATCAACCAACTATAATCGGAACCAACCACTTCATGTGTAATCAACGACCGTGAGGACATCGCCTCACTAAAACCACAAACAAGAGCTATAGCTGCTGCAAGAGCTCCAGCCCCTTGCTCTGACAGCAACTTCTCAGCTGTAGGAAGAAAGATGTTCCTCACGTCTGGATGAACACTCAGCAGCTTGGCAGCTGCCTGTTCAGCCGCTGACCTTAAGACATCTGCAGCACTTGGAGGCCCTATACTCTGGAACCTGCATCCCAATTCCCGCTCAAGCAAATCAAGGGTTCGTCTCTGAGACGGTGAATGCATAAGGATTGCAGTACCCTCCTTGCCGGCTCTACCTGTGCGTCCAGAACGATGCACAAATGTCTCAGAATCATTCGCAACCTCAAAGTGTATGACCTGCAAAACACAAAAGCAGCGAGGAAGCTATGAGCATCCTCCATATCTTCGCTCCAAATTGATCTTATAAACAGGCAAAGGTTTCAACTGTTCTTCAGACGCATACAAGATCAACATTGGGAATGTCCAAACCCCTTGCCGCAACGTCTGTTGCGATCAAAACAGAGATTTTTCCATCTCTGAAGGATTTGAGTGTCCTCTCTCTTTGAGCCTGTGTGATATCACCGTGTAAGGGCTCACAACTGACTGTCCGACCTAAGGACATGGCAACATCGTCAGCATCTCTCTTTGTCTGGGTGAAAACAATAGACTTGCAACCCTTGCCATACACCTGCCATGAGCAGAAAGAAAAGCAGTCAAAAAACCTATCGAAGCTGATACACAAGTTGGACAGGCGTTTCACTCTTTGAAAAGTGATGCCTAAAGGCCCTAACAAGGACATCTGAAATGCGTCATTTGAGAAAATCACTTTGCACATCTGAACATACTTACTTTGATCAAATCACCTAACAATGAGCGCTTTGCCACCGTGGAAGTGCTTATCGATAGAAGCTTAATGCCTTCGGCTATTTTTTCTTCATTATTGCCTACCTGTCACATGCATGAAAAATTGAACTATGTCACAAACAAAAAAGAGAGAATCGGATTCAGCAATTTTTACAGACAGATACCCCATCCATACAGGACAGGTGGGGTTGGATGGGGGGAGATCCAACACCCATGACGTACAAGCAGATGAGATCTTCCCTTTTTGTGGATGGGGCCATATCTATAAAGGCCCTAACTTACTACAAGAAAAAGAAAGCAATGCTCCAACTCACCAGATCAATTATCAAAGGGTTCTTCAAATACTGCCGTGCAAGGCCTCTCACCCACGTCGGCATTGTAGCAGAAAATAGCATACTTTGCCTTTGCGGTGGTAAGTACTGAAAAATCTTCTGAATAGCCTCCACGAATCCAACAGCTAGCATCCGGTCAGCTTCATCAAGAACAATGTACTTGACTTCCCGCAAATTCAGGGAGCCGCGCTCAAGAAGGTCGATGAAACGGCCAGGTGTCCCCACTGCAATATCTACTCCTCTTTGAAGCTGCCTTATCTGGCTGTCTATGGACACTCCTCCATACACACAAACAAGTTCTAGATTGGGGGCCGACTCTTTCAATTCAGTCTCCACCTGCTTTGCAAGTTCCCGAGTAGGGGTCATTACAACAGCCAGGGGAGCTTTTCCATATCGCCTGCAGCCATAAATATTTATGATTTAGAGAAGCTACCAACACAAAGTAGGCCAAATAACATGAACAATTCACAACGAAGCAGGACAAATGTGACCTTGTCAATTTTTCATTCTCCTTTATTATACGGTCCAAGATTGGGATACCAAAAGCTAGTGTCTTTCCTGTTCCAGTCTTGGCACGAGCAATAAGATCTTGCCCTCTCAATCCAGGTTCAAGAACAGCCCTCTGCGACCAAAAAAAGCCAAGTATTTATGCATAGTGAAAGCATATGGTGCTGTAAGCTTTTAGTAAGCTGTAAAGAGAGAAAATCAACCGAAAAAAATGAATAAATCATCTTTTCATCAACAGTAATCAAGTACAACTTGTATAAAAGTCATGATACAGGCATACAGGACATGTTTGATGGACTATTACCCATTGCAATTAGGGGGGATCCAGATCAGCCAGCCCCTACAAAAGAAAATCCTCATGTAGAACATGTGGAACAGCCAGCAATTCAGCCCCCTTCTATGGAAGAAGTAGAAGATCTTGTCAAGGAAGAGCAAACAGCCATAGACACAGCCAAGTTGGTGCCAAGATGGTTGCTGAAAACTTTGCAAGAAAGCAAACTTGCAGCTTCACTCACAGGTAGAACAAGGGCTAGTTCCAGCCATGCATTGAATATGCATCATGGAGAGTCTGCATTAGCCATGGGTGGTCTCTTTGATTCATGGGTGGTCTCTTTGATTCAGAAGAGCCTTCTTCTTATGAAGAAGCACATGAGAATGAGCACTAGGTGCAAGCCATGCAAGATGAAATCTCTTCTATCATGAAGAACAATACTTGAAATCTTGTGGACTTGCCGTAAGGCAAGCATGTCATTGGAACAAAGTGGGTGTACAAAGTCAAAAGTAAGTCTGATGGTACTATTAACAGGTACAAAACAAGACTTGTGGCTAAAGGCTACTCTCAGAAAAAGGGAATAGATTATGAGGAGACTTTTGCTCCTACTTCGAGAATGACTACAATAAGATCAGTGATTGCATTGGCTGGACATAAAGGATGGAAAGTGCATCAATTGGACATCAAAACTGCATTCTTAAATGGGGATTTACAGGAGGAAGTATATGTACATCAGCCCATCGGTTTTGTAGTTCCTGGTGAGGAACATAAAGTATGCAGGTTACACAAAGCATTGTATGGGTTAAAGCAAGCTCCAAGAGCATGGTATGATAAAATACAAGCTCATCTAACCAGCCAAGGTTATGTGAATAGTCCAGCTGAAAGCACATTGTATGTGAAGAAAACCGGTGCCGATATTCTCATAGTCATCTTGTATGTAGATGACATGCTCATAACAGGGACTAGCAAAGCACAAATTTCAGATTTCAAAGCTAATTTGAAAGCTGAATTTGATATGTTAGATTTGGGGCCTTTACACTACTATCTCGGCATACAGTTTATGCATACAGATGACGGCATTCTTATGCAGCAAACTAAGTACATAAAAAGTTTGCTAAAAAGGTTTCACATGGATGAATGTAAGCCCATTTCTACTCCAGTAGAACCAGGTGTACGGCTTACTATGCATGATATTGGAGAGCCTTTTGAGGCCGGCATTTACAGCGAGGCAATGGGATGCCTCATTTACTTGTGTAACACAAGGCCTGACATATCTTTTGGGGTGTCTTTGTTGAGCAAATTCATGCATAACCCAGGCACAAAGCATTGGCAAGCAGTCAAACGCATTTTTCGTTATCTTCAGGGTACCCTGGATCTTGGTTTGTTCTATCCTAGGGAGGGTAGCTTGCAGCTTTATGCATACAATGATTCAAATTGATGGTGATTATGATACCAAGGCAATCCACCAGTGGGAATTGCTTTTTTCTTGGCACTTCATGCATATCTTGGTTGAGCAAAAAGCAACCCATTGTTGCCACGTCTACTTGCGAGGCTGAGTATAGGGCAGTCTTCACAGCTACAGTAGATTGTGGATGGTTGAGGAGATTATTGGCTGGTCTTCGTGAGTGTTAGCAGACACCTACCACCATTCTCACTAATAGCCAGAGTGCTATGGCCGTGGCACGAAATCCCTTATTTCATGCACGTACCAAGAACATTGAGATTCATTATCACTATGTCAGAGAGAGAGGTTACATGCAAGGGAGATCAGTTTATCTTACTGCCCTACACAGGATAATGTTGCAGATCTATTCACAAAGGCTTTACCTCAAGAGAAGTTTGAAGCTTTCCGCAAAGCTTTGGACTTACTATCATACAAAGAGTGATCTGCTACCTTGTACAGGTTCACACTTTCACTACAGGGGGGATTTGTAGGCATATGCTCACTTATGGTAATGCTATGTGTGAACAGGGCTTACCCAAGGGCGCTTTTTCCCATGTGGTTTTTCCTCTTAGAAATCAAGTGTGAAAGGACACTCTATCCAAATAACTTTTGTACTTCTATATTATATGGATGTGACACACATGCAAGCGTTGACTTGCATTTTGTGGTCACCACACATTTAGTGTTTTTGCTCTCTCTCTCTCTCTCATTTCTGTGTGAGCTTCTTCTCCCTGCACCTAACCGTAATCTGCAAGATGCATTTTCTGTGTGTGAGTGTGTGAGTCCACCAACATTACTACCGTGGTTTATTCAGGCTCCCTCCATGATCAGATGAGCTCACATCGGTATACATGTCCGATGAGTAGTGCTCACATCCAGTAGGAGCAGTGGCGAGACGGGTGGATCATCAGTGGCAAGAGCATCAGCACAGCAGGTGCAGCAGCTTGTGCCTGTTCAAGTAATATATCGTATATACGTATATATATATGTAATTCAATAAACCAAAATCATTCGTTTAGAGTTTTCAAGTACCTGTCGACATGGTATGGTCTCATGGCCATCTCAAACTGCGCGTCTGTAATACGTCCCTCGGTTCTAAAGAGGGCCCACGTGTCACGTCTGCTATGCCGGTGAGCATACCCAGTATCGTGGGTTGTGGGCTTCCTCCCCATAACATGGATTGCTTCTCCTTTGCATGACTTGACAAAAAAGAAGGCTATATTTAAATGAACTGATGTAGAGAGAAATGCAAACCTCAAATTGAAAGATGCAACCACATATGAACCAATGTTGATCATTCCAGATTTGCAAAAGCCATTCAATGTGGAACATGATGCATCTGGAAATTGCATAGGAGCTGTCCTAAATCAAGAGGGACATGTTGTGGCTTATGATGATACAGAGCTCTCTCTTGGCATTTATGAGAAAGAGCTCTTGGCTGTAATTCATGCACTTACCATATGGAAACATTCCCTTCTTGAGCCTGATTTCACTGTGAAGACAAATCACCAGAGTTTGAGGTATTTTCTTACCCAAACCTAAATTGTCAAAGAAGCATATGAGAGGATGGCCAATTTCCTCTCTATGTTTCATTTTCAGATCTTATACACCCCAAGAAAGAAGAATGTAGTGGCAGATGCATTGTCACAAAAGCCGTATATAGCAACTATCTCGGTTGCCTCTCATGGAGAATTGTCTGCCATGCGTGATTTGTATCACACAGATACTGATTTTGCCACTATTTAGGCTGATTTGATGGCTGGTCATGCACATGCCTCATACGTGATCAAAAAGGGTTATCTTATGTAAGATAATTGCCTATGTGGTGTTTGACATGAGACAAAAGATTTTGGATGAGTGCCATGCTCCTCCATATACTGGTCATAGAGGCATAATGCCTACTATGCACATGATTGAGTATGCCTACTATGCACATGATTGAGCAATATTTCTTTTGCCAAGTATGCGGAAGGACATAGAGACACATGTACGTGCATGTGTCACTTGCCAAAAAGTGAAATTTGATAAGCAAAAGGCACCAAGATTGCTTCAGCCATTGCATGTTCCCACGCAGCCATTGGAAAGTATTACAATGGATTTCATTATGGACTTGCCACGAACCCAACAGGGTAATGATGCTATTTGGACAATCGTGGACAGGTTTAGCAAGCACGCTCACTTTTTGCCGGTCAAGAAGACCATCAAAGCTGAGCATATGGTTGAAATATATCTTGCACAAGTGTTTCAAACATCATGGAATGCCGAAGTCCATTGTAGGGGATAGAGATCCCAAGACTACGAGTCTCTTTTGGCGTGCCTTATTTGATAATATGGGCACCAAATTGGACTTCTCATCAGCGTATCACCCTCAAACGGATGGACAAAGTGAGGCTGCAAATTCAACCATGTTGGATCTCTTAAAATGTTATGTGGCGGATCAAAAATCTTCTTAGGAGAAGTACTTACCACTTGTGGAATTTGCATACAACAACACGGTGCATGCATCTACAGGAAAGGTCACGTTTAAGATTGTTTTGTTGGATCTTTTAAAATGTTGTGGCGGATCAAAAGTCTTCTTGGGAGACGTACTTACCACTTGTGGAATTTGCATACAACAATACGGTGCACGCATCTTCAAGAAAGGCCACGTTTAAGATTGTTTATGGAAAGGTGGTTTGTGAAACCGATCCCGTCAAGTGGGAAGGACTCCGTTGGACACCCACACGCTTAATAGCACAACTTTAAAACCACAAATTTGGAATGGACAACTTAATACAACTTGAAATTGAAATGAAATGAAATGGAAAGATGGACACCAGCACTGGGGCCGGAACGGGCCGACCCCCCCCCCCTCAATATATGATATATTTATTGGGAGTATTTAATAAATACAATGCTCCATGGGTTCCAAGAACCAGATAATGTCCATGTACATATGAAAACAGTACCAAACAAATATGCTCGAAGTCGAAACTTGATGTAGAAACTTGAAGCAGAACGACCACTAGTGTGGTCCAATCTCTACGGTCCTGTGCTTTCACTGGACTCCGCGGAGAGCGCCTCACTGGTGTTCCGAGACCACGCACAAACAGGCGCTCTCGTACTAACGCCTGGCTCTCCCGATCTCAGCACCTTTGGACCGAGGTTCTCCAATAGAGCTTGGACAACCCGGCACTGAACGGGTGTTGGCCGAGCGGGATAAATCCTTTATCAGATTTAAACATAAAATACTTTACTCAAATCTGAAAATCACTTACTTGTAGATGGTTGATAGAAAACCAATACTTGTGGTGTTTGTGTGTAGAATATGAAGCCACCCTTGTTGAAGAAATAGTTGCCTCGTGTAGAACCATCAAGACAAGCACCACCACAAAGGGTACAGCCGCCTGCTGTGAGAGAAGAAGCATCCACTTGCAAGGGAGGAGATGCCTGGCCGCAATGTGGAGGAGAATGAGCAGTTTGCTGGAGTTAGAGCACACAGCCTCCTGCCTTACTGGAGATGGAGTGCACAGTCGCCTTGTAGAAATTCATGCACAGCCAGCAGTTTGCATAGACAGTAGAAAAGCATGAATAGTAGCCAGTCGCCTGCAGGGGAGCATGGGGAGGTGCAGCCGGTAGAGGATGGGCAGCCTGCAGGTACTGTTGCCTGGCTGTAGCCTGAAGAGGAGATAGCCTGGAGGAGCAGCCGGCTGTAGCAGAGCTGAAGTGTAGCCTTCAGGTGGTAGCAGCCGCCTTTGTGTAGGCAAAGCAGCCTGCAGGAAAACAGGCGCAGCCACCTGTATGGGAGGAAGTGCAGCTGCTGTGCAGAGGAGGCAGCCGCCTGTTGGAGGATACGTGCAGCCTGATGAACGTGATAGGCGCAGCCTGAAGAGAAGCAATAGAAGTCGCCTGCTGGAGATATCATGCGCCGAAAGGGATGATCGCCGGGTGATGAACCAACGCAAGAAGCGATTCGTTTTTTTTAATAAAATTATAGTGGAGTTTACTCCACGCTTGCATGTGGGTGGGGAGTTTGGGTAGGTGACCATGCCCACCCCCACACTCACTTAAAGTGGGGCTCCCCACCTTGGCCCCTAAGTGGGTGCCCAAAGTGGTGCCCACATTTAAATGAATGTGAACACTTAACCTTATAAAACAAAGGGGTTAGAATAAAATATTAAAAACAACATGTGTAACATACTTACCACCTGTTCACATGCACCAAAACTTGTCAGAATACAGAGCAGACTTCACGACTCACTGGCAGGCGTCCCCGCTCAGTAAGTAACACGTCAAGCACGCAAACACACAAATACATGTCATGCGAAAACAGTTTCAAACATGCAAAATATGTGTGCATGTGCAAATAGTAACATGGACATATCTCCCGTTCATGGAACAAGTACAAAATATCTGTCGGCACAAAACTGACACGACATAAAAACATAAAAACCTGGTCTTCCTATGGAGTGACAGTCCCATAGGTAAGACACAGTTCCAGGCACGAGTCTCCCTATGGTGTGACAGTCCCATAGGCAAAACACGGCACGAATACTGGCTCTTCCATGGCGTGACAGTCCCATGGGTCGAACACAGTCCAGGTCATACACGGGTGGCACTGGTCTGGCTCCCGTCCATACGACACCATCCTGCTAACACGGGTGGCACCAGTCTGGCTCCCGTCCATGTCAACAAAATACTGGCCTCTTCACATGAGACACCGGCCTAGCCTCAAGTGAACGAGACGCAAAAACTGGAGATGGACCAAATGGTCGGCCAATTGGTGACATTTTGCCACCCATCCTTCGCACAAAGGATGATATAGTTGCAGCTGATGAGTATGTAAGAGACTTGGATATTGTCTTTGCTCAGGTGTGAACAACCATTACGAGGTCACAAGACAAACATAAAAAGATTGCCAACAAGCATAGAAGACAATTTGATGTCAAAGAGAATGATTGGGTATTGTTGAAATTCGAGAAAGCAAGACTTACAAAGAGGCCTAGCAAAGAGGGTGCATACCCTAAGCCTGCAACCAGGTACTATGGGTCTTTCCGAGTGATCAAGAAGATCAATGAAGTAGCTTCCAGGTTGGCATTGCACGTTGGCATATACACAATGCTTTTCATGTGAATCTCCTTCGCAAGTAAGTAGGGCCAAAGCCCAATGAACCAATCATTGAGGATCCACCAAAAGTGGATGAGCTTGAGGACATTTTGCAACCAAAACAGATTGTATCTCACAAGGAACGCAAGCTTGCTACAGGCAAAGTTGTCAGGCTTTACCTTGTGAAGTTCAAGAACTATCTTCCCATTGATGCTAAATGGGTAGATGAAGAGTTCTTTAGAGATTACCCGCACTTGCTTCAGACATACTCAGATGCTTTTCAATTGCGGACAATTGTTTAGAAGCCGGGGGAGATGTCACCATTTGGCCACCCAACTGGTCCACCCGTGTCTTCTCATTATGTATATACATTGGACTCGCATCCATGGCAGTTGCATATGCTGGGGATTGTACTATGCACTTGGCTTTCCGTTGGGACTTGTGCTTATGAAAACATGCCCGGATATGCCTGGAGGATTTGTGTTCCACTGGGTTTGGTATCTTGTGTACTTGCCTAGAACACATCAATTTTAGTATGGTCTCATGAGCAGGGATTCTCCATACCAATGCTGCATTGCATAGCATCTTTATGTACTTGCCTGCAAATTGAATTTGCATGATGTATTCATGCCTGCTTGACTAATGTGTAGTTCAAGGTAAGGGGACGCCCGCCCGTGAACCATGCGTGTGAAATTATCTGATGATATGGTTGTGGCATGTGACAGGTGGTAAGTATTGGTCAAAACCTAGCCTTCAGAACTAGCATTAATTTATAAGTGAGCGTGCACACACTTCATTAAGTTTTGGGCAACCAAAACTTACTTATAAATTAATAACCAATCTGTGTTCGCACACACTGATGTCTCGAGGTGGACAAAGCTCAATGCCCACCGCCCAGACCTTATCCCCTTTGTTCAAAGAGAGTAACTAGCCATGTGTCCAACTTGTACCACAAGTCACTTGTCCTCTCTGCCTCACACCCAAGATGAACATCTCCTCTCTCTTCCCTCTCTCTCTAGAAGTAGGCGCCTCCCTTCATGAGGTCTTTTGGCTGTATTTTCTACGCTTTCTCCTTCCCAACACCATATCCAAGCTTGTTAGTGTGTTTTCAAAGCTTCCAAGAGTGTTTCCAGCCTTCCTTTCTCAAGTTGAACCATAGGGGAAGCTCAAGGTTCCCTTCATCCTCTTGAATACTTTTGTCGCAAAGGATCGCGACAGATTGAAGGTTTCAACACTCCAAACGCTTCCATCGCGAAGACTTCCACTGTCATCGACTCTACTTGCAATTGGTAAGCTTCAATGCTCAATTATGAAAGCAAGTAGCAAGAGGAAGAAGCAGGACTCCATGTTCACATACCTTATGTAGTATTCTCTTGTCCTACACTCTCTTGCATATTGTCTCTACCATGTGTTGGGAACATGGGCACTTGAGAGGATAGTGCAAATCTTCACCGACAACCATATTGTTTGCAATATTGCATTCATATGCATTAGTATGGAAATCTGGTCAGGAATGCCTATGACACTATGTACTTGATTCTCCCAAGATCAATAAACATTATTTGAGGGAGGGCTGGCCGTTGCGGCTCATTGTGCGTCTCTTGTCAATTCAGCAAATTACATATTGTATTGTGCTTAGTGTATTTAAGTGTATTGATTAGCATTGTGTTCAACCAAGCATTCCACACCGATCGGTGAGTTCCATAAGTTTAGCCAAACGATGGCTATATTCACAAACTCAAGTGTTCATGTCAGCTTGACTACTTCTTGAACACTTGTTTCTTATGGTTCTATGGTACTCAAACTCCAAGACACAACATTACACTATCATTTCTCACCACAAGATTGCTAGCCTTAGTCATCCATATAAGACTCACTTTTGGTATAGATAATGACTATCAAAGTCTAGTTGATTTTCTTGAGTATTAATAACTCATCTTAGGATATTACTTAGATCCTTTTCATCTAAATAATCCAACACATGCATTGTGTGGACACTAGCTCAGGAGCTATAGGAATATGCCCATAGCATTTGATTTAGCATCTAGCTACTATCAAACGTACATGTCATCAAACACTCATGATTGTGTTTCAGACGAATGGTCCACTTGACCAAAAAGAAAGAAGACCAAGTCTATTGGACCATTTAAGGTTGGCTTAACCTTCTAAATTTTAACGACCTTCCAAGATTGAACCTACATGTGGGTACACACACTAGATACATGACATATTGCAGATACCACAAGTACTAGCAACAATAACTGGTTTAACTTTCTTAAACGCCTGCAGGTATATCTTTCTAAGACAGCTTGTTTATTATGGTCTGAATGATGAGTCAAATGGGATCGCTCTATCATCTCAAGATAAATACACTCTACTAGCAGTGACCACACAATAGAGTTTCCCAAACTTCCTTAGCTATCTTGCCTTTGAGTTTCGCAAGCTTGCTTGCCTATCTAGCCACCTTGAACTAGAAAAGTTTCCTAGAGAATTCAATCTCTAGAAACATATTAATGTGTTTGATCCTCCAAATCTTTGACCATTACAAAAATTCTAGGAAAACTCTAATAAAGAACTTGAGTTACTTGCTCTCGTTCCAACATATGAGTGGCTTACTCAACACAAAAGAATGCTCTGCAAATTTCAAGCTGCTAGGGCTTTTTTTTAAACTATTTCTTAGAGCAATGAGAAACTTGCTCTTTTGTTACTATCACAACAAGTGATATCCTAGAAATTTCTTCTTCTAATGGCTTCCAAAAACAATACTATTAGCAAATTTTGTTGATGATGCTGCCAAGCATCAATAAGTGATTGAGAACAAAAAATTGCCACTTGCACTTTCACTTCGTTGTTCTCATACAGGTAGTTAATGGCTATGACAAGCACTTGCCATTGGTATTAAAAGACATTGATTGCTTCTAGCACTTTTAGTGTTGGCATACACTTTGACCATATAATGCAATATTTGCATTCAGTATCCCAGTTTCTTTCAACTCCACTAGCTAGAGCCTAGAAACTTTATTAATGATTGAGGTCACTTGCTCTAGCAACACTTTGCGTGTTAAACCCTTTCAAAGTTGCCATACGCAACTAGCATATGTATGTCCACAATTTCATTCAGCTTCTCTCTGCTTACAAAGTCTTTCGTAGACCATAGATATTTGTACATTGAGACTAGTATCTGAATCATCTTTTTCAAAATAAGAATCGGTAACAAGATTAGTGTAACACTTTTCGGTCAATATCTCTTTTGAAACATCTCAAGGGACTCACTCCTCCATGGGTGACAAGCTAAGATGACTCCATCATCCAAGTTAAAACAACTCAGTAAGGGACTAACCCGAGATGGGTGACATACTAGACTACCTCTTGCATGTAAGTCAAGAAAGGGACCAAGTACTAGGTGGCCATGCACAAACCACCTTTGACTGAAATCAGTTGTACTCTTAGGTAGCCATGCACAATCTACCTTTGATTTGTTACCACAACCTGCTCTAATTGTCTCAATGGGTGTTCCACCTATAACACCTACATTCAACCAATAGGGACTGTTTATATAATATAGACCTTGTGTCTTTGATTCCTCTAGTTTAGGATAGTTAATTAGTAACTAACCTTGCTTGTGTGTACAAACACATTCTGGTCTATTTTGCATTCTTGACAGCTGAGGCAGCTTCCCCCGCCCTTATTTTTTATGTGGCTAAGGTAGCTTCCCCCGCCCTTAACATGATAATGTCGATTCCTTTGACCTTAAGTTCTTGGTGTGTACCACTTTATATATATATATATATATATATATATATATATATATATATATATATATATATATATATATATATATATATATATATATATATATATATAATTAAATCACCCGTGATGCGTGAAATGGTCACCTGTGAGAGGGTGCGCGTGAATGTGCGTGTTCAACTTGCAATGCTTATGCTGCGGTTCATCTCTTCCTTCTCATCATGACCAAGAGACTTTCTTGCTAGCTACTTCTCATAGCGCACACCTTTCTCTACGATTGAGATCAAGAAATCATACTCCTCTCCACATATATAACCGCGAACATGAGAACCATGTCGCTTCTCTTGATTTCCTCCCGATGCACATGAGACCACACAATTGTGCTCCACATCTAGCATAGACCTGTTAGAATGCGCAGCGGAAGACTAACGCACGTAGGAGACGCATCACCATCGAGCTCCACGAACACACACCCAACGGGCACTGCAGCATCCCTCCACCGGGCTCCCATCTCCAGGTGAGCTGCCTCCCAAAACACCGGCCGGAGGAGATGATTATGACAAGGTGCCACTCTAGCCTATATATGGCTCTTCAACTTCCCATGCCACTTATGGGATAATCCAAGGCACCTTCTAGCCATAGATCACACGCTCGAAATCGCCAACCTTCCAATACCCTCCTTCGATTCGAGCTCCGCAAGCCACCGAGGCGCGAGGGGGTCGCCCCCGACCACACACGCCTGAGCTGCCCATGACCACACACGCCCGGGCTCTGATACCATGTCAAAATGCGCACAAGCAGAAGCAAATAAACATGAGAGAGAGAAAGATTGCAAGCAAGAACTAGAGCTTTATTAGCTTGAGGTTACAGAGTACAAGAGCCAGCAAATAGGGCAATGAATGATCCCTCCACCGGGCTCCCATCTCCCAGTGAGCTGCCTCCCAAAACTCCGGCCGGAGGAGATGATTATGACAAGGTGCCACTCTAGCATATATATGGCTCTTCAACTTCCCATGCTTCCACTTATGGGATAATCCAAGGCACCTTCTAGCCATAGATCACACGCTCGAAATCGCCAACCTTCCAACAAGACCGAGCTCAATTCAAAAACAACCATGTCACTCCATCCTTGTGATGCGTAGATCCATGAGACCTTGGCGACGATGCGCTCGCTCTGATACCAAATGCCAGACACCGTCCCTGCAAATAGAAGAGAGAGAAAGAGAGAACTCTTGAGGGAAAAAGGTTCCATAACCAAATAATAAACCTCCCTACCAATATATTCCTGAGGCTCGGCTTTCATACATGAGGGCACCCACTAAGCACGGAAGTGACTACCCCCCCACGACCCACTTGAGATATCTCCCCCGTGCCCAAGCCCTTAACACTTGTCCTCGTCACACATCCACCTTCTGTCACCAATTGGCCGACCATTTGGTCCATTCCTAGTTTTTGCGTCTCGTTCACTTGAGGCCAGGCCGGTGTCTCGTGTGAAGAGGCAAGTATTTTGCTGACATGGACGGGAGCCAGACTGGTGCCACCCGTGCGTTAGCAGGATGGTGTCGTATGGACGGGAGCCAGACCAGTGCCACCCGTGTATGACCTGGACTGTGTTCGATCCATGGGACTGTCACGCCATGGAAGAGCCAGTATTCGTGCCGTGTTTTACCTATGGGACTGTCACACCATAGGGAAACTCGTGCCTGGAACTGTCTTACCTATGGGACTGTCACTCCATAGGAAGATCAGGTTTTTATGTTTTTATGTCGTGCCAGTTTTGTGCCGACAGATATTTTGTACTTGTTCCATGAACGGGAGATATGTCCATGTTACTATTTGCACATGCACACATATTTTGCATGTTTGAAACTGTTTTCACATGACATGTATTTGTGTGTTTGCCTGCTTGACGTGTTACTTACTGAGCGGGGACGCCTGCCAGTGAGTCGTGAAGTCTGCTCTGTATTCTGACGAGTTTTAGTGCATGTGAACAGGTGGTAAGTATGTTGCACATGTAGCTTTTAATATTTTATTCTAACCCCTTTGTTTTATAAGGTTAGGTGTTCACATTTATTTAAAAGTGGGCACCCACTTAGGGGCCAAGGTGGGGAGCCCCACTTTAAGTGAGTGTGGGGGTGGGCATGGGCACCTACCCAAACTCCCCACCCACATGCAAGCGTGGAGTAAAACTTCACTTTAATTCTATTAAAAAAACCTCCCTCCTTCAAGCAAAGATCATCGTCGCTTCATCTTACGTGAGAATCGGCTACCATCTCTACAAGCGGCGCATGTTTTCCTGAAGGCGGCTGTTTCTGTGCTCTTTGTTGCTGGCTGCGCCTACCTCTCTACAGGTGGCTGAGTACCCTCTGCTGCTGGCTGCGCCTGCCTCTACAGGTGGCTGAGTGTTGTTGCAAGCAACTGTTTGCTCCACGCTGCTCTCTCTCCCAGGCGGCTGGCTGTACTGTACTACAGGCGGCTGCTCACCTCACATACAGGCAACTTCACCTTGACTGCTGGCGGCTGCTTCTCCTTTCCCAGCCAGGCGCCCATCACATGCTCTGCCTACACAGAGTTGGCTGCCTCCATCTGAAGGCCACGCCTCACTCAACTGCTCCTCTCCTGCAGGCAACTGTGCCATCTCAACAAAGGGGTTGCTCTTACTGTCCAGCAGGCTGCAAGTGACTGTGCACTCCTTCTCCAATCAGGCAAGAGGTTGTGCACTCCATCTCCAATCAGCAGCCAGGTCTCTCTCTCCTCACTTGCAAGTGGATGTTTCTCTCTCACAGCAGGCGGCTGTGTCCTTTGTGGTGGTACATCCTCTCCACTGGTGTTCTACAAGGAGACTTCGCATCACCTGGGTGACTTCATCATACCACAAGTATTGGTTTTCTATCAACCATCTACAAGTAAGTGATTTTCAGATTTGAGTAAAGTATTTTATGTTTAAATCTGATAAAGGATTCATCCCGCTCGGCCAACACCCGTTCGGTGCCGGGTTGTCCAAGCTATATTGGCAAACCTCGGTCCAAAGGTGCTGAGATCGGGAGAGCCAGGCGTTAGTACGAGAGCGCCTGTTTGTGCGTGGTCTCGGAACACCAGTGAGGCGCTCTCCGCGGAGTCCAGTGAAAGCACAGGACCGTAGCGATTGGACCACACTAGTGGTCGTTCTGTTTCGAGCTTCTACATCGAAATTCGAGCCTATTTGTTTGGTACTGTTTTCATATGTACATGGACATTATCTGGTTCTTGGAACCCATGGAGCATTGTATTCATTAAATACTCCCAATAAATATATCATATATTGAGGGGGGGGTCGGCCCGTTCCGGCCCCAGTGCTGGTGTCCATCTTTCCATTTCATTTCATTTAAATTCAAGTTGTTTTAAAGTTGTCCATTTCAAATTTGTGGTTTTAAAGTTGTGCTATTAAGCGTGTGGGTGTCCAACGGAGTCTTTCCCACTTGACGGGATCGGTTTCATTGGTATCAGAGCACGGTTGTTTCCCTCTTCCTAGTGGGGAAACGAACCTGTGTACTGGACATTCCGCTTTTAGCAAACTTTGAACACAATGGACAGCCAAGGCAACCCTTTGGAAGTGCCTAATTGGAGGGGTCCCTCTAGTGCTTCTCGAGGGTCTGATGCCCTGCGTGGTAGACACAAGCCCCTTGAAAGGGTTATGGATAGTGAATCCAAGGGTCAACTGTCTCCAGGGAAGACAGTTATGCTTGAACAAGAGCCTGAAGCTATGAGGGCTGAAATGGAACATATGAGAAAACTTTTGCAGGCTCAAGAGCAAGAGTTGACGTTCTTGCATGAAGATCCCCGTCTGCAAAGTGCTATTGAAGCCAGGAAGGCTGATGCTATGGTTGATGTAACCTTTGAATCAATGGCTCGTGAAGTGGGCAAGAAACCAAGGGAGTTCGCACTTGCCTATCTCCTTCGCAAAGGTGATATCAAAGAGGGGGATGACGGTGAGCTGAAATTCAGAAATCCACCTCGTTTGAAGCATGGAGATCCCGCATCCCAGAGGCTGAAATCTTTTATGCAAAAGGAAGAGGTGACTGTCACCTCTCGACATGCATCCTCTCCCCAAGGCACTAAGCCTGACAGATATATGTATGCCAGTGCTCATGGAGGGCATGAAAGTCACATGCATGCAAGACATGTATCTCATGGTGACAGGTCTACTTCCAGAAAAATTTTGCCTTCTGAGTTGTCTCATGGAGAGACACTGCCATATGCAGGTAAGTCACATGCATCTGAATTTCGAGTTCGTGGAGCACATGCCACCGTGCCCCATGAAGCTTCTATGACGGCCCATGGAGCCCATGCAGACAGGGCTACCCCGTTGGATAAGGGGAAAAGAAAAAGAGAAGACCATGAGCCTCATGCCAGGAAGCTCAAGGAATTCAAAGCAGGTGATAAATCTGTCAAATTTGATGTCTTTCATGGTGAACATGATGCTTCTAAGGTGTTAGCGTTTGTGGCACAGTTCGACATTGCCTTTAGCGATGAGGACTTTACAGAAAAGTCGAAGGTGCGCCATGCTAGCATGTTTCTGAAAGGCACTGCTGCCCATTGGTGGATCACTGAAAAGATCACCAAGGATCCCATTTCTACTTGGAAGGAATTCAAAGATAGATTTTATGCTCAGTTCTTACCACCCAATGCAGAGCAAACTCTCACTCAAAAGTGGGACAGGCTGGAACAAAGAGATAATGAGAGAGTGCAACAGTATGTTAACAAATTCTGGAAAGTGTTGCTGGAAGTGACTCCCTTCATGCAAATCACTGAGGATGAAAGAAAGAGGAAGTTTCGTTCTGGATTGCAACCTGCATATAGATCGGGTATTGAATTGCACCCAAAACATACGTTGCAACAACTCACAGCTTCTGCCCTTGCTACAGAGCAATTGGTGCTCAAGATTAAGCAGGATCAAGGAGGTCCCAAGGGGAAGGACAAGGCTGTCCCAAATCAGCAAAAGGGTGGACAGCCACCTAAAAAGAACTTCCGGGAGCCCTACAAGGGTGGTAAAGCTGAAAATAACACATCTAAAGAACAGGGCCCAAGGAAGAACAAATTCGGCTTAACCCCGGAGCAAAGAGAGCAATATGCCAAGGATGGAAAATGCTTTTCTTGTGGTAGCAAAGACCACATGTTCCGGCAATGCCCAGATCGCAAACCAAAGCACGAGGACAAGCACACCAAAGCAAATGTTCATGCAGTTCCTGATGTGCAAGGAAATACAGGTCATGATGCTAAAGAGAGAATGGTTTGCAAGGCTTGGGGGCAAATCAAGGATCAGCCCGCACTCTTTATGTTTGATGACTGTGCAACTGACAATTTCATCTCTATGCAAATGGCAGCTGCATTGGGTATTGAGGTTGAAAACATGGGACCTCAGATTGAAGCCGAAGCTGCATTTATTGGTAAAGAGGTGCAGGTTACCCCTTTGATAGGGAAGTTGCGCATCCATATACAGGGCTATCTTGATAATGAGCATTTCTTAGTTGCTCCACTGAATGGATGTGATGTATTGTTGGGCAAGCTGTGGCACCATAGGCTTGAGCCCCGCAAAGACTACAAGTCTAATATGATTTCCTTTATGCATAAAGGCCGCATGCATTTTATTGATGCTGGCAAAGAAGGGGATTCCATCCCAGTTGTATCACACATCCAAATTAATAAAGCAATGAAAAAGAGTCTTTCAGCGTACTTGGTTTTTGTGCGTGATAGTCTTGTGCCAAATCATCAAAATGTGGATGCTATGTCTAATGATAGGCTGAATTTTCTTAATGCATTCAACGACTGTTTTGCTGACTCATTGCCAGGTGAATTACCTCCCCAAAGGCCTAAAGATCACCGCATAGATCTTGTGCCAGGTAGTTCTCCACCCAACAAACCCGCATACCGAGTGAGTGCTGCACAACAAGAAGAAATTATGAAGCAGGTAAACGAGCTTTTAGAGAAAGGTTTGGTTCAACCCAGTTCCTCACCTTACTGCTCTCCTGTGCTTCTTGTTCAAAAGAAGGACGGATCATTCCGTATGTGTGTAGACTATAGAGCTTTGAACAAGCTTACCATCAAGAACAGATTTCCTATTCCACGTATTGATGATATCTTGGATAAACTTGATGGCTCAGCTTGCTTTAGCAGACTTGATTTGAAGAGTGGTTATCACCAGATACGCGTGATGCCACAAGATGTCCATAAGACTGCATTCAGGACAGCCTTCGGATTATATGAATTCTTGGTAATGCCTTTTGGTCTCACCAATGCTCCTGCTACTTTTAATCGTATGATGGATAGGATATTCCGACCCCATCGCAAGTTTACAGGAGTCTTCTTTGATGATATCTTGGTTTTCTCCAAGAATGAGCAGGAACACAGAACTCATTTGGTCACAGTGTTCGAAGAGTTGCGGAAGCATAAACTTTTCGTCAATGCCAAGAAAAGTGAGTTTTTCCTTTCAGAGATTCATTATCTAGGTCATATTGTATCCAGAGATGGAGTTACAATGGATCCTGCAAAGATCGAGACTATTCGGAATTGGCCCGAATTGCAAAACGTACATCAAGTACGTAGTTTTCTGGAATTATGTTCGTACTACAGGCGTTTCATAAGGCATTTTGCTATGATTGCCACTCCTCTACATGATCTCACGAAGAAGAAAACTGCTTTCAAATGGACTTCAAAGGAACAAGATGCTTTCTTGCAGCTCAAGCATGCGATCATATGTGGTCCAGTATTGATTGTTCCTGACTTGCACAAGTCATTCGTGGTTGAATGTGATGCTTGTGGTGATTGCATAGGAGCTGTCCTAAATCAAGAAGGGCATGCAGTTGCATACGAGAGCCGTCGTTTGCATGATGCTGAGCTTCATATGGATATCTATGAGAAAGAGCTCTTGGCTGTAATTCACGCCTTAAAGATTTGGAAACACTACCTTCTTGGGGCTGAATTTGTAGTCAAGACAGATCATCAAAGCTTGAGATACTTTCTATCTCAAACCAAGCTTTCAGAGAAGCAGATGAGAATGGCAAATTTTCTTTCCATGTTTCATTTTCAGATTGTGCATACTCCAGGAAAGAAAAATGTGGTGGCCGATGCACTATCTAGGAGGCCTTATGTTGCTGCAGTCTCAGTGGCCTCTCATGGAGATCTATCTACTATGAGAGATTTGTATCATTTGGATGCTGATTTTTGCCATATATGGACTGATTTGATGGCTGGTCATTCACATGCCTCTTATGTTATCAACGAGGGTTATCTTATGAAGGATAATTGCCTATGTGTGGTGAAGGATTTGCGTCCAAAGGTTATGGACGAATGTCACGCTCCACCTTATGCTGGTCATAGAGGTATTATGCCTACTACTCGCATGATTCAGAGGTATTTCTTTTGGCCAAGCATGCGTAAAGACATTGAGGCTTATGTGCGTGCATGTATTACTTGCCAAAAGGTGAAATTTGATAGGCAAAAGCCTCCAGGTTTGCTTCAGCCATTGCCTATTCCCTCGCAACCTTGGGAAAGTATCACGATGGATTTTATTATGGATTTGCCTAGATCCCAGCATGGGAATGATGCTATTTGGACTATTGTGGACAGGTTTGGCAAGCAAGCTCATTTCTTGCCCGTCAAGAAAACCATTAAAGCTGATCATATGGTAAAGCTTTTTCTTGCTAATATTTTCAAGCATCATGGTATGCCCAAATCCATTGTTGGGGATAGAGATCCCAGGACTACAAGCCTATTTTGGAGGGCTTTGTTTGACAATATGGGTACTAAACTTGAGTTTTCATCAGCTTATCATCCCCAAACGGATGGCCAAAGTGAAGCTGCAAATTCAGCCGTGTTGGATTTGTTGAAGTGTTATGTGGCAGATCAAAAGAGTGCATGGGAGAAGTATCTTCCACTTGTTGAGTTTGCCTACAACAATACAATCCATGCTTCCACAAGAAAGGCTCCGTTTGAGATTACTTATGGCAGAGTGGTCTTGCCACCCATCCTTCGTACCAAGGATGAGATTTTTGCAGCTGATGAATATGTTCGTGACTTGGATGTTGCCTTTGGTCAGGTGCGGACAGCCATTGCGAGATCTCAGGATAAGCATAAACTGGCTGCTGACAAGCATAGAAGGGACATGGAAGTCAAAGAAGGTGATTGGGTATTGCTGAAATTTGAGAAGGCTAGGCTTCGGAAGAGGCCAGGACGAGAAGGATCATATCCTAAGCTTTCTCCTCGCTATTATGGACCCTTCAAGGTGATTCAGAAGATCAATGAAGTGTCCTACAGGCTTGCTTTACCTACTCATTGGAAGATTCACAATGCTTTTCATGTGAGTCTATTTCGGAAATATGTGGGGCCAAATCCTGATGAGCCTGTCACAGAAGATCCGCCAGAGATTGAAGAGCTTGAGGAGATCCTCCAGCCAGAACAGATTGTTTTTCACAAGGAGAGAAAGCTACCTGCAGGAAAGCTTTCCAGGAGATACCTTGTGAAGTTTAAGAATTATTTGCCTATTGATGCCAAATGGGTAAATGAGGATTATTTTGCAGATTATCCGCAGTTGTTGCAGGCATATCTTGAGGCTTTTCAGTTGAGGTCAACTCTTTAGAAGCCCGGGGGGATGTCACCAATTGGCCGACCATTTGGTCCATTCCTAGTTTTTGCGTCTCGTTCACTTGAGGCCAGGCCGGTGTCCCGTGTGAAGAGGCCAGTATTTTTCTGACATGGACGGGAGCCAGATTGGTGCCACCCGTGTGTTAGCAGGATGGTGTCGTATGGACGGGAGCCAGACCAGTGCCACCCGTGTATGACCTAGACTGTGTTCGATCCATGGGACTGTCACGCCATGGAAGAGCCAGTATTCGTGCCGTGTTTTACCTATGGGACTGTCACACCATAGGGAAACTCGTGCCTGGAACTGTCTTACCTATGGGACTGTCACTCCATAGGAAGACCAGGTTTTTATGTTTTTATGTCGTGCCAGTTTTGTGCCGACAGATATTTTGTACTTGTTCCATGAACGGGAGATATGTCCATGTTACTATTTGCACATGCACACATATTTTGCATGTTTGAAACTGTTTTCGCATGACATGTATTTGTGTGTTTGCCTGCTTGACGTGTTACTTACTGAGCGGGGACGCCTGCCAGTGAGTCGTGAAGTCTGCTCTGTATTCTGACGAGTTTTAGTGCATGTGAACAGGTGGTAAGTATGTTGCACATGTAGCTTTTAATATTTTATTCTAACCCCTTTGTTTTATAAGGTTAGGTGTTCACATTTATTTAAAAGTGGGCACCCCCTTTGGGCACCCACTTAGGGGCCAAGGTGGGGAGCCCCACTTTAAGTGAGTGTGGGGGTGGGCATGGGCACCTACCCAAACTCCCCACCCACATGCAAGCGTGGAGTAAAACTTCACTTTAATTCTATTAAAAAAACCTCCCTCCTTCAAGCAAAGATCATCGTCACTTCATCTTACGTGAGAATCGGCTACCATCTCTACAAGCGGCGCATGTTTTCCTGAAGGTGGCTGTTTCTGTGCTCTTTGCTGCTGGCTGCGCCTACCTCTCTACAGGTGGCTGAGTACCCTCTGCTGCTGGCTGCGCCTGCCTCTACAAGTGGCTGAGTGTTGTTGCAGGCAACTGTTTGCTCCACGCTGCTCTCTCTCCCAGGCGGCTGGCTGTACTGTACTACAGGCGGCTGCTCACCTCACATACAGGCAACTTCACCTTGACTGCTGGCGGCTGCTTCTCCTTTCCCAGCCAGGCGCCCATCACATGCTCTGCCTACACAGAGTTGGCTGCCTCCATCTGAAGGCCACGCCTCACTCAACTGCTCCTCTCCTGCAGGCAACTGTGCCATCTCAACAAAGGGGTTGCTCTTACTGTCCAGCAGGCTGCAAGTGACTGTGCACTCCTTCTCCAATCAGGCAAGAGGTTGTGCACTCCATCTCCAATCAGCAGCCAGGTCTCTCTCTCCTCACTTGCAAGTGGATGTTTCTCTCTCACAGCAGGCGGCTGTTGTTAGAAGTCATCTCCTGTCTAGTTTTATACACCAGGGCCTTTGTTGTGGGTGTGCCCGCCCTTATGAGGTGTTTTCCCATTTTTCCCCACTCTCCGTATTTTTCCCCCATTTTTTCCCATTTTTTCTGAGGCTTGGGAGGGCTGCCAGGTGATGCCAGGAGCACTCTGAAGCTGGCCGACTGGATCTACATCAGTCGTGGGCTGTCAGAGTGCTGGCCGACTTGTTCTGTCTAGGCGGAGGCATCTGTAGCTGGCCGACTGCTATTTTCAGCAGTCGTGGACATATTCCTCAGTCGTGGGCTTTCCTGATGCTGGCCGACTGCCCTCTAGGGGAGTATATATAGCTCCTCAGCCCCCATGCCTTATTTGTATCATATTCGGGATCTTCTTGTGTATATCAAAGCAGAGTTACACGCCTACATCTCTCTCTTTTTGTGCTGTTTTTTCTGCCTGCGTTTTTGCTCTTGTGTTCCCAGATTTGGTCATCATCTCCGCTGCATATTCTGACATGGTATCAGAGCCTAGGCTCTAGATAGGTCTTGGGATTTGTGTGAGCAAGAGGGGGGCTGTTTTGTGGCTGATTGGTGGACTGTTCTGGACTGTTCGGGAAGAGGAGAAGCAAGAGGAAGGCGGGCTGATTTGCTGGACAGCCACTTGCAGGTATCAGTTCTTCTTTGTTCCCACCCACCCACCCTTTTCAGAAGTACATCCCCGCTATGGCAGATCTGTTTGAGATGGCCGAGAGACATGTGAAGATCCCGACACTCCCCACGTTTCCGGTGGACCGTCAGTTGGACGGGAGCAACTACGGCATATGGAAGGTGATGATGGAATCCGTTCTGGAGTCCTACGATCTCGCCGATTTCGTCGTTGTTGGTGTTCCACGGCCGGAAGTAGAGGAAGGGGAGTTACCGTCAACCCAAAAGGACCGGGAGGCCCAGACGCAGATGTGGGATCGTGTCAACGCCAGGGTCCGTTCGTTTATTTTCCTCAACTGCACACCGCAGGTAATCAATCATGTCAAGCACATGACGCTGGCCAGAGGTATATGGCAGCATTTGGCCTCACTTTACAACAGGGTATCGCCCATGAAGAGGATTTCCTTGGAAGTACAGATGCGGGTTATGAGCCCTGCAAAGTCGTCGACGATGCGGGAGCATATTAACAAGCTGCAGGCTCTTCAGCAGGAAGTTCTTCAGGCTGGGAAGGAGATATCGTCAGAGGACATGGCCATAACGTTGCTGTCACATTTGCCCTCTTCGTACTCAGCATTCTACTCGTCTTTGATTACCAGTGGCAGGCTCAGCACCATCACGTGGGAGGAGCTTGTGCCCATGGTCTTGGACCAGGAGGAACGATTCACGAACCCTCCTTAGGGTGGAGGTTCGGAGGCCTTTACTGGCCAACGGTCGAAAGGCCGTAATTCGGGCAAAGGGAAGGCTTCATCGGAGAAGTCTTCTGAGAAGAAGTCCGACGCTGACCGCGAGAAGCTGAAGGCAGAGAGGACCTGTAATGATTGTGGCGAGAAAGGCCACTACTGGAGGCAGTGTCCCAAGCGAAAGACCGAGAAGGGTGAAGACTCCTCAGCAATCACGAAGACTCCGGCTTTTGTGCACCTGGAGGTGATGAACACCGATGTTTCATTTTCTTCAGGCAGGGAGGAGATTGGAGGACTCTCCGCAACGGATACTCGGGAGTGGATTCTCGATAGTGGTGCTTCCAGGCACATGACTCCTTCCCGTTCCGGTTTACAGGATCTCTGCAGGCTTTCTGGTCATATTCTTACTGGGGATACATCCACTATCCAAGTTCACAGTGAGGGCAGGATGGAGATAGTTCCCGATGGCAGAGGGGGGAAGCATTCCTCGCAGGTGTTGTATGTTCCGGCACTTGGTTTTCATCTGTTGTCAGTGCATCAGGTTTGCAAGACTGGCGTACGGGTGGAGTTTGATGAGCATTTTGTTGCTCTCCGGGACAAAGCAACAGGCCAAGTGGTTTGGGAAGGTGGAGTGGAGAATGGAGTCTACAGGCTTTCAGCACTCTCTCTCCCAGGTCCTCAAGATTGTGATGAGTGGCAGTGTGGTAATAGCTACTCAGGTGTGGATACGCTGCAGATGCGGGCTTTTCGAGACCAGGTGGTGGATAGCTTACCAATAGATGGCAGCAGTTGGCAGGAACTCTCCAGTACTGAGGTTGGTAGTTCTTGTGTTCGTGAGTCAGAGGAAGCTGAACAGGTCACTTATGCTCTGATGTCTCGTCGAGTTCGGGACATAGAACTTCCAGTAGTTGAGGATGTTCTTTCCACGGGGACCTTTCGGAAAGCCAGGCAGGTGACAGGTGTTTGCTTGCAGAAGGAGGTGGTTTCTCCAGGCTTTGTGGTTCCGGATTCAGAGGGGGTGGTTGACAGGTTTCATCAGGTTTCCAGGACTTGTTTGTGCACCGTAACAGGTGTTGATCCTTGTGAGCAGTGTGATGTCTCTGTGATTCAGAAGCTGTATGGTTCATTGATCTGGTTGATGGACACCGGATTGGACGGGAGCTTCCTGATGAGGCAGTTGAGCTCTTGGTTGCAGATGTCTCTTTGTGAGGCAGGATTGCGTTTCCCGTGGTTTCTGCGGCATGCGAAGGATCATGGACTCTTGTACACAGGAGGGGGATTGTTGGATGGAGTCCGACTCCACGGTTGGAGTGACTCGGTTTGGGGAGGAGATCCGGACACGAGGAGATCTACTTATGCCCGAGGAGCAGTTTTACGGAGCATGAGGAGGTTACATTGCAGGTTTGGGCTTCCACTGGAGGAACCCTTGGTCATCCAGAGGCACTTTGTTCGTGAACAGATTGTTGCTGATGACATCTTGCTGGAGTTCTGTTCGACAGAGGACAGTACGGTGGACCTCTTCACGAAGTCGCTCTCAGGATTTGCTCAGGCGGCACCCCAGCTCCCAGTGGTTGGTTACACAGCCAGGAGCTGAGAGGGGGTGTTAGAAGTCATCTCCTGTCTAGTTTTATACACCAGGGCCTTTGTTGTGGGTGTGCCCGCCCTTATGAGGTGTTTTCCCATTTTTCCCCACTCTCCGTATTTTTCCCCCATTTTTTCCCATTTTTTCTGAGGCTTGGGAGGGCTGCCAGGTGATGCCAGGAGCACTCTGAAGCTGGCCGACTGGATCTACATCAGTCGTGGGCTGTCAGAGTGCTGGCCGACTTGTTCTGTCTAGGCGGAGGCATCTGTAGCTGGCCGACTGCTATTTTCAGCAGTCGTGGACATATTCCTCAGTCGTGGGCTTTCCTGATGCTGGCCGACTGCCCTCTAGGGGAGTATATATAGCTCCTCAGCCCCCATGCCTTATTTGTATCATATTCGGGATCTTCTTGTGTATATCAGAGCAGAGTTACACGCCTACATCTCTCTCTTTTTGTGCTGTTTTTTCTGCCTGCGTTTTTGCTCTTGTGTTCCCAGATTTGGTCATCATCTCCGCTGCATATTCTGACAGCTGTGTCCTTTGTGGTGGTACATCCTCTCCACTGGTGTTCTACAAGGAGACTTCGCATCACCTGGGTGACTTCATCATACCACAAGTATTGGTTTTCTATCAACCATCTACAAGTAAGTGATTTTCAGATTTGAGTAAAGTATTTTATGTTTAAATCTGATAAAGGATTCATCCCGCTCGGCCAACACCCGTTCGGTGCCGGGTTGTCCAAGCTATATTGGCAAACCTCGGTCCAAAGGTGCTGAGATCGGGAAAGCCAGGCGTTAGTACAAGAGCGCCTGTTTGTGTGTGGTCTCGGAACACCAATGAGGCGCTCTCCGCGGAGTCCAGTGAAAGCACAGGACCGTAGCGATTGGACCACACTAGTGGTCGTTCTGCTTCGAGCTTCTACATCGAAATTCGAGCCTATTTGTTTGGTACTGTTTTCATATGTACATGGACATTATCTGGTTCTTGGAACCCATGGAGCATTGTATTCATTAAATACTCCCAATAAATATATCATATATTGAGGGGGAGGTCAGCCCGTTCCGGCCCCAGTGCTGGTGTCCATCTTTCCATTTCATTTCATTTAAATTCAAGTTGTTTTAAAGTTGTCCATTTCAAATTTGTGGTTTTAAAGTTGTGCTATTAAGCGTGTGGGTGTCCAACGGAGTCTTTCCCACTTGACGGGATCGGTTTCACCTTCGCCCCCTGACCTTGCATGCCAACTGTGCACGCTTGGTCGGCCGTGGACGTGTTGGCTCATCACCTTTGGCTGGATTCTAGCCCAGTCTGGCACATTTAACCCTTAGGGGACTTACATTTTCCCCTTTTGGCCACTTGTTGATAAGTCAATGCACCCTATTTCACTTGGCATCTCACATAGAGTACCTAATAAAAATGGGGCATCTTTGCGACTCCACCCTCTTGATCAAAAATATGCAAAAGGGTAGGTCACACGCATCAGTCCTCATATGCATGTGCCAAAACCATAGAGGACATGTACATGGTCATGTAGGAGTAGTGGGCCTTTATGCTCTCACAAAGGGACGCAATCGATTGAATGATACTGAGTAGGTTAGGTGTAGCGCACACACACACTATAGCTATATGTACACACCAATCACAGATTAGCACATGGCCATATGGGAATGGACTATCTGGGAACTCGAGATGACAATATTAAGCCAAAATCAAGAAGCTTTCACTTTATTGAAGATGTGTGACACTCAAGAATGAAAAGTTTGAAATGATTTGCCAAAAATGACCCAAAATTTGATACCAGCAAAAAAAGACCCAAAGACCAAAGTTTCTGTCAAGATGCACGCTTGAAATGAACATGCAAGCGTCTCAAGCATCAAACCAAACGCCCAGAATTTGAAGAGACTGTCAGAGGCTGGGTAGAATCCCCAGATCAGTCCCCCTTGGACCCTTGAAGGATCAGAGCGGAGCTGAGGGGAGAAACTCCCTCAAATCAGCCCACAACCTGCAGGCCGACAAGCCACCCATTAAAAATTGCCATGTAAAATAGTGCCTATTCTCCCAATTCCTCATATCTTGCCTCCCTTGTGCATACGCATCCATCACAAAGAGAGCAGAGCAGAAGATGGATAAAACCCAATGGAAGTGGCCAGACAGAACCAGAGAAAGTAGCCAGACAAAACCGGACATAAATCTTCAAAGAGTTTAGGGTTTGAAAATTGTGAGGGCAGAGTGAGGTTACAAGTGGACATTCAACAACCGTAATCCATTATTTTCCCAGTAAAGCAATTTCTCCCCAAGGGAAGCGGAGCATCTTGGCCATTGGGACTCAAAGGAATGTCTTCTGTCTAAAGGACTTGTGATTTAATTTATGTGTTTGAATCAACTGACTGCATAATTAAATTGTTAAAGTAGGCGGCTTCCTCTACATTCCAGCATGCACCCTATCTGACACTCCTTGGGTTAAAATTTGCTAGCATCTAATCAAATAATTGAGGCCTACACCTAGTGGAATTATTAATCTACCTTCTAACAAAATAAGTTTTGATTGCTCCAAACTTCTGAATAATCAATAATTGGCCTGAAAAGCACTTATTGATTATTAGATTTATTAAGCTACATATTGAAAAATCAAACTTGGCTTCATTTAAAGCCTATGGCTCCCTCAATTTCACTACTTAAATCTTGAGTGATGGCTGTTAAGTTCTGCTCACAGGTGGCTGAGGGCTGAGAGAAGGGATGAATATCAATTGAAACAAGAGAGGGGGGATCCTTAGTAGAGAAATCCCACCCCCCTCTTTCTGCTGGTAGTGTATTGTTCTTTCATAGATCACCAATTGCAGATCTTCTTCAGAGAAATACCTTCGGCCGCTACCTCGACTAATTTCTGGCCCACCGTTGCTTACATTCAGGCCCGCCGCTTCCATCAGTAGAGCGCATAAACCCCTTGCTACCACCAAATCCTTCCCATGGGGGATTTGGCCCAGTCTTACACGCCATTACAGAAGTCTCGGGTCGATAGAAAAAAAAAGTAGGATCGGTAAATCTGTTGCCATTACTACTGCCTCAAGCGGCTTCTCAAGATCTTCAAAATTGGCTACTCATCCTCAAAACATTTGCTTTTGTTCTTGCTCACATAGAGCATATTAGAGGAGGCCAGCATCTCCAAACCTGAAGAAGTGTGTGCCGAAAAATGTTTCATGACACCATACTGCCTCATTCAGATCGCTATGCATTAACTTTGTCAGGCATAAACCTTGTCAGAAGTTGCCTGGCTTTTACTATTCAATGCAACACAATCTGCTCAAGGACCAGAATTTTATCAATGTATGCCAAGTCTAGCACTTCTCCAGCCGTACACCCGATCACCCACCTTGTAATTAGTATCCCTTCTATCTTGATCTACCCAGTATCTGTCATTAGACTGTGCATCGTTTATATGTTAATTGACTCCAAAATCACCACCAATGTCTCAATGAATCTTTCGGTTTCACACCACCCGATAAGCCAGTGGGGCTCCCCACATAGTTTGTGGTCTACAGAGTAAGAATCTGTGTCATTAAACATGGCCTTGTCATGAGCATAGGTATGAATGATCCGAAAATATTGGCAACACTTGCAGACACACAATCTTGGTGCCGATACCATTGCCAGCTGCACAATGGAAGCATTGGCTTTTGACCCTTCAACACCTAGTGCAACACTGATAGGGGAGCTTGAGTGACAAATGCTTAAGTCAATTGGTCAACTTTGACCAGCATTAGAGAAACTCCACACATTTACATTCACAAGCCTTATGTCTCTTAAGTTGTTGGTTTCACCCATCTCTCTGCCCATTCCATAACAACACAATAATAGTCTCCAATCAACAGGCAACAAGATCCTAGCCACTTAGTAGCAGCACCTTCTTAGAAGGCACTCTCAATCCCCTATGGCTCATTGACCAAGAAGACCATGGCTAGGCCAACATAACCAGAAGCAGTATTCAGTTCGCAATATCAATCTTTTCTTTGACCCAGTGAGTAAGGCATTCCAAGTGGCAAAACCCGCTTAGGCAACATAATTGGGAATGGCCGTTCGCAGAATGTAGGAAGAGCTTTGAATACCTAGCTTTGCCACAATCTCCAGAAAAAGCATGTTGTATACAAGTCGACAATTGGGATGGTTGGTGGGCGGCAAGCATTTAAAAACATCAGGAATTAAAAGGCAGATGTAGACAGTATAGTCACATCTTGCCTTGCATTTCTTGCCCTGATTATGCCACAAAAACGCATTCATAATGAGTACCTGTATTGGAAAGAGCTTTGTGATGCCACGCCTTGCAAGGTTGTCAACTAGAACTTGCGAAATGGGGAGTTTTGCAATCTCAAGCCCTTCATTTTCAGTAAAAGCAGAGCTTTTAGATGGCCCAGAAGACCCAGTAGGTTTGCTCATGCTGGTAGTGCTGGAGACAATCCCTTCTTCTTCCAAAACAGGAAACTGTTCTGTTGCAAACGCAGGTGCTTGCAGTTGCAAAACCCTGGCTGTGTGAAAATACCTTCCAAACAAACCGCCATTGAAATGCAGAGGTTCTCTGAACCCTTGGGCATCAAGGCCGGAATGAAAGCCCCTGACAAAGTCACCTCTTGATAGTTGGGAGCAAAATCTCACTTTGGCGCCAACCATGCCACCATTTAGGGTTAGTTTTTCTGTAGAAGTAGAAGCATCATTCAGACTTTCTGATAAAGTGCTCTTGAACGGAGCAGCCTGCTTTAGGGTTTCAAACAGAGCGCTGCTGCATGCAGTGGCATTACTTAGGGTTTTAAAGCCATTTCTTCTGCACACGGGGGCATCTTTCGGGGTTTCTATTACAGCAGGGGCATCTACTGGAGTTTTCCAGGCAGTGATCTTGGCATCAGCAGAGGCTCTCAGCCGCACAGTAGTGCGGGCGAGAGCCTGCGGGTTCTTTGAGGAAGCCACCTTGATAGGGTTTGGCGATGGCCCTCCGTACTGCAGATACGAGAGGGAAACGGAAAACCTACTTAAACTCTCGCCCGCGGATTCTTACTACAACAGAGAACCCTACTAAACCCCAATTCTCTAAGGACCAAAACGACAAATTTCAAGACCTCGTGGAAATGTATAAGAAGAGGTTTGCCCTAAGGGCCGGTTCACATTGGAGCGGCGGAAAACATACTCTCAAACACACTTTTCCAGGTGGAACTCTTACAAAATGCACACTTCCGCCGTCCAAGTGTTCACATAGGGAGAGGGAAGTAAAAGGGAGCCTGACTTCTTCCGCCGCCCACTGTGAACACTGGGGGGCGGCGGAAGAAAGAGTAAACACCATACCAAAAACCATAGAACAAAGCTATATTATGTCCACAAAGCATACTGTAACTACAAAAATAAAGAAGCCACACTACAAACCACAATGAGCCAGACAAAAGACTTATATTACAAAGGCTTAATCGGAATTGGTAGGTGAGTCCAGCTCCTCTAAAGCCGCCCTTCCAAAAACTTGTAGGACATTCATCCTTGCTTGCTCTCTATACATTGTTCGGGCAAGACTATCTCGCCGCTCCGAGCCAACTCCAAGGTCACTCGCACCCCCTTCATTGCCTCCTTGAGCGCGCTCCATTGCATCCTCTATGTCAACTTCACGTATTGCTTGAAGCTCCCTCATGGAGGTAGCTATTGCTCTTCGATCCTCTTCTACACGTCCAGAGCATGCTGACAATTCTGCTTCCGCCTCACGTACCCACTCCATATCAAAAGACTCTCCATGTTGGATACAAATGTTGTGTAGCACAAGACAAGCCGCAACAAGATCTGGGACATGACGTAGATTCATGTCACATCTTTTTAGCAAGATGCGAAACCTTGCCTTGAGCATACCAAACGCTCTCTCAACTGGCATCCTTGTGCTCGATTGAATGAAATTCCAATGGTACTTTAGACGTGTCAACCCTTCCTTGCATCCTTTGAAAGGCACTAACATGTATGGCCGTGCGGGGTAAGCACAGTCGCCAACCAAACAATAGTTACCCAGCTCGCCCCTTGCACATGCTTGCCCTATATCACTTCTGGAGAAGTTCAAGGAGTCATGCGCTGATCCGGCCCAACCGACATCATAATTCCATACTGAGCAATTGGCGGCTACTGTTAGTTGTAGCAAAATAGAGTGGAACCCTTTCCGATTGAAGTAGTCAACATGGTTGTCACGGGGTGCAATGATGGGGATGTGAGAACCATCTATCGCACCAACGACGTAGGGAATTCCCCTAAGTGCCTCAAACTCTCGTGCTAAAGTTGCAAGCCGAGATCTTGAAGGCCATCTTATGTACATATTCCGGAGACCCGATTTCACAATTGCCTTGGAAAATGCAAGGATTATTTCACAACATGTGCTCTTAGCGCAACCATAGGTGTCACCAAGGCCCAGTAGTCCATCTCCTGTAGCAAGTCTGCTTAGAGCAATGGCTACCCTATCTTGAATAGACACAGGCACACGGAAGTTTGTGGTTTTCTTTTGCATGAATGGTGCTAGACTCCCACAAAGGTAATGAAAGGTTTCTTTGCTAACCCTAAGACGCCGCTTGAACATGGTAGCACTATAAGCACTTAGGAGATAGCATTTTACAAAGCCTTGAGGCCGTGGATATGCCCACGCTTGTCTGTGTTCATGACCCCTCCTACGGTTCGCAATCTTCCTCGACCTCATAGATCGTGCCATGCATTCGGTAACATGCAACCAAGTCTGCACTATGCACTCATCATTGTGCATGCTTGGTTCTTTAAGCAATTCATAGATCGCAATAGAACACAACCACGCACAATAGAGTGCAATGTCTTTAGACATGCCCATTGTCACCTGCAAATCCAAAACAAGTTGATACATATTAAATTCTCAGCTTATATGGCTTCTTAGGAGCTTAGAAACATTCATAAATCCATACAACGCATAGGAACAAAGCAACGTCGAGATCCCAAACTTTATAAACTCATACAAGAATAATAACAAGAATTTCCTCCGCCAAGGCTACTTGTTGCCCCCCCTTCCTTCCTTAAGGAATTCACTCATTGTGGCATGCAATCCTGCCAATATCTTCAGTCGCTCCCTCTCCAAGGCAACATTTTGGCTAGAGGTCTCCTTGAGATGGTCCAATAGATGTTTCCCAGTATCGGCCATTGTGGCCAAAGATTCCTCATACTTGGGAGTCACTCGACGACTTGAGGACATGGGTGCTTGTGGCTTCTCGTCATCTAGTGCTATAGTTACTTCATCCTTGTCACCGCCGGGGAAAGTAGCATCATCCATTGTTGATGAAGAAGCGTGGCTAAGAGGAGTGACCGTGGCTCTATCGTGGTAATACTCATCCACCACATCGAACCATTTACATGTGTGCCTCCTGTCATTGCCAGATACCGAGTTGTGAGTTTTGTCCACTCTATATTTTGCTAGCACCGCTTGCCACTTCTTGCGACAACTTTCACTATCCTTATTGAAATCAGGGTAAATGCCGGCTAGCTTTGTGGCCACCTTTGCCCACAAGTTGACCCCTTGTTTCCCAGGATTGTTGAACTCCTCACTCATGCCCCCCCTGACATGAATGAGTTGGTCAACCCAAAAGTCTTGCCACTTGCTTTTCTTATTGTCGTTGTCGTCATCTTCCCCCAAGTCCACCACCACCTTCTTTTTGGAGTTCCTGGGTTTCTTTGGCGCAGGTTGGGTCTCTGACACAATCTCCTCATCGCTAGGCTCCTTCCTCATGCCACGAACTCACTTTGGTTGAGAAGATAAAGGGGGGTTATTGAGCGAGTTGGGTGATGGTTGGCTTCCTGGGGAATTGGGAATGGAACCCATGTTTGGGATACCTAGGGGGGATGATCGATTAGGAGGTTGTGCTACCATAGGTGAATGGGGGGGGCGAAACATGAAGGGAGAGTTTGGAGAAAAGGAAGGAGAATTGAGCATGGCTTGGAAGCCATGAGGTGGCACATGAAAAGGAGGATGGGGAAATGAATAGAAATTAGAGTGCGGGAGAGAAGTTTGGGAGAAAATAGGATCATCGTCGCCTCGTTGTTGCGATGAATCAAATTCATGGCTCATGTTGGAATCCATAGTACCTACATCAAACACGAAGAGAATATTATTAGCACCACATAAATTAAAAACACATAGATAAGTCATGATAATGGAAATGCGGTTTGTGAGGGGTCACCTTATGCGCTCGCTTCACGTTGCCTCCCGCCCTTTTCGCACACCCCTAAAAGAAAAACAAAAGCACACAATGTCAAAGGCATGGCAAGTGTACCACAAAAACATTAAAAGAAAGGTAAATGGGTGGATAAAAAGAAAGCATGATTGAAATGCATGTAAAAGCACCTTGGAGAATGGAACTTGTGAAGCTTATTATGTTCTCTAGAAATTCTAGAGGGTACAAAATCTCACCCTAAACCCTTTAATTTATAGGAAATTGAAGGGTGTTGGGGGGGTGGGGGGGGGTTTGTACGTTGGAAAATGAACGTTGCAAAATAAACGTTGGAAAATTAACGTTTTGAAAAATGAACGTTGGGAATTAACGTTGAAAAATGAACTTTTTGGAAAATGAACGTTCGGCTCCTCCTACACGTGGACGCTGGAATACGTTTTGGGCGAGGGGGGGGGGGTCGGCACAACATCAACCCCCTTCTTCCATCACGTGGCAAGGGGGGGGGGGTGGATTTCCACCGCCCACTGTGAATGCAGAGTGCCATGGGGGGCACTCTGCGATTGTAGCGCAGGCTGGCGGCAGCTTGGCTGCCGCCTTATCTGAACCCGCCCTAAATATATATTCACTATGAGACCACTCTCTTTCACACCCACATGTGGAGGCTCTACTTCTTCACAGAGTTGTGTTACTATGGTACCTTGCTTGTTGTTCTGGAGGTGCAATATGCACAGTAGAAAGAATGACGTTGTCATTGGCATCTGTGTAGCCCATCATGTTGTCATTGGCATCTGTGCAGTATTGTGCCCATCAAAGCGCTGCTTGTGTATCCTATAAATTTTTAGGGTGTTAATGTGTGTGCATATTCCTTTGTGCCTATCACCCCTCGTTTACACTTTGACAAGATCCTAAATGCCTCTTGCAAACAATTTCTCCCAATGGAAGGTGCATAAAAGCTAGTGGAAATGTGTTGTTTTTGCCATTAGATTAAAAAATATCAACCGTCTCGAGACGTTTGCATAAGAGAGCAATTCCCATCACAACTTCATCCAATAGAGTGATCAAGATTTTCTATCCAACTTTCATCGAGCATCTATATATTGTAATAGTGCATAGAAGGCTACCACCCTAACCTTTTCAATTGGGCCACACAACAGTCACTGTCCATTTAAGGTCTCTACCCACCACAAAGAGGGGTGTGGTGTGAGGCATCCACGAACTTTGAAGGGAGAAAAAGCAAAGCTACTTGCCAAAAAAGGGGGGGAGACATGCAAGAAGTAAAGCTCTAAATGGTATTATCCACACACACACACACACACACACACACACACACAAAAGTTGAGGTGGTCAATCAAGCTACATGAGGTGGTCAATCAAGTTGAGGTGGTCAATCAAGCTGCATGAGCAAGGAAAACTTGGAGCTAGTCCAAGCATAGCAATGTCTACTCAAGCTGGGCAATCAAACGATTTGAAACTAAAATAGAGAAGATTATTCAAGTGGAAGAGCTAAAAATATAAAATACAACTTATTGTATTAAAAATACTCTCTCTCTCTCTCTCTCTCTCTCTCTCTCTCTCTCTCTCTCTCTCTCTCTCTCTCTCTCTCTCTCTCTCTCTCTCTCTCTCTCTCTCTGCGCCAACCCCCTCTGCGCCCCCTCCCACCAGTCCCTAGCCCCCCTCTGCGCGCCAGACCCCTCCCGCCATCAACCCCCTCTGCACAGCATATACAGCCATCAGAGAGAGATATCCCATTTTATTCAGAGAGCCACATTCCCTACACCAGCTCTTTGAGGCAGCAGACCAGCGCATACTTGGGAGATTCATTCTAGACATACATCGTCACAGAGAGACATCATTACAGGCTCAGACAACTCTAGAGGGGGGACGACAGACACAGATTACTACATTTTTTCAGAGATCCACCCCACTCCCAGCCCCTACACAGCAGGGAATTACTCTGCAGAGAGCAGAGACACTCAAAGCCCGCAGGAGACAAAGGACACCTGGCTTTTGGACACCATGCCTCTACCAGAGAGAGATGATAGAGATCAGAGCTCAGTTTCACAGAGAGGGTGCGGAGCGACTGGCTCGCTTTAGAGCAGACCTAGGCATGTTCTTCAGGGAGTTGTGGACAACCCCTTCATTGATGTATACCATTTTATACCCCCAGTATGGTACAAGATGGAGCTAGCTAGGTTGCATATCATGATTGTATACTCCATGCATATAGCTTTGCATTCTCCTAGTAGTAGAGCTCCATTCCCTCCCCCACTCATTGAATCTGGGTGTGTGATAAGTACAATGAGTGGGGGAGGGGATGGAGCTAGCTAGGTTGCATATCATGATTGTATACTCCATGCATATAGCTTTGCATTCTCCTAGTAGTAGAGCTCCATCCCCTCCCCCACTCATTGTACTTATCACACACCCAGATTTAGCTTTTTAGTTCAGTACTTTTTCATTTTGTTGGGATGACAGAGGATACCCCACACAGGTACACTGATTTGTCTCATAGGCCGAGTTCGGTCTTTTGGAAAAGACGTTAATAAAATCTTTCTCTCTCTCTCTCTCTCTCTATATATATATATATATATATATATATATATATATATATACACATATACATATATATATATATACATATACATATATATATATATACATATATATATACATATATATACATATACATATACATATACATATATATATATATATACATATACATATATATACATATACATATACATATATATATATATACATATACATATATATATATATACATATATATATATATATATATATATATATATTTATATATTTATACATAAAACATTCATATATGAGAACCAACATAAAAGTATATCTATTTGAATATTTAATTTGTGCACCTTGAAAGTCAACATAGAAGGCTTATATCTATTTGGAACTTTCTTGCTCTTCCTTGGGAAAACACATGTACTATTAGTGCTTTAGGTTCAAGAAAATAAAACTTTGGTTTTAATAACTCAGCACTATGTGACATGTCAAGGCTAAGCACAACCTAAATGGTTTTTGCCCTAAGTCTGTGTGTGGATTGGAACAGCCAATTAGAACGAGGACTCTTTATGCTTTTCTTTGCCTTTAATAACTACAAATATTTGCAACCCATGAACCCACAAAGTGCCTTGGAGTTAATTATGCAATCTTTATGCTCGAGCGAGGTTTGTCCCTTTACACTTGCAATTGTCTATTTTCCATTACAACCCTTAAGCATGGAATATATATCCCTACTTCAAGAGGCCCCCACGAGAGTGTATAAGATGGCCATAGACCCATTTGCAATATATACACAAATAAAACATTCCTTAAGGTCAAGGAGCACTTTGTCTACACATGAACCATTAAACTTGAGCTTTGAAAATACACATAATAAAAAACCTCCATAACGCACACAAATCACGTCACATCATAGCAAGGCTTAAATCTCTCCAGCACATGTACAAAATTACTCACAAGCACGTACCCCAAAGAAAAGTCCATGCATTGTTGATTTTGATAGAATCCTTCTACAAAAAACCAAGGTCGAATTCATAGAAAGAGCCCTTTATCATGCAATCACACACGTCATCTATCTTCCAAACTTGGGCCATGTGAATAGTCTCCAATCTTGCAAAGGTTTTAACCATAGAAAATTTATAATAATTAAAAAATGACCCAGGGTAGAGCTTGCAGATTAGCACTATTGGGGAAGAACCAACATGTACCAAGCCTCCCAAAGGTTATCATGTTTACTTGTCAAGAAGAAGATCACCAACCGGACAGCTGGATGCAACACTCGTGGCCTTCTTGTTGGATTGTGACCTCTTACCCAAAAAAAAAGGGAGGCGTTGATGTGCATAAATACTCTCCCTTGAGTATGTGTGTGTGTGTGTGCGCGCGCGCTAAGCAATGTTGTTACATAGCCCATAGTGGGTGGCTACAGGGAGCTCAACAGCCACCACCAGAGCGTGGGTGGTAAGCAAGCTGGGGTTCAGGGGAGAGGGTGCCCAGGCGTAGTTCCACGGACGGTCTGGTATGTGTGGGCAAGCAGACCACCATATATACCCCACAGTGGGGAACCTTATCCCCATTCCCTCTACGGCTGGTGGGTGGTGATCCAGAGCTCTCCTCCTCTGTTGTCGACACATTATTGCTATCATAGTGTAACATTGGTATCAGAGCGGAGGTTCCATCCGCATGAATTTGCCAGGCCCACTGAAAGGTTTAAACCACTCAAATTCAAGCTATCCTTATCTTCAAAAAAATCAAATCTCATTGCAAGACGGTGTATGCAAGAGAAAGGAGGAGCTGCCATAGCCAAGCTTTGCTTCCACTCCTTGCCAAGCTTTTGGTTACCCGCTTACAGCTCGAAGCTCTCCTTCTCGTCATCATCATCATCCCCATCTTACAGCTATAGAGAAGTTGAACCTTCTTGAAGCAATTCGTCATGTGTGCACAGCAGAAGGCAAGCGCAACAAGCACAAGCTAGCCAAGAAGGCCATGCGACTTTGAAGTCACCCTCTGCGCAGCAGCAACATACAGCAAGCGATGTCACTCTCTCTCTCTCTCTTCCATCATTGTGTAGCAGCAAGGAGGGAACGTAGCTCCATCCTATGTGCACTCTCTCTATCTCTCTCTACAGCACATTCAGCAAGAAGCAAAATACCTTTTGGTAGCACAGCGTAGTCTATAGTTAATATGCTCAAAGGCAGCCTTAAAGTGTGTGTATGGACATGAAAATCAAAATTGGACAAAAAAAAAAAGTTAAAATGTGACCTATTTTTGAAGTTGACTTTCAAATACGGCCGAATTTGGCAATTCTACTCATGAAGGGTTGTAGACCACACACATTCTTGTAATTTTGGATACCCACATGACTAGTTTCTAATAATTGGGAGTAAAGTTATAACTATTGCAAGTTGCAGCCTTGATAGTAGATTCGAGAGGCTGGCGAAATCTGCAAACATTACTTCCACAGCTTCTGGAGAGCAGACATGGATCCCAATCACTCAAGCCATCATCAAATATATGAGGGAAGTAAACATACTCTTGTTTTTATTATTATTTTTAAATTATTTTGTGATTAATTAAATAAGTCGATAATCGAGAGTTTCATGCGATTTATGGCACCCTTAACGATGCGTAGTTCTTGATTTTCTTACCTACACATGATCAACTTTGTCTATGAGACTCATAGAATAAATCTTTTGGTGGTAAAGAATTAGAAGATAAAATATTTGACTAGTTTTACTAGATTTTAGGTATAACCTTCACGAGGGGCTATTTTGTAAAGTGTTTATCTTTCCGTGTGTTTAGAATCAGATTTTGATGAAAACACAAAAGTTTTAGACGACGAGAAACTCTACAAGAGTGTATGAGAATCTAAAAAGCCAAATCCTTTTTGTTTTTGAGTTATTTGAGTGCAAAGTGTGGCACTTGGCTGTTTTTGACAGTTTTATGTTGAAAACACAACTTTGGTCATTTTGAATGCTCTCAAAAAGACCTTAGAACTTATTTTTAGAGAACCATCATAGAGATATGTTTTATAGGGTGCTAGAACTTCTAAAATTTTGTAGTTTTGACTTTTCTCTAATTCCAAATAGATTGGAAGATATTACTCTCCCAAAGAGACCAGTTATCAGGCTTTGCCTTAGAAATTACTATCAAGATTGACTACCTTGTCTATATAGACCAGATGGATTAATGCGCGTAAGCATAGATATGACTTAGCTATAGCAACTAGAGATGATCTTGTTGGTTAGAACATGATAATTGATTATGTTAAAAACAAAGATTCATGTATGACTTGAAAGAATTAAAAGAATAAGAGAAGCTAAGGAGACTATTTGAAATAAAAGCTTGTTTTTATACTTGAAGTTGATTTTGCTTGATTTGAATATGTTTTTCTTGAAATATTATGGACTAGAGATGAGTTTAAGATGATATGTATGACTTGTGATTGCTTTGTTTTGGAATGAATGATTGATATACATGTGTATGATGAGACTCGACATGAGAATAAGATTAAGGCCGGCCGTCCTTAGACAGGGAATGCCGGATTGTGAATGAGATTGAAGCCCTCTAGGAGCTTGTGGTAGAACCCAAAGAGGACGAGAATGAGATGGAGGTGAACTCGAGATGACCGCGATGTACAGGGGAGGTTGGGTGCAATAGGGTAATGCCCTAGATTTATTGGTCATGACTAGCCATGTTGTCGAGCATGGTGATGATGACAGAACCTTTGAGATGGACACATATATGGAGATTGATTGAGATGCTATGCTTTAATTGATAGACATTTATATTATATGTGAATGTTTGTTTGAGATTTCATGATTCTTTGCTGATGTGATAAGAATCTTGGATATGGCATGCATGCTTATTCTGCTATTGAGAGGGTTGATTTGATTGTATTGCTATATAGAAATAGCACAATTAAGTGAGTTTTAATATTTTTTTAAATTAAGTTGAACAAATAAGATATGGTTAAATTTGGGACCGTCACAAATGCATTTAGCAGCTTAGCTCTTTGTGTACACACAACTAAAACAAGAAAGGTGAGGGCTCTGTGGTTTAATCATCAAATCACACTGAAGGGTCATCATTGAGCCATCACCCATTGCTGCTACTTCGACTTGGCCAGCATACTCTGGGACTCGGGAAGCTAGTTCTAATTTCTCCCTTGTGATTTATTTATTTATCGCATTTTGTTATTTATCTGTAAAATAAAAATAAAAAGAACAAGACTTAGAAATTCGATTCCAGCATGTCTAGTGGGCTATTGGTAGGGTGGTTTAAGAGGTTTTTCTCGTATGTTATCCTCCGTGTGTCAAGCCTGTCTTAGCCTGAGCTTGTTAACCGTATACATCAAATAGTGACTGCTCGCCATGCTAAGATGGTACGATCTCCCTCGGGCTTGTAAGAGGGTCGAGATGTTCCCATTGGCGCAGCTCTTGATATTCACATGTTCGTAGATGACCTCATAGGTGCATCCACAGTGATGGTGGATAATATGAAGTTAGTGGACAAGTAGCCTCTACAGGCTGACGATGCTAGCTATGACTACTTCGCAGATGATCTTCTCGATGGGGAGGAGTACGGAGATGATTCTCTACGCACTCGTGTGGATGTAGAGGATGACGAGATAGATATCTTGACAGGGTCCATTACTCAGTTGTTTGCTAGGACCAGTGCATTAGAGATAAATCCACATGAGATTTTGTCTGTGCTTAGGAGCATTCATGCCCATTTGGATACTAGTCTTGGTACTCCTGTAAGGAGTGTAGTTGCGCCAAGATCGGTGCAGAGGAGGGTGATTTTCTCCTTCATAAAGGACACATAATTCCTCAAGCAAGGTCGTGGCCTGTAGCACTTGTGAAGCAATCCACGTGATGAGACTGCTAATCTTCTCTCAAGGATCTCAAGCTGTCAAGATTTGGGGAGAGGAGAAAGAATGCAATAAGGACTTAGTAAATATCTTTTTGCAAAAGTGTTTAGATATTCACTACCTCAGGCGATCACCAGAGGATGTGAGGCCCATAGAAGCCAACATGTCCTCATTACCAGGCAAGGCGTACAAATGGTGGATGCATTTAGCCAAGAGTGCCAGACTTCCAAGCTCTTGGGTACATTTCAAAACGTTGTTTCAAAAGAGTTTTTGTTTGTGAATAGGTTGTAGAGGTCTTGGCATGATTGGGACAAGTGCTCAATTCATTGCATTTCCCTCACCTAGTACATCTCCAACCACCGCAAGATTATGTGAAAATTAAAGGGAATCAATAAATTCTAGACTTTTACGCGGATTCATGAGAGGCTTACACCCAGATTATGAGGCTAAGTAGTCGACAAGTTTTAGTGAGGCCATAAATATGCATAGATTTATGATGACATTTCACATCCCTCTAAATCATGGCTTAGCAAGACAATCGAGGGTAAAGAGGGCAAGAGCTTTTGGGCCGATAAAGGGCAAGGGGGCCAAAGTGAGCCACAAAGAGGATAGAGTGGGTGTTGGTCAAAGAAATCACGTCGTTTTAAAGAGAAAAACCAATCTAAATCCACAAAAAAGGTACAGTACGATAAAGCTAGAAAAGAAAATCTATGCTTTAACTCTTTTGAGGCTGGACATATCAAAGCAGCATATCCAAAGCTAGGAGAAGCTAGGAGCTAGAGGTAGTTTGAGAGGCGCCAAGAAGGATGGTAAATCCTCTTTGCAGTTGCATACTATCAAACCGTTACCTCTTTGGTCCAGAGAGTTTAGAGAGGTAACTGTCGAATATACGAATAGCACTTGTTGCATTACCAAGGCAATGTGGCAGCCATCAGTGAGATAAACAGGAAAAATCTTTTAATGCTTTAAAAGATGCACTCACTAAAGCACCAGTTCTGCAATTACCAGACTTTGCCAGACCTTTCTTTATTGTTGTAACTGATGCTAGTGATACATGCATAGGGGCAGTATTAATGCAAGCTGGTCACCTCATAGCATTTGAAGAGTAGGAAACGCAGACCCCTCAAGTGCAAGTGCAACACTTATGACAAAGGATTGACTGCTGTAGTCCATGCCCTAAAGATTTGGAAACATTATTTGATGGGATTAGAATTTATCATTAAAACAGACTAGCAGAGTATCAGGCACCTGCTTACCCAGCCTTTGATATCTGACCACCAACACATCAAATGGGTTGCTTTTATTCAAAGTTTCCACTCTACTATTCTCTACCAGCCTAGAAAAGAGAATGTAGTCGCTGATGCCCTTAGTCGACGGCCTAGTGTTCATCACATCACGGCTGTAGATAGCTCGACTTTCGATGCTATGAAAGACTCTTATGACCAAGACCCAGACTTTTCAAACACTTGGACCAAAATGAGAGATAATTGGTGGACTCCCCACTCAGATTACTCTTATCATGATGGGTATCTCTTCTTTCAAAGGAGATTATGCATCACGAGACCTTTTAGACAGTTTGTTATGGAGGAGTTGCACCAACCTCCATATGCAGGGCATTGAGGAGTATCCTCTACTTTACAAACCATTGCGAAACATTCGATCAATGTCGCAAAGAAGCAATACGTTTAGATGACAACATGCTAGAAGTCCAACGCCTTGGTTTCTCACGGTGAGCCTTAATTCAAAGAACCTTAATTAAGTCCTATAATGAGAATCGACTTTTTTCCTGCGTCATAGCACAAGACGGGTCTCTAGATACATGTTTCAAACTAGCAATTGACAATATGCTAGAATTGCCACAACTGGAAGATGTCATAATATCTTTGACAACAACGACTTCGCGTGTTTCGAGTCACCAAGAGATTGGAACTCGGAGCAAGCAAGTCGGAAACATGAATGTGGAAGAGCTCAGTAATGCAATACTAGAGAAATTGAAGGTAAAGGACGGAAGAGAAACATCTGGGCATGGGCACACCCATCTTTACCCCTGTAGGAAATTGGTGTGGTGCTCTATGTGCAGATTGAATCACACTACCACACCGAATGTCCACAGTTAAGAACAAGGTCACTACTCTATTATGACACCGTGTCAAATTAGGGAGTCATGACACTGCCATGTGCAGATATCTAAGGTTCCAAATAGTTGAACAACTGTCGGCACCTAAAGCTCCCTTGGCCTTACCAACACCTCCTGTGAAAATCACTACAGCTCTGCAGGATAGCCCAACTCCTCCTATTTACCTAGGGGGTGTTTCGGGTACAGGACACTTCACCTCTACCACCACCTGTTCTACCACCACAGGCTAAAATCAACCAAGTATTGGTTGAAGAGCCATTAGACAATATTGATATGGTGCGTGGAGTAGAACTTAGTGGAGAGTACTATGAGGAAGCTGCGGAGATCACACCAAAATTCTATGTCCTACAGAATAACATGCCAGTACTTGTGTTTCAAACCATGGTACAGTGGAAGGGGAAGGTCATAAACTCAAACATGAGGAGAGGACCGCTACAATGTTTTGGCTCTACGGTGGGCCGCATCGAATTGCTGAGTGTCCGAACAAGAATGTGGTTCATACACGCACCAACCCCAACAATTGACTGCTATGCCCAATGACATGTTAGCACATACTTGTACCAAATGTGGCATTGATCGTTTGATCAAGGATTGTCCATACTGCGTAAGTGGTTCGACTTCCACTTCTAACTAGGCCATTGTTCAGACCATTAGTGTGCAGCTTGGAAATATCACGCCACTCAATGTCCTCACATGAGCCTAGGGCCAATTGGGGAACAATGGGAAGAACCGAGCATATATAACCACTTCCAAAACTGGCCGAAGAAGAAGAGTGAAAAAAGTGGGTAAGGGTGACACCAAGATCACAATCCAAGATGGATCCGAAGAAGATATGATCGACACCGGATCCACCCAATCGAGAAAAGAAGGGGATCAAGCAGTCAACCAAAAACAGCTTGACCGAGAGGTGCAAAGGGAAATACCATCAACCCCTAAAGGAGTTGGAAATACCCAAATGCCAAAGAGGAGATAAGGAAGCTCGAAGACGCTAGTGCCTTAGTAGAAGAATGTCAACGGTTTCATGAAGCCAAGCTAAAGGCTAATCGAGTCAGGGATATAATGTATCCAAGAAACGAGCCAACAAGGGAAAGAGAATTAGACGTACCTACTCCAAAAGAGACAAAAGAGGGATCTTAAGGGAACACAATGACAAGAATGTTTAAGGAAGATGCGTAGGATGAGTCCATCCATTCATTCCCTAGGGATGGATATGAGACACACACATGGAAGGCACCCTCAACAATTGCCAGAGAACCCAGAGACATAGGTAGCCTCGCGGTACTGTCCTTATGTGCAAATGCCATTGGGACAACTGCTACACAGTTCACCAACATTATGGGCATACATAAAAGAATGGGTAGAAGGCGGGGGACTAAGGCAGCCAACTAACACTACAGAGGATGTTCAGTCACCTCTGGTAGAAAGAACCCTAAAACACACAAGGGAAAGAATTACCAGAGTTGTCAAGATACCAGTTAATCAATTGGGACATTATTACGAAAGTGACGACAATAATGCTACAATCCCTATTCATCATAACCGGTATACCAGGCACTTGCTATCCTGGATGGTGGGGCATGGGTTAGCATTATCACAAAACGGTGTTGGGAAAACTGGAAAAAAATCGATATAAAAAGAGCAAATCTAATCGTTAAAATGGCAGACGAAACATCTTCAAGGCCCGTTGGGCTTTTGGAGAATGTGAAACTCAAACTCTTTACGTTTCACTATCATTATACATTTATAGTAATGGACATTCTGCGCCAACCAGACTCATATGACATAATATTGGTGGGGAGGCCCTTCATGAGGGAATCCAAATTGGTACACGATTGGGCATTATTACGAAAGTGACGACACTAATGTTACAATCCCGATTCATCATAACGAGTACCAGCAGGCATTGGCTATCCTGGATGGTGGGGTAGGGGTTAGCATCATCACAAAATGGTGTTGGGAAAACTGGGGAAAACCCGATCTAAAAAGAGCAGATCAAATCGTTAAAATGGTAGTAGCCGGAACATCTTCAAAGCCCATTAGGCTTTTTGAGAATGTGAAACTCAAACTCTTTACGTTTTGCTACCATCATACATTTATAGTAATGGACTTTCTACGCCAACTAGACTCATATGACATAATATTAGGGAGAACCTTCATGAGGGAATCCAAATTAGTACACGATTGGGCATTAAATCATATAAATGTACGTAGAGATTTGCAAATTTCAAAGATAGGTCTGAGAACGTGGAGAGACACCCCATGGAAGGGCAACTGTTCGACGGTAATGATTCGGCCCACATCCGTATAAATATGCCAGCTCACAGTGGAAAATTCCAAAGATAGATCTGAGAACGTGGAGAGACACCCCATGGAAGGGAAACTGTTCGACGGTAATGATTCGGTCACAACTGAGTAGACCACATCCATATAAATATGCCAACCCACGGTGGAAAATTCCAAAGAGGAAACAAAAATGTATGCATCACTTCCTCCTCCGGATTTTAGTGAAAATTGGATGGATGTGCTAGCTACCATAGATGTGATGCAACCTAGAGGGACCCAATATGTGGAATTTGGAACTATTCCCCACTACCTCTATCTGTATGGTAAATTGGCAAACCATTGATGAAGAATCAAAAGAGGAGACCTCTAGCATAGAAGGGACTGGATCACAAGGTCGTACTAGCGCCCAATGCCTCAGAAGATGGCGAAAGCAGAAACAATATATTGCTCGATGAAATGCCCTATTACAAAGAAAACCCACGGATGCTTAGTGGTTGAGATACCTCAAAGCCACTAAGGTACACGATGAGTTTTCTAAGGATTGGGGTGAGGAATTAAGATATCACTTAAAGGGAAACATAAGGAGAAAGTCATCCCTCAAGAACTAGAAACGCCTAAGCTTACGAAAGTTGGGCATCGAAAATGAAATAAAGCTTTGGTAGAAGCCGAGCGAGAGGCCAGGAAAGTCATGGCTAAAACAAAAAGGGAGAATGAGGATAAACAAGACTTGCTTTCAGTACAAGACCACTTCAAAACCTACATTGTTGACAAACGCAAAGTGGTCCAACTGACAACAAAAAGGGTTAAGGAAGATGGGCTGTCCACATCATATGATGGCCCTACTGAAGTCAAGGAAGTTGATATTGTGGGACCAGGGGAGGAAGTTGATATTGTGGGACCAAGGGAGGAAGCCAAACATGTTTATATTGCTAAGGACTTACTTTGGCTAACGAAAATGAGCTCGTTACTCTCCTCAAGGAGTTTAAAGTTACGCTTGGAAGTGCAAGGAGATGAAGGGTGTACCACCCGAGGTGGTGCAACATATGATCCCAATCATGGAAGGATCAAGGCCAACCAAGCATAAACCATACCAGATGAATCCTAAAGATGCGATAATTGTAAAGGAGGAAATCGATAAACTCATTGTGTTGCTGCGGATTTCATCTATGAGATAGAACATATGGATTGGCTGTCACCAATCGTAATAGTGCCAAAAAAGAATGGGAAACTTAGGGTATGTGTCGATCTTAAAAAGGTCAACGCAGTTACTTGGAAAGACCATTATCCGTTGCCCTATATAGAACATGTTTTGGAGAGAGTGGCCTAGTGAAGAAGCTTACAGCTTCTTAGATGGATTTTCAAGCTACAATCAGGTGTCTATAGCACTAGAAGACTAGCATAAGACAACTTTCAATACAATGTGGGGGACGTTTACAAAGTCATGCCTTTTGGTCTCACCAATGCCCCAGCGACATTCCAATGATTGATGTGCACAACCTTCAAAGACTACTTGTAGAAGTGGTTGGAGGTATTCGGTGATGATCTGTGTGCACACACTCAATGGGCAAACCATCTGGCTTGCTTAAAGAAGGTGTTTGAGCGATGTCGATTATATTGAATATCTCTAAACCCTTTTAAAGTGCCAATTTTGGATTAAACATGGTGTGATATTGAGACACATTGTCTTAAAGAATGGTATATCCATGGATGATAGCAAGGTCAAGTTGATCTTGGAATTACCACCATCCACTAAAAGGTGTGCAAAGATTTATGGGCCACGTTGGGTATTACCGTTGCTTCATAATCTTCTATGCTGAAATCGCTAGGCCATTATACAAGCTACTCATTGTCTTTGAATGGATGGAGGAATGCCAGGAAGCATATGATCGATTGAAGCAGGCATTGGCTACTAGCGCGCCAATTCTAAGACCCCCCAATTGGGACCTCATATTTCATGTGCATATCGATGCATTAAACTTTGCTATTGGATGCGTACTAACACAGCCTAGCGAGTTCAAATCGGACTATCCAATTTGCTTCGCTAGTTGTCAATTAAATGATGCAAAGGTGAATTACACCACCACAGAGCGAGAAGGGTTGGGCTTGGTTTATGCAGTCAAGAAGTATCGACATTACCTATTGGTGGCCAACAAATTCGTATTCTTCGTGGACCATTAGGCCTTATTATATTTGGTGAACAAACCTTGTACCACGGGAATAATCACACGCTGGCTGCTATTACCATTGGAATTTGACTTTACACTTACGGTAAGGAAGGGGACACAGCATGTGTTGGCCGATCATATGTTAAGAATTCCAAATGGGAAACCAACAATTGGTGTTGATGATGACCTCCCTGATACTTGTTTGTTCAAACTAGATATGGTGCCCGAATGGAGGGAAGAGATATCAGATTATCTAGCTTATGGTTTTCTACAAGAAACACCCTTGATAAAAATATCCTGGAGGAATCGCCCGTGCTTTCTAGGCGAGGGAAGTTTTTCTGGGTTCGGTTTTTGGAAGAACCGAGGGATTAGTCTCTTGTCCGAATATCTGTGGTGGGCGAGGCCTCGAGTGAGAGGCTCTGCCCTGTGCAAGAAGTGCTACTTCCGCTGCTAGCACCCCCGATTTCGTTGCGCGGAGGGAGCAGGGATCTTTCATCAATGGTCTAAAATATTTTTTTAACTTTGCTCCCATTGACATAACTCTCCATTTATATGCCCTTAATTGTCTCAATTCTAACCGACCCCTAAGGTGTGATCTTAAACACTCGGAAGGGTCCTAGGCCTCTGTACTTGAGTTTCTTTTTTCTGGTGCTTCCTACACCATACATGAGGACAAGGTCCCCCGTTTCCAGTTCTTTTTGTTTTAAGTTTTTGTCGAACCAATGTTTTCTTCATAGTTTTTCGACCATGAGTCTGTGCGATGCAATTAGTCTAGTCTCACATCAAGCTTCTCTAAATCGATTAGCCTTTTAGTTAACCGTCACATGTACTTGCACTGCAATCCTTAACCTCGGAACTAGGTATTCCATAGGCATTACTGCCTCAACACCATAAGCTAGATGGAAGGGAGTGTATCCCGTCACTACTGTATACATGGCCTCTAAAAGGTTCTGTATAAGACATTAACAAACAATACTCACTCAACACCATTCAGAGCACAGAATTTGATTTATCACAACAGCATAATGATTGCACAAACATCAAGAAAGACATGATAAACGCTGAGCAAAGACATAGCATAACTTCTCTTTCATTAATTAGCGATCAGAATCATCGCCAAACCACCAAGCCCTTTGACTAAGGTCTAAGAATTACATAAGAAAGCCCTAACACTTGGCACAGCCTGGTGGCTAAATTTTTCCCAAAAATTTGACCTGAACCCATCAATCCCTGATCAGCAAAATCTGATTTCTGCAGTAGACCTCTGATCATATAAAGAGAGTGTCTAGAACAAAATGAAATTTTCCTAAAAAGAAAATGCCTAGTGTTTGTCTGTTTAAAAAAAAAAACTAGTGTTGAAAAACACTGTGGTAAACATTCCGAGCATCACTATGCCTGACCTTGTTGGTCAGTCTTGAATCTCTAAGACTTGCTCCTGCTGAGCTTCCACGTCCACTTGAACCTCCTTTGCAATGTTGATCACTGCCTCAGGGTCCTCATCATTTGGTAAAGCTTTATCCATAGCCATCAGCAAGCTCACGTGCTCATCAGAGCTCTTTTACTGAACAGCTCCATATGTTTGTCCTTCAGCAGCACCTGCTCCTTCTTCCTGTGTCTGAAAAAGGGCTATAATCTTCTTTAGTTTCCTTGTAGAGACGATTTCAACTTAACAAGCTTAAAAGGATTAGAACTAGGACTTTCTATCCCCATCATATGCGACTCCTCTGGCTTGATTGTGCCTTTCAGAGCAAAACCACTCGACGTCTTATATTCCAGCATATCCTCTGTTTCATCTACCTTGCTCTGAAATTTGGACTTTTCAGCTACAAGCTGTACCACCTCAGCTTCCAATTGAGCAATGCGCTTCAAATTCACCTCTTGCTCCATTGTGTTCACAACTCCTTTGAGGTTCTGGTATGGCTTGAAAACAAACTGCCTAATTCTTTCTCTGATCTCTTTCCATATCACTGATCCCTGTTGAATCATTTTTGATTTGATTCTCCCCACATCTGCTTCAGAGACCAGAACACCTCCTACAGACAGTTCTTCATGCTCACTTTTAATACTTGCTCCTTCATCCATTCTAAGGGTTCCAATCTATTTAAAAGCATCCTTTTCTCTGTTTCAAGCTCTACCTGTCTTTCAAGAAATCTTTGCATGTCTGACTCTACACTAGCCTTCAAAGATGTTGTCCATTCTTCAAACAACTTCAGAGACAATCTATTCTTAACCAACTGACTAGTCTGTTTGGAGATCTCCTTGGCTGAAGAAACTTTCAACTCAGCCATGTCAGCATTCAGAGCTTTGATCTGATTCTGCAACATTTCCACTTCTTGAGCTTTTCCTGTAAGCATTAGTCTAGCTTGATCATTAGCCTTTTGCAACTGCTCTTCCGCATAGGCTCTATTTTGATATTCCCTAATCTTTTCAACTTGCTGCATATACAAAACTTCCTCAGAAATACAAGAGTATCTCCCATATTTTTTGTAGTGACAGTCCAAGACTACTCTGAACCGGATTTTGCTGCCAACGGAGTTACCTTCGAAGGCATCCCTTGCATCTTCAATAGGTCGTATCTTTTGCTCTCCTATCACATGTTTCTTTTCAATCAACTATATCTTCTTCCCCAACTTGGTTTGAGAAGGAGTCGGAGATTGCCCTATCCCCCAGAGACTTTTGCCCCTAAAAATGGTTCATCATCTTCATCTATCCCAGACTGCAACACAAAAGTTGTAGCCTCTTCCAAACTATAACCTGCCTCCAAGAGACACCCTAGTGTTTTTTGCTCCTCCTCTGTCAACTGTCTATCCCTAAGTTTCCTCTTCAGAGTCAGAGCCAATGTATGTGAAGAAAGTCTAGGGTCCACAGGCTTTGCAGGTATAGCTGTTTAAAAAGAGTCATAATCAAATAAGGCCTTGAGGAAAGGGCCAAGCCTGCTCTTACTAACTGCTCTCCTTTTATCCTTCTCTCCCACTTCAATCATAATCCTCTGATGTACCACAGTGGCCCAATCCACATCCACTCCTGCCTCTGCTGCTGCTGCAGCTAAAGGGGTATAAGATTCCTTTGACATGTAGTCAACCTTCTGAAGTAAAAGAACACGCTCCATAAACCATCGCAATCACTGCTTCCTGGAGGCCTCTACTATCTTCAAATGATAATAATTTCTGGAGCCCATAGGGTTCCCAAATTCTCTCTGCATATCCTCATCAGAAACTAAATTCAAAGCTTCCAAACCTGGGTTAAAATGTAAGTCAAATACCTGAGAAATCAGAGCTGGGGTTACCCTTGTACCTCCTTTGAGTACTCCCTCTGTCTTTCTCAGCAGAGCTAGCTGTGTGGGAGCATAGATATTGTCTTGCCACTCAGCCCAGGCCAATTTTGCATATCCAATCAACCCAATTGAAGTAAGCCACTGAACATTTGCGTTATTCTCCAAATCCATGCTGTACTTGAAGGGTGCAAAGTTCAGGCTACCCACAGTAGTAGAAATATCCTTCGTAGAAGTCTCCTCCTGTTGTCCCATCTCTTCAGAATCCGAGCTAAAACGCTGCTCCACTTCTTTGCTTGGTGCTGAATGCTCTCGCAGAGCAGCAGCAGCAGGGACCGTCGAACTGATGTGGTCTCCACCTTAGGTTGCCCTTGCTGCATAGCCTGCTTACCCTTCTTGGATTTGCTAAGGTTTCATCTAAGGTAGCTGGCTCCTTTACTATTCCCATTATCTCAGCCATCAAGGCCATATTGACACTAAGATCAGATGCTCTTCTCTACTCCTCTATTCTCCTTGATCTGCGTGGTCCATCTGCTGCTGAAGATTGTGGCTTCTCAGGTACTGGATTACGCTCATCAAAGAGCTGTTGTGCCCACTTTGGAAGTGGCTTTCCTTGTGGTGTAGCAGCAGGCTATTGTGATGTGTGAGAGTCTTCATCCTCTGAAAACTCCTCCTCCTTGAGAGGAAATCTGACTGGTGGGTTGGGCTCATGGTGCACTATTTCTCTAGGGCTAATGATAAGAGTGAACGGACCTCCTTCCTCCACTGAGTGTGGCTATTCTGCAAATACCACATCTCGGCTGGCCACAATCTTCTTTGCCTTTGTATCATAGAGCCGATATGCCTTCGACTCTTGACTATATCCAAGAAAGATACACTTCTTGCTTGGAAAGCACAATGTAGCCTAAGTATGACAACATCATAAAGAACAACACCTAGGAGCTAGTTGACCGACCACCAAACAGAAAGGTGATTGGTACCAAATGGGTTTGGAAAGCTAAGTATAAGGTTGATGGCTCACTTGAAAAATACAAAGCTAGGTTGGTTGCATAGGGATTTGCACAGGTAGAGGGTTTCAACTTTGATGAAACCTTTGCTCCCATAGCTCGTATGACAACTATCAGGGCGGTACTTGCCTTGGCTGTTCACAAAAAGCGGCCAGTCTTTCACATGGATGTCAAATCAGCATTTCTAAACGGACATCTCAAGGAGGAGGTATATGTAGCTCAACCACCAGGTTTTGAGATGCCCAAATTAGAAAACAAAGTTTGCAGGCTGAAGAAGGCATTGTACGGGTTGAAACAAGCCCCAAGGGCATGGTATTACATGATAGACCAATTTTTCAAAAAGATTGGGTTTATAAGAAGTGCTTCTGATGCTAACTTGTATGTTCTAAAAAGTTATGGCAAGATTGTTTTGGTTGTCTTGTATGTAGATGATTTAAACATTTCAAGTGACAATGAAGAGATGATCGAGAAGACAATGGATATGCTGAGCCATGAGTTTGAGATGATAGACTTGGGTCATGCATTTCTGTTTGGGGATTGAGGTTTGGCAAAAGTCAGGTAAAACCTTCATTTTGTAGCAAAAGTATGCTTGGAAGATTCTCAAAGCATTTGGGAGGATGACAAATTGCAAGCCTGTGTCTATGCCAATGGAAGTGAACATAAAGCTTTCTACAGAGGATTCTTTATCACTTGTTGACATCAGGAAGTACAGGAAGGGGGGAGTTTGATTTTTCTCATCAACACTAGACCAGATATCAACTTCACAGTTGGTGTGTTGAGTAGGTTTTCCAACAAGCCACGAGAGAGTCATTAGAAGAAAGGCATGAGGGTACTTAGGTACATCAGAGGTACTCTTGAGTATGGCATCACTTATAGCATGGGTGACACTCTAACAGGTTATTGTGATGGCTCAGATTGGGCAGGAGATTGTGATTCTAGGAAATTAGTTTCTGGATATTGCTTTTCGCTTGGTTCTGGTGCTTTCTCTTGGACCAGCAAAAAAGCAACCTACACTGGCACTTTCTTCCATAGAGGTTGAGTATAAGGCAGCTTGCTTTGTTGCATGTGAGGTAGTATGGCTGAGAAGAATCTTGGTTGACATGGGAGTTCAGATCAGGGAGGCTATAGTCTTGAGGTGCGACAATCAGAGTTGCATGGCTATCTCTAAGAACCCGATGTTTCATGCTCGCACGAAGCACATTGAGATTCAGTATCATTATGTGCAGGAGCTAATAGTGGATGCGATAGTGGAGCTGGAGTATTGCTCTATAGAGAAAAATTGCGCCGATATCTTCACCAAGGCTCTTGGGAAGGACCAGCTCACTCGGCATCTTCATCGACTTGGCGTTGGGCCAAAAACCTAGTTCATCGTCGGGTGGACATTGAGGGGGGGGTGTTAGTACTCAATGCCCGCCTCTTAGCAATGATGTATCTCACAATTAGATGTATAATGCATATTTGTTAAGCCCCCATTGAGGAGTAGCCATGGTGTATATGTCTTTAGTGGGAACCTCGGCTTAGACGCTGATGGGGTCAATATTCCCTCGGATACTAGGTCCATCATTAGTGGGCGGTGGTCAGTGGGTCGGTGAGCCGCGTTCTTGATACGCGGGCGATGACCGTGTCTATGCAGTGTAACCGCCCTCATTGTATACACGTCTACCACACCGGCTATAGTACTATATATGGACATGGTTGCCACCATGAGCTAAGGTATCCAATGGTTGTGAGTATCCACCCCCTTCTACACCTCGTACATACTCCATCTAGAGTCTATCTAGATCGCCATCTAAGCTCTACTTGAGAGCGCATGGGTGGACAGCACCATCACTTGTACCTCTTTGGTATAATCAGAATTTTAAATTCTCTCCATTGTATATCTATTGCATTGTTTATTGTGCTTTGCCTTGCTATCTCTTTTCACTGTGCCATATTTTTATAACTTATCCCAATAACTTGGCACAACACATAAGAGTAAGTGGTTCTTGGATGTGTCTCCCGTGTGTCCCATGTTGTTGGCAAGAAGGAGAATTTCACTTGCACTAAAGTGGAGTGAACATGCGAGTGCTCAATGTACTATTTAAATAAATACATATTATTTAAAAAGCTATAATGCTTTGAAAAGTTATAACACTTTATACTTGGTGGATAATTAATATTTGTTTCAAAAGTTTGGTTTGGTAAATAAGGAGAGCATCCCTCCAGAGACTCATACCATCACTGAAAGGGAGATCGTATTAGAATTACAAAGTGCACCTATAAAACCATGGTCCTATGTAATGGGGCAACTAGTCTTCAAGGTGTGGTTTCTAGCTACCTTATTGTTCTAAGAACTTAGTTGAAATTAAGCTAGTGAACTTAGTCATTTTATGGTAAGTAGCATAATGGAAAGTTATTTTATGTTATGCAAGAGGCAGCATAATGGAAAGGTATTTAGGTTATGTAGGAGGATTTTCTTGATGCCCTAGTGGCTAAGACTAGGATGCTTGATTGATAAACAGTTGGAGAAAAGGGCTATATAAGGCAATATACTAATGCACTTAGTGATGTGGAGAAGGTATATTCTCCTTGGTACTTACTTGTTTGGAGCTTGAATTTGCCTCTTTTGTGTGGAAGCAAAACAAGGTATGAATAATGCTCCTTTATATTGTAGGTATTCACAAACAATGCATACAACATTAGAAGCATTGCTAATCCACAGAATAACATGGGGTTCTTCCACATTTTGTTCAATAGTGATTGGAACAATGAGAAGGTGGTGAGACGAGACAAGTTACAATGGATCACAGATTTGACATAAGTCCAAACAAGTAAGTCTTGATTGAAATGTGTTTCATTCGTCTTATTGTTCATTATTTGGCATCTTTGTTCATTCTAGTAGATGTTCATACATTTAAGGTAGAAAGAGATACTTCAAATTATGACAGAGCCTTAGCATGTTCAGGAACGTTAGAAAGATAAAATGCCTTTTGTCACAATCATATGAAGAAAGAAACCTATTGGTTTCATGCGAGTGAAAGAGCATTACATATTGTCAAAAACCTAAATAGTGGTGGTGTTAAACCCTTGCTAAAGAGTGCAGACTTACATGAGGGAGATGAGGATGTCGTGTTTTACACATGCCTTCACGAGCTTAGCACCGTTCATTAAAAATGTGGATTCCATGGATATGCAACCGCATATTGAATACACGGTGGCAAAGCATAATGGAAAGTTATTTTATGTTATGCAAGAGGCAGCATAATGGAAAGGTATTTAGGTTATGTAGGAGGATTTTCTTGATGCCCTAGTGGCTAAGACTAGGATGCTTGATTGATAAACAGTTGGAGAAAAGGGCTATATAAGGCAATATACTAATGCACTTAGTGATGTGGAGAAGGTATTTGCCTCTTTTGTGTGGAAGCAAAACAAGGTATGAATAATGCTCCTTTATATTGTAGTAGGTATTCACAAACAATGCATACAACATTAGAAGCATTGCTAATCCACAGAATAACATGGGGTTCTTCCACATTTTGTTCAATAGTGATTGGAACAATGAGAAGGTGGTGAGACGAGACAAGTTACAATGGATCACAGATTTGACATAAGTCCAAACAAGTAAGTCTTGATTGAAATGTGTTTCATTCGTCTTATTGTTCATTGGCATCTTTGTTCATTCTAGTAGATGTTTATACATTTAAGGTAGAAAGAGATACTTCAAATTATAGCAGAGCCTTAGCATGTTCAGGAACGTTAGAAAGATAAAATGCCTTTTGTCACAATCATATGAAGAAAGAAACCTATTGGTTTCATGCGAGTGAAAGAGCATTACATATTGTCAAAAACCTAAATAGTGGTGGTGTTAAACCCTTGCTAAAGAGTGCAGAGACTTACATGAGGGAGATGAGGATGTCGTGTTTTACACATGCCTTCACGAGCTTAGCACCGTTCATTAAAAATGTGGATTCCATGGATATGCAACCGCATATTGAATACACGATGGCAACCCATTTAGTATATGGATAAGTTAAAGTACAACAATGTACACTTTGCAAGTGAGCCTTTGGTGCTCTCTATATGAAGTATATGGTGCTCTATATTAAGTCTACATAAACATTAAGAACAATGTACACTTGTGGTCGCTTAGAAAATGGCTTATGGATTGGCTACTATCATGGAGTAGAGTTCAAACAAGATGTAAGTTTTTTTGCATCCATTGTAATGTAGTTTATAGTGTTAGTATGATTGCACACTTTTTGGATGTGAAAGTAGTTGCATTTCATGGATGGGTATCTTTTATGTAGGTTGTTGCCCTTGTAATTTATCTTTTCCATCATAGGTGCTAGTTTTCATTTTTTAGTTGTGTGTCATGTTCTCATGACTATGTGTGTCATGTTCTCATGACTATGTATAAGCTTTTACTGTGCTTGCATTTTGTGTCTATTTTGTGATAGAGGTGGTTGTTGGCAACATTCACCAAGGAGAATGACATTGTGTTTGACATGCTTGCAAGTTGTGGGTCACATGGCTAGAGCATGTGAGGAGATGATGTGTTTCTCTGTGTGTGTGTGAAAAAGGATACGTTTGTCTATCAGAAGTTGCTTAAGCAATAAGTTTCCCTTTCCACATAGTCACATAAGAGGAAGAAACACCCAAGCACATGAGTTTAGATGTTGTATTACTTGGGATTATTACCTTATGTCACATGTGTTTATTGCCAGGTTTAAAGTATTTGTGATGGGACTATAAACTTAGCTGGTGTGTTTTTGGATGAAACACTTAAAACATGCTAAGATGCTTTTTAAATGAAACTCTTGAAAGATGCAATGACACTTATAAATGTTAGTTATCGATATTCACATTATATATTAGTATGTAAGTTCTAGTTATATTATAACTTAACTTAAACTACTCTTTGTGTTGAATGCCAACATCAATCTCCACACAAGCAGGGATATAATCTATGCCTTACTTAAGGTGAGACCAATTTTTTTTACGCTCAAGCTAATCATCCAACTTGGCATGGGTATGCAACCTTTGTGATGGTGGTGAGTCGCATTCCTATGAAGGCCTTTGCACATATGTGAGAGCCCAACTTTTTGTCAAGAAGTATTACGATAGCCAATTAATAATGCCACATCGACACCTAAGTGCCAAGAGGTAGCCACATGTATGCATGCATGCCAATGAGGATCCACAAGTCAAAATCCACATGCTAGTGGGGATCCATCACATTGTTGGCTTCCATGTGCTAAGGCATCACATACTAGTGAGCATATACTAGTGAGCATCGGGTAAGAATAGGAAAAGTAAGTTGTCCAACGTCTTGCTCTTGTGGTGCACCCATGAGAGTCTTACATGTGAAGCAGGGCTCGAAAAAAACGGCATTCTAGTGTATTTGTACCGGCCAGAATTAAGAAAAACCGGCTGAGATTTTAAGTAGCCCTTATTTTAAGGAATGTTTTTTCATATATTTTAGTTATAAAACCGACATATTGTAGAGATTTTGAAACAAAAACTGGATACATTTAAGGTTTGTCCTTATTTTAATTGGTTGAAAATTATGTCTTTTTTTTCGAGCACTTCTGTGAAGGCGACTTATCACACAATCATGCAACATTGGGTCGTGGAGGACATCAATGGTAAGGAGGGAGAATCATGTGTTTAAATGTGGTCAAAGTTAGAGAATGATGTGGGTATATGAACATGATTGGCCCTTCCTTCCTATCCACATGTAGAGTTTTTAAAGTCTAGCCTTGCTATGGCAGTGTCGTTTTGCTAGTGCCATTCCCATTCGTGATTCTATGCTGAGCACGATTTAGCATCTTTTCTTAATGTACAAAGGAGAAGAGAAGACTTTGTCATGTCTCCCCTTCTTGTGATTCTCCTTGCTAAGCATAGGTTAATCCACTAATCATCGCCCGTCCGGCCTTCTTCTTCTTATGTGCAAACCCATTTCTTTCTACGCGCAAATCAGTCTCCTGCAAAATACTCCCATCTCGTCCTCCTTTTTGGGTAATACATTCTCCAAGCTTGAGAGATATGGCCAGCGCTGTCAAAAAGTAAGCTTTTCACACCGGTTTTCTTTAACAGAAATAACAAATCACTATGTGCTCCGATCAGATGTAGTCATGGTTTGACTCTGCTTTCTGTACCTTAACCCGATGCTTATAGAGCAGTTATTTATGCGATTGATGTAGCAAATCAATCTGCTAAGTTAAGCAGTAATTAGCAGCAATAACCTCGGAAGTTGGTGTATTAAGCGGTAATGAATGAAATTAGTACTCTCGGTCGATCCTTGTTTATTGTGCAAGTTGGTGTTTCCGTGATGAGGGGTAGATTCATGCTAATTCTTGGTCGGCGGTCTTTGTGCAGGCTTGAGGGGAGGGTGGCCATCATTACCGGTGGGGCAAGTGGCATAGGCGAGGCCGCAGTGCGCTTGTTTGTGGAGAATGGGGCGAAGGTGGTCATCGCGGACATTCAAGATGACAAGGGCACCCAGCTGGCAAATGACTTGGGCTCCCATGTTGCACTCTACAAACGGTGTGATGTCACACTTGAGTCTGACGTGGAGGCCCTCGTGGCATTCGCCGTGGCAACTTGGGGGAAGCTCGACATCATGTACAACAACGCCGGCATCTTGGGCACCGCCCTGTCAGAGGATGTCAGGAGCATGGACATGATCGACTTTGCCAAGGTCATTTCGGTGAATGTACATGGCATGGCACTTGGTGTGAAGCATGCAAGCCGAGCCATGGTGGATGCAGGAACGAAGGGTGTCATCATATGTACATCTAGCGTGGCTAGCATCTTGGGTGGCATGGCACCTGTGGCTTATACGGTGTCCAAGCATGCCGTGCTTGGGCTCGTACGAGCAGCCTCTAGCGATCTAGGCAAGTATGGCATTCGTGTGAATTGCGTGTCACCATGGGGAGTGGTCACACCCCTTCTATTAAACCACTTGCGTGAGGCCTCTGGTAACCCATCATTATTGGCTCAGGAGGCCGAGGCTTTTCGTGACTCACATAGTAACCTCACTGGCCACTCTTTGTCCTCGTTGGACATTGCGCGCTCTGCCTTATATTTGGCATCTGATGATGCTGCTTTCGTGAGTGGCCTCAACCTTATTGTAGATGGTGGTTTTTCCTCTACCAACCATAGCTTTGACAAATGAACAAGCCATGATCAAGGGTCGTATGGATTAAAATAAAATTTTATGTGAATCTTAAAAGAATCTTCCACTCTGAATACTTTTATAGTTTCACCTTTACCTACTAATATTTCAACATGAGAGAGAGAGAGAGAGAGAGAGAGAGAGAGAGAGAGAGAGAGTTTCTCATTGTAACTGTTGTTCTTGAAGCCCAAAGGAGGAGAAACATTATAGGAAGAACAAAGAACTAGTTGTTCTTTTTAAGGCCCAAAGAAGAACATTATAATGTAAGTAGATGGGTTATCAATGAGCTCTTTTTTAGTGCATAATACTTGCCAGCATACTCCGATGAATTTATTTTGGCATGATGTCTCACTTTCAAATGATTCAATGCACTGTACTAGTTTCACTAATGCATTACTTCTTTGACTTTCTTTTCCTTTAAAGGTGATGTGTCAAGATACATTTAAGCTCTTTCCTTAAGCACTTGTATAATCTCATTTGTCCTGGTAGAAATCAATTCTTCGCTATCATTATGATGGCATTTAGTTCTCAATTTGCTCATGTTTGTAAGGTCCCCTTTAATAGGAACATCCATTTTTGAGCTCTTGTGAGACCAAGATAGTGGTGATATCTTTTTGGCCATATGGCTCACTCTGTAGATGGCTAGCTGGGTCTTCCACGCTCCATTATCAATAGTACTCTCCAACCTCACTGATCGTCATTGTAATGTAGCAGATTCACATGCTTTGTAAAGGTGTTCAGGCCTTAAATAATGGGCCAAAGGGACCACGGGGCCCAAAAAAATAAGTTAGTGAAAAGCCAAAACAACTTTATCCTTTACTCCTGTGAACTCATCTCTCCTCTCATGTGCATTATCCTCATGCAATCTATCATCACATGTACACCATCCCCATGAACCTTGAGAAATGTCATTTGTTGTGACTTCGATTGCCATCATAGCAAGAAGAATCAAAGGCATGCACTTGCCCTTAGAATAGCTTAGAGATGAAGAATGCATTTGGTGATGTAAATTTCCCATGGATGATGGCAAATGTGGCTGATTTTCTTATTGCCATAATTAAGCTCATCCATGTCTCAAAATACTAAGCTTTTTAATGGCCTAGGATAATCTCCCATGTTTTGCTTGGGTTGGTGCATCCCAAATTAATGAGAAACTCTCTCCTTAATGAGCCTTGTAAAGGAGTAGCAACTTGGCAACCTAGCATCTTGGCTTGGTTGTGGCATACCTCCATTCTTGAATTCACTTCTCAAAGCTAACATCTCACTCTTCAAGCTGGGATTGTTGTTGATTGAAGTTTTCCATCATAGATCTCATCATTAATATGATTGTTTACATATCATTACATATCATTGGTAATGGAAGAACGAACATTGCATTTTTGTACACTTGCATTGGTATTTATTTGCATGCTTAGCATTACCCACATTATCATGTGTGTTGTCTTCATTGGTATGTTTAGCATTTATTCCTACATTCTCACCTTCATTTTCAACATACTGCATAGCCTCAACATCATCCACATACTCTACGCTATCACGATCCATGAGCTCTTCAAGTATGTCCAAATTCTTGTGAGCACTCTACCTCTTGGCATGGCTATAAATTTGTCTCCCGGATGACGAATGCAAGGTTGTTGGAATTTGGAGATCTAAGGCTTGTTGAAAAGCTCTTTGTACCTATTTTCCAAATATGTACTCCTTTTTATTTCAGTCACAATGGCATATATTCCTTTGTTTTGACTTTTAGGAAAAGTCAATCAATTCAAGTTGACCCATGAAAACGACATCAGAAACGAGAGGTACTTGGCTTGTATGAATGCTCTTTGATGAGGCTTTTAAACCATGTAAGCCATTCAACTTCAACGCACATAGATTTTGATTGAATTAGGATTTTGTGTCCGGTCAAACTATCTCAAGTTGACTTAGAATTCGGTTTCCAATTGGTGAAGTTGTTGGCGCATCTTATAAACTTCTATGAACTTGGAATTGAAAATTGTGATGTAAAGTGCTCGCAGATAAGATTTATAGGAGAGTTCACTTATGATGTCAAGCATGTAATCATGCTTCTTGAACAATCCATTCATAATTTAATTGCCAAACTTTGCTAGCTCCATTGATAGCTTGGTCTTAAATAATGCCTCTTTCCAAGGCTTGCAAGTGAAAGAAACCAATCTACGGCTATGCATAAACCAAGATCTTATCCAATGCTTGCACACTGAATGCCTCTTCTTGCAAGAAAAGTCATGTGTAAAACATGCTTGAATCTTTGCCAAATCTTGAGGATTAGGGCAAATACCAAATGCACCTTTGATATGTGAATGCCAAGGTTAATATTAATCCTAAAACATTGGAAGCTTATGAGAACTTTCAAGTTTACCCCACCCCTTGCTTCTCTGGTGTCAAAATAGCTTGTAGAGTTTGATTGACACCATTACCTTCTATGAGTGATTCACAGCAACAATGCACTGGTTGCTTCTACAAGTGATTCACAGCTATAGAGCACCGAGAAGGCCAAGTACTTGCACTGATGCCTGCTTCGCTTGCCTCAGCAAATGGGAAGGCGCCCAAGTGCCTCCGCCACCATTGATCCCCACCATGGTCGTTACCAAACTAGAGATTGTGAAAAGAAAAGCCTGCCAAATCCAATGATGAATCTAACTCCAAGATCTTGACAAAAATCCATCCATTAATACTCTCAAGCAAGGGAAAATTACTCAAGTTTGAAAGCCTCACACTTGAAAATGGATTAGGGTAAAGAATCTCATAAATTTTCAAAAACTCTAAAAAATTATGTAATTTAAAACAAATGGATCAAAACACAAATGCTTTGATACCACTACAAGAAAGAGAGGTTACACTCATTGCCTGCAAGATACACATGCACCATCTCATGAGAGAGAAGGTCACCATGGAAGCTTGCTTGAGCAAGAAAGTGATTATCAAAATGAATAGTGATTTATCAAAAGCTTGCTTGAGCAACAAAGTGATTATGCGTTAATTATGATTAGGACTTATACTTGTCAAAATGATTAGTGATTTATCAAAATGATTAGTGATTATGAATTAATTATGATTAATTCATAATTAATTATGAGTTAATTATGATTAAGGACTTATACTAGTCTTAGTGGTCAAATGATGGCAAGTAATCACATGGGTAAATGGGTGTCCCTAAAAAAGATGTGCTGGTGGGGTAGGGGAAAAATCCTCCTCAAAAAGAGAAAGAGGGTGCACAATGCTCAATGGTGAGGATATGTGAGGTAAAGGGGGGCTCCTCCCAAGGCTCAAGATGTGTCCATACAAGGCTCGATGGCAAGGCCATAGGGGGCATGTAGAGCTCCTCATGATGCACCATGATCTGATCCAAGTGATGCGGGTAACATTGATAAAGTCTGTGTGACCTCAAATGATATGGGGGCAATGCAAGGTTCAAAACAAAGTGTGCCTAAGAGAAGATGTGCGTGGGAAAATCCACGTGACCCTATAAAAGAATATGCAAAAAGTCATGGAATGCCATAAAATACAAGGAATGTCGGTATAACATCTTGTAATGAGATGACCATGGCTCGCATGACACCGTCATGTGACATCATCTAAATGAATGAAAAAACACCCCACCAATCCTTGTACCACCTAAGAATGTGCATGAAGCTCATGGCATGGGAATACTTGCATGGTGGTGGAGTGGCATCAACATGTGCTACACCATGATCCTAGAAGATGCATGTGGAGTAAATCAAGGCACGAAAACATGTAAAAATTGGATGCGTGTGTAAAAATAAACTCCTCTTTGCTGCTTTTTTGGAGTTTGATTTTTTTATTTTCTCTTTTTCTTTTTATTTTATTTTTTGCTTTTTTAAACTTTTGTTTTGCTATTTTTTGGAAAAAAAAAAAAAGAGATGAAGGGTGGGTTAGTAGAAAAGAAGGAGAATAAACAAAAGTGATAGTGAGATGGGGAATAAACACAGAAAGTTTAGTTTAAAAAAGTTAGAGAGGGGAAAGGGGGAAAGGATGTTAGATTGATAATAAAACATGGGATTTTTAAAATTATATTTTTGATATTTTTAGAAGATAAATATAAAAAGAAATGTAAGGGGGTGGGGGTGGTTAGTTTAAATTAAAAAGGCTATATATATAATATTTTTTTAAAAATAAAATAAAAAGGACGCGGGGGAAGGTTAAAAAAAGAGAGAGAAAATAATAAAAAAAGTTAACAGCTTCTCCACACAACCACCATCTCAGGCACATCTTTTGCTGTGAAAACTCCTCCTTTCTGCAGCACTGCCATGACGAGCGGCCACCTTCTCCTTTCTGCTCAGCTGAGCCATGCTAGCCAGTGCTTCCCTTTTATTGGTGTTCCAGCACACCATGGTTCCAATCGATTAGCCTCAACCTTGGCTAAGCTTGCTCGACGCTAGTAAAAGGAACCTAGTCTGAAAGGAAAATGAAATGTAACACACCACCATCACTCTCACCTCCACACCACACTCATCTCTCATTCACAAGCCTAACCTCAAGCAAATGACAACAAGGACATGGCAATGAGATGAAGGCAAACCCACACAAGCTCTCAACAACAAGCCTCTCACATATAGGGAGTGCTTAAGAGTGAGCAAGGCACACCCAACATTCAACACCCTAAGCTCCACTCCTAAGACTCTGAGAACAAGGAGGAGATGAACTCACTCAACTCACTAACCTAAGAAGGAACAAAAGAATGGACTCCACAACTTGTGCTAGAGGGGAATGAGGTCTCTATCACCCATGCTCTCTATGTATAGTAAAATGTAGGGACATCCCATATGCATAAGTGTCACGACGCGAGCATAGGTAAGTCCACAAAAATATACACATGAAGGTCAATGTTACCCAAATATCATATGGCAAAACAATATAGGATATGTGCACCAAAGTGATATGCATATACATGTGCATCATCATGTCAAGAAGGTAGGTAGTGTTAAGCCATGGTGTACGGAGAGAGAGAGAGAGAGAGAGAGAGAGAGAGAGAGAGAGAGAGAGAGAGAGAGAGAGAGAGAGAGAGAGAGAGAGAGAGAGAGAGAAGAAGAAGAAGAAGAAGAAGAAGAAGAAGAAGAAGAAGAAGAAGAAGAAGAAGAAGGGGAGGGGAGGGGAGAAGGTAGGTAGTGTTAAGCCATGGTGTACGAAGAGAGAGAGAGAGAGAGAGAGAGAGAGAGAGAGAGAGGGAGAGAGAGAGGGAGGTGGGGGGTGGTGGGTGTCGCTGAGGGGGAGGGAGATGGAGAAGGAAGGAAGGAGAGAGAGAGAGAGAGAGAAGGACAAGGAAGAGAGATGGGGTGGGTGTCGGTGGGGTGAGGGGTGTGTGTGTGTGTGTGAAAATAAAATAAAAATAAAAATTAGAAAAGGAAACAAGGAGAGGGGGATTTTTAAAAATTAATGATTGATAAGAAGAGGGGAAAAAAAGGGAAGGCCCTTGGCAAGGGAAGAATAGAGGGGAGAGGACATCGTGGTTAGTCTTTTGGGGAAGGGGAGAGGGGGAGAAAGAGTAGGGGAGCCTTCGTAGATAGAGATAGGTCAAGGACTCTCTCGATGAAGGGGAGGGGGAGCCATTCTTGATTGTACACTCATTTAGTGGTCTAAAATCCATGCAAATGTTGATCTTACTAGTCTTCTTCTTGGTGATGACCACTATTAGGAATAACCATTCTGAGTGCTCAATGGGTACAATGATACCATCTTATCTACTTCTTTCTTGACTACTTCATATTAAATGGCTACCTTCCTTAATGAGGGGGATCTTGTGAGTTCTAATGGCTACCTGGGAAGTCCTTATACATCCATCATGCAAAGATGCCTTGATGTTCCTTGTGAGTTCCAATTGTGGTTGGGTCAATACCTGGAAAGTCCTTGTATGTCGTCCATGCAAAGACATCTTAATGTTCCTTGTATAACATTATCCCTCGTAGCTAGGTCCTCCCAGACCCATGCTGCCACTAAGATCTTGGTTGTGGATCCTCTTGGTGCCAAGGTTGAGCTCCCTCACCTCTTCTTGATACATGGTAGGAGGGAGAGAAGTGGCATCACCCCTACTTAATGTAGAGATACGGGCTCATGGGCTGGTCTTGCATTTAAGGAAAAGTCTCCTATACATTCTTTTATCCAAGATAAGGGTAGTTCTCCCCCATGTGTAAGGAATTCCCTCATCTTCCAATGATTAGCCCACTTCTCCTTTTAGGTGCAACAAGGAGAAGTAGATTTTGGTGGCTTTGTAGCGGTAGATACTATATCATGTGTCAAACTCTAGCTCCCCTAAGCTTATCACCTTCATGATTTCAATATCTATTAGGGTGAAGTCTCCTCCAATGTGATGGCCAATGTATGCAAGGATTCGGCCCACCAGTCCACCAGAAGCACTATAGAGAGCTCTTCCAACACTTCCTCCTCTGGCCATTTCTCCAAGGGTAGCTTTGTTCCAGTGGGATCTAGACTCTAATCAGTTCCCCCTAGTGGTTCTACACTTTCACCTTCTATACCTAATGGATCCCAAATCTTATCTAGGGGTGGTGTTCCTTGCAACTTCTCTGATGGAAACTCATACCATGGTATGGCTAAATTCTCTGAAGAGATCTTCTCCTCTTTTGCATCAAGTGCCTTCCCTATGGGGATGGTATCATGCAAGGTGGCTCCACCTAAGGCCTCATCAATACCCTTATATAAAGATAAGGTCATTGCACTTTCTATTGTGGGGACATGTAAGTTGTCTTGACCCCAATTATGCACCACTCACAACCATGTCCTACCTATCAATAGAGTCTATGCTCCCTTGGTCAGGGGTAAGTCTATGACCACAAAATTCATACCATGGTATGCCTACTCCTCTGAAGAGAGCTTCTCCTACTGTGCATTAATTGCCTTCCCTATGGGGATGGTATCATATGTAGGGTGGCTCCACTTGAGGCCTCCTGGGTCAATGCACGATCGGGTGTAGCCATTCACAGAACTATTTTTGGGGCACTTTTGGGGCCGTAGTGTGACGCATGGGGGAGGTGAGATTTTGGATTTAGAGCGGGCTCGCACTCTCATCGGTTTTTTTTGGCATACTAGCATATTAATGACTCTGCTTTGAACACTGCAGACCTTGACACGCGTCACCACATGCATTTACTGCCTATAAATTTTATGATCCTTGTCACCAGTCAATGTCGTCACGCAAACGTAATCTGCTTGTTCTCAACACCACAGAGCTCGACACGTGTCACTATGCAGCCCGTGTGCCTCGCTGGTCTTACTCTTTGCTGGAAAAGACCACCGCAGTGGTCTCTCCTATCGCGCAGAGTTGGACATGTGTCACTACATGGCTCTCTCCACCAGAGACTCTCTCCACTGCGGTGGTCTTTCCCATCGCGCAGAGCTGGACACGTGTCACTACATGGCTCTCTCGACCAGCACACTAGTTAACTCTCTCCACCACTGTGCTGGTTTTTGCATGCAATCTAACAAAAATAACCATCACACTGGTGTTTTGCAGGTAATACCACCGCATTGGGTCTATTTTAAAGAATGAACCACGCTGCTATTCCAACCGCACTGGTGATATTTTTAAGTACTGTTTCAACCACCACGTGGTTCTGCATATCTCTATCTCTCCCGCCATTGTACTTATAAATTTGCGCTCAATTTGTTCTTCTACATTCGTTTAGAAAAAAACTTCAACTTCTCTTCTTATAAATAAACTTTTGTGTTTTGCTCTGCGGGAAAAAAAAACAAACTTTAGCAGCGAAGGTATCTTCTTTAATCAAAATTGAATCAATCAAAGATAGAGCCCTCTTTCAAGCCACCTCCAATCATAGCACCTTTAATTAATCAATTGTGATACTGCACTCCTAAATTAATCAAATTCAATTCTTTAAAAACTACACATGGTCGCATGGTTCACCAGCACGGTGGCATTACATAGGGTCAAATAAATCCTAGCTCCTTCAATCGCCAGTGCGATGGCCAACACTTTACTATCTCTCACACATGTGGACATGTGTGAAACAAAAGATACAGATTCATCAAAAGTTAACAATTTGAGAGAACAATTTACGAGATTATAGGCATGAAACAAAAGATGCAGCAAAATGCTCTTCTTTTTATATTGTAGTCAGCAGAATTAGCAAAATTGGCCTTGTGTTTGTACATAAAAAAGGATTTAGAGAGAAGGACTTATGATACAGTCTCATGATGTGAGACGAGCATAAAATGTATTTGTACACAAAAATGGATGTACAATACAGTCTCATGATGTGAGACGAGACCACTCCTCCATGAATCTTGCTATCCCTTCGTCAACATCCACAGAGCATGCATGCAGGATAACACAATAGAGGCCTGCTTCATGCATCTGCCATAGATGGGCGATGTAGAATCCTGTGGGGAGCCGACCGAGAGTCCAAAGATGGTGCACAAGTTTGAATGCAAAATGGCCACCTTTTAGGCGGAAGATGACAAAATGGGGATGACGTTGATAACGAGGAGTAGGAGGCAGAGTGATATGAGGAGGCATTTGGGTGGAGTTAAAAGGCATGACGATGGTGTCGTTGAAGGGAAAGGGTGTGGCATTGGAGGGAGTGGAGGGAGCGCGTGTGGCGATGGAGGGAGCGGATGGGCACATGGCGATGGAGGGAGAGGATGAGCAATGAAGCAAAGTAGAGGAGAGTGAAGAGCAGAGGTAGCACAAAGTAAGTGATGCAGTATCGTGAAATAGCCAAGTAGGAGTCTCTTAAATAATACTAGTTCCACCAGGCTAGTTGTGTACTCTACTCAATCTCATGGAAACTGGTGGTCTGAAAAATCATGCAAGCTCGATAGGATGGCAAATGTCCAAAATACACATGTAGCCGACTGGAAATTTACTACACCTTTGATGCAAATCTTGGTGGAATCCCAATGGTGGTTTGAATAATCTGAGAGTGATTGGTCATTTACTGCATTGAACTTAATCGCATGCAAGCCTAGTGGTGGTCATTTACTGCATTGAACTTAATCGCATGCAAGCCTAGTGGTGGTCATTGAACTTAATCGCATGCAAGCCTAGTGGTGGTCATTTACTGCATTGAACTTAATCGCATGCAAGCCTAGTGGTGTTCAATCAATCAAAATCTAAGCTGCCACTTAATTTCACATGCCAGCGCGGTGACTGAATCAATGCCGCCACTTAATTTCACATGCTAGCGCGGTGACTGAATTGACTCTAACAAATGATCATGACTAGTAATTAATGGCACTCTAATCTTAATAAAATCAATCAAAATCCAAGCCACATGCCTTGTAATTAAGTCTCGGATGCCACCGCGGTGGCACTTAAGCCCGGTGGTCTTCCTCTTCAATCACTCAAAATCCGAGCCGCCACTTAATTTCACATGCCAGCGCGGTGCCCTCCAAATGATAGCCACCACTTAATTTCACATGCCAGCGCGGTGACTGAATCGACTCTGTGGTGCCCTCTAAATTATCATGATGACTGGTATTAGGTAATTAATGGCACTCTAATCTTAATGAAATACAAATACTCATGTAGCCGACTACACCCAATTGCATCTTTGATCCAAATCTTGGTTGGAATCCCGGTGGTGGTTTGAATAATCTGAGCGACTGGTCATTTACTGCACTGAACTTAATCACATGCAAGCCCAGTGGTGGTCTTCTTTCAATCAAAATCTGAGCTGCCACTTAATTTCACATGCCAAATCTGAGCCGCCAGTCAATCACATGCAAGCCCGCGGTGGCTGCTAATTAGAAGCTTGCTGGCAGATGTCCAAATAATCATGAGCCACCTTCAATCAAGGTGAATTATATTCAATGGGCCTATCCTCAATATGCCACCGCAGTGGCTAAGGCCTAATTACCTTCCCACTCTACTTAAGCATTTACTGCACTGAACTTAATTGCATGCAAGCCCAATGGTGGTCTTCCTTCAATTAATTAAAATACAAGCTGCCACTTAATTTCACATGCCAAATCCGAGCTGCCACTCAATCGCATGCAAGCCCGGTGGTTGGTAATTAGAAGCTCGGTGGGCAGATGTCCAAATAATCATGAGCCACCTTCAATCAAGGTGAATTATATTCAATGGGCCTGTCCTCAATATGCCACCGTGGTGGCTAGCTAAGGCCTAATTACCTTCCCCACTCTACTTAAGCCTCCACTCTTCCATTTCTTTTCTCCCTTGCACTCTTCTTACAAACTATCCCCTCTAACACTCCCTTGCACTCTTCTTGCAACTTCTATCCCCTCTCACAATGGATCCCCCCGGATGCACCGAGCTCCAAAACATGTTAGTCCCCTCTGCACAGGCCGAGAGCTCCTCACACAACCTTCAGAACCCCTCTCACAGGCCTAGAGCTCCTCACACAGCCTTTAGAACCCCTCTCACAGGCCTAGAGCTCCTCACATAGCCTTCAGAACCCCTCTTCACAATCCGAGAGCTTCTCACATGATCTCCCCCCTTGGTCTTGATATCGTGAGTTATGGGAGCTCCTCCTCAGAGATCTCTGTCGACTTCACCAAGTTGATAGATTCAGTGGACACGAAGGATGGATTCATCATCTGTAAAGGTAACATGATAAACATCGACGATGAAGGATTGATTGAAAAGGCACTAAAAATTCATGGAGGCGACTTGCAAGCACAAATCTTGGAGAAGAAGTGGAAGAAAAAAGATGTTTTAGTTTTATCCTCGATGCTCAGATTAGTGCAGATGGTGGAATCAAGGTTTCGAGCTTGCCTTATGATTATTAGAAAGAGTTGAAAAAGATAAGGTAGTTCTTTCCTGATAATACGACGAGGGAACAGTGAAATTCTGGCATGTTCAAGCAGCAGTAGAGATAGTGAATAAACGTTTGATCTCTTTCTCAAAGGCGATCTCCAAGAGCATGCTACTTAACTTGCACAATTTCTTGAATGGCAAATCCCAATTGTCACCTCAAGCAATGAGTGTTGGAATGTACCTGATGGGGAATCACCTCAAAAAATGCATTGAGCAAGTTGAGAAGCAAATTAAAACTCTGAACATGAAAGCCACCGATGCAGCATACGTAGCCCAACATGAGAGAACCCTCAGGAAGGGTGTAGAAGCGAGGGTAGAGGAGGCAGAAGCGAAGGCCTTGCAGGCACGAGAGCAAGCTAAGGCTACTGAAAGATTGGTAGAGATAGAAAAACAGAAAAGAGAAGAAGCAGAGAAGCACATCGAGGAGCTGAATCAGTAGCTTTGAGATATTCGAACGGATGGGGACGATGCAGAGGAAGAGCTAGAAAGGACGAAGCAGACACTTGCAAATCAGACAACCAAAAAGGAGCTCTTCTCTACAAATGGCTCTATAGCATGCCGAATGCATTGAACATCGAGAAAGATGACATGATAGAGAAACTGAGAAAGGAGAATGCAAAAACCAAGCTACTGATGCAAGAATTGCAAAATAATTTCAATGCCAGGAAGGATGCAGAAGAGCAATGAGCAGCCATAGTGAACGACACAATGAGACTGCCCAATATTGGCGAGACAGGTTCGATTCCCTGGAACAATCGACCTACAATGCAACTGCCGATGAGCTTGCCTTTTCTCTTCAGAGTTTTGAGAAGCAGTCTCGGACCTTGATTGAGACCCAACATAGAAATGATGTCTTGGAATGGGCCTATGCAGACACTGCTAAAGAATTTGAGGAGATTCAGCTGGTAGAATCGGATGCAGCTTGTGCCAAAATTTAGCAGCAAGTGAAGGTTCTAAAGGAGAACATTTGCACCCTCAGGATGAGAGAGGCAGAAATCAAGATGCAGATTGCTCCGTCAGATTGGTCAGACTGTGATACTCACAGCCAATAGTTAAATCAAATAAATATCCTCTTGTGATGCGAATGAATGCTCCTACATGCTCTGTGTGCAAAGGGCACATCATAGATGAATGCATGATCAGATGGCCACAGTGCCACCACCCTTTGCATGTGTTTTGCTTTGGGGTGTTTGTGCATGCAAAATCGAGATTATGCAGAGTTTGTTTGATGCCAATGCTGCTGTCTTGGGAAAAAATGACGTGCCTACTTGCTACGAATATCCACAGCGAGAAAAAAGAAGCTGCGATGGCATTCCAAATTGCTCATATACGTGAAAAGAGAAAGGAACTTGACCAGGCTAAAGGAAACAAGCCTGAAGAGAAGAAGTCCAAGCTCACGGAGCTCAAAGAGACTGAAGAAAAGAACCAACCTTGCCGGAAGGAGCGAGAAAGGTTGAAGGAGCTCGAAGAAATCAAAGAAAAGAACCCACCTTGCTAGAAGGAGCGAGAAAGGAAGAAGCCCAAGCGTGGAAGGCAATCTAGTGAAGGGAGCTCAAAGCAGAAAGGAGATGTATAATCACTGAAATGTACTGATGTGTATAATCTATGAAATAAATTCATTATTGCCAATGTTTATCCTTCGAATATTGCCCAGGATCACAACTTTCAAGTTTCAACTTTTCCCTTATTAAGGCCCAGGATCACAACTTTCAACTTTCCTTTATTAAGCTAATTTAGGACTGCAAACAGCACGGTGGTAGTACTAGGAAGAAGTGGTTGGTCTCTCTTTTTAGGGACTTTAACCAGCACGGTGGTAGTACAGGATAAGTGATCACCAGCGCGGTGGTTTAACCAGCATGGTAGTAGTGGATAAGTTATCACCATAGCGAGCGGTGGTTGGCATTGGTAGACAAATCACACAATATTTAATTTAGGACGGTGGTAGTTACTAGTGCAGTGATATTTAATTTAATTAAGCTAATTTAGGATGGCAACTAGCATGGTGGTAGTACTAGGAAGTGGTTGGTCTCTCTTTTTAGGGATCTTAACCAGCACGGTGGTAGTACAGGTCACCAGCGCAGTGGTTTAACCAGCACAGTGGTAGTATTGGATAAGTTATCACTAGTGCGGTGGTTAGTATCGGTAGACAAATCACATGATATTTAATTTAGGACGGTGGTAGTCACCAACGTGGTGATATTTAATTTAATTAAGGACGGTGGTAGTCACCAACGCGGTGATACTTAATTTAATTAAGCTAATTTAGGACCGCAACCAGCATGGTGGTAGTACTAAGAAGTCGTTGGTCTCTCTTTTGAGGGATCTTAACCACCAGCACGGTGGTAGTACAAGATAAGTGGTCACCAGCGCGGTGGTTTAACCAGCACGGTGGTAGTATTGGATAAGTTATCACCAGCGGTGGTGGTTGGTATCGGCGGCAGACAAATCACATGATATGACGGTGGTACCATCGTGGTGGTTGGTTGGGTATGATAACCACAACATGATGGTAGCATTGGATAAGTAATCACCAGCGCGGTTGTTGGTATCACATTAATCACATGATGTTTCATTTATACGAGATAAATGCCATAAAAACATTTTTTGTGTTTCATCTTCGACATTGTGCGTCCAAGCCGTTTCTTCTTTATTTTAGGGGATACCAGTATAGCTAATGTTGCCCTCTTTGCAGCTAGTTGATCTAAGCTGTGTACCCCTTTCACTTTCTGTAGGCAATCTCTCTCAGGTTAGAAAGCAGTGTCTCGGGGTTTTTGGGGTTTCGAGGCAAAACGTTTTGGCCTACGGCTAAGAAACGCCAAGGTTTCAGTTTTTATTCTATATAATTTTGCATTGCTAACGTTCCAAACAATAGGAACTTTTAACATTTTGAGAAACTTTTTTTTTGAGAAACCAACAAAATTAGGAGTTTCTGGGGTTTCTCACTCTAGACATGCGTTTTCATGTGACTATGCTCTTGTGCGTGCATCTCCTGAGGTGTTGCAAGGGTTGTCACTCTATGAATTTTAGGGTGGTGCAAGGTAAAGCTTCTAATGACATGAAACTTGTACTCATGTGAATGGCTTGATGTTGCTACCGTGAATTCTCCCACCAATCGATTGGCCACAGCTCATGTTCTTCGCTCCAATGGGGCAATGTTCGAATGCATCCATTTGCAATCGCTTCCTGCTGATGCTCTGCAACAAGGAGTCTTATGTCTTCTTGTTGTTTCTCTCTCCGCATAGTTGCAAAAGTGTCTGGCATTTCTACTTTGAGATTGTTTTCTCATCCGTGCCATTTCTTTCCTTGTCGTCCTGCAATCTGCTCCTTGTGCCTTGACCAAGCTTTTCAGCATTCCTATCTCGCTGCCTTTGTCTGGTTCTCTTGCAAGCCATGAAGAGCTGAATATTGCCATTGCCACGGAGACAATCTAGAACGATTTGAAGAAAAAGAGTAGGCGAGAGAGAGAGAGAGAGAGAGAGAGAGAGAGAGAGAGAGAGAGAGAGAGAGAGAGAGAGAGAGAGAGAGAGAGAGAGTTAGTGAGTTAGAGTGAGAGAGAGAGTTAGTGAGTTAGAGTGAGAGAGAGAGTTAGTGAGTTAGAGAGAGAGAGAGAATAAGAGAGAGTTTAGAGAGATAGACATAGAGAGAGAGAGAGAGCATTAGAGAGAGAGAGAGAGAGAGAGAGAGAGAGAGAGAGAGAGAGAGAGAGAGAGAGAGAGAGAGAGAGAGAGAGAGAGAGAGAAATCATAGAATTAGTTAAAAAAGGGTCTTTTGATTTGTTTTAAATGGGAAAATTAAGAATTCACCTTTCTTCAAGGGAAAAATGAGTGGAGAAGGACGAGTGAGAGAAAGAGGGGAGAAAGAAAAAGAGTAGAATTAGCTTGAAAAAAAATGTCTTTTGTTTTGATTTTAATGGGAAAATATGAGAGAGAGAGAGAGAGAGAGAGAGAGAGAGAGAGAGAGAGAGAGAGAGAGAGAGAGAGAGATCATAGAATTGGTTTTAGAAAAGAGTATTTTAGAAAAGAGAGAAAGAGAGGAGGAGAGAGAGAGTTAGAGAGAGACAAATAGATAGAGTGAGTTATAGAGAGAGTTAAAGAGAGAGAGAGAGAGAGAGAGAGAGAGAGAGAGAGAGAGAGAGAGAGAGAGAGAGACTTGGAGTTACAGAGAGTAAGAGAGATTGATACAGAGAGAGAGAGAGAGAGAGAGAGAGAGAGAGAGAGAGAGAGAGAGAGAGAGAGAGAGAGAGAGAGAGAGAGAGAGAGATTTATAGAGAGAGTTAGAGATATGTGTGTGTGAATTGCAGGTGAAGAAATCCACTCCTTTGCTACCTATTCCCTTGTACAGATTCGTGCCTAACCCCTCCATATGAAGAGTGCACAAGAAGTTGGCAAGGGAATTCTATATAAATGGTTATGGCTGATCGATGTAAGTTCATTTGCTCTATCTCCTTATCCCATAATCATGTTAGGGAAGTAACGCAACATGATGTTAGTGCATGGGATGACATGTGGAGAATGAGAAACAAGGAGTTTGAGAATGTGGTTAAAGGAACGGAGTGGGAATTTTGAGCAACAAGATGTTTTATGTGTGGGACGACAATCATCACGTTGTGGCATGGATGGAGGAGATGAGTAAATGTGAGTCATCTTGAATTGCTTACTTTTTCTACCTGGTGTTAAGTTTTTATAGAGAGAGTGAGCAAATAATAGGATAGAAAGAGAGTGAAGAGGAAATAGAGCCCGAGCAAAGGGATGGATAGAGAGAGAGGAGGAATATATATATATATATATATATATATATAAAGAGAGAGAGAGAGAGAGAGAGAGAGAGAGAGAGAGAGAGAGAGAGAGAGAGAGAGAGAGAGGAGGATAAGAGGAAAGAGAAGGATATAAAGAGAGAGAGAGGGATGGTAGATAGAGAGAGTGAGTAAAGAGATAGATTTAGAGAGATAAGAGCAACAAAAAGATGTGAGATGGTTGGAGAGAGGAGAGGAGAGGAAGGGAATATGGTAATAGATAGAGAGAGAAAGGAAGGAGCAAGGTTGGTGGTGGAGGGGGCTGGGCTAGGTTGGGAAGTGGTGGGTGGAGATGGTGGTGGGAATAGTTAGAGAGAGATTTTTCAAGTAGAGAGAGAGGGAAGCCAAGAAAAGCTCCCTCCACCAAGCTCCCTTGGTGACCATCCTCTTTTTTAGTGCCTATTCTTGCCTACATACTTCTGTTAATTTTTATTTGGCATGATGTCATTCACTTTCAAATGATTCAATGCATTACTTCTTTGACTTTTTTATCCTTTAAAGACATAACTTCAATCTCTTTCCTTCAAGGACTAGTTTTAAATGATACAATGCACTATACTTGTTTCACTAATGCACTACTTCTTTGACTTGTTTATCCTTTAAAGGTGATACATTCAATCTCTTTTCTTTAAGGACTTGTATATAATCTCATTTTCTTAGAGTTATTTTGTTGCCTCTCATTTATGATTATACTTGGTTTTCAATTTGATCACATTTGTAAGGTCCCCTTTATTAGGATTATCCATGTTTCAACTCTTGTGGACCAAGATGGTGGTCACTGATGTCTTTTGCTACTACATACAGTTTGTTCATATTCTTAAGATGTTTAAAACTTTGAAGGCTCTCTCCTGAATTCCTTTACCCAATTTGATTTTTAAAACAAATCCAAATGGTGTCAAAAGTTCCCTCATTTTATGAGGCATATTATAGATGGATATGAGTCAAGTCCATGTTTGGGTAGTTAGATGATAATTTTGACTAAACTACACAAGGTTCTACAATTTTTCCCTCATTGTATGAGGCATATTATAGATGGATATGAGTCAAGTCCATGTTTACTCACATTGTTTACAGTCTAGGTTCGACAAAATTAAAATATGTAGTGGTGAAATAGGCTCCTTTCTTTTCAAGAATCATCATCTCCTTGAGTTTCTTATCACCATCACCAATCAAATTCAGGAGGAGCTCATGTGGTTGCATATCTTGTACTATCCTGTCAGTTTTTTAAATTAAAAAAATGATATATCAAGCTCCAATGTTTTTGGTTGTCATTGTCAAGGTTAGAATGTTTGCCTCCCCTGGATTGTGGTAGCCCAAAATGGTCATAGGGAATTTTTTCCCCTCTCACCCCTAACGTGGCTCCCCATTTTCTTAGGGGGACAGGATTCCCGTGACCAATGTCTGTTATTTAATAATATTATAAAACCATGATAAATTTTGGCAGCTAGATGAAAAGTTGAAATGTGGCCAAGGTGCATAAGATTTTCAAAATGAGAAGATAGATGAGGGGTAGTAGCGAGCAATTTTTCACAATACTGAAAACTCTTGAAAAAATGGGAGTGGTGCGGTTTTTAGTACCCTTTCAAAAACTAGAAAGTAATTGCATGACCAAAGTGACATCACTCACTCCTTGATTACTTTCTTACATCAAATTTTGGTCAAATTTTAATATATAAAGACTTAAGTTTCATGCCGATGGATTCAAATTTTAATATATAAAGACTTAAGTTTCATGACGATGGATTCAAATTTAATATATGAAGACTTAAGATTCATGATGATGGAGGGAGAAATGCACTTTTAAATTCAAGGTGGGATTTTCTACTCTTCCAAAGTGATGGCTTTTAGCAATTTAATAATCTTTTTCATATCAATATGCTAAACTACTTCAATTACAATATTACTACTTCAACAAGCTTGTGTGTTAGGTATCCCCATCTAGTTATGATATCCACAACCCCCCTACCATAACAATAAGGGAGAATATATTTACTCAAATATAAGCCTTGGTGTAAGTTCCTTTAGAGATAGGTAAATCACTTACTTATTTCTTGATCTACCAATAATCCTGATAAGCAATAGATGAAATCAAGATATACTTATTAAGGCCCATAAAAAAGACATCAAATGAACTAGATTTAGAGGATTGATCAACTAGAAACTTGGATTTAGTTCTCATTTTGAACAACCTCCCCAAGGGTTATTATGAGTGAGAGGATTAGTGTATGAGTGAGAGGGTTAGTGTAGAAAAATACAAATACAAAGTTTGAGGAGTGGTTCAAGGAATCACTAATATAGCCAAGTTTTCCAAAGTTTGATGCTCTCTCTCTATAAGTTGATCCAGTGTTTCATGTGCCTCTATTTGGGCATTGTTGGCAACTTATAATTCAATAAGATTACCTGTTTCTCAAGTTTATGTAGGTTGGATATCATCTCCATATTGGATTGGAGATCAAAGTAGCAACACACACATTAATGCAGTAAAGCAAGAAGAGATAGATGGAAGCATAACACTCAAAGTAGATTAATGAGAATGAGTGAAGTACAAGTGAAGTGATCTGATAAGGTCACTTACACACACTCATAAAAGTGCTTACATTTTCCCGGGGTGAAAAACCTCCTAAAGAGGAAAAAGTGCCTTGGCACATTATTAGCCTATGTCTGTACATTATTACCATATAAATGGCTATAATCTCTCCTTGTAGTGATGACGTGAACATGTACAAGGATCATGTGGCTTATAAATCCCCAAATGGCAATAAACCCAATTCTTTACAAAAATCTTTGAACTTCTCTCGTGAGAGAGCCTTCATGAACATATCTGCCACATTATTGTGTGTAGAGACATAAGCCAGGCTAATCTCTCTTGTAATGAGCCTCTCCTTGACATAATGATAATGAACTTCAATGTTCTTTGTGTGATCATGAAATACTGGGTTCTTTGAATGGCTATGGCTAATGCACTTTGGCTGTCGGAGGTGGGGGATTGCTGTCCTAACACCAAGGTCTACCAAAAGGCGTCTAAGCTATACATACTCCATAGTCACTATAAAAGTTACCCTATACTAGGCTTTGTAGCTCGACTTGGCCACTGTCTACATCTTGTTGAGCCATAATATACATGAATCACCAAGGTGAAAGCAAAATCCATTAGCGAACACACGTATCGTAACATTTAGCCCAATCACCCAATCACTGAAAGCATGTAGTTGAACATCACTCCCCATAATATATAATAAGCCAAGGACTGAGTGCCCTATAAGTATTTAAATACTCTCTTGGTAGCCTATGCTTACTTCGAGGATATTTAAATACTCTCTTGGTAGCCTATGCTTACTTCGACGACTATGCATAAATCTACTCAACTGAGAGACCCAAACTACATGCCTAGCCTCGTATTACATAGATAGATGAGGCATCCAACAACCTGTTGATAGATAAAGTGATGTATCAAATGGTTTACCTGTATCTTGGAGACTAAAACTAGGCTTACAAACTTCAAGACTAAGCCATGTAAATAGCCCTTTGTATGTATTTTGATTGCACATCACAATACCATCATCACACTACATAAACTATGTGCTCAAATAATAATACAACAAGTATAAATTTGTCATCTCAAATGACACATGTAATTCGACCTTGAAGGATAAAATCTTCTCCTCATTTAGGGCTTGTGAGAGTAGTATGTGATGAACATATAAAAAGATAACCAAAAAACAATCCTTAATCCTCTTGATATAGAGGGTACTTTTAGTTGGATCGTGTGAGTAGCATGTGATCAATGTTTAAAACAATAACCAAAAAACAATCTTTTCTCCTCTTGACATAAAGGGTACTTTCAGTTGAACTATGCGAGTAGCATGTGATCAGCGTCGTATAAAACAATAACCAAAAAACAATCTTTACTCCTCTTAACATAGGGCTTGTAAGAGTAGCATGTGATCAACGTATAAAATGATAACCAAAAAACAATCTTTACTCCTCTTGCATAGAGGGTACTTCCAGTTGGACTGTTCCAAAAACCATTTGCAACCAAGTGTGTGTTTATCTTCTCATACCATGCTCTAAAAGCCTACAAAGCTTTTCTTAACCTGGATACTTTAGATTCCTACCCCTTCTTAACAAAACCATGTAAGTCACCATTTAAGAAGATAGTCTTGATATCCAACTAATGTTGATGTGTCCAGGAGAACCTGCCTTTATAGCCCCATCTGAAGCACACCATCGTGGGGAGGAAACAATCAACATCACCACAACCCAACGGAAACAACAATAGAGGGCACTTACACACCTAGCTAACAACCCCCCCTAATCCTCAATTGGGATAATAGAATACTTCAACACCCTCCCAACCTTGCAATTCAGTTTAGTTGTCTTCTCATTCTGTCCTCTTAGGTTAGTTTCCATTTCCTATACCTCTTATCCACCACCCCCAAGATCCCCTCCTGACCTTAGCTGACTCCCAGCTGACTAAAAAAGCTTTCAACTGCCACAAAATTGCTCAGATTATGCCTCAAAAGTCCTCTACTTGTTCCTAATCAAAATTATGTCCTCCAAGCCCCTAAAATATCCTCCTAGGTAGCTAGCCTCAAATCCTTGTCTTCTCAGAAGCTCTCTAAACCACTTAGCTAACACCTCTAGTATAGGAATCTTCTCCCCTACATTAGTTAACACCTCTAGAGCCTCAAAACCCCTTAATCAAACCAGAATCCAACCTTAAAACCCTTCTGTTGGACAAGCAAGAGTCTCCCCGCTGCCACAAAAACCATGTTAAAACACTAAGTCTTCTGATTGCTGTCAACTATTCTCTGACAGATCTCCAACCATTAGCTGAGCCTCCGAATCACTTCCCCTCAACTCCAACAAGTCAAATCAAGGCCCCTACATCCCATGCTGACTATTATGATGTATAGTTGACTATGGTTAACCCCAACACAGGTTTACTAACCCAACACAAACTTTACTAGAGTCAAATCTTCACTTATAGCCTTATCTTCAATTTAACTCCATCCAAACAAGATTGATACCCTTATCTTCAATATAACTCCATCCAAACAAGACTGATAGCCTTATCTTCAATATAACTCCATCCAAACAAGACTGATTTAGACCAAAAACAAACAAAGAACCCAAGACCACACAACTTGATTCATGTATATTTTAGCAATTCATATAACAAACCCTGGGAATTTAGCAGATAAGAGAAAACAATGATAGATTGAGAGAGCTCTCACCCAAATAGCCATAAAAGAAACCAAACATATATTCTCAATCCTAACAAGATCAACAGCAACAGAGATCTGCCAACAACAACAGAGATCTACCAAACATATATTCTCAATCCCAACAAGATCAACAACAACAAATATCTGCCCCCAATAACAACTTGTAGGCTTCAACTATCCAATACAACTTGGAGATGTTTTGAGCAATCCTTAATCCAATCCGGGTTCCAATAGTGATGCACCCAAAGAAGTTATGGGAAAGAACTTCCCACACAGAACCCTCTCACACCTTTGCAATCCCTGCTTTGGACAAATCTAAGTCTCCTCTACAATCCCCCATCGCCTTCTTCACAAAACAAACCCATAGATAGACAACAAGCTTCATAGCAACAAACTTCACAACCAAAGCAAGCTCTCCTATCAGTCTCTTCTTCAACACACACACTCACACTCACAAATATCTCTCACACATACAAGCTTTCTCACCTTCTCTTTGCTACGCAAGTGCGCTCTATCTCCATGCATACATTCTCAACCACTCTACCCAATCTTGTCAGCTATTCACCATGCAACAATGCTAATAGTAGAAGCTAATAACAACTAGTTTTAAATGAGCAGATATCCATGCAAGAATCCTATATTTCCTAACGTCCCTAACCATACCCAATTTGTTTTTTTCTTCTCTTGGGGTTGGGGTGAGCATCTCCATTGAACATATCCCCTTAGCCACAAAAAAATTCATTATATTTTGCCAAACCCCCCATGGTTAAAGCATTTATGCTCAACGAGATGCTATGGACTCATTGGAAATCCTCAGCAAAACATGTATCCAAGTTCCAACAAGCGTCTTCATATTCTTCTACAATAGCTTCATCACAAGAAAGCTGACATCCACTATCTTTGAATCTTTTTGAACTGTCATGATTCTGCACCAATATGGCTTCAGCCTATAGCCATTAACTCTTTTTGAGTGGAGCTGATTATCCAAATCTATAAGATGATAAGTACCATTCTCATAAATGTGCACAACCTTGAACAGACCTTCCAACTTAATTTGGAATTTAATTATCTCTTCACATGTTGAATCTAGACCTCTTGAAATGTATGCAGCATCCCTCTTATTTGAAAGCACCATTCTTTCAACTTGGGATTGATCCTTGGCCTTCTAGATAGTTTGAATTTGACTAATGACTAGTAAGCTACCTCCTTTGATAACAAGTTTGCTAATTCCTCTCCTAAGACATTGTTGAAGTCCATACTCTAAAGTGGCATACTCAGCTTCATTGCTGGTCTTGCAGCTTAATCCCTTTTTGACATACTACTGCACTTTTTGGGTCCAACAAAACTACTCCTCCATTGGCTACCCCTGAGCTTCTCTTAAAGGTTCCATCAAAAAATAGAGTAAAAGCATTGGACAGATCTATTTCAGGGTCTTTCCACTTGGGCACTTTCTTCTTTATTACTATCTTTTCTCTCAATACTAAAGGATTCTAACTATATGTTAAAATATCTACCGATGTAGCTCTTTTGCTATCTTCCACTATACAAGTACTATCTTCCACTATACAAGTGAATTGAAACTCTTGTAGCTCAACCAACCATTTAGACAATCTCTTGGATGAAAGATCAGACTGAATCAGATGAGGCAGTAAAGAGTAATGGGTTAGTATAGTGAAAGGCTTTGAAAGTAAATAAAATTTAATTTTTCACCACAACCACCATTACCAATTTTGCTTCCAAATAAGACCTTTTTCCTAATGTCTTTGTTCTTCTAAAAAAGTATATATGAATGCTCCCTTCATATATACTTTTTGTCTTGCCACACAAAGGGGCCCTTTTGGGATGCTTGTTGCAAGATATAAATCCTGAGACAAAAGATAAATGAATTTGGTCAGGTATCTTAACTTATGTGTGAATGTCAACAGCTGCTTCACAATATGGGGTGCCTTTAGTAAAAGCAAGGCTTCTACTTTTGCAAGATCTGCCTCAATTCCATTCTCAAAAACCAACTGATTGTACACTAAGTACACCAACTTGTCTTTTTTTCCTTGGTGGGTACGAAAACGTTTTTCTCTAGCAGCTTTTATTGGGTGGGTAGGAAATAGTTTTTCTCTAGCATTGATTTTGAATAAGGGAAACTGGTTGGACACTAAGTACACCAACTTGTTTTTTTTTTTCTTGGTGGGTAGGAAAAAGTTTTTATCTAACAACTTTCAGTGGGTGGGTAGGAAATAGTTTTTCTCTAGCATTGCAGGTAGACAACAACTTGCTTTGAATATAATTTATTCTCTATCAAAGAAATGGTGCGTTTAAAACCATCCGTGAATGTGAGTTCAAGGGTCATGTTCATAAATCCATCATCAGAAACCCCCGACTTGCGAGGTTAATCAAATGGTTAACAACTAATTACTGTGGCGAGGCTACTTTGCGGTGAGGCTACTCAACATTATTACAAGTTATTTGGGGTGATGATTGGTATCAAAAGCTTACTTTTTGACACTTGAAGAAGAGTGATCACCACTGGCCATTCCTCTCAAGCTTGGAAGATATGTCCAGTGTGTAGAAAAACAAAAAGTGCTTAATGAGTTTGCAGATAAGAAGGCCGTAGGGGGTATAATGAATTAATTAATAAACCTATGGTTAGCAAAGGGGTGACAAAGTCTTCTCTTTCTACTAAGTTGGATCATTTTGTAGAAAGTGAGGCTTGATTTACTTGCAAAAATAATTGTCAGCACGCATCAAAAAACTACATGTAAATGGTGAAAAAACTTACAAGTCTCATCTCTTTCCTATCAAATTTGATGGTGTGTGAAGTTTTTTGGGAACCTCAAACTCAACTTGTACATGTGTACATGAGTAATGTTTCGTGTTATGGTAAAGTCATGGGAGCACCCATTGACTCAGTGTGGGCATTGTGGATGCGGCAATCAAGCATAGGGCCTTGATGGAAGTGTATGTGCAGAGAAAATGATTAGATCTTGGAAAGCACAGACTTGTCCGGAGTGTGGCCTGCTGGAGATGGTATCAGCCATTTGGTTGTTTTTTATGTGTGCGCATCCTAAAAGGTAAATGGTTCGTGGGTTGTGCTGGAAGGTGTGCATGGAAGCATGGGGTAATCAATTGTTAGGATGTTGATTTGATGTGTGCATGAGGCAAATCTGGAAGGTCCAAGAAAAGAAGGTAATGGGAGCATTAGAAAAACAAGGGATGCCAATTTGAGGAAGGTGGTGGGTCCTTCGAGAAAGGACGTCTGCTGAAGCAAAGACGAGGAGAGAGGTCGCCAAAAAGGAGGGAGGTGGGCGGCTCTACAGGGAGGAGGGTCATCTGCAAACAGGGAGGCGGGTCGTGAAAGAGGGGAGAGAGCATGCTGTTTGCTGCAAAAGAGCTGGCAGTGAAGTGAAGAAGGATAGTGATTCTTTATATAGTGATCTTGTTGAGACTCCTATAATCAATGCACATTCTATAAGATCCATCCTTCTTCTTTATCAACAAAATGGGTGAGGCGAAGGGTGATTGGCTTGGTTGTATAAACCCCATTTCCAAAAGTTCCTCAACTCGCTTTGCCACCTCTTCCCGCTCAACCTTTGAAATCCTATAAGGAGGCTTATTGATTGGTTTTGCATCCTTCTCAAACTCTATGGCATTGTCAACTTCTCTAGTAGGTGGCAACAAGCATTTTGGTGCCTCAAACACATGTTTGTATTCTTTCAACAAGGCATCCATCCCTTCATCATGTATTTGCATCCCATTGTCCTCTTCTTGATGAGTGAGTTGTAGCATGTAAACAAGGCATAAGCTCTTCAATTGTCTCTTCATTTGCTTCATAGACACCAAGGTTAATGCATGGCTACAAATTCCATCCAAACATAGTTCTTTGCCTTCATGCATAAACCATGTACTTCAAATCCATTGAAATCCTGTCGAAAGTGTGCAGCCAATCGCATCATCCAAGCAGCACCACATCAATGGGCCCCCATGTCAAGCACAATCAAACGGCCATCTCATAGGCATAACCAGAAGATAAAGAAATCTTTGTTGCAACCCAACTCTTACTTTGCTCATACTGTCCATTTGCAACCTCCACTTTTTAGAGGCTTCATCATATCCCGTGGGCATAGTCTCAAAGAATTTATTGATTTAGAGGTCACAAAACTATGTGTGCTCTCCAAATCAACAAGTATGTGAATTGAGCTACCCCTAGTCTTCCCCACGAGTCTCAAAGTGTTGGAACCTTTGCATCCTGCTTTAGCTTCTTGTAAAATGGCACATAACATGGCTGTCCTTTTTTTTGTTTCACCTTCTTCCCAATCCTCTCCACCTGGATCAAATGGAAACTCTTGAGAAGGGTCAAGAGTAGGCTCTTCTATCGCATCATTAGCACAATCCTGAAATTCAACCTCATCCATGTATTCCAATGGTGCCTCTTTGTCTTCAAGCACCTTTATAGATCATGTTAACCCGTACCTCCTTTGCCTTGTATATCTCTTTATGCTCGGGACTTCATTTCTCATTGCATAGGAATAAAAACTCTTTTTTCCTCTTCTCATCTATCTCTGCTTGTGTCAATTTCTTAATCACCTTGCTTTGAAGTGAAGAGTACTTAGCATCACTTTTGGGTGGAGGTTTGGCCATAGAACCACTCCATTTGACATTTCTTGTGGCTGTTCATACACACTAGGATATCGTGGTATGGGAGTAGAGGTTAGAGTAAATCTTGCATGAGGTACATAAGGTGTAGTAGAGGTAGAAGCTCGCCATTTGGCTACATTTGGGCTGAAAGTAGATGATTTAGTTGTCCCCACATTCCATCTATTAGCAAAACATGCCTTATACTTAGATTCAAAGACATCTGAATAATACATAGCATCTTGCAAAGATTGAGGTCTTTGAGCCTTCACATCTGAATAATGCATAGCATCTTGCAAAGTTTGAGGTCTTTGAGCCTTCACATCAGCTCCACGTGATGATTGCAATCCATGTATATATTTCACCATTTTGTTGTACTCATTCATTTTCCCAAAAAACATGGAGAGCTTTCTAAATTGGCTACTATACTCCTTGACGGAACTCCCCTTTTTCTCCAAATCATACCATTGTCTCACCAATTGAGCTCATTCCAATGGAGATGTGAAATTTTGAAACATGGCATTCTTGAATGCCTCCCAAGTGTCAAAGTGCATACCCTCATGTTGAGTAAACCACCACCATGAATGGGCATAATCTTCCAAATACAACATGGAAAATTGTACAATGCAAAGTACATCTCCATCTTTCTAATCCATTTCTCCAATTTTTTGGTGGTTGTGTTCACCCCTTTGAACTTGAGAAGTGTAATCTTGTCCTTCACATCTTTGACCCTTGGTGATTCCAATGTTGTACGTCCATGGGTAGTATGTGGTATGCCCTACGAACCCCTCAATGCTACATCCAAGACTCTCCCACTCACATTGTTAACACCCCTTAAAGAGCCCTCCATGGGATCCAAAACTGCAGGCTGCTTTCCAAGCCTAGAACCTGAAGCATGACGACTTTGATGGTCTCTTGACTTTCCTTGCGTACCACCAAGATTCCCATGTGGAATTGGTGTATGGTCGAATCTCTCCACACCCCTTTGCACACCCAAAATCCAGTCCAAGATTTGCAAACCCTTTATCCATCTTGTACCATTTGATGCGACAACTTGTCATTCACATAGCCTTGACACACAAGCTCACTACTAATGTAGAGCATCTCCTTTTGGGCATCTCTTTGTGCATCCTTGATTGCATTGGTGAGTGATATTCTTAACATATCCAAGGTGATGTTCCCCAATGAGATTTGATCATGTCCGCTAGTGTGCATTGCTATGCCTTTATTCACTATTTGCCCACTAATTTCATGTAGAGGTGCCCTTTCTTGTTGCATTGCCCTTGAGTTTTGCCCATGTTCAAAAACGGAATGTGGTGCCATATTTTGATCATGTGGTTCATCACCTAATTGAGTGTCCACATGTGCCAATCCATTACTAACCCCCTCATTTCCAACATCTTGAACTTGGTTCCCCTCCATCGGCACTTGTGCTTGAACTTTCGATGGCCTTTCACACTTTTCCATGCTACCAAGTGGTTAGTAGGGCAAACGCCAAATTGTGAGTTCTTTAGTTTTTTGCATTTGTCTTGATGAGAGGAACACTCCTATCACCCTGAATTACCACTTTGAGAACCCCTATATCTCTTTGTTTTGACTTTTAGTGAAAGTTAACTATGTGAGGTTGACCATCCAAACGGTAATGGAATTGAGAGTTTTTTGATTCATTTGGAAGCTCTTAGGTAGTTCTCTTAAGCTATGTAAACACTTGGAATTTAGTATATAATGTTTTGGACTGAATTAGAACTTTCAGTCTGACCAAACTAGTCCCTTTGCACCCTAAAATGGTGTCCAATAAACCACTTAATGGCTTATTGGATTTGCCTTAAGATGCCCTTCCAAGGCTTCTCAATGCCCTTGAGAGATCTTGAATGGTTTGGGAATGAATTGCACTTTTGTATTCACTGTAGAGTGTAGGAAAACCATAAAAATTTGGACACAATCTCCCCGTAAAATGGACCAAATCTCAATAACAATCCATTAGCATTTGCCCAATGTCCATTCATAAACAATGTCCCAAGTATTCACAACCACAAGCATTCACTTTTGCCAATTCAACTCACATGATTTGATCACCTCCAATTGTCCCAAGTATTCACAACCACAAGCATTCACTTTTGCCAATTCAACTCACATGATTTGATCACCTCCAATTGTCCACGGCATGCCCAATCAAGTATCATTTGGCTTCCATAGCCTTGGCATGCTTGCAATGTAGTCAAGGTGTGTGTTGGAGGATCCCTTTATGCCTTCCCACCCTCGTACCTAGTCTAAATCTAGGCACAAGCTGGGGCCATGTCTTAACATCCAATGTACCTAATCCCCCTCCTTGCCACTTTTCCAAAAGCACTCATGACTAGGAGAGTTCATGACATGCTCCCCCCGGGCCTCTCCTCCAATGCCCAAGGCACCCTCACAAGCATACTAGATGCTAGGAAATTGAAGTGAGGTGTATGTGGATGTAATTTCAAAAGGGAAGGTAGGAGCACTTACAATGTATTTAGCATGACTCATGATACTATCATTTTATCAATTACAATGAGTATGTTCTCATGCTTTCATCCAATCACCATAATAGCTCCAATATACCAAATCACATCAAACCGATATCCAAGTAGCATCCAACATCATGTGAATCAAAAGGCAAAAGTATTTGCAAGAAATAGCTCCACACTTAGGGAAGTAGGCATAATATCCTCAAAATGTTCCTCCATGCAAACACAAGATCTTCTCACCCATAGCAAGAGAAAAGCTATGTTGATAGATGTATTTTCTCTTGACCAAGCATGGAAATTTCCTTTCACATCAAACTTGTGTCCAAAAGTCTTCTTTACCCTCAATTAATCAAAGATTTTACACACAATGATTCAAGCATGGAAATTTCCTTTCACATCAAACTTGTGTCCACCAAAAGTCTTCTTTACCCCTCAATCAATCAAAGATTTTACACACAATGATTCAAGCTATGGTGTGGATTCCCAACATTTTGAGGCATGCTTGCCCTAATGGTAGATCCCCAAGCTCATCCATGGAAAAAAAAACACAAGCGATAGCTCATGAATCATAAGAAGGCTTACCACTTGTCACGTAGGCTATAACGCCTGTGAGTGACCGACGGCGGCAGATCGGATGGCCATATCCGGGGTTCAGTGGGAGAGGATGCCCATGCGGAGTCATGGGCGGCCAAGCTAGTGTGGACAGCAGGCCACACACTATATAGTCTAGTGGGGGATGAGGGGCAATCCTCATTCTTCCTCTATGGCTGAGTGGTGAGCCAGAGGCCGTCCCCTCTTGTGGTAACGCCCGTAGTGGCATTACGGATATCTAACACTGGTATTGGAGCGTGGTTCGATGGGGTCGTCAGGGTCCAGGCGTGACCGGAGGACCGGAGCCCACTCAATGGTTTTCAACCATTCATCTCCTCATCCTTATCTTCACAAGGGAGTGTGTGGAGGGAGGCGGCCAAGAAGAATTGAAGGGAAGAACTCTCTCTCTCTCTCTCTCTCTCTCTCTCTCTCCCTGTCACACACAACAATACGAATTGCAGGTAAGAGCTCATTTTTTTTCTTTGCGTTGAAGCTTGTGTGCGAAATAAATTTTTGTTTGATAATGGTGAAGCTTGTCTGCGAAAAATCGTTGAAGCTTGTCTGGAACGAAAAGCGTTTCGTTGAACTTGTGTGTGGGGGGGGGCGACACCAGCCCCACGACTGCTGGAGCAGACCACGTTTGAGTGGGTGGGGACGAAGACCACGTTTGAAGGGGGGGCAAAGACCAGCCCAGGCGGCAGCCAGGTAGGCGGCCAAGCAGGCGGCCGGCCCAGGCGGCCAGCCTAGCGGGCGGCCATGCCATCGGGCGACCAGTCGGGCGGCCAGCCAGGCGACGGCCACGTTGTGGACACTCCTCACCGGCGGGCGACCACGACCGAAGCGGCGAGGGTCGGCGCGGCCCGTTATTTTTTTTAACCAAAAAAAAAACAACAATACACCCCACGAAACAAACCCAACACGGCCATCGCGCCATGTGGTCGTAATGCCCGTTTTCCACAAAAGAGACCCACCGCACACAGTCGTAGCGCCACGTGCTAAGAGAGAGACAAATCCCATGGCCGTAGTGCCGAGTCCTTCGAGAGAGTGCCGTTCTATGGCCGTTGTGCCTAGTGAACACTTCTATGGCCGTAGTGCCTAGAGGAAATTTCATCCAGCACGTGTGCACCTAGAGGAGAAAACATACGGTCGTAGCGCCTGGAAATTCCTAAACTATAGTGCCTAGAGCATATGGTCGAAGGCCATTGTGCCTTGTAAATTGTTTGCAAAACAAAAGCCGTCTCCTCGACTGTAGCGTTGAGTAACTAAACTTGTACAAACACGTTCTTACCTTGGTTTTTCAAGTGTGTTTGTTTTTTAGTTTACTACTTGCTTGTGCCGTCGACCTTTGTGGATCGTTGCATCGCGGATGTTTTTTCGACAAGGACGAGAGTCTTGTTGCAGGGGGTGACTAGTACTCTTTCTTTTACTGTTACTGTTGTGTATTTTTGGTTTATTGCATTGTTTACATTGCAAGTAAATAAAAATGTCTGCCCGTTCCAGTGTGTCCCCACCCACTAGTCTGGTAGGTTTTTCAGGACTTCTCTCCTCGGTCGCGGGCCTTACCTGACCGAGTTGGCTGGCCGTAGACGCCAGGCCGTCTCCCGTTCGGAGGGGCGCTCTCCGGGCACGTCTCGTGACCCGCAGGCGCCTTCCACATCTCGTGACCCTGCCCTTGACCTTGGCATGCCCGTTGAGGCCGCCGACCTGGCTGACCTCGCTCCGGTCGATGAGCTGGATTATATGGACACTGACGTCGCCGAGGGGGACGATGACCTCTTGGCAGACCATGACTTTGACCAGTACCTTACTGACCCTATCGACATCCTCACGGAGACGGAGCGCTCTAGTGGGATGTTTAGATATGTTAACACGCAATTGACGACCTTACAGAGGGTCTAGGATGACGTTGTCACGATGCTGCAGGGCATCTCCACACGCCTAAACGTGTTGTCCGCTATTTCGACATCTTCTCCTCTTCCTCGTGATAGACGTCCGCCTGTGACACACGTGAGCACAGCCTCACTCGTGGTCCCGGGAGGACAGGCCGCAGTGCCTGCGAGGCCGTAGAGGCAGCCTCGGCGTTACTTAAAGATTTTAAGTTGCCTAGTTTTGGCGGCGAGGAACGAGAGCGTAACAAGGATTCTGTTAATATGTTCTTAGCGAAATGGTCGGACATTCATGAGCTGCGTAAGTAGCCTAGTCATGTGCAGCCCGTAGAGGCTAGTTTCTTATTGTCTGGCAAGGCATACAAGTGGTGGATGAGTCTTACCACTCGCCCTACCACTTGGGCAGCTTTCGAAACAATGTTTCGAAAGGAGTTTTTGCTAGGCAATGAAGAAGAGAGAAGTTGGGATGCGTGGGACAAGTGTTCGATAGAACACAAGACCCTCACCTACTAGTACATCTCTGACTACAGAGAGCTCATACTCAAGTTGAAGGGAATCGATGCATTCCAAACATTGAGGGGCTTCAAACGAGGCCTAACAAATGATTATCTTGAGTATGTAGAGCCCTTGCAGCCTAAGGACCTCTCTCAGGCCATCAAGTATGCGCAAATCTATGATGACATCAAGCATCGTGGTGCACGAGATGGGGCAGGGAGATCAATGGATAAAGAAAAAAAAAGGGGTCGGGGTTTAAAAGAAAGGGTGTCTGTAGTGAAAAATCAGGGGAGAGGATGGAGGGGAGTCAGGGGGTCGTTGGTCTAAAAAAAAAAAAAACTAAGACCCTTCAAGAAAAAGCGAAGTTCTGAAACCCACAAAAAGGAGCAGTACTTGCAAGCACAAAAGGGAAATCGTTGCTTCAACTGCAATGAAGTGGGGCACAACAAGGCTGATTGCCCAAAGTTAAAAGCAAGCACTAGTAAGAGTGATGGTAAATCCTCTAGGCAGTTGCACACGGTGCAGACGCTACCTCTCAGTGCCGGAGAGTTCAGAGAGGTTACGGTGAGTCATTGTTGACGAGCGTCACGCTTGTTCAGTGACACCAGCTATGTGGCAGCCTAGTGTTGGTCCGCATGACATGGTGCGCATGTATGGCACCATAGGTGGCCGTAGAGTCACTGTCTTTATAGACGATGGGGCTAGCCATAACTTTTTGAACTATTCATTGGTCAAGAAGTTGAAATTAAAAGAGACCGCAAGTGTCATGAGTATACCGTTGGTTTGGCTAATGGTTATGATAAAAAGGTATGGAATACCGTGGTCTTGGGAGTCCCTTTGATCATGCAGGACTATGAGGCCGTGCTTGACTTCCAGGTCATGCATTTAACTAGAGCAGATGATTACTTAGGCAGGGAGTGGCTGTATAGCCTCGGTCCTAGCCTAGTTCGGAGTTATTTACACAACACATTACAGTTTGAGTCTGGGGGTAATATCATCACCCTACAGGGAGACCGTAGTGTCCCCTTTTCACCACTTATATCATCGCTCGAGTTATGCCATGCGGTCCGCAGTGCCCAGGTAGCACAAGTATACGCTTGTTACCCTCTAGTAAATTCTATTTCTGTAGCTGAAACTGAAAGTAATGTTTGCGTAGACAAACATGGAAAACAAAGCCTTGGAAGAGACCCACTGTTTTCTGAAAACCCTGTTTGGCATGCATGTGATGATGAAACAACAAAGTCCAAGGCAAAAGAGACTCTAAAAACAAAGTACGTAGATGCTTTGAAAAGTTTATTGCAGGAATTTCAAGATGTCTTTCCTACAGAGCTTCCAGATGGTTTACCACCATCAAGGGAAGTAGACCATGGCATCAAAGTTATGCCTTGGTCCAAACCAATAAGCAAGCCTGCTTATAGGTTGAGCCACTCTGACAGGAGGTGGAAAAACAATTGACCGAATACTTAGAGAAAGGGTTTATTCGCCCTAGTTTGAGTCCTTGGGCATCACCGATTCTTCTGGTAAAGAAGAAAGACGGTTCTATGTGCATGTGCATAGATTATCGGGCTCTTAATCAAGTCACGATTAAGAATAAGTACCCTATGCCACGTATGAACGAGTTGTTTGATCAACTCTATGGGTCGAAATATTTCTCTAAGATAGACATGAGATCTGGGTATCATCAGGTTAGAATTAAGGTCGAGGATGTTGCGAAGACAACATTCAGGACACGATTCGGTCACTTTGAGTTTTTGGTTATGCCGTTTGGGCTAACCAATGCTCCAGCGACTTTTATGATGCTGATGGACAGTGTTTTACGTCCATACTTAGGAAAATTCGTAGTAGTTTTCCTAGATAATATTCTTGTGTACAGCAAAACGCGTAAAGAACACTTGGCACATTTGCGATTAGTGTTCCAGTTATTGCGACAACACAAGCTATTTTGCGAAGGAGAGCAAATGTGAATTTTTTGAAAGAGAAATTCACTATTTGGGCCACATTATATCTGCCCATGGTACGCGGATGGAACCTGAGAAAGTGGAAGCTATTCTCAAGTGGCTAGCCCCGAAAAATATCGAAGAACTGCAGATTTTTCTTGGCATGTCGGGGTTTTACCGACAGTATGTAAAGGACTACGCGAAGATCGCAGTCCCGTTGACGGATCAATTGCGCACAAAAACAAAGAATATATGTTGGAAGAAGACCAACAAAAGAAGCTTCGAAAAACTTATGGTAGCCATAGCAGATGCACCTGTTTTGACTCTAGTTGACCCTACTAAGCCGTTTGTCTTGGAGACAGACGTTAGTGGTGAGGCCATTAAAGCCGTGCTTTTGCAAAGGGGACACCCTGTTGCATTGGAGAGCAAGAAATTAGATAGGGCTCAGCGTAACTACTCGGCTTACGAGCGGGAGCTACTGGCCATCGTACATGCACTTAAAAAGTGGAGACACTATTTATATGGTGCCACTTTTGCAGTATGTACGGATCACGAAAGCTTGACATGGCTTTCGAGTCAAAACGAGTTGAAAGGTTGGAAAGCTTGGTGGGCGGAGCTCCTACAGGAGTTTGACCTTCAGATTTGCTACCAAAGGGGTAAATATAATGTTGTGGCGGATGCGCTTAGCCGCATGCCACAAATTAATGAGTTAAGCTTTACGGTTTTCAAGAATGAGTTCTTGGAATCACTCCGTGGCTTGTGTGAGCATGATCCTGTCTTTACAAAGGTCTGGCACGCTGTACGCGTACGCACTTTGTCACAGTCGTGCCCACCTTCCTCGCCGGCACGTAATGCTAGTCCGGAGAGACTGGCCGTAGGTGCGGCGGGTAGCGAGGCGAGTGTTAGTCCGGAGAGGCTAGCCGAGTCTTCGGGGTATAGTTTTGAGCCGGAGAGCTCAGACGTAGGCCCTTCATCACCTTTGTTTTCCGACACGGTTTCAAAGGATGATGCTAAACTTCATCGGGGGGAGAAGTATGCTAACTACTCCATTGACGACGGGTACTTACTCTACAAGGGTAGGGTGTGTGTACCAACTATTGGTGACTTTCGAGCATGCATTCTTAGAGCAAGTCACGATAGTCCAAGTGCTGGTCATCCCGGGATACAAAAGACCTATGCACTAGTCAAACGACAATTTTATTGGCCTAGTTTGTTCAAGGACGTCCAAACTTATGTGCTGCAATGCAATAAGTGTCAGGTCAATAAGCATGAAAGGCTAAAGGTTGGGGGCTTGCTCCATCCTTTAAGAATTCCTCAAGGGAAATGGAAAAGCATTTCCATGGATTTCATCACCGGTTTACCCAAGACGAGTCGAGGGAATGACTCGATGTGGGTGGTAGTGAACAGGTTAACTAAAATAGCAAAGTTTATTGCCACCAAGAAAACTATTAAAACGCCAGAGTTGGCAAAACTCTTTATTGAACATCTCTACAAGCTATATGGCTTGCCCCTAGATATAGTGTCAGATAGAGATAGAAAGTTCAACAGCCACTTTTGCAGGGAAGTCTTCAAAAAGCTGGATACTACTCTGAGTATGAGTACGGTGGACCATCTGGAGTCTGATGGTCAAACGGAAAGGGTTAACCAAATACTCGAGGATATGTTGCGTTCTTATGTAAGTAAGAAGCAATCAAATTGGGAAAAGTACTTGCCCTTATTGGAGTTTGCCTATAATAGCTCCAAACACTCAACGACTGGATTTACACCATTCATGTTAATGTATGGATTCCAGCCGAGATCTCCGATGGCTGTAGGCCTAGAAAAGGAGAAGATTCAATCTGTCAAGGATTTCCTTGAAGATATGAATGATATGCTCAGAGCCACACGTGAGAGCATTCGTAGCGCTCAGGATCGCGCTAAAACTTATGTGGATAAAGGACGTAGAAAGGTGACCTTTGCAGAAGGTGACTTTGTATTCCTCAAGGTTCCTGCACAGTCAGAAACCATGAAAACGGGAAAGTGTGATAAACTTTCTCCGAGATATTGTGATCCTTAAGAAGATTGGGGACGTAGCATATAAACTTGAGTTACCGGAGAGTTCTCAAGTCCATCCTGTCTTCCATGTCAGTAAACTGAAGAAATCAGTTCACGGGTTAGAGAACGCAGTTTCTCCAGAGAATTTGGCAGACTTGATAGAGCCACCAAAGATACCACATGAATCTGAAAAGATTCTAGAGTATCGTGAGACAGACAAACCCGACATAAAGTGTACCAGGAGGTACTTGTTAAATGGACAGATGGGGATGAGGAGGTAGCTACCTGGAAACGCCATAGTGCAATTTCCAAAAGGTTTCCCCAGTTTGTTTTCGAGGACGAAAACTCTTTTTAAGGGGGGGGTAATGTCACGTAGGCTGTAACGCCTGTGACTGACGGCAGACTGGATGGCCATGTCCGGGGTTCAGTGGGAGAGGACGCCCATGCGGAGTCATGGGCGGCCAGGCTAGTGTGGATGGTAGGCCACGCACTATATAGCCTGGGGGATGAGGGGCAATCCTCATTCTTCCTCTATGGCTGGGTGGTGAGCCAGAGGCCGTCCCCTCCTGTGGTAACGCCCGTAGCGGTGTTACGGATATCTAACACCAATTGTCCATAGCAATGATTTTTGGCAAGAAGGCATTTGAATCATCGTGATGAATGTCTCAGTTTGATCAAACAAGGTGTAGCTCTTTGTGCAGGACTCATGGTAGAACTTTGTTGAAGATACTTCTCCGATACCCAAGAAATTACCATGGTAAAGACTCTTAGGCCTTGTTAAGCCTTAAGGCTTTCAATAGCTACCCCTAAGGAGATTAAATGGTCCAAGGCTTTCAATAGCTACCCCTAAGGAGATTAAATGGTCCATATTAATGGCCCAATCACATAGTAGAAGAAAATGCATGATCTGTAGTCAGCGACATCTTGAAACTCCCTAATAGTTGTAAATCGTGCCATTGCCAAGGTTTACAAGCTTGTGATGTTTCTTAAGACTTGGCTAAGCTTAGCTAGGCTTAGCAAGGCAAACTTAAATGGCATTAAATGTGGTTTTCTATAGAAAAAATAGCACTGATAAGAAACACATATGTGGCCTGCCAAGATATGGAAATGGATATTGGTTGTAATCAAATTGAAGAAAAGGCTCATTAGCACCAAAACCATAGGGTAATGCTTGCTAAGATTGAAGCCCTAATTTATCCCAAGATCAAGTAAGAAGAAGACAGCAAGTAAAACATTTTTGATTAACTCCCTAATCAAGATTAACAATTTCCCCCAATTTTGGTCCCAAGATTAAAAATTAGGGACAGATCCCTCATAATCTGGTCCTCTGCCCTCCATGGCCCCAAAAACTTAGGAAAAAGGTGAGTCAAAAGATTAATTCCACTCAAGCAAAATCAATTCCCTTCAACAAGATCATCATGTCCCATTTCTTGATCAAGAAAATTAAGAAATCCAAAAATTTCTTAAATTTTTTCTTGAAACTAAGGTGGAAATGCATCAAAGACATGGCTCTGATACCACTGTAGTGGTAAAGAGAGAGAGAGAGAGAGAGAGAGAGAGAGAGAGAGAGAGAGAGAGAGAGAGAGAGAGAGAGAGAGAGAGAGAGAGAGAGAGAGAGAGAGAGAGAGAAATGCACTCATAATTAGTTCCCCCTTATTACAATTCGTTCACTTATATACTTGCCCACCTTTTCACACTTTTAATGTTGGCCCCCCACACTTGCTCGGCCATATCCATGCCCATGGGCTTTCCTTATGTTGAAACCATGCCTAAATCTCTAACCCAAGCCCAAGACCAAGCCCCCTTTCATTACGGTCCATCTGCCAATACTCCATCTACATACATGACGTAGGGTTCTAGCATGAAGAGTTGTAAAGAGAAGACACCTTTGCAAGCAGCATTTGATATGCAAGGGACGCTTAAATTACATTTTGAAATGAGCACAAGAATTTGTTTCATGTGGGATTCCATTCAATGTAATCCAAAATCCTATTTTTCAAGATGCATTGATGAGTACAACAAACTTTGGGTTTTAATTACCTGATTACAAAATGTGGATAGATTATCTTGACAAGATCAAACATACAACTGAACTTGCATTGAACGTATAGTGTTTGATTTTATGCCTACATTTGGTTGTACAATTGCAATTCATGGGTGTACTAGTTGTGAAAAGAAGCTCTTGATTAATATTGTATGTATATGTCCTAGAGGTTCTGTGTTTTCAGAGGCTATAGACACCTCGTTGAAGGAGACCACTTCATACATTCAAAAAACTTGTGACCAAGGACAATTGAAAGAGTGGGTGGGCTGAAAAATGTGACAGCAAGTCACAGACAATGCATCAAATTATAGGAGTGCATGCGAGGCCATATCAGTAGAGTATCCTGAGATAACATTGGTACCATGTTTTGCTTATACTATAAACTTGTTGTTAAAGGATATTGGGAAAATTCCATTCATTCATCCCAATTTATTGGATGTAAACCATGCGGTGAAGTTTATCAGAGAGCACCAATTTTTACATGCTTTCTTTCATTCAAAGGGCTGCAAATCTTTTGCCACTAGATTTGCTACAACATATTATGTATTGCAAAGGTTGTTAGTTGTTCACCTAGCATTGAATGAGACAATGGCAAATAGGAGGTGGGATCTTTTGATAGCCAAGAACTCAAAACACATTGTTGTTGCAACTAGGTGCCAAAATTTAATACTAACATTTTGGCAAAATGTTGATAAAATTGTCAACATTACTAAGCCTCTTGTAGAACTTCTCAGGATTGTGGATAATTAGAAGTTGTAATTGGTAAAGTGTATTGGTTAATGTCTGAAGCTATACGGTATATAAACAAATTCAACCAATTCACTGTTAGTGGGAGAAGGCACAAATGGCATCCCAAGATAATCAAAGATGAATTCAATTGCATACACCTTTACATGGGGATTATTTTGCCTTGGAGACATGCTTTCAAACCCATTCTTAGTCAATGAACAATGAAGTGAGTGGTAATTTTAAAATAGTATGTGGTCAACTATTGCTACTGGGTCATGATGGGAAAGAAGTTCTTCACCAACTTGTGAAGTTCGCTAACAGAATTGGTAGCTTTGGGAATCCATGGAACTTTGATGCAATAATGAAATTGAGTTATCCAATGTGGTGGTGGAAAGAGTGTGGAAGTGAAACATTCAAGTTGTAGCATGCATCTACACATGTGCTTTTAGTTGCAACCTCATTAGGAAGTTGTGAAAGAAATTGGTTAGCATTCGATTTCATTCCATGTAATCACGATAGGCCATATAATAAATTAGGAATGGACACCCTATGGCCCCTTGGTATAGGCCTTCTCCCATTCATTATTTTCAATTGCATGTGAATAAGCATTGGTGACCTTATAGTCGCTTCATAATCAATTCCTTGAGGCCTTGCCATCATGCTTAACTTGTTAAGTCCATGTAATTAGGCACCCTATTGCCCCCTTTATCATAGGAATTGTCCTGAATATTTAATAAACAAGTCCATTTGAGTAGACACCCTATGGCCCCCCGGTCTCACAGACCTTACCCCTCATTATCTACTTGACAATTCCAGGTGAATAGACACCCTATGGCCACTCGGTCATAGGATTTGCCCTCATTCTTTAATTAACAAGACCGATTGAAAATATCCAACCTATGACTCCCTAGTCATAGGCCTTGCCCTCATTATTTGCTTGAGATGTCTATTTAAATAGACTCCCTATGACCCCCCGGGTCAAATGCCTTGCCCTCATTATCTACTTGACAAGTCCAAGTGAAGAGACACCTTATGGTTGCTCTGTAATAGGCCTTGCCATCATGCTTTACTTGGCAAGTCCATGTAATTAGACACCCTATTGTCCCCTTTATCATAAGACATGTCATCATTATTTAATTAACAAATCCAAGTGAACATACACTTGTGGCCGCTCAGTCATAGGCCTTGCCCTCATGATTTACTTAATAAGTCCAATTGAATATATACATTGCTTGCCCTCATTATTTACTTCAAAAGTTTATTTGAATAGACACCATATTACCCACTCTATCATAGCACATGTCCTCATCATATAATTGACAAGTCCATTCGAATAGACACTCCATGACCCCTCAGCTAGAGGTCTTGCCCTAATTATGTACTGGACAAGTACAAGTTTAAATAGACACCCTATGGCCCCTTTATCTCATTGGCGCCTTTCCCTAATTCTTTTCTTGACAAGTTGGTCTGAATAGGCATCCTATGGCCCATTGATCATTGGCCTTATCCTCATTCTTTATTTGACAAGTCGGTGTGAATAGAGACCCTATGGCCCCTCGGTCATAGGCCTTATCCTCATTATTTACTCGACAAGTCCCTGTGAATAGACAACCTATGGCCCCTTGGTCACTTGCCTTACCATCATTATTTACTTGACAAGTCTAAGCGAACAAATGCCCTTTGGTTGCTTGGCCATAGGCCTTACCTTTATGCTTATAATTAATTCTGAATAGATACCCTATCGCCCTTTGATCATAGGCCTTCTCCTATTCTTTACTTTGTCAATTACATGTGAATAAGAACCATGTGGTCCATCAGCCAAAGGCTTTTCCCTCATTATTTTTACTGACAATTCCATGTGTGTAGACACCCTATGGACCCTTGTTCACAAGCCTTACCCTCATTCTTTACTTGACAAGCCCATGTGATCAAGTCTAAATACACACCTTATGCCCCCTAAATCATAGTCCTTGTCTTGATGCCTTACCTGAGAAGTCGAATTGAACTATCACCTTGTGCCTCGTGATCATATTCATCTTGTAATCAAGTTCTAGAGGCCTTATAAATAAGTTTAAATAGACACCCTATGGCCCCTCAGTCGTAATCATTACCATCATGCTTTACTTAACAACTCCATTTAATTATACACCCTATGGACCCTCCATCATGGGCCTTGTCCTTATTATTTATTTGATAAGTCCATTTCAATATACACCCTATGCCCCCTCGATCATAGGCCTCTTGTGGTCAAGTCCTATAGGCCTTCTGATGAAGTATGAATAGACACCCTATTGGTCATATTCCTCTTGTAATCAAATCTTATATGGCTTATTATCGAGTCTGAATAGACAGCCTATGGCCCCTTGTTGATAGGCCTTAACCTCAGCCTCTACTTGACAAGTCCATATACATGTGAATAGCCACTGTATGGCCCTTGGTCTAGGCTTTGCTCTCATAGGCACTTAATAACCAATTACTTTAGACCTTATATTCAAGATTGAATAGATGACTTATGTCCCCATTGGTCATAGGCCTTGTCCTCATTCTTTACTTGATTAGTTGGTTTAATAGGCACCCTATGGCCCCTTGGTCATAGGCCTTATCCTCATTCTTTACTTGATAGTCAACTATGGCCCCTTGGTCATAGTTACTTGATAGTCAACTATGGCCCCTTGGTCATAGGCCTTGCCCTTATGATTTACTTGACAAAAAGTACAATTGAGAATGTACACCCTATGGTCCCCTTGGTCATAGTTACTTCTAATCAAGATAGGCCTTATAATCAATTTTGAATAGACACCCTATGGCCCCTTGGTCAATGGGCCTTTCCCCATTTTTTACTTGTCAATTCCAAGTACCCTTGTGCTTGCCTTCGTTCTTTACTTGACAAGTCTATCTTAATACACACCCTATGGCCTCCCGATCAAATCCCCCATAACCTATTCATTATAGGCCTTATCATCAAGTTTGAATAAGTGACCTATGGTCCCATTGGTCATAGGCCTTTGCCTCATATAATTGATTGACAAATGGGTGTGAATATGCACCCTATGGCCCCTCGGTCATAGACCTTATCCTACAAATTTAATTGATAAGCCCAAGTGAACAGCCACCCTATGGTGCCTCAGTCATAAACTTTATCCTCATTATTTACTTGACAAGTCCAAGTGAACAGACACCCTATGGCCACTTAGTCACATGCCTTGCCCTCAATATTTACTTGACAAGTCCTGGAGTAGACACCCTCTGGCCCCTCGGTTCCAAGTCTCTTGTAATCAAATCTCTTGGAGTAGACACCCTCTGGCCCCTCGGTTCCAAGTCTCTTGTAATCAAATCCTATATATTCTATAATTAAGTTTAAATAAATAGCCTATGGCCCCTTGGTCATAGGCTATTGTAATCAAGTCCATTCTATAAGTTAACTATATACCATTCTAGTTTAAAGACATTTTTATGCATTTGCTAAGAAAATGTCTCTACCACTACGAAAGAATAGATCATCTAGCAAATCAACAGTAGTTTGAATAGATGACTTATGGCCCCATTGGTCATGAGCCTTGCCCTCATGCTTTACTTGGCAAGTCGGGTGTGAATAGGCACTGTAGGGCCCCTTGGTCATATGCCTTATCCTTAATTCTTAACATGATAAGTAAATGTGAATAGACACCATATGGCTCCATTGGTCACTTGCCTTACCTTCATTTTTTACTTGATAATTCTAAGTGAACAAACACCCTATAGCTGCTCACTCAGGGGCCTTTTCCTTATGATTTACTTGACAAGTCCAATTGAATATACACCATATGGCCCCCTGGTCATAGGCCTCTTGCAATCAAGTCATAGGTCTTATAATCATAGTACATGTTCCCATTTTTTACTTGACAAGTCCAAGTCAAGAGACACCCTATGGCCACTCCGTGTCATAGGCCTTGCCATCATGCTTTACTTGACAAGTCCTTGTAATTAGAAACCCTATTTCCCCCTTTATCATAGGACATAACCTCATTATCTACTTGTTGTGACAAGTCCAAGTGAACTGACACCCTATGGATGCTCGGTCATAGGCCTTGCTATCATGCTTTACTTGACAAGTCCATGTGATTAAACACCCTTAGGCTATTGCCCCCTTTATCATAGGGCTTATCCTAAATATTTAATTCACAAATCCATTTGAGTAGACACCCTATGGCCCTCTAGTCACACGCCTTACCCTCATTGTTTACTTGACAAGTCCAAGTCAACAGACACCCTATGGCCACTCGGTCATAGGCCTTGCCATCATGCTTTACTTGACAAGTCCATGTAATTAGACACCCTATTGGCCCCTCTATCATAGGACATGCCCTCATTACCTACTTGTGACAAGTCTAAGTGAATTGACACCCTATGGACGCTCAGTGATAGGGCTTGCCATCATGCGTTACTTGACAGGTCTATGTGATTAGACACCCTATGGCCCCAATAGTCATAGGCCCTGCCCTCATGATTTACTTAACAAGTCGGTGTGAATAGGCACCCTATGGCCTCTCGACCATAGGCCTTACCTCAGTCTTTACTTGACAAGTCCATGTGAATAGACACCCTATGGCCACTCGGTGTCATAGGCCTTGTCCTCTTACTTGACAATTCCATGTTAATAAGCAACATGTGGCCCTATAATCTAGTGCTGGGGAGGCCTTATAATCAAGTCCTAGAGGTCTTATAATCAAGTTTGAATAGACATCCTATGACCCCTAAATAAGTCATGGGCCTTGCTATCATGCTTTACTTGACAAGTCCATCTAATTAGACACCCTATGGCCCCTCTATCTAGAACTTGTCCTCATTATTTACTTAACAAGCATTTGAATAGAAACCCAATGGTCCCTTGGTTGTCATAGGCCTTCTCCCATTCATTACTTTTCAATTGCATGTGAATAAGCAGTGGTGACCTTATAGTCATAGGCCTTCTCCCATTCATTACTTTTCAATTGCATGTGAATAAGCAGTGGTGACCTTATAGTCATATCTGGGAGGCTCATAACCAATTTTTGGAGGCCTTACCATCATGCTTAACTTGTCAAGTCCATGCAATAAGGTACCCTATTGCCCCCTCTATCATAGGGCTTGTCTTGAATATTTAATTGACAAGTCCATTTGAGTATACACCCTATGGCCCCCCGGTCATAGGTCTTACTCTCATTGTTTACTTGACAAGTCCAAGTCAATAGAGACACCCTATGCCCACTCGATCATAGGCCTTGCCATCATGCTTTACTTGACAATTCCATGTAATTAGACACCCTATTGCCCCCTCTATCATAGGACATGCCCTCATTATCTACTTTGTGACAAGTCTAAGTGAATTGATATCCTATGGATGCTTGGTCATAGGCCTTTCTATCATGCTTTACTTGTTGACAACTCCATGTGACTAGATGCCCTATTCCCCCCTCTATCATGCTTGGTCATAGGCCTTTCTATCATGCTTGGTCATAGGCCTTTCTATCATGCTTTACTTGTTAACAACTCCATGTGATTAGATGCCCTATTCCCCCCTCTATCATAGTACATGCCCTCATTATTTAATTAACAAGTCCATTTTAATAGACACCCTACGAGCCCCCTCGGTAATAGGGCTTACCCTCATTATCTACTTGTGACAAGTCCTAGTGACTAGACACCCTATGGCCACTCGGTCATAGGCCTTTCCCTCATGCTTTACTTTTTGACAAGACCAATTGAAAATATCCAACCTATGACTCCTTGGTCACATGCCTTACCCTCATTATTTTCTTGAGAGGTCTATTTGAATAGACACCTATGACCCCCCGGTCATAGGCCTTGCCCTCATTATTTATTTGATGACTCCAAGTGAAGAGACACCCTATAGCCACTCTATCATAAGTCTTACCATCATGTTTTAGTTGCCAAGCCCATTTAATTAGACACCCTATTTCACCCTCTATCATAGGACGTGTCATCATTATTTAATTGAAAAATCCAAGTGTGAATAGACACCCTATGGCCGCTCGGTGATAGGCCTTGCTCTCATGATTTACTTGACAAGTCCAATTGAATATATACACTGCTTGCCCTCATTATTTACTTGACAAGTCCATTCGACACCCTATTTCTAACTCTATCATGGTAATTATTGACAAGTCCATTTGAATAGACACTCCATGACCCCTTAGAGGCCTTGTCCTCATTATGTCAAGACAAGTAAAAGTTTAAATAGACACCCTATGGCCCCTTTGTCATAGGCCTTGCCCTCATTATATACTTGACAAGTTGGTGTGTATAGGCATCCTATGGCCCCTTGGTCATTGGTGTGTATAGGCATCCTATGGCCCCTTGGTCATTGGCCTTATCCTCATTCTTTACTCGACAAATTGGTGTGAACAGGCACCCTATGGCCCCTCGGTCATTGGCCTTATCCTCATTCTTTACTTGACAAGTTGGTGTGAATAGGAACCCTATGGCCCCTCGGTCATAGGCCTTATCCTCATTCTTTACTTGACAAGTCCCTGGTAATAGGCACCATATGGCCCCTTGGTCACTTTCCTTACCCTCATTATTTAATATACACCATATGGTCCCCTTTGTCAAAGTTCTCTTATAAGTCTATCTTGTAATCAAGATATGCTTATAATCAATTTTGAATAGACACCCTATTTCCCCTTGATCATAGGCCTTCTCCCATTTTTTACTTGTCAATTCCATGTGAAAAAGCATCATGTGTCCCATTGGCCATAGGCCTTGCCCTCATTCTTTACCTGACAATTCCATGTGCGAGCAGACACCCTCTGGCCCCTTGTCCACAAGCCTTATCCTCATTCTTTACTTTTGACAAGCCCATGTGACCAAGTCTGAATACACATCTTATGCCCCTTGAAACATAGCCCTTGTCTTGATGCGTTACTTGACAAGTCCAATTGAAATGTCACCCTGTGCCTCCTGATCGTATGCATCTTGTAATCAAGTTCTGGAGGCCTTATAAATAAGTTTGGATAGACATCCTATGGTCCCTTAGTCGTAATCCTTACCATCATGCTTTACTTAACAAGTCCATTTAATTAGACACCCTATGGACCCTCCATCATGGGCCTTGTCCTCATTATTGATAAGTCCATTTCAAGAGACACCCTATGCCCCCTCAGTCATAGGCCTCTTGTAGTCAAGTCCTATAGGCCTTATAATGAAGTCTAAATAGACACCCTATGTCCCCTTGGTCCGTCATATTCCTCTTGTAATCAAATCTTATATGGCTTATTATCAAGTCTGAATAGACACCCTATGGCCCCTTGTTCATAGGCCTTAACCTCAGTCTCTACTTGACAAGTCCATACATTTGAATAGCCATTGTATGGCCCTCGGTCATAGGCTTTGCCCTCATAAGCACTTATTACTATAGGCCTTATATTAACCAATTACTATAGGCCTTATAAAATCAAGTCTAAATAGATGACTTATGGTCCTATTGGTCATAGGCCTTACCCTCATTCTTTACTTGACAAGCTCTCGGTGTGAATAAGCACCCTATGGCCCCTTGGTCGTAGGCCTTATCCTCATTTTTTACTTGATAAGTCCATGTGAATAGACACTCTATGTCCCCTTGGTCACTTACCTTACCATCATTATTTGCTTTTGACAAGTCCAAGTGAATGGACACCTATGGCTGCTCGGTCATAGGCCTTGCTCTCATGATTTACTTGACAAGTCCAATTGAATACACACCTTATGGTCCCCTTATTAATAGTTCCTTGTAATCAAGATAAGCCTTATAATCAATTCTGAGTAGACACCCTATTTCCCCTTGGTCAATGAGCCTTTCCCCTTTTTCACTTATCAATTCCACGTGAAAAAGCACCCTTGTGATTTGCCTTCATTCTTTACTTGACAAGCCTATGTTAATACACACCCTATGGCCTCCCAATCAAACCCCCCCATAACCTATTCGTTTATAGGTCTTATCCTCAAGTCTAAATAGATGACCTATGGTCCCATTCGTCATAGGCCTTGTCCTCATTATTTACTTGAGAAGTCCAAGTGAATAGACACCCTATGGCTGCTCATAGGCTTTGTCTTTACTTGACAAGTCCATTGGAATAGACACCCTTTTGAGTCGCAAGCCTTGCACTCATGCTTTACTTGGCAAGTCGGTGTGAATAGGCACCCTAGGGCCCCTTTGTCATGTGCCTTAAACTTAATTCTTAACATGACAAGTCCATTTGAATCTCGGGGGGTTCACGTAAAAAAATGTTAGTGTACCACGTGAGTTCAATAGGAGGGGTTTTTTAATTAGATACATTGAGAAAAATTAACAGGATTACATTAACAGGAGGGGTTTTTTAAATCAACTTTAGAAAAAAATTTGTTAATTCATAAGTAAAGGGGTTTTTTAAATACCTCTTAAACGCACGCGATATCTAGGGTTTTCTAGTAGTGCACCCCCCGAGATTTGAATGGACACCATATGGCTCCATTGGTCACTTCCCTTACCTTCATTATTTACTTGATAAGTCCAAGTGAACAAACACCCTCTGGCCGCTCAGTCATGGGCCTTGTCCTCATGATTTACTTGACAAGTCCAATTGAATATACACCATATGGCCCCCTGGTCATAGGCCTCATGCAATCAATTCATAGGTCTTATAATCATAGTACATGTCCTCATTGTTTACTTGTTGACATGCCCAAGTCGACAGACATCCTATGGCCACTCGATAATAGGCCTTGCTAATCATGCTTTACTTGACAAGTCCATGTAAATAGACACCCTATTTTGCCCTCCATCATGGGACATGCCCTCATTATCTACTTGTGACAAGTATAAGGGAATTGACACCCTATGGATGCTCGGTCATAGGCCTTGCCATTATCCTTTACTTGATAAGTCCATGTGATTAGACACCCTATTTCCCTCTCTATCATAGGGCTTGTCCTGAATATTTATTTGACAAGTCCATTTGAGTAGACACCCTATGGTCCCCCGGTCACAGGCCTTACTCTCATTGTTTACTTGACAAGTCCAAGTCAATAGACACCCTATGGCCACTCGGTCATAGGACTTGCCATCATGCTTTACATGACAAGTCCATGTAATTAGACACCCTATTTCCCCCTCTATCATCATAGGACATGCCCTCATTATCTACTTGTGATAAGTGCAAGTGAATTGACACCCTATGGATGCTCGGCCATAGGCCTTGCCATCATGCTTTACTTGACAAGTCCATGTGATTAGACACCCTATGGCCCCATTAGTCATAGGCCATTCCCTCATTGTTTACTTGACAAGTCGGTGTGAATAGGCACCCTATGGCCTCTTGGTCATAGGACTTAACTTATTCTTTACTTAACAAGTCCATGTGCACAGACACCCTATGGCCACTCGGTCATAGGCCTTTCCCTCATTATTTACTTGATAATTCCATGTTAATAAGCAACATGTGGCCCTATAATCTAGTGCTGGAGGCCTTATAAACAATTCGTAGAGGTCTTATAATCAAGTTTGAATAGACATTCTATGGCCCCTAAGTCATGGGCTTGCTATCATGCTTTACTTGACAAGTCCATGTAATTAGACACCCTAATGCCCCTTTGTCACAGGACTTGTCCTCATTATTTACTTAACAAGTCCATTTGAATAGAAACCCTATGGCCCATTGGTCATAGGTCTTCTCCCATTCTTTACAAGTCCATTTGAATAGAAACCCTATGGCCCATTGGTCATAGGTCTTCTCCCATTCTTTACCTTGTTCAATTGCATGTGAACAAGCACTAGTGACCTTATAGTCATTTCTGGGAGGCTCATAATAAACTCTTAGGGGCCTTACCATCATGATTAACTTGTCAAGTCCATGTAATAAGACACCCTATTGCCCCCTCTATCATAGGGCTTGTCTTGAATATTTAATTGACACGTCCATTTGAGTAGACACCCTATGCCCCCTTGGTCACAGGCCTTACCCTCATTGTTTACTTGACAAGTCCAAGTCAACTGACACCTTATTCCCACTCAGTCATCATAGGCCTTGCCATCATGCTTTACTTGTCCATGTAATTAGACACCCTATTGCCTCCTCTATCATAGGACATGCCCTCATTATCTACTTGTGTGACAAGTCTTAGTGAAGTGACACCCTATGGACACTCGGTCATAGGCCTTGCCATCATGCTTTACTTGACAAGTGCATGTGATTAGACACCTTATTTCCCCCTCTATCATAGGGTCTGTCCTGAATATTTAATTGACAAGTCCATTTGAGTAGACACCCTATGGCCCACTGATCACAGGCCTTATCCTCATTGTTTACTTGACAAGTCCAAGTCAACGGACACCCTATGGCCACTCGGTCATAGGCCTTGCCATCATGCTTTACTTGACAATTCCATGTAATTAGACACCCTATTTCCCCTTCTATCATAGGACATGCCCTCATTATCTACTTGTGACGTCCAAGTGAACTCACACCCTATGGATGCTTGGTCATAGGCCTTGCCACCATGCTTTACTTGACAAGTCCATTTTAATATACACTATATGGCCCCATGGCCATAGGCCTCTTTTTGATCAATTACAATTGAAATGTCACCATGTGCCCCCTGATTACCTACATCCTATAATCAAATTATGGAGGCCGTATAATCAATTTTGAATAGACATCCTATGGCCCCTCAGCCGTATGCCTTGCCAGCATGCTTTACTTTACAAGTCCATGTAATTAGACAGCATATGGCCCCTCGATCATAGGCCTTGTCCTCATTATTTACTTTACAAGTCTATTTTAATAGACACCCTATGCCCCCTTGGTCATAGGCCTCATCAAGTCTTATATGGCTTATAATCAAGTCTATCTAGACACCCTATGGCTTCCTCATCATAGGCTTTGCCTTCGTTCTTTATTTGACAAGTCTATGTTAATACACACGCTATGGCCTCTCGGTCATAGGCCCCTAGTAACCAATTCATGTAGTCCTTATCATCAAGTATGAATAGATGACCTATAGTCCCATTGGTCATAGGCTCTGCCCTCATGCTTTACTTGACAAGTCAGTGTGAATAGGCACCCTATGGCCCCTCAGTCACTCATAGGTCTTATTCTTATTCTTTACTTGACAAGTCCATGTGAACAAACACCCTATGCCTGCTCAGTTATAGGCCTTGCCCTCATTATTGATTTGACAATTCCATGTTAATAATCAATATGCGGCTCTATAATCAAGTCTTAGAGGCCTTATAATCAAGTCCTAGAGGCCTTGTAATCAAGTCTTAGAGGCCTTGTAATCAAGTCCTAGAGGCCTTGTAATCAAGTCCTAGAGGCCTTGTAATAATCAAGTCCTAGAGGCCTTGTAATCAAGTCCTAGAGGCCTTGTAATAATCAAGTCCTAGAGGCCTTGTAATCAAGTCCTAGAGGCCTTGTAATAATCAAGTCCTAGAGGCCTTGTAATAATCAAGTCCTAGAGGCCTTGTAATAATCAAGTCCTAGAGGCCTTATAAATAAGTCCTAGAGGCCTTGTAATAATCAAGTCCTAGAGGCCTTGTAATCAAGTCCTAGAGGCCTTGTAATAATCAAGTCCTAGAGGCCTTATAGTCAAGTCCTAGAGGCCTTGTAATAATCAAGTCCTAGAGGCCTTGTAATCAAGTCCTAGAGGCCTTGTAATCAAGTCCTAGAGGCCTTATAATCAAGTCCTAGAGGCCTTATAATCAAGTCTTAGAGGCCTTAGAGGCCTTATAATCAAGTCTTAGAGGCCTTAGAGGCCTTATAATCAAGTCTTAGAGGCCTTATAATCAAGTCTTAGAGGCCTTATAATCAAGTCCTAGAGATCTTATAAATCAAGTCTTAGAGGCCTTATAATCAAGTCTTAGAGGCCTTAGAGGCCTTAGAGGCCTTATAATCAAGTCTTAGAGGCCTTATAATCAAGTCTTAGAGGCCTTAGAGGCCTTATAATCAAGTCTTAGAGGCCTTATAATCAAGTCTTAGAGGCCTTAGAGGCCTTATAATCAAGTCTTAGAGGCCTTATAATCAAGTCTTAGAGGCCTTATAATCAAGTCTTAGAGGCCTTAGAGGCCTTATAATCAAGTCTTAGAGGCCTTATAATCAAGTCCTAGAGATCTTATAAATCAAGTTTGAATACACATCCCATGGTCCCTAAGTCATGGGCCTTGCTATCATGATTTACTTGTTGACAAGTCCATGTAATTAGACACCCTATGGCCCCTCTATCATAGGACTTGTCCTCATTATTTACTTAACAAGTCCACTTGAATAGACACCCTATGGCCACCCCATCACAAGCCTCTTGTAAATTGAGTCCTATATGTGTTATAAATGAAGTTTAAATAGACAGCCTATGGCCCCTTGGTCATAGACCTATTGTACTCAAGTCCATTCTATAAGTTAACGATATACCATTCTAGTTATGAGATATTTTTTGATGCATTTGCAGAGAAATGTCTCCACCACCACCACCAAAGAAGAGATCATCTAGCAAATCACTAGTAGCAGACGGCACTGGTGAACATCCTTCTTCATGGTACATGGATGTCTTCGTGCCTAATGGTGAACTTCTACAGAAGGTGCACTTGTTTTTGAAAGATCGCCATGGGTCACCTTTGAAGAATTGTGGAGTTATAAAAGATATGAAGGAGGATACATGTGGTCTTGATATGACTTCCTGTCTTCAAGGCCCATCTTACATGGTGGATCCTATGGCTTTCGATCATGGCTCACTCAATTGTGACAATGAGTTCACAGTGCTGATGGCTGGATGGGTAGATGTCAACCATCAAAAAGATAATGAGTGCACTGCCAGTATCTTTATAGAATCATAAACAGAGTAAAACAATATCTCTCTAAAAAGAGGTCTATGGAGAAGAAGAAACACAAACATGAAGAGGTAGCTCTACTGCCAACCCAAGTAAAGATCTAAAGGATATGGAGGCAACAACTATGAGAGTGCCAGACATTATTGAAGTACAAGATGCTTTAACAATTGTTCCACAAGAGTTTCAACCAACAATGGAGCATGCATTTTTGTCTAGTACCAAAATGTAGCCATTGTGGCCGACCAAGCTTCAAGTGCTTTACTTGACTCTATCGTCGTGTAACCACTAGAGAAGGAGCTTGACAAATAGGTTGCAAAGACCTCTAAAAGTGGTCTTGTGATGGATATGTGGGAATAGAGCAATATTTTAATTTTGGAGTGCAGTTTACCTCCTTAATCTCTGTGCACTCATGCAACCTTGCACCAAATGCTTACAAATGTAGGCCTTTGTTAGATGCATATGTCAAATATATTCTGAAGATATTTGTAGGGCATTCAAGGCCATGCTCAATTGCGGAAGATTTGATGCCTTATGATCCCTTGACAAACAAGCCTCTCAAGTGATAAGATATGCAATTGGACAAGCTGGACATGTACCATTACTGGATTCTTTTAGGCCAACACTCAATCATGGTTATGCGTAACACAAGCAAGAAGTATGCTATGATGAAAGTATTCTATGAAAGAAGGATTGCTAGGATAATTATCGTTGCTCCCAAAGAGGTTGTTGTGTGGATATCTCGGATGGAGAACATCGAGACACAAATTTCAATGAAGACCCAGCCCTATGTGGAGATCCTAAAACATGCATGTGGATAATGGTTGGCTTACTCAAAGTCAATCAAGCCAAAGGCTGGAGTACCCACCAGCCACCATGAAAGCAGAAAGGTTTGGGATGTAAGTGTCAAATTCTTTTCGTTCTCACACCTAGTGCTCATTACATTATTATATGTACTAAACTTTTTTTTTTTTGGGGTGATCTTAAGGTCTTTGTGGATGTGGCAAAGATCACATTCAACACCTCGACATTTGCCACTAGAGATGCACACATGGTTCTTTTCGACACTGATATCTATGATGCATGGATAGACATCCTTGAGAAGCAACATGCAACAATGTCTCGGCGACAACACAACAATTCAATTTTTAGATGCTTGCGAGGGCTCAAAGACAAAGATGTGAAGCTCATACAATCTAAGCTATTAGAGGGCAAGATTGCGCTTGTGAAGCAAGCTAATCAAAGTGACATTCTTGACATCACTGCATGTGCAACAGCAGAGATAAAGCAAACAAAGGTATTTACTGAATAGCTTGTGAAGGTCTTTAAGGAAGCTGATCCCTCCTCAAAAGTAAGTACATGGGATGATTGTATCACCTTCTACAACATCACATAAAAGATCTACAAGTCATTATTTATCAGTTGCACACCTTGGCTAGCGTTGAAGCTATAATAGACTAAGGAGACACCTGATTTTCCTAATGTCACTAGGGGATACGTTCATTAGATCATTTCTTAAAAGAATGGTGCTTCATCTTTAAATGCTGCTTTCCCATGGACTGTAAAAAAGAGTGCAGGAGACAATAGCCCAGAAGGGATTGAATTTCTTGGTGATGAAGAGGGATCCCCACTCTCTATTGGTGTTTGCATTTTAGATGCCACACATAGTTCAATTGTTGCAGAAGGTTGATGGTATTCTACTAACTTTGGAAAGGTTTTTGATGGTGTATCCAAGCACATCATTTTAGCCAGCTTAGTTTGTTATTGTTCCCTTTGTTCGGTATCAACACATTGCCATATTGGAGAAGGCTTTAGCAACAAAGGCAGGTTGGCATGAGATGCTAATTATAGGCATTGACTCTTTGATTGCTATATAGAGGTGAGGTCCTTGACTACAGTAAATGAGCTTTGCTTTGGTGTGGTGGTTTTCTTTAACCAAGGAGAGGAATACACTGACGTTTCTCATATCAAAAATCCCTCATGATGCCAATGAGCTGTATTTACATTGAGAGTGAGGATCACAACGCAATTACGATGGCAAAGGCCTATTTAGTTAGGTGTGCCATCAAATGTTTGTGCATCAAGGAGGATGACTATGTGGGGGATATTTTCTCACTCGGATATGGTGCCAGAGAAGCACTTGAGCAGCAAAGAAGGGTTATTTCTATTGCATGTTCTAATGAGCAAATTAAACAACTAAAATCTACTTGCATGGAAATGATTGAGACAGACCCTATTCTCAAAAAGTGGGTAGGATTGGATAGCAAGGTAGATAGGAAGCATCCGGTGGGAGAGATGAAGATAATGGTGGAGAGAATGATGATGATTTGGAATGCAAATGCTCATGCTTTTCTTCAACAATTGGAGATACCAGGTTAAATTGATATCACATAGCCCTATTCATTATTAAGACATATGATATCTTTTTTATTTTGTAATTTCTTTTTATGTAGTTTGATCTATGACATTGGATTTTGAATTTAGAATGATGAAATTGGTTTTATTATCTTTTTATGTTTGTGTTACTTTAAAAGCTATATAAAATCATTGTGTTGGATTCTTTTTTTTGTGACGTATGTGGTCTTGTGATGATCAACTTTTAACAGCTCCATAATTAAAATATTGCTCTAACATTTATACAATTCTTGTATATAGACACCCTATGGTCACTCGATCATGGGCTTACGAGCGATGATGATTTGTAAAAATATTTCTAACCTTTGAAATGTACTAGCCTATTAAAACTACAGGAGATGTGCATAGAAAGGAACCCTATGGCCTCTTAGTCATAGGGTTAGTTCCAAAAGAGAGTTCTAGTCTTTTATGAAATGCATTGACCTATTGAGAGTGTATGAGTTCTGCATAGAATGGACTCCTAATGGTATGCCTATGTGAAAGACCTTGCAATCATAGTCAAAATACCTCTTGCATAAAATCTTTGTGTTGGATTCTTTATTGTGAAGTATCTTGTGATCAAAATACCTCTTGCATAAAATATTTGTGTTGGATTCTTTATTGTGAAGTATCTTGTGATCAACTTTTAATAGCTCCACTAATAAAATCTTTCTTTGATATTTATTCAATCCTTGTAGGTAGACATGCTATGGTCACTCTTTGGTCATAGGCTTGCGGTGATAATTTGTAAAAATATTTCTAACCTTTGAAATGTACTAGCCTATTGAAACTATAGGATATGTGCATAGAAAGGAACCCTGTGGCCTCTTGGTCATACGATTAGGGTTATAGTTCCAAAAGAGAGTTGTACTCTTTTAAGAAATGCATTGACCTATTAAGACTATATGTGTTTTGTATAGAAAAAAAACTTATGGACTCCTGATGGTATGCCTATGTGAAAGACCTTGCAAAATCAAAGTCAAAATACCTTTTACAAAAGAGAGACCTTGTGAATAGACAAATATGCTTTGCATGGGCCTAGGGGTCTTATCCTTATGAGATTTATTCTTTTTGAAATGTGTGTATCTATTTAGACTAGAGGAATTATTTTTGAGAGAGACTCTCATACTTCCTTCCTATGATTGCTTAATGTTAAAAGATATGTCAACATCATATCCACCAACTTTGTGGAATCTTCCCAAGTTGGTGGATATGTCAACATCATATCCACCAACTTTGTGGAATCTTCCCAAGGTGGCTTCGAGTGTTTTATGGATGCATAGACATTGACCTCATTCTTATATCCTTTTATGTTACAATCCAAAGAATATTACTTTTAAGGATACTCCTATGGCCCCGCAATCGTAGGCCTAAGTGGAGACTAATAAGCCAAATGGCCGGACTTTATGATAGCATGCATGGAGATGGATTTACTAGTGATAAATCCTCTTATGCAAACGCTTACGCACTCTCACTTAGAGCTTACATGTATGGATATATCTATAATAATTCTATACAACCTTGATCATGTGGCTTCTTGTGCATTATATAGAAGTAGTTTTTTTGCTAATTACACTTATAATTTTTATTACAGACTTAGACAGTAAAAGAAGTCCATTAGACTCTTATGTTGCACAATATGTGAGAAAGGATGATCCCCTAGGAACATCCATCTTCCCAATTCCAATAGATGAGATGTTTGAGATCAATAGCGTAGCTTTTATGGTCCACCTCTTAACAATACAAGGAGTAGGTCTTGGACTATTTGTGCACACATCTCTTGTCAGCGACACAACTATTTTCCACTATGGAGGACATAAATATTCTTTCAATATTTGGTAGGAATTGTGAAATCTTTATCCCTGGGCTTCAAAGTACTCATTCTTAGAGGACCCAAAAGTGGATTGTGAGGAAGATCTCGTATATATTCTTGGTGGTGATGTACAAGATAGAAATGTGGCGGGTTATATAAACAAATATCGAGGCATGACAATAAGCCCAAATGTATGTTTTACACTTGTCTCGCAGATTTACCACCTTGGTATACACAAGACCCAAATGTGGATTCAACCGAGTATGGCTATGTAATTCATGTTGAAACCTTATGTGACATTCAAAAAAGGGAAGATTTGTTTGCCAACTATGAATTCCCGTGACATTGTACACTTAACAAGAATGCTAGAAAGATTATGATTACTCAAGGTGCATTCTAATATTTTATACCAGAAATAGAATGCAAGTTACATCACCACGCCCAAAAGGGAGGCCCAAAAATTAATTTTTTAAAATTTTTTTGAGTTTTTCCATCAAAAAAACTTTCCTTATCCATATATAAACCCAAAAAGTGAATTTTTTATATCATTTCTTAGTTATAACTACCTCATAACAATCTTGTCATATCTTCATAACTTCCTCAGAATCTCCACTCTTGTCATATCTTCGTAAAACTGCTATGCTATCTAATGATTACAAGATGCATTCTAATATTTTATATCCCAAAATAGAAGGGCATTTTTTAAGGCCACTAAAATAATGACTTTTTGATACTTTTCACATTTTAGTGTATTTTCATTTAAAACCTTTCCCCCAAATATATATATATTGAAAGTTTTATTTTTTAATATCATTTTTAAATCCTTATCTCATTTAATGTAATTTTTTAATATCATTTAATGCCATCCCACTTCTTTCATTCTTATCATCTCTCCTAAAATCATGACTGAAATCTTTATTTTTGGAATATCAAAAATGACTTTTTTAGAGAGATATATTCTTAATATATATTTCTCTAGGATCATTCCAAATGTTAGAATATTATTATCTAATATAAATCTCTTTTTTAATCTTCTATTAATCTTAGTTTTATTTTATCTTGAATTAGACATGCCTCTAGATGATATTACGAATGGTAGAATGCGTAAAGTAGACATTCACATTCGTATAGATGAAGATTATGCACTAGAAAAATGTCCATATGTTAGGCAACCATTACCTAATTCAACCATGTTCACACTAATAAATGAGGGGAGACGAAGAATGTTGATCTTTGGGTGGATGGGAATCTCTTCCCCTATGATTCTTTGACCTTGTGTATAGTCCACCATTTTGTGATTTGACTAGTTTTGTTCGATAAATAGGTGATGGAAAAAATGGGCTCTTAGGTTTGTAAAAGACTTTTTGTTAGTGGTGGTCTTCATAACCAATACTTATACTTAATTAATTCAAGTCTTCAATCAAGTATTGAAGATTTGAAAAAACATTCATATGACCTAGACATGAAAAATAAGAAACAAGAAACACTCATAAATAAATAATTAAAGAGATAAATTGTCTAGGTTACAAAGACAAATAAGGAGGTTAAAGCACACACCAATTGGTGCACGTGAGCGTAAACAAAAGCTTTCTAATATTCAAAATCTTTCGGTGTGAGGCGGCACAAGGAAACGGAGGGTCATGGCAACAAGGTATGTTTCCATGGAATTTTTTGTTTGTATTTTTTATGTATGTGTTAATTTAAAGATTTTTCTTGATTTAATGATGGTTTCATTATGTCCCAAGAATTTCCTAGGTGATGTATCTAGTGTGGAAGATACTATGCACGTTTTCAAAGCCTGCCATGAAGAACAAAGAGATAACATCAATCATCTGTGATCCAAATTACAAGAGAGTTGTTGAGGTGGTTACAAAGGACATTATGCAAGACATCAAGAGGCTTATTAGTGAAAGGGATGTACAAGATGCATGTGATGAAGCCAACATCAGTCATCACTCACAAGCGTTACGAGGGAATTTATGGAGTCATAAATGGAGCTCTTCGTACCTGAGGGATTCGAGGGCACTTTCTTCCTCCGTCCTACAAAGTATCATTAGAAAAGAAGGCAAGCAATGCAGATGTTAAATCAATCCTTGGTGAGTATATTCATGTAGAAGGAATAATGGTTTTAGATCCTAAGTCCAAGGATAGGCAAGTACAATACAACACATACAACAACCTCTTTTGGACCTAAAGAACCTTCAATGACATATGATCTGATTCTATAAGGTTTCACATCAAGGTTGGGTTTGAGCATTTATCGTTTAACTTACAAATTTACCTTATCAATGACATGAATTACATGTGTTGTTTGGCTTAGTTTATGTGATATGTAGAATCGGAGGGAGTCCTATCACTTATACTGAAGTTGAATGAGGCTCAACTAGTAAAAGGAAAAAGATTGGAGCAAATGGGAGTCACATATATGAATAAAGCAATGGCATACAACAACCTCTTTGTGGACCTAAAGAACCTTCAACGACATATGATCCGATTCTATAAGGTTTCACATCAAGGTTGGGTTTGAGCATTTATCATTTAACTTGCAAATTTACCTTATCAATGACATGAGTTACATGTGTTGTTTGGCTTGGTTTATGTGATATGTAGAATCGGAGGGAGTCCTATCGCTTATACTACTGAAGTTGGATGAGGCTCAACTAGTAAAAGGGAAAAGATTGGAGCGAATGGGAGTCACATATATGAATGAAGCAATGGCATATGCAAAGGACAAGGATAAAATCCCTTCTTTTTCAGTGTTCAATCTGAGAAGGATAATTGGTGGCTTCGAGCCTTTGAGGTTCCAAAGGAGAACACTGAGGTGTTGAATTGGATGCTTCAATGATGCCCTCAAATTCTAGAAGTCATCAAACAATAGATGAATGAAGAGGAGCTTGAAGTGGATGGTGTGGGCTCCTTTCGTGGGGATTGGCATCTAGGTGGTGATTTGAAGACCATAAAATGCATGTGTAATTGTGACAATAGTGCACAATGCCTCCATCTGTGTCCATTGTGCATGAAGCGGTCAATTCTCAAGCCAAAGAGCGAGGATGAGCTTCGATGGGTGGAGGGGATCTGGTCTTTCGATTTAGATGCAACACCCAATAGGGACACAGAGGATCCAAATTGGGAACCAATTATTCCTTTCCCAATGAAAAGTGCACTTTTGCACATTGCATGCCATGATGAGGATTTTTAATAGGTTGCTTAAGCTTCACATTGACTATGCATTCACTATGCAGCCAGTCTCACACTCATCAACCCAAGCAATAAATCAAGTGGAGGAGCTCCAACTCTCTAGGAGTGCATGGAGGGAATGTAAAGATTATGAAAGATCTTAAGAAGTCTAGGGCACATCATATTGTTGCTCAACAAGTGTCAATGAGTGGTGCAAAGGTGAGGCGATTCTTGCATCCTATGAATGATCAAGGGAGAAGCCTGCGATGGGAGCATTGGAAAGATCTTTGCAAGTGTACCACAGATCTCGACAAGGATCCAACTCTATAAAACAAGCAAAAGAAAGTGTGGGCTTAATTTGACAAGGTTGTGACAACTATGTCAAAGAGCACAACAACTCAAGAAGAACAAAGTGTGTTCAAAATAGATGTGATAGAATTCATCAAGCTTGTTAGTGAGAGTTGGGGAGATACCTACCTCCATTACATATTACATGGTAAGATATTCTCATCTTAATTATAACCATTCATTAATTACCATTGCAATTGTTACTAAAATTCCATAAACATTTGTCTTCATAATTTCTTACTTGGACATTTTTTCATAGCACATTGTATATGCACATGGACTGTATTTTCTATAAAAATACGGGTCCTTGGATATGTTCAGCACCCAAGGCATGGAAAAATCACATTACGCAGCCAAAGGAGTGTACTTCAAGAATACTCGACATAGTGGAGGGAAGACACTTAGCAATTATCTTGTGGAGATGTTTAATTGGTTCTATCGCAACAATCTTGCAAGAAATGTTACTAGGGAAAAGGCTCAAATGTCAGCAATTGCTAAAGCCACACGACTCAAAAGGAAGGAGGCAAACATAGAGAAGTGGAATGGAAGTTTAAGAGCAGGCCATGTCGAATGGCGTACCACAATGCAAGACATGGCAGACATTGGGTTAAACGTGTCTAATTTGGTGGTTTTGTAAATTTTGGCCGGTTTTAGACTATCTGAACACATTATAAATGACTTTATATAAAGGGGTAATATTGTCATTCATTCTCATTTCTATATTTTGCCTTCACTTTTTGCCATGGCTCGCACAAAAAACACTACACATAAGCATCACCATCACCTCATCGTCCTCCGCCACCACCTTCACCTCCACCTCCCTCTCCTCCCCATCCGGACACCACTGACCTGGCCACCACTACTGATCGTGATTGAGAGATAGGGAGTGATGTTGACATTGATGGAGTGCCATGGGATGATATTTTTATCCCCCCCCCCAATACGTTCCACAACTGGGGGGAAGAGGCATGGGTTTGTTGCCAACACGAGAAGAGGTAGCAGCAGCAACAACAACGGAAGCAGTAGCAACAAAAGCAGTAGTAGTTGAAGGAGCTCCATCATCCTCTTGGCATAAACGTGCATGGGTCCATTGCCAACACGAGAAGAGGTAGCAGCAACAACAACGGAAGTAGCAGCAGAAGCAGCAGTAGCTAAAGGAGCTCCATCATCCTCTTGGCGTAAACGTGCACGAGATTGGAGTGCTTATGCATATCCTCCTAGACCACCCACAAGAAACCTTCCTCCTCGTACCCCCAGGAGGAAACAACGCAATGGCATGGCAGCTCTAAAGGAGTTTTGGAGGTTCCAGAAGAGTATTGACCTTCTCATCCTCCCGAGAGCTCCTTTTGCACGTCTTGTCAAAGAGATACTTGCAAAGTTTGGTCCCTATCAGAGCATGTTTGCGTACGATGGTATGGGGAAGGCCCGGATTTTCCATGGCCTCTTAAGCACCAAGAGACTTGAAAAACCCGCACTGGGCGCTAATTACCAATCCAAACATGCTCTGATTGTGACCAAACTTTGCAAGCATGTGGGGGGGACCCACCCCCACATGCTTGCAAAGTTTGGTCCCCATCGGAGCATGTTTGCATACGATGGTATGGGGAAGGCCCGGATTTTCCATGGCCTCTTAAGCACCAAGAGACTTGAAAAACCCGCACTGGGCGCTAATTACCAATCCAAACATGCTCTGATTGTGACCAAACTTTGCAAGCATGTGGGGGGGACCCACCCCCACATGCTTGCAAAGTTTGGTCCCCATCGGAGCATGTTTGGGTACGATGGTATGGGGAAGGCCCGGATTTTCCATGGCCTCTTAAGCACCAAGAGACTTGAAAAACCCGCACTGGGTGCTAATTACCAATCCAAACATGCTCTGATTGTGACCAAACTTTGCAAGCATATGGGGGTGGGTCAACCCCCACATGCTTGCAAAGTTTGGTCCCCATCGGAGCATGTTTGGGTATGATGGAATGGGGAAGGCCCGGATTTTCCATGGCCTCTTGAGCACCAAGAGACTTGAAAAATCTGGACTGGGCAGTAATTACCAATCCAAACATGCTCTGATTGTGACCAAACTTTGCAAGCATGTGGGGGTGGGCCCCCCCCCCATGTTTGCAAAGTTTGGTCCCCATCGGAGCATGTTTGGGTGCGATGGTATGGGGAAGGCCTGGATTTTCCATGGCCTCTTGAGCACCAAGAGACTTGAAAAATCCGGACTGGGCGCTAATTACCAATCCAAACATGCTCTGATTGTGACCAAACTTTGCAAGCATGTGGGGGTGGGTCCCCTCCCCATGCTTGCAAAGTTTGGTCCCCATCGGAGCATGTTTGGGTACGATGGCATGGAGATTTTAAACAAACAATATGATAGCCAAAGTGTTAAAAAATATAATAAAATCAAGGACATCAACTAAAATGTAATGATAATAATGAGAAAACTCATAATGATATAAACATCAAATAAGTACATCAGAATGAAAATGAGCTACCCCAGCTAGTCTGAGGTTAGTCACTGCCCAAGAATCTAAGTACAATGTAAGTGAGCTAACCCAGCTAGTCTGAGTTTTGTCACTATCAACAGCAACCCAATCAAAATCGTCATCTCTAACTGCCGGTCGACGTGCGCGTCGAGGCTGCTATGCACGTCGAGGAGGCTGTGCCGGCTGCGGGGGTCATCGAATGTCTGCGGGGAGGTCTGCCTCAAAGGCAGGATCGTGAGCTGGTGCCGGTGTACTCGGGAGCTCACGAGTCCCAAAAGCTGCTATGGCCCTCTCTCTCTCTCTACGTCGTGCTAATGCAAGACGCCTCTGTCTGTAAACACAAAATCTATAATCTGCAATGGTACGTGTCTGCCACTCTGCTCATGTAAGCTCCTCTACTGTAAGGACACGCTGCTCATGAGAAGCAGCACTGCTGCTAGCACCATCACCCGCGATGTGCCACTAGGGCCAGCACCACCCACGCGCTCATATGCTGTGACCTGGCTCTCATGTAGGACTCTCTGGTAAGCGTCGAACTCATGTGAGCTCCACTCTATCTCAGGAGGCACCTCAGGCTCCTCGGCTCTATCGTCAAAGGCGTCGAGTCCCAAGTCCATAGCTGATGTAAAGTCGACAGGCCTGCCAGTCCTGGCATCTACTCGAACGAGGCCTGGGTGAAGATCATCGATGCCCAATACCCTGTACGTCGCTAGGTCGACGCGTGCACGGCAGGACGGGCATGCTGAGAACCGGACTAGCTCTTGGGTGATGCAAGACAAGTGGAAAATATGTCCACATCCTAGGGCATATCCACCTGTACTATCAATGTCCTTGATACATAAAGAGCAGCACGCATCACGTAGGAAGGGTGGTGCATCCTGCGGGAGAGGTCGTCGAAAAACCTCTGTGTGACAGGCCGTGGATATAAAGGTAGGTAAGGCACTGTCACGTCCGAGGATCTACGATACTCTCGAACATGTAGCATCAGCTGCTCTGCCCTGTGCTGGGCAATCTGCTCCATAATCTGATGATGCTGTGCCTCAGCTCTGGAGCTCTCTACCTCGGTCCGAGCCTACGCAAAAAAGTAAAGCATTAAAATAATTGATTAGTCTCTCATTAGGTATTACTTAAAGAAATTTATAACTTAGGACCTTAATTATAACTCTTTTACGTGCAAGAGAAACCTACCTGCTGGATGTCGGACTCTCTCAGATGCTGTGCCTCTGTAGTAGCTGCCTCTGCCATCTGTAATGCAGCTCTGAGGCGGTCAATCTCCGCTCTCGCCTCTACCAACTCCTGAGTGAGCCTCTCAGTGGTAGGTGTGGGAACCTATGTGACACAATCAACCATGCTGCTCATGTAAAAATATAGAAAAGTATATATAAACATGAAGATAAATGACCAAAAAAACTTAAGACGTAATATATATGTAAATACCTTCACATCTGTCGTCGGTATAGATCGTGAGAACAGGCGCACCACGTGCTGGATGCTCTCCGTGGTACTCCGTACGTCAATGCCGACCTGCGTGCCAAGAGCCTCTACTGTCGACAATGGCACAAATGAAGGATCTGTGGTAGGTGCTACACGAAGGGCTGGTGGAGGCCGCCTACCCTGGTCGTGGAGACGGCCTCGGCCAGCACCACCACCCAGACGATGGCTGGTGTAATCCACCTCCTCCCCTAAGACAAACTCCGCATATAACTGCTTTGCGAAGTATATGGGAATCTGGCAGTTGTTCGGCATCCTCCCATATGCGGCAACATATCGACTATAGATATGTACTGCCATACGAGGATGCGAACACCGCGAAATAGTGAGGGGCTTGCCCGCCCCAGGCCTCATCCCACGACTATCGAGGAAAAGATCTAGGTAGGCACCATCCCTAATAGGAGCAAGATCACAGACCTGACGATATGTCAGGCCATGTGACACAGGAGCAGCGCGATGGTGGGCTATCCACTCATCTACATAAACAATATCGTGAAGGCTACGAAGGGACGCAAGCATCGCCTCCAAGTCTGCCACGATATGTAATGTAGACGGAGTGTCTCTAGCACTCCTACGGATAGCCGCTAACTCGCGGTCTATCTCCGCAATAGATGAGCGGCCCTCCTCGTGGCCCTCCTCGTGTGACTCCATGCTAAAACCTAAGCCAAATGTGAAGGGTCCAATGTGAAGGGTCTAATGTGAAGGGTCTATTGCTTAGTGCTAAGTAGCACTAATGAAGCTAAAAAACAAAGCTAATGGGCTCACTAATGCTAATCCAAATCAAGAGAGCAAGGAGAGTGAAAACGACTTGTGACAATGAGGCAAAAAAAAAGTTTTCCGGTTTTATAACCTCGATCGAGGTTCGGTAACATCATGCAATTTAGGGTTTGCAAGATTAACGCTCTGGATATTAGGGTTAGTGCAACATATGGCCAAGATACACACCTAATTTTAGGGTTGGGGAAGGATCGACGACTGAGATTTGATATTACTATCTCGTTCGAGGTACATGGACGGCCACGATTTAAAGGCATTACCACGACAAGGTATCTCGACGGTCAAGATTCATTATATACCTCGATCGAGATATTTAAGCGGCCGAGATCGCATCTTCCAACGTACGTGAATGGACGGTATAGATTGCATTTACGTATCTCGATCGAGATAATTGGACGGTGGATATTGCATCTACGTATCTCGATCGAGATATTTGGACGGTGCAGATTGTATCTCTGTATCTCGATCGAGATATTTGGACGGCTGAGATTTGATCTCAGTATCTCGATCGAGATATGGGGACGGTGGAGATTGTATCCCATTACCTGGAACAATGAATGGTCGCGATTTGATGTAAATTTCTCGTTCGAGATACGTGGACGATGGAGATGTGCTAGTCAAATATGCCTAGGGGGATACAGCGTGGCCCTGATGTGGATCCGAGTGGCATAGATATCTCGATCGAGATAATGTGGTGGCGGTGACATGTATTGGTGACATGGATGATGCCTGGAAACCCGGACCTGCTAGCGTGGCATTAGTTGGCATCTCGATCGAGATATGTCGATTTAGGCTTGGGAGGCACGTGTCGTCTTTTAATTCGCGGCACTATCACGATCGAGGTACTCCGCTCGAGATGCATGGATGTCCCAATTTTAGAGAGAGTGAACGAAAGTGAGTACCCTCATCTTGCAACCACCCTGTGATAAAGTGAGGTTACTAAGGAGTGCTCTGTCTATATAGCAACCATGAACGGAGTAGAAGCCATAATGCTTGAGAAATTGGGACTCAAAGGATCAGTGATCAAGCCTCATGAAGCTAAGAGCTATCTATAACAACTTCGGAGGCAATACAATCTCAACTCAAAACTCACTCTAGAGAGGATGCAGGGATACATTACTATATTGCAAGATCCATGAACAACTCTAAAATCCTATATATAAGGCCAACTACTTGATTAACTCTTTACCCATAACTCCATCATTTTCTCAAGATTTAGCTATTTCCAATTTCTTTTTCTCTATCAACTCGGCTGGCTCTAGTCTTCTCATGTAATAATTTGATATGATTGAATAGCTTGTATCATGTGATATATATCTTGAATCCTTAATTCCAAAATTGTGGATATCAATGTTATTAATATTAAATTGGTTTTAGGATAAGAAAAATTATTTGATTGATTTGTATCGATATTTTGATGGGAAAGCTTGATTAGTGTCTCAATTTGCTAATAAAGGATGAGACCCCTATGGATAAATAGATATAAGCCTCCTTGGGCTCATGCTACAATGACAATTAGAGGACACTTGCATAAGTAGACCAGCCCTATGGACACCTGGCCTAAGGAAATGGTTGATTATTTTATACATGGTTTAATTTGTTTTGTAGTAGGATAGACAAAATTCTTTCATTGGTTTGTGGGATTGGATGAAATACTTACTTGGACAATAGAGTTGCACCATGGTGATGAAGTATCTATAATCTTTATTTTGATAAATTGAGAACACTGAATTGAAGTACCTTGGCTCAAGTGGACACAAGTATTATATATTAAATTATTAGACTTTTAATAAGTGATGTTCATGTTGTTAAGATTCATTTTCTTTGAGACAAATAATTAAAGTAGGTCATATGGTCACAATGGTTTTACATTAAACTAATAATGATTATAACATGCTGTTGAATGTAATGAAAAGTGCTGAATATATATTTGTGATTAATGGAGATTAATTGTTGTTGGTGATTTGAAGTGGTTGTCTCATTGAAGCTTCAAAACGGTGTTTCTAAACACCAAAATCTCTTTGAGATACATATCATCTTTGTTGATAACTTGAAGACACATACTTAAGGCACTTGAGGCCATGTCTTCTTGCAAGAGTTATACACCAAATGAATATGTTGTTGCGTATAATGAATAGTGTTGAACATATATTCTTGATTAATGGAAATTTACTATTGTTGGTGTTTTGAAGTGGTTGTCACTGAAGCTTTAAAACGGTGTTTTTGAACACCAAAATCTCTTTGAGATACACATTGTCTTTGATAACTTGAAGACACATACTTGAAGCACTTGAGGCCATGCGGTCTCCCAAGAGTTATATACCAAATGAATATTTTGTTGTGTATATTGAAAAGTGTGAACATATATTTCTGATTAAAGGAAATTTATTGTTGTTGGTGATTTGAAGTGGTTATCACTGAAGCTTCAAAATGATGTTTCTAAACACCAAAATCTCTTTGAGATACACTGTACACATCATCTTTGATAACTTGAAGGCACATACTTGAAGCACTTAAAGCCTGCGATTGCAAGTTATACACCAAATGGATATTCTTTAAAATTTTTGATAATGAATATTGATATCCATATGTTTACGGAAGATCGAGGTTCATTGTGGTCAATATGTAGTGAACTTACAAAAATGGTGTTTTTGAACACCCTCTTTCTTTGAGATACCCTCCTTTGTGTGGCATTTTTTTGTGGTTAAACACGAGAGTGCTAGCCATCTACTATGACATGATTTTAGTGGTTCTATGAGTTCTGTAATTAGCATGGTATACTAGGTTACTAGCCAACTATATGCTACTCATGTTGTCACAATTAATGACAACTTCCTTATTTGTGTTCTGCTCCAATGGCACAGAATTAGACTTATAGCCTATCATACCATACTTGGATAGCATGTCCAAGCCATATTGCCTCTACAATAAAAAAATTACATGAGCTGATCTCACCACCTCTATGCCCAAAAAATATTACAGCTCACCCAAATCCTTCATCTCAAACTTTTACTTCAAAAGCTTCCTAATAGTATGTATGTCAATATCACTATCACTAAATGTTAATCAAGTCATCCACATAGATGACTAATAGTATGATCACTCTATCTGCCTTTTTCACATAAAGTGAGAAATATACATTAGATATCTGAAATCCAACGGTAATAAGATACTCCTTGATCTTGTGTAACCACACTCTGGGTGCCTACTTCAAGCTATACAAGGCTTTGCATAACTTGCACACAAAATCTGTGTGTGCATCACTCTCAAAATCTGTGTCACTACAAGACAATGCTGCCATACACGCGTTTCATACATGCGATAAATTATGAGCACGTGTATGGTCACGCATGTATTTGAATAGAATCAGGCGCGTGTATTTTGGCATTTAAATTCGCATGTATATTTGCATTTATCAGCGCGTGTATAAGCGTGTTTATATACACGCCATAATACACGCTGCCATACACGCATTAATACACGCTTGGTAAAAAAAAACTGAAGAAAAACTGAATTCCTTTACAAAATTAAAAACTATTTTCTTTAAACCATCTCATAGTACATTACAGTATATATCATTACACAATCCCACTACATGCATTTACAACAATGAAATATATTCAAAAATAAATCATGTATATGAGATGATAATTAAAAGACAACACATACAATAGAAATGTCATCAATTTAGAACGATACAGTGACGGATTGGTTAGGGTTCGATCTCATCTTCAATAAGATCCATCCTTGCCAAACGATCAACATCAATATCCATTTGATCAATTTGTAAGGCTACGATTAAATTTATTCCACTATCGTACTCCATTGATAATGGTATCGATGTCCTGATCATCCTCATCTACATCACCATCATCCTCAATGGTAGGGTCATTCTCATGATCATGAGAAATGGCACGCTCATCCTCATTATCATGATCATCTCTTATTTCTTGATCATCGATCACAATATCTTCATTGGCATGTTCGACATCATCTTCATTGCGGCTTGTTACATCCTCCATATGCTCCATATCAGTGAATGTATTATACATCACTTTGGAACGTGGTGCAATAGGGATGATGTACGGGGAAAGAGGTGTCCACCTGACCAAGAAATTCTGAAATATATACAAGAGACTCTTGTATCAACCAACCCTCGGCCATGCTTCCTTCAAGCCTTGCACTTTGCCTCACAAAGTCTTTTAAGGTCTTCATGAAGTGCTCTAGGAAGAACATCCAACGTGCATGCACAGTAGCACATAAAGCGATTTCGTCCACTAAATGCACAATGAGATGTAGTTGACTTGTGAGAATGGTTCGCGGAAAAGTCTCCTCTACCAAACAAACCACCTCCACTGCCATAACACGCGCATCATCCAACGTGGCTGGATCAATTGCTTTGGAACTAACATATCTGAAAAATAAATAAATAGTACGTTATACCTCATGCACGTTCATTTTGCAAGGTATAATGAAGGGTGATCTGACATGGGTTTTACATACCTCACAAGCTCGCCCATCTTATAAATACATTTTTTTAAACTCTTATTTGCACAATGGTCGATGCTAGTAGGTAGTATGAACTGCGCACATAAGAGCACATGTATGTATGGTTTATGGCATTACAAAATTTAATTTCAACGTACAAGACTTGGAAAACACTTACTTGAAGCATCTTGTGCCAATCGTGGGACTTTAACCCATATAGTTGCTCAACGCCTCTTTTCTTAGTGTATGTAAGGGCTCCCTTCAATGATCTCATGCATCCCGTGGGAGTACGCAAAGTGGTGATGGCCCGCTTTACCTGCTTCTCCTCTTTCTTTGATATAATCCATGGTGCAGGCAGAAGACAAACGTGCCCACCCACCTCTCGTGGCCAAGCTTTACGCATACGTCCTGGGACCTGCAAGTCCTCACGTACGCTAACATTGTCTCGTTTACCAATAATATGTTCCCAAATACTAGATCCCACATTCTTGAAGATGTGCATGGGATCAAGAAGATGGTTGATCTTAAGATGGGTCCAATATGGTAGCCGAAAAAAAATGGAGTACCTACACAAGGGATTGCTCTATGTGACCTTTAATCCAATTAGAGACTACATAAAACAAGATTGAAAAAACATTACTATACCTGTTCATGCCATCTGGAGGAAGAATATTTGTAGACTCCCAAATACGCTTCCAATCTTTTGCACGAAGTGTTTGTGGAGGAATGTTACTCTTACTAGCAACATATTTAGAATGATCTAAGGGGAGAAATCGATGATGATTATAGAATATGTTCTTACACAAACCGTCAACATACTCATGTACTAACGAAGGGCCACAAACAGGACATGCATGTTTACCCGATGTTTTCAAACCTGTTAAAATATAAATAAAAGTTAGAATAATAAAGTCAATATTTATAATTAATATATATAGCCAATAGTATTAGAGTAGGGAGGTAATTAGAATTCTTACCAGAACAATCGCTGTATCTTGGAAAGTCATGCATTGTCCACATCAACACTGCTTTTAAGTCGAAGTGTCGAGAGGAGGGAGGCCTACTAATGTCCACCACCTCAACACCTCTCCATAGTTCCTCCAACTCATCAATCAACGGTTCAAGATAAACATCCATATGCTTGACTTTATGTTTCCCTGGAATTAGAAGGGATAACATAAGATGTCCCTTCTTGATCGCCATTGATGGTGGAAGGTTGTAATTCACTAACACAACTGGCCACACGCTGTATGCGGTGCTTTTGAAACCAAATGGATTCACTCCATCCATACCTAGGCCAAGTCTCAAGTTTCTGGGCTCTGTTTTAAAGCTGGGCCACTCATCTTCAATATGCTTCCAAGCAGGAGTGTCTGTGGGAATTCTCCACATCCGATCGATGTGAGGAATGCCATGACATGAGCTCTGCTATGGATTTGCACTTGAACATGTGTTTGATGCGAGGAATTATAGGAAAGTGTCGCAAGACTTTACGAGGTACATCAAAACTCTTCATATCTGTTCTATACCTTGCTTCACCACAAGTGGGACAATGTCGAGCCTCCTTATGCATCCCACGAAAGAGAATGCAATCATTGACGCATGCATGTATGCGATCATAATCCAATCCTCCAAGAGATGTCACATAGCGCCTCGCTATGTCTCTTGAGGTGGGTAGTCTATTTCCCTTTGGAAGCATGTTTGATAATAGCCTGCATCCAATATCATCAATTATAATTAGTCTTAAATCCTAAACCTTAAACCACTAATTCAAATTTGTAAGTTAGAATGCTTACTTCAATAATGCGTCAAGACTTGCATTGCTCCATCCATAAACTGTTTGTATATTGAGTAGTTCAAGTGAAGCACGTAAAATAGAGAATGTGCACCCTTCAAAAACCGGTGTCGATGAAGCCTTGTAAAGATGCTCTTGTTCCATATCATCGTCATCCATACCTTTGGGATCATCCTTAAAAAGATTCCACACCATATCATCAAACACTTCCTCTTCCACAACTTCGTGGGGTGCAGGGCTATTGTCATCCCTTTCCCACTCATCTCTGACAATAGATCCCGAAGCTCCAGCATCATCTCGTCGATGCTTTGCATGCTCTCGTCGCACGTAGGGCACCATGTTAGGGTGTGGTACTGCATCCTGCTTCAATTAGAGTTTATATATTACAACTCTATTAATTTAATTTGGATACCATGAGTCATTTGAATACCATCAATTTACATCTACTCACCTCTAAACCTGTTTGATTCCATTCTCCATACATGGAGATGTGATTCAAGGTAATTCGACGTGCTCGTACAATGCATCCTTGACATCGATTACACATACATTTGATCCGTTGTCCCAACAACCACACATCGCGATTACAATGACGCATTATCTCATCTTCCCCAGAACTGCTTGAGGAGGTTGATGACATCTTATGTACAAACCAGAAAACACAAAATCATAATATGTTTTTAATGAAAGTATAAAAATCGCATGTATTAACGCGGCTATTTCCTAAAAATTGTGTGTATTAACGCGGCTATTTCCTAAAAATTACGTGTATTAATGCGGGTAATTCTTGCAAAACGCGTGTATAAACGCAGCTAAGTTATCATACACGCGAATATACACGCGAATATACACGCATTTATAAACGCGACGATCTGTTTAAACTAAAAATAGCCCGCCTTCCCCAAATAAAGATTTTGAACTAACATATCTGTTCTTTTTTGTTTTCGCCTCTTCCAACAGAAACGAAACCTAAGTGCAAGGAGGGAGCAGAGAAGGAGCACACACGGGAGGAAACCGACCAAGAAAGAAGACTCACTTTTTCAGAGGTGAGTCAGTTTGTCCTTTGCCTTGTCTCCTTCCTCAGATTTGTTTATGCTATTTTCTCTTTGCTTTTTGGGTTTGTCTCCGTCCTTTTGCTTCTGTGCACACGATTTTGGATGAACGATTCTGACAAGGGCGACAGTGGGCCTTTTATAAGGACACATTGTCGGAGGTCGGTCGCTTTCAAAATTTTTTTTGCGCAGGTCGCGTGTAGAAACGCGTGTATAAATGCGTGTATCCTGTCTGCACAGACTGTTCACGCGGATATACACGCGTTTTTGGATGGGTGTATACACGCGTTTTTTGACGGGTGTATACACGCGTTTCTGGATGGGTGTATACACGAGACTGCCTTTCCTGTTTCTATGGTTTGCAGGCTGATAGGTGACTTGAATGATGATATTTGTGTGAGTCAAGAGATAGCCCATGATGTACATGAGGATTATTTTTGTAGATTCTTTATGGATATTCCAGGTTCTTCATCCGATCCATTTACGTACAGCAATTGGCTGATGGAGATGCTAAATCATTTTGGGCACCATCCTGGTCCAGTTGAGCTTACAGAGTACATGTATGCCCATCCCCCTCCTTCCATGCCTGGTGTCTATACCCCTACCGCGAGTATCCAGGGCACTCGAGTGCTGTCTATGCCTACGAGTCCGACGAGACGACATGTAGCTTCTCCTCTTCCACGTCCACCGAGGAGACATACCTCGTCCCAGACACACTCACACACACCCTCACAGCCACCATCACGTGCTCCCTCAAAGCCACCGTCACGTCAGGGCTCACAGCCATCGTCACGTAGATAATCCCCCAGTCGTGACTCCACCCGGAGCAGTAGGAAGAGTGGGAGTGGAGGATGCGGCGGGTGCTTTGGTGGAGGAGGTGGGGGGTAGTAGGGCACGCGGTGAGAGAGGAGATAGAGGGAGAAGAGTTAGAGGAGACAGTTCGGAAGAGGAGGAGATGAGAGAGGTGGAGGGAGTGATCTGCTATGATGTGACGGATAGGGGCGGGATAGTGATGGATGCGAGGGGGAGGGAGGTAATGGAGTACATGCGTGGGGTAGTATCAAACTTGTATAGAAATTGTTTTATTAAATTTAAAGATCAAAATAGCCGATTAGTTGGGGAGGTGATAGAGGCTGTACATAGTCGGTACCCCAATCCCCCACATGCTACATTCTCGGATGTATGGGGAAGGACGTGAATAAGGGAGATCTTAAGTAATAAAAGATCTCACCTTAAAAAACTCGCGTACGATGATGGGCTAAATGTAGCTGCTGCTGGTGGCTATCTTGCCGAGAAACCTGCCCTGCGCACAAACGCGAGTGGAAGGAGGCAAAGAAACGAGCAGAGGGTGGCATGAAGAGCAGGCAACATGTGGAGGCACGACGGATCCAGATGGAGACCATTGGATCTTCGCATTTCGGATCTGGCGGCGTCGAGTCATGGGAGGTAGAGTTTGTATCTTGCCACTTTATTTGATTGTTTACTTAATTCATTGATTCTATGATTGTTTTAATCTTACAAATTGTGTTGATTATGATACAGCGACGACGGGTTACGGGGAGGAAGCCCACAACCCACGATACTGTGTATGCTCGCCGGCATAGCAGACGTGACATGTGGGCCATCTTCAGAGCCGAGGGACGTATTACGGACATGCAGTTTGAGATGGCCATGAGACTATACGGTCGACAGGTACTTGAAAACTCTAAATGAATGATTTTGGTTTATTGAATTACATATATATATACTTATATACTATATATTACTTGAACAGGCACAAGCTGGTGATGATCCACCCGCCGCCACTGTAGAGGGTGGACGTGAGCACTACTCATCAGACATTCCGACCGATGTGAGCTCATCTGAGCATGGAGGGAGCACCGAGTCATCATCTGGGTCTGAGTAGTACTCAGACTTATAGTATCACATTCCATATTGAGGATGTGGTTGTATATATTTTTTTGTAAACTGAAGCCATGGGCTACTTCGAGATATGGACTCCCTTGTATATATGTGTGAAATTTTTATAGTAATATTGAATCGTGAATCGATAGTATTACATTCATGTCTGTCAAGAATCGTGTATTGACAATGTATGCATTCATGTCGTTCTTGTCTTAATCTTCCTCGTGGATATGTTCTTCGTGGATGGTCTAATGCACCAAAAAAAAAATTCCAGAGAGTGTTATTGGGTGCTGGAATGCTGGAATAGCATTCAGGCACCAAATAGCACTCTCTGGATTTTTTTTTCGCTCTCTGTTTGCGTGTATAAACGCGTCAGAACTGCTAAAAGTCGCGTGTATATACGTGGAAAATCTGTAAAATACGCGTGTATAAACGCATCAAATCTGAGAAATACGCGTGTATAAGCGCATCTAAAGTAACAACGTGTCTAAATGCATCTGACCTGACAGAACATGTGTATACGCCCGTGTATGAGCGCGTCTGAGTAGTCCTATACATGCGCTTTTACACGCATGTCTCTGGTCGTGATGATACACGCGCTGATACATGGGCCCGCTACCTTTTTTCACAAGTCATTTTTAGCTAGGAGCGGGGGTATGAGCCTGATCCCTTGTAGTGTGTATGCATCACTCTCATAACCTGGTGGCTACATCATGTAAACTTCTTCTTGGCAAATCACCATATAAGAACACATTCTTTACATCCATCTGATGTAAAGACCAACCCTTTGTTGAAGACATAGCAATGATAGCTCTCATGGTTGCCATTCTTGAAACCGGGTTGAATGTCCTTCATAGTCAATACGATAAGTCTACGCATAGCCTTTGGCCACCAATCTTTCTTTATACCTCCTCACTGAACCATCAACATTATGCTTGACTTTATACACCCACTTATATCCAATTGCCTTCTTTTGCTTAGGCAAAGGCACTAATTCCCATGTTGCATTTGCATCCAATGCTGCCATCTCCTCATTCATGGCATCTTCCCATTTCTTATTTCCAAGTGTTTGCTTAAAACAAGTGGGCTCTAATTCCTATATTGCTTTAACCATGTAAGCATAATGATAGGCTGTATATTCATCATATCTTGACAACCTGTTACTGTCAATAGGGTACCTGACCCTCATAGACCTACATACACCTGGATCACTTCCAGGTATCCTCAAAACAACCCTCGTTTTCCTTACACTAGGAGTAACAACAGATTGGATTCCAAGCTCCTCATCAAGGTTGTCGCTAGAGTCACCATCCACATATGAGTGACCTGCTGATAGATTAGACACAAAGAATTGATCTACCTTTTCCTTCCCTTTGCATGATGCATGTGTACCTACATTTGTCCTCAACCTGTGGCTAACATTGGATCCATTGCTAGAGGACTCTCCAGGTCCACTAAGCACGTGTGATTGCTGCTCTACATGTGGTGTAGCATCAACACTTCTTACATCTACATCTTTTGTTATCTTCACTGCTGGTACATACTAGCTACTCATCTCGTTAAAAACATCATCTTTGCTTACTCGCAACTCACAAGTGGTAGGGTTATAACATCTATAAACTTTCTGCTCCATAGCATAGCCAATAAAGATGCATTTCTCTATCTTTAGATCCAACTTTATTCTCACTTCATCAAGAACATGCACATATGCAATACACCTAAACACTTTCAAGTGAGACACATCTGGTCTTTTTCCTGTAAACTCTTGTTTACGTTGTTGGGATAACAAGAAAGCAAAACACCTCTATAGCAATGTCTCCCAAAAGTGCTCAAGACACAAGATCAGCACCACAAATCACAACACACAATCCTCCATGAACCATGAGGACTCAAAGAAATGATCTCTTGGGAGTTTACTAGCACACGCCCACCCGAAAGATCACTCCATACACCCAGAAAGCACCTGTCTTGACATGGAATTACGACACATGTCTACCAATGCACTTGAAGGCAAGAGCTTCCTCTTCAGCAATTCAACACTCCAAGTCATCCACTTCGAACATATCTCTCATAATTTGTGTACATATGGAGGTAGCGCCCACTACACGGAATTACACCAAAGCTGCCATAAACTGTAGCAAAATTGACGACAAGGAGATGTTGTCCTGTGTTGACACTTCTCTATCTCTCTTCTGACTTATCTAGACTGACTTCTACCTTAGAATTCTGATGCAGAATTCTACTTCCAAAACCTTTACAGAAACAAACCTTTCCCTCTGTGTCCTACACACTCTCCCTAGCCCTCAGACTACCTCACCATGCAAAGATACCACACAATTGGCTCTCTAATGCCTACTGTTGATCCACAGATGCCTCCGAATGACTATCCTCTCAAGGTTGAAAAATCTGACTCATTTGAAGCATGCTCTCTTTTCTTTGGGTTAGCTGACATACTCAAGCTCTCAAAACATTCAAACCCAACCAATATCCATCACTACATGCCCTCAACTGATAGTAACTGATATCTTTCTTCCTCAGTAACACCTTATGTCCACTAGCCTTTTTATTGCTAACTGCTAATAGTCTAGATTCTTAGCGCTGACCCATACACACTTCTCTCAAGTTTAAACAGGTTAGAGAAAGCCTTTTGTATCATATTTTTGAAGCTCAGCTGACACCAAATGACCCTGTACCCTTTCTCAATAGATTCTAACTCAGAATCTGGTCTCTAGTCGCCAAACGGGTTCACTCAAGGGTTCGACCCTCATGTATTCTATGAAAACACCACACATATCATAGCTAAACATCAAAGTAGAAAACTGACACAACTGACATAAGCTCCTCTCTGTCTTCTTCATATACAAAATCATTGTAGTGTCTCAACCATGAGACATGGGAAAAATCAGACAAGAAGAAACTTCATGAAAAACTCAAAGAACATCCAAAGATAGACCTTGACAATAGTACTTCAAAGCCCCATCTTCAGTGGCCACTGTCGGAGAGGGTGGTTGCAAGATGAGGTTATCTAGTTTCATGTCGTGGGCGCCCTTGGCTTTAGCTGAAAAACAGGCATTTTTTCAAGAAGAATAGCCAATCTCTCATAGTTAGCCAAGGAGTTTCACTTCAAGGTCTTCTAATGATACATCATATGCAAAGTTGGGCACCTAAAACTATAATATGATCGAATATCCAATAATTGCAAATCCCCTTTTCTTTGGGAACCAAGTTTGTATACAGGCCCTGTCCTAGGTTTAGACAGGTATAGTGAATGTGAGTAAATTGCCTATAACTTTTACATTATTACTCATACGATGTTCTCACTTTGCATATCACAAATACAAATAACATAGAGCTTAACTTGATTTATCGAGTAATTTTTGATGTGTTCTACTATTTTCTATATTATTTAAAAGATATTAGAATTGTTAAAAAATATACTATTTTATCCTCCTACCACATCTACCATTTAAAATGCTCAAATTGTATGGATCTAGTGATGATTAGATTGGGAAAGATTAGTATAATGTGGGTATAAGATAAAATTACAAATCTAACGGTTTGATTTTTGTAGATTTACTTTGGAAAATTTATCATGACTGTGAGAGGCCCATTAAATCAATAGTAATTTAATTCTAGAAAATTAAATATTGAATCTTTCAATCTAAAAACTCAAGGGATCAATACTCTTGTTGCCATGAATTTATCAAAAAAAATTTGGCTTGATTTGAGTATGGGAAGGTCCATTTTCAATCCTCCCAAGTGAAAATTCCCATATTGTGTCCACTCTCCCCTTTTCAAGTCTAAAACCAATCCTAGTTAGGTTTGGAAATCTAGGCTTGGTAAACTTCACAGCTTAGGTTTCATTCCATGTGTGAGGCTTGGGTAGGCCCAAACCTTATATATGCATGCCACTTTATGTCCACGTGAGCATCGAGAGGATCCACATAAGCAGCTTGCCACCTCAGCTTGCCACCTCCACCCTCCATGTCAACATGGTCAACCTAGTTGACTCCCCACCTCATCATCCTAGTCATCATTAATGCCACATCATCTTGCCACCTTTGCATGCCACCTCGCACATGGTGACATGGCATGCCACATCATGGAATTGCCACATCAACCATAATAGTGCCACATGTCAAGAGAATGCCACGTGTCATGCACGCTTGTGACACGTGGCGTCTCCTTCCCACCTCCCCTCTTTTTTCAAAAACATATTTTTGGAAAAGTTAATTTAGTAATTTAGAGAAATAGAATATAGAAATTTAAATAATAAAATATATGTAACTTATTAAATAAAAGAATTTAAAATCACTAATTTAAAAGGATTATATTTTGGGATTAGATCAATAAAAATATTATTAAAGATCATATTATTAATCTTAAAAAAACTAAATTTTTTATTTTTATATTTCTTGAAAATTTTTTATGTAGAATAAACCTTTGAATAAAATATGAAAAAAATACATTATTTAAAAAAAGCAGTTATATAATTATAAAATAAAAGATTTCTTTAAAGATATATTTATATATCTGGTAATGATAAATATTTAGACTTGTTAATAAATATTATAAATAATATTAATTTTTAAGTGGATAATAGTTTATCTTTAAATATCTTTATGTTTATCTTAGTTATCCAATCAATCTTAGATAGGAAATCCTGTGAGATTTGAAGTGGATAACCTATTTTTCCTCTATAATCACACATCTCTAGTACTATCCCACACTTATCTGTAGTACTATCCAATCATTGAGCCCTTATAATATTTTCTCTCTTAGCTTCCTTGAGAATGGGTTCTCAAAGTCGTAGGAGTCGGAAACGTGATAGGACTAGACTCCCCCCCATCCACCAAGTTCAAGAGGAGGAGAGGAGAAGGGTAGCTCGTGAGAGAAAGAGAGAGTGGAGAGCACGTCAACGAGCAACACCTTCCGTTGGCGATGATCCAAGCCTTGCTCCTCCTCTTCCACTTCCTCTCCCTTCGCCCTCTTCCCCCCCACTACCCCTTAGTTTAGATAATCCACATGAACCCGCCCTTCTTGAGTCCTCTCTTCTACAAGAACCCACCCCCCCTCCTTTGGGCGCCCTTCGTGTGGATATGAAAGAACTATCAAAGTCAGGGGCACATCGTCGTGCCCATGCAATCTTCCAATCCTATTTCAAAGACCTCACGTCTTCATCACAGGCATGTGTGCTTGATGCTTTGATTGATCTGCCCAACATGGCCAACTGCAGGGCGCTTTCCGACATTGGAGGTCGAAGAGAGAGGAGAGCTGGCATGACGGTGCTACAAAGTGTTCGTCATTCCTATATAGTTAACAAGAAGAGGAACTCTGCGGACGCTTTGGCTGCTCGACGGGCTATTGTGGCAGCCATAAGTAGCTCCCAAATGAAGGGTAAGGTTAGTGCCACATCTCGCATCCTTTCCATAGCACCACACGCACTTAGAGTTGGGTCTATTAGGCGACAAAGTTTAGATGCCAATGAGGTTGGTGCTATGTGGGCGAGTAGTGGTCGTGTAGCTAGGCATGATCGCCTACTAGATGAAACCACTAGAACCTTGATAGAAAGTTTTTGTGAGGAGAATTGTCGTGCATCGCCAGTTTTCAAGAAAGCTTTGCGTAAGAGAGTGACAAGAGGAGTGTTCATTGAGCACGGTGCTTGCTTTCTTGAAATGTCCCAAACTGAGTTGTATTCTCAGTTTGTGGCTTCGTATCCAGAGCTTAAAATTGGGCAAAGGTCATTTGAGGGGTGTAAGCCTTGGTTTGTGAGGTACTCACGTCAGCGTGACACATGTTGTTGTCGCTACCATGTTGAGTTCAATCTTTTTTATGATGTGTTCCGTTCTCTTAGTGGGCATAGAGAGTTGCCTCGTAGTCCACGTGATTTCATCCACTCTCTTTTGTGTGCACGCACGGAGGATGCCCAGTTCCATAGGATGCCTTGTGTGGAGAGCAATTGCACATCATGTGGTTCACTTGCACATCTACAGATGGTAGATCTTGATGCAAGTGACCAAGAGATAGTGGCATGGCAACGTTATGAGTATGTGACACACCAGCTCCAGAGTGGTGGATAGTCCAGGAAGTTGCAGCTCGTGGACAAACATACACCACGTTGTCACTTCACAGCCACATTTAGGGAGCAGATCTACCCCTACATACGGCACAGTCATTGTGCCAAGTGGCAGGATCGTCAGTTCCGAGCATGCCTAGCAGAGTTTCCTATTGGTGTGGTCGTCTCTGTGATTGATTTTGCAGAGAACTACACTTTCACACCTTTTCAGGAGATACAATCTGAGTATTACTTCTCAGAGCAGGTAATGGTTATATTTTGTAATATTTGTTTTATGTTTGAGCTTCATTACTTAATTGATTTTTTGTGTCCTAAACGTATGTATTGCTTCCCTCACCAGGTTGCTATTTTGGTCCACATTAGCTATCAACATGCAGAGGCTCATGTAGATGGGATAGCGAGTACCCCCGAGACCCGTGTCATTATTCGAGAGTATCATTTCTATATCAGTGATGATCGTTCACATGATGCACATTTTGTGCAACACTGTTTTCGTCTCCATGACGATTTTTTAGGAGATTGTGGGATCAGACATGTCCAGCGATGGGTTTGGTCGGATGGGTTTGGTCGGATGGTTGTGGCGCACAGTTCAAGTCATCACGTCAATTCTATTGGCTCTACAGGTTGTACTTATGGCTTTCTTACATTTACAAATTAAACTAAATTCACTAGAACATCTTAAAGAAAACAATAACTAAGACTATCTTTTATGGATTTATAGGTGGCATGTGCAGTCTAGTATCCCAGTGATTTGGTCATTCTTTGAGACTGGTCACGGGAAGGGTGAGCATGATGGTGCAGGCGCGTGTGTGAAACGTGCCTTGAGGCGTCATCAACTGCGACAGGATGCTCAGTGGTTCAGAGATGCGGGCCACGTAGTCGAGTGGTGCTCCCAACATTTGTGTGGGAGTGCAGCATCATCGTACCCCAGACGTGATGCTCGGATTGTCAGGAGATTTTTTTGGCATGTCGATGGTGGCACGATTGACCGCAGAGCCTCCCATGATTGTGACACAGTACCTGGCACCTTGGGCTTACATTCCATCAGGAGCACGTGCATGGCGGCCCCCACGATTTACACACGACGGTTTGCATGCTTCTGTGGAGCATGTATGGATGGCGATTGGTCACATTGTGCCTCGAGAGGATGGGCAGATGCATGGATACAGACATTCCTCTCCCCCGAGCATCCTTCACATCCACCAGTGGTGTCTGATGAGCACACAGGTCCTGCGTTCATGGTCAGTTATGATGACCTGACAGATTTGCTACAGGAGGGTGATGTATTTGCTGTTATTGCCAGTGAGGGAAATAGCGAGGGAGTAGACTACTATCTGATGAGTTGCACTAGGCCAAAGTGCATGCTTGACCAGGATACAGTGGATGATCATGGGTTTTCTTATGATGCCCATAGCATGATTGTGGCAGGCCGGTTCTACCAGCAGATTCGACTTCATCGGGGGAGTCTTGAGTTCCAGCAGTGGAAGTGGGAGTTAGAGGCATTTCAGTTCTCTCATCTAGTGGTTGCTACCAGGCTCACTCTTGTTCGAGTACAGAGCCGAAAACACAGTTCTCACCCTCGTTTTCGGCTTCGAGTGGATGACCATGAGAGCATTCTAGAGCAGTTGAGAGCTAGAGAGGGTGCTGCTGACTAGATCTCTATCTTGATAGTGACTAAACTCAGACTAGCTGGGTTAGCTCACTTACATTGTACTTAGATTTTTGGGTTGTGACTAACCTCAGACTAGCTGGGGTAGCTCATTTTCATTCTGATGTACTTATTTGATGTTTATATCATTATGAGTTTTCTCATTATTGAATATCATTACATTTTAGTTGATGTTCTTGATTTTATTATATTTTTTAACACTTTGGCTATCATATTGTTTGTTGAAAATCTCCATGCCATTGTACCCAAACATGCTCTGATGGTGACCAAACTTTGCAAGCATGGGGAGGGGACCCACCCCCACATGCTTGCAAAGTTTGGTCACAATCAGAACATGTTTGGATTGGCAATGGGCGCCCAGTGCGGGTTTTCCAAGTCTCTTGGTGCTTAAGAGGCCATGGAAAATCCGGGCCTTCCCCATACCATCGTACCCAAACATGCTCCGATGGGGACCAAACTTTGCAAGCATGTGGAGGTGGGTCCCCCCCACATGCTTGCAAAGTTTGGTCCCCATCAGAGCATGTTTGGATTGGCAATTGGTGCCTAGTGCGGGTTTTTCAAGTCTCTTGGTGCTTAAGAGGCCATGGAAAATCCGGGCCTTCCCCATACCATCGTACCCAAACATGCTCCGATGGGGACCAAACTTTGCAAGCATGTGGGGGTGGGTCCCCCCCACATGCTTGCAAAGTTTAGTCCCCATCAGAGCATGTTTGGATTGGCAATTGGCGCCTAGTGCGGGTTTTTCAAGTCTCTTGGTGCTTAAGAGGCCATGGAAAATCCGGGCCTTCCCCATACCATCGTACCCAAACATGCTCCGATGGGGACCAAACTTTGAAAGCATGTGGGGAGGACCCACCCCCACATGCTTGCAAAGTTTGGTCCCCATCGGAGCATGTTTGGGTACGATGGTATGGGGAAGGCCCGGATTTTCCATGGCCTCTTAAGCACCAAGAGTCTTGAAAAACCCGCACTGGGCGCTAATTGCCAATCCAAACATGCTCTGATGGGGACCAAAATTTGCAAGCATGTGGGGGGGACCCACCCCCACATGCTTGCAAAGTTTGGTCCCCATCGGAGCATGTTTGGGTACGTTGGCATGGGGAAGGCCCGGATTTTCCATGGCCTCTTAAGCACCAAGAGACTTGAAAAACCCGCACTCGGCGCCAATTACCAATCCAAACATGTTCTGATTGTGACCAAACTTTGCAAGCATGTGGGGGGGACCCACCCCCACATGATTGCAAAGTTTGGTCCCTATCGGAGCATGTTTGGGTACGATGGCATGTGGAAGGCCGGGATTTTCCATGGCCTCTTAAGCACCAAGAGACTTGAAAAACCCGCACTGGGCGCCAATTGCCAATACAAACATGCTCTGATGGGGACCAAACTTTGCAAGCATGTGGGGGGGACCCACCCCCACATGCTTGCAAAGTTTGGTCCCCATCGGAGCATGTTTGGGTACGATGGTATGGGGAAGGCCCGGATTTTCCATGGCCTCTTAAGCACCAAGAGACTTGAAAAACCCGCACTGGGCGCCAATTACCAATCCAAACATGTTCTGATTATAACCAAACTTTGCAAGCATGTGGGGGGGACCCACCCCCACATGATTGCAAAGTTTGGTCCCCATCGGAGCATGTTTGGGTACGATGGCATGGGGAAGGCCCGGATTTTCCATGGCCTCTTAAGCACCAAGAGACTTGAAAAACCCGCACTGGGCGCCAATTGCCAATACAAACATGCTCTGATGGGGACCAAACTTTGCAAGCATGTGGGGGGGACCCACCCCCACATGCTTGCAAAGTTTGGTCCCCATCGGAGCATGTTTGGGTACGATGGCATGGGGAAGGCGCGGATTTTCCATGGCCTCTTAAGCACCAAGAGACTTGAAAAACCCGCACTGGGCGCCAATTACCAATCCAAACATGTTCTGATTGTGACCAAACTTTGCAACATGTGGGGGGGACCCACCCCCACATGCTTGCAAAGTTTGGTCCCCATCGGAGCATGTTTGGGTACGATGGTATGGGGAAGGCCTGGATTTTCCATGGCCTCTTAAGCACCAAGAGACTTGAAAAACCCGCACTGGGCGCCAATTGCCAATCCAAACATGTTCTGATTGTGACCAAACTTTGCAAGCATGTGGGTGGGACCCACCCCCACATGCTTGCAAAGTTTGGTCCCCATCGGAGCATGTTTGGGTACGATGGTATGGGGAAGGCCCGGATTTTCCATGGCCTCTTAAGCACCAAGAGACTTGAAAAACCCGCACTCGGCGCCAATTACCAATCCAAACATGTTCTGATTGTGACCAAACTTTGCAAGCATGTGGGGGGGACCCACCCCCACATGCTTGCAAAGTTTGGTCCCCATCGGAGCATGTTTGGGTACGATGGTATGGGGAAGGCCCGGATTTTCCATGGCCTCTTAAGCACCAAGAGACTTGAAAAACCCGCACTGGGCGCCAATTGCCAATCCAAACATGCTCTGATTGTGACCAAACTTTGCAAGCATGTGGGGGGGACCCACCCCCACATGCTTGCAAAGTTTGGTCCCCATTGGAGCATGTTTGGGTACGATGGTATGGGGAAGGCCCGGATTTTCCATGGCCTCTTAAGCACCAAGAGACTTGAAAAACCCGCACTGGGCGCCAATTACCAATCCAAACATGTTCTGATTGTGACCAAACTTTGCAAGCATGTGGGGGGGACCCACCCCCACATGCTTGCAAAGTTTGGTCCCCATCGGAGCATGTTTGGGTACGATGGTATGGGGAAGGCCCGGATTTTCCATGGCCTCTTAAGCACCAAGAGACTTGAAAAACCCGCACTGGGCGCCAATTGCCAATCCAAACATGCTCTGATTGTGACCAAACTTTGCAAGCATGTGGGGGGGACCCACCCCCACATGCTTGCAAAGTTTGGTCCCCATCGGAGCATGTTTGGGTACGATGGTATGGGGAAGGCCCGGATTTTCCATGGCCTCTTAAGCACCAAGAGACTTGAAAAACCCGCACTGGGCGCCAATTACCAATCCAAACATGTTCTGATTATGACCAAACTTTGCAAGCATGTGGGGGGGACCCACCCCCACATGCTTGCAAAGTTTGGTCCCCATCAGAGCATGTTTGGGTACGATGGCATGGAGATTTTCAACAAACAATATGATAGCCAAAGTGTTAAGAAATATAATAAAATCAAGAACATCCACTAAAATGTAATGATACTCAATAATGGAGATTTTCAACAAACAATATGATAGCCAAAGTGTTAAGAAATATAATAAAATCAAGAACATCAACTAAAATGTAATGATACTCAATAATGAGAAAACTCATAATGATATAAACATCAAATAAGTACATCAGAATGAAAATGAGCTACCCCAGCTAGTCTGAGGTTAGTCACTGCCCAAAAATCTAAGTACAATGTAAGCTAACCCAGCTAGTCTGAGTTTAGTCACTATCAACAACAACCCAATCAAAATCGTCATCTCTAACTGCCGGTCGACGTGCGCGTCGAGGCTGCTGTGCACGTCGAGGAGGCTGTGCCGGCTGCGAGGGTCGTCGAATGTCTGCGGGGAGGTCTGCCTCAAAGGAAGGATCGTGAGCTGGTGCCGGTGTACTCGGGAGCTCACGAGTCCCAAAAGCTGCTATGGCCCTCTCTCTCTCTCTACGTCGTGCTAATGCAAGACGCCTCTATCTGTAAACCCAAAATCGATAATCTGCAATGGTGCGTGTCTGCCACTCTGCTCGTGTAAGCTCCTCTGCTGTAAGGACACGCTGCTCATGAGAAGCAGCACTGCTGCTAGCACCATCACCCGCTGTGCCACTAGGGCCAGCACCACCCACGCGCTCAAATGCTGTCACCTGGCTCTCATGTAGGACTCTCTGGTAAGCGTTGAACTCATGTGAGCTCCACTCTATCTCAGGAGGCACCTCAGGCTCCTGGGCTCTATCGTCGAAGGCGTCGAGTCCCAAGTCCATAGCTGATGTAAAGTCGACAGGCCTGCCAGTCCTGGCATCTACTCGTACAAGGCCTGGGTGAAGATCATCGATGCCCAATACCCTGTACGTCGCTAAGTCCACGCGTGCACGGCAGGATGGGCATGTTGAGAACCGGACGAGCTCCTGGGTGATGCAAGACAAGTGGAAAATATGTCCACATCCTAGGGCATATCCTCCTGTACTATCAATGTCCTCGATACATAAACAGCAGCACGCATCACGTAGGAAGGGTGGTGCATCCTGCGGGAGAGGTCGTCGAAAAACCTCTGTGAGTGACAGGCCGTGGATATAACGGTAGGTAAGGCACTGTCACGTCCGATGATCTACGATACTCTCGAACATGCAGCATCAGCTGCTCTGCCCTGTGCTGGGCAATCTGCTCCATAATCTGATGATGCTGTGCCTCAGCTCTGGAGCTCTCTACCTCGGTCCGAGCCTACGCAAAAAAGTAAAGCATTAAAATATTTGATTAGTCTCTCATTAGGTATTACTTAAAGAAATTTGTAACTTAAACGTGCAAGAGAAACCTACCTGCTGGATGTCGGACTCTCTCAGATGCTGTGCCTCTGCAGTAGCTGCCTCTGCCATCTGTAATGCAGCTCGGAGGCGGTCTATCTCCGCTCTCGCCTCTACCAACTCTTGAGTGAGCCTCTGAGTGGCAGGTGTGGGAACCTGCGTGACACAATCAACCATGCTGCTCATGTAAAAATATAGAAAAGTACATATAAACATGAAGATAAATGACCAAAAAAACTTAAGACGTAATATATATGTAAATACCTCCACATCTGTCGTCGGTATAGATCGTGAGAATAGGCGCACCACGTGCTGGATGCTCTCCGTGGTACTCCGTACGTCAATGCCGACCTGCGTGCCAAGAGCCTCTATTGTCGACAATGGCACAAATGAAGGATCTGTGGTAGGTGCTACACGAAGGGCGGGTGGAGGCCGCCTACCCTGGTCCTGGAGACGGCCTCGGCCAGCACCACCACCCGGACGATGGCTGGTGTAATCGACCTCCTCCCCTAAGACAAACTCCGCATATAACTGCTTTGCGAAGTATATGGGAATCTGGCGGTTGTTCGGCATCCTCCCATATGCGGCAACATATCGACTATAGATATGTGCCGCCATACGAGGATGCGAACACCGCGAAATAGTGAGGGGCTTGCCCGCCCCGGGCCTCATCCCACGACTATCGAGGAAAAGATCTAGGAAAGCCCCATCCCTAATAGGAGCAAGATCACAGACCTGACGATATGTCAGGCCATGTGACACAGGAGCAGCGCGATGGTGTGCTATCCACTCATCTACATAAACAATATCGTGAAGGCTACGAAGGGATGCAAGCATCGCCTCCAAGTCTGCCACGATATGTAATGTAGACGGAGTGTCTCTAGCACTCCTACGGATAGCCGCTAACTCACGGTCTATCTCCGCGATGAGGTCCGCAATAGATGAGCGGCCCTCCTCGTGGCCCTCCTCGTGGCCCTCCATGCTAAAACCTAGGCCAAATGTGAAGGGTCCAATGTGAAGGGTCTAATGTGAAAGGTCTAATGCTTAGTGCTAAGTAGCACTAATGAAGCTAAAAACAAAGCTAATGGGCTCACTAACACTAATCCAAATCAAGAGCGCAAGAGAGTGAAAACGACTTGTGAAAATGAGGCAAAAAAAAAAGTTTTTCGGTTTTATAACCTCGATCGAGGTTCGGAAACATCATGCAATTTAGGGTTTGCAAGATTAACGCTCTGGATATTAGGGTTAGTGCAACATACGGCCAAGATACACACCTAATTCTAGGGTTGGGGAAGGATCGACGGCTGAGATTTGATATTACTATCTCGTTCGAGGTAAATGAACGGCCACGATTTAAAGGCATTACCACGACAAGGTATCTCGACGGTCAAGATTCATTATATACCTCGATCGAGATATTTAAACGGCCGAGATCGCATCTTCCAGCGTACGTGAATGGACGGTTTAGATTGCGTTTCCGTACCTCGATCGAGATAATTGGACGGTGGATATTGCATCTACGTATCTCGATCGAGATAATCGGACGGTGCAGATTGAATCTATGTATCTCGATCGAGATATTCGGACGGCTGAGATTTGAACTCAGTATCTCGATCGAGATATGGGGACGGTGGAGATTGTATCCGATTACCTCGAACAATGAATGGTCGCGATTGGATGTATATTTCTCGTTCGAGATACGTGGACGATGGAGATGTGCTAGTCAAATATGCCTACGGGGATACAGCGTGGCCCTGATGTGGATCCGAGTGGCATAGATATCTCGATCGAGATATTGCGGTGGCGGTGACATGTATTGGTGACATGGATGACGCCTGGAAACTCGGACCTGCTAGCGTGGCATTAGTTGGCATCTCGATCGAGATATGTCGATTTAGGCTCGGGAGGCACGTGTCGTCTTTTGATTCGCGGCACTATCACGATCGAGGTACTCCGCCCGAGATGCATGGATGTCCCAATTTTGGAGAGAGTGAATGAAAGTGAGTACCCTCATCTTGCAACCACCCGAGAAGAAATCAAACTAGATCATGTATCTAACAGAGGAGATGCTTTGAGAACCCTCAGACATACTATCCAACATCCAACCCTCTCTCTACTTTGATCCACGAACTACTCTTCTCAAGTTACGCTGGTCATCATTGTCCATTGAAAAGAACTGCAGGAACTCTAGCCTGCATGCATCAATTAGGCGCACAAATCTGCAGGAGACTCTCAACTGCAACCTTACCTCTGATCATCTCTTTTTCCCATCCTCGTGTGTCCCCTAAAAATCATCTTTTTTCGCCTTCGTAGAGCCGATGCCGCCTTCGCCTTCTTTTTAGAACCTTGCCCCACCCTGTCTCCTCGTGGTCGCCATATACCTTCTATTTTGAATTGCACACCTGCGCCTTTTCTCTTGGTTGCCACAGGCCTTTTTCACCATCCTGGATTGACCATGCATCACCATTTTTTGCCTTTGCATTGTGTTTGTGAGGGATTTATTCTGCTCTTCACATATAGCCCTCCTGGATCAAAGGGGAACAACAAAATGTTCCAAAACCACTTAACTGCACTGATCCAACTGCCCGGATCAACAACCTGCAGCCTGTCTTCAAACTGCAACTGTGCCTTTCCCTTTGCAACTAGCTGCATCATCCAAGCGCACTTACCATCTAGCTCTCCTCTTGTCTCTCCATCCTTATCAACCCTCCTTTGCTCACATGCTTCAAAACATTTGCACTCATCTCTTCCCCTATCACACCCCTACACATGTTTCCACTCGATACATCTCCATCATCATAAAAAACTTTCCCAACTAGACCATCTTGAGCTCCATCAAACAAAGAGCCCAAATCAAACACTTGCTCAGCATTCTGCATCTCTTGGTCAACATCCACAAACTCTTTATTCTCCAACCTGCTCACGGCATTCAAAACCTGATTATCTCCCACGCATTTTTTCAGCATTCTCCTGAGCATCAAATAGCTCACCATCATCCATATCTAGATACTTTTCAAACAAATCATGGACACCTTCCAAGGTGTCATCCCACAGCAGATCCTCAACACTATCTACATCACAACCCATATACTCATGTGCACATGGGTTCTAAATAAGGTTTGTAAACCCCCAAAAAAAAAAACTAACCATCATACTTTCATCCGCTTATGCACACATATATACAATAGGTACAAAAAGTTGAGTTTTTTTCCAAAATGCGCGTGACATAGTTTGCCACACCCCAAGTCTGCTTGATGATTCATGGTCAGCAGCAGAAAAGAGAAGTTGTAAGTCCATCGATGAAGTATCACTTTCCTCCTCATGATCAGAAAACACATCAGAATTTTCTTCATCTTTAACCACGGACATCAACCTTGTAAAGTACTTTTTCAACCTGTATCCATTCACACGTGATTTATGTGGAGTGCCATCTAAATCAGCAAGGAGATACGTACCATTTGGAAATGTGTTCATTACCATGAAAGGACCTTGCCATTTGATTTGAAACTTCTTTTGAAAAGTTTTATCAAGCTTACTATTATAACGAAGAACTATATCACCTTTTTTGATGTCTTTATCCTTCACTTTAGCATTTGCCTTTGCTTGACTAGTCTTCAATACCTGCTCATAGTGTTCAAGGGCAAGCACTCTATCTAATTGCACGCGTTGAAGATACAAAAGCCTTTCTTTGAACTCATCATAACCTTTCTCTTGAAGCTCACACATCAGCCTTAATGCCAGAATCTCTACTTCAATGGGAAGCAAAGCTTCTCTACCAAACACCAAGTGAAAAGGAGAGAAACTAGTACCTGACTTGATTGCAGTCCTATAAGCCCATAGAGCACAAGGTAGTTCTAAATCCCAAGTCTTCACATGATTCTTTGTCATCTTTGTAAGCATTCTAATGAGCTCTCCATTGAACCTTTCATTCATACCATTGCATTGAGGATAGTATGGAGTAGTGTACCTGCGATGTATATGAAGTTTCTCACATAGAAAGTTCACAAGCTCTCCTCTGAAACCTGGACCTTTGTCAGAAAGTAGCTCCAAAGGCATGCCAAATTTACAACAAATGTCTTCATAAACAAATTTGGAAACATCTTTACTTGTAACATGCTTCACGCCTTTAGCTTCAGCCCATCTAGAAAGATAGTCAACAGCAGTGAGTATGTAACATTTACCTCTACCTATCATGGGCAATGGGCCAATTGCATCAATACCCCACTTCTCAAAGACATCATAAGCCAAAATAGTGCCTCTAATTTCTGATTTTAGCACCCTACTTGCCATGCTTTGACATTCCTTGCAAGACTTACACCAATGATGAACATCACGTTGTATACTTGGCCATACATACCCCTCCTGTAAGATCTTATGTAGGGTGATTTTTGAAGCAAAATGGCCGCCACAAGAACCTTCATGATTTTCCTCCAAGATTCTGTAAATTTCCTCTTTCCAAGGCACCCTTCTCATGACAAGATCAGCTCCCCTCATAAACAAAGTATCTCCAAGAAGCACATACCTTTTAGCACGTCGAATAAAGGCGTATTTCTTTGATGACTCCAAACTTGCTGGAAGCATACCTGTTTGAAGAAATTCCTCTTCCTTATCCAAGGTTTCCCTTCCCAAATAAAGAGGAGAATCAGCCCTAATCACATACAATTGCTCTATCATAGTTTGAGCTGCACCATGTGCTTCTTCATTCTGACTTCTGTCAATATGCCTCAAACTCCATGCTTCAAAACGCTTAAGCAAACTCTTCACTCGAAAACACAAAACTTTAAGCCTCTGATTTTTACTCTGCCACACCCCAAGTACTTGCTTTACTACCAAAAGTGCATCACCTCTTACCCTTACACGGCGTATCCCAAGATGTAGGCAAAAGTGGAGACCTTTCTCCAAAGTAGCATACTCTGCTTCATTATTGCTTTGTGCCATAATCTTCAAACCTCTCTTAGTTACCAAAATGCCTTTTGGATCATAGATTACAATCCCCCCTGAAGCTTCACTATGGCTTTTCCTGTAAGAACCATCAAAAAATAATGTAAAAGCATCATCTGTGTCTGGGGCTTCTATGTGCCGCTTCTTCACGATATCCTCCTTGATGAGAAGAGGACTTTCTTTGTATGTAAGCAAATCAGCCAAAGTAGCTCTTGTACTTTCCTCAACAAGAAAAGAAAACTGAAATTCCTGTAGCTCCACAATCCACTTCATAAGCCTCTTTGACAAGTTAGAGCTATTCACCAATTGTGGCAATAGAGTGTAGCTTGTGAGAAAAGTGAATGGCTTTGGAAGAAGGTAATGCCTAAACCTTCTACAAGCATAAACCACACTCACCATAATAAGCTCCACTTCTGTATAGCTTCTCTCTGTCTCCATCTTTACCCTGCTAGCACAATAAACCGGTCTCATATAGTGAGAATCTTTACCTTGTTGAAGAAGCATAGCTCCAATAGCATCCTCACCCACTGTTGGATTAACATAAAATTCTTTATCCCAATTAGGAGCTTGCATGGCTGAAAGAGAACCAAGAACTTCCTTGACGCTTTGAAACACCTCTTCACATTCACTCGTCCACTCTAGAGGATCCAACTTTGCCACTTGTTGTAGAGGATAAAGAATTTGAGAAAATAAAGAAATAAACCTTGACATATACTTCACCTTTTGTATAAATGTAGACAATTGCTTTGTATCCTTGGGTGATGATAAGAGAACCAAAGCCTTGACTTTATCAGGATCCGCTTCAATTCCATTTTCTGAAATCATATGACCCAAAAACTTCACTCTTGGTTGTGCAATATGACACTTCTTTGGATTCAATTGACCGCCACTTTCATCATATCTTCCAAATGCCAACTCAAGCTTTGAGCAATGATCTTTCCTGGAACTATAGACACAAAAATCATCAATAAGATCCTTCACAAACTTTCCAAGGAAAGGAAGGAACACCTTGTTGACACATCTTTGATACCAAGCACAACCATTCATGAGACCAAAAGGGAGAACCCGATAGCAAAAACATCCCCATGGAGTGATAAATGTGGTCTTCTTTTGATCTTCAAGAGATAAAGAAAGCTGAAAATATCCTGAGAATCCATCACATACACTATACCTCTCATGCCCTGCAACTGTATCCAATATGTCATCAATGAAAGGAAGAGGATATGGATCCCTCTTCATTGCTGCATTAAGTGGCTTATAATCCACACAAATCCTCCATTTACCATCCTTCTTTGGTGTAACAACCACAGGACTTACCCAATCTGTAATACTCACAGGACAGATGAAGCCGGCTTTAAGAAGCTTGTCTACCTCTTCTTTAAGAGCATCAAGTTGTACCTGTCCCATCCTTCTTAACTTTTGACGTATGGGTTGAGCCCCTTCCTTGAGTGGAATGTGAATATCCTCTCCCTTAAAACCTCTAATCTCCTCATAAGAAGTGATAAACAAATCACGGAACTGCTCTAGCATATGTAAGTACTCACCTCTCTCATGACTAGTCAAATCTGCAGATAACATGCTTTCGAGAAGCTCCTTCTTCACATGAGGTTGAACTTTGGGTTGCATCAGCCCTTCAATTTGCTCATAAGGACCAGAAGTGCCTTCATCATCCATAAGGTAGATAGCTTTATGATTCATTTTCCCTTCTTCTTCAAGAAACAAGGAGGAGACATCCACATCACTTTCGTAGCTAGAGTTTGATTCACTTTCTTCATCCCTTGAATCTTCTTCATCACTTGAATATTCTTCATCATCACCTTCATCAAATTCAACATCCAAAGGTTGCTTACTTGCCATGTCAAAGCTCTTCTTATCACCCCTTTTGTTGTAGAGGGTTATGGTACCATGTCCCCAATCTTGTATGGCTTTAGTTGCTTGCAACCATGGTCTTCCAAGTATAAGAGGAAAAGCACCAATACCTGCCGGCATGACATGGCAATTGACCAGTGTTTTGACATCAAAAACATCCACCTCCAAGTCCTTTACGATGCCCAAACACTTCACCCTTGCTTGGTTGGCTAGCTTGATGCGAAAACCTGATTTCTTCACAACATTGAGACCTAGCTTTGTCACACATGCTTGAGTAATAACACATACCTGAGCACCACCATCAATGTAAGCCTCTCCAATGCTTTGCTTCCTATGCCATGCATCCACAGTAGGGCATATGTCAGGTAATTCACTAAAAGAGAGAACTCTCACTGATCCCCTAGTAGGCTCTTTCTTCATAGGGTTGACAACCTGTTTCCATTGCTTCTTTAATCTTGGGCAAAGTTGCATGAGTTGACCAAAGGTAATATCCACCTTTCTACTCACTAAATCAGCTCTCAAATTATAATTTGATTGCCCCTCTCCCAATGGCAAGTCTCCTGTATCATAGTGCCGCCTAGGTCTCCTCTTCTTCTTTTCTTTGGTTGCACCCGCTTCACCCTGCTTTCCTTTCTTATGGCTGGGACCTGGATCACTAGCCTCTTGCTCTCTTGTAGCCCTCTTACCCATGGGCATAACCATTGCTTCCGAATCAGCCCTAGCTTTCTCCAAACCAATCACATCTACAACTTTAGTCTTACCCTTCTCTTCAGCTGTCAAACCACTTGGTCCTGCTTCTCCTTTGATTTCAATACCATAATCATGGGAATGTGAAGGAACCTGTGATGGAAGAGGGAACATATCACCACCCATTCTCTTTGGCTTATCACATTGAGGACTCTTATGACCAATTTCTCCACAATTGTAGCATTGAGGAATCTCACCCCTTCCATATGTGCCTCTTCCTCTACCATTTGTTCCTGCTTCATAACTTCCATAACCCCGACCATAACCATAACCTTGACCTCTCCCACCTCCCATCATATGGACGCTAAGATTCTTCATGAGACCAACCACTTCTTGCATATCCCTGTGAAGAACATCAGAAGCTCCCGAAGGGGCACCGCATACTCCTTGAGAAACCTGTATACCATTCCCAATCATTGACTCTTTTATAGGTACTTGTGGTAGATCCATAGCCCTCACTTCAACCTTAGGGTCCACTTTAATTCCAAGCTGATGTAAACGTTGCATCTTCCACTCTTTATTTTTTGCCACTTCAACTGCTTCATCAAATGTCTTTGGTTGCTTTAATTCCACCTTCAAGCGTAGACTAGCCTTCAAACTTCTAAGAAACCTGTTCTTCTTCAACATAATAGGAGGGTTTTCAGCACCTAAAGCCACACACCATCTCTCCCATAACTCATTAAATTTCTTCACATAAGCATCCACGCTTTGGTCTTCACCTTGAACAAGACTTTGAATGGAATGCCATACCTTATCAGGGTCTTCTACCCTCCGAAAACGTTCCAAGAAAACCTGTCGTGCTCCATCATAAGTAACTACTTGAGGTGGCTGAGATGTTTGTACAAAAGCTTGATATTCCCTAAGCCAAGCTCTAGCTTCATCCTTAAGACAAAAAAAGAAGATTCTCAACACAACTGCAGGGTCCTGCCTATCAGCAAGTAAACATTGGAACTCCATGTCTTCAATAAACTTTTCAGCGTTCTCATCTTCATGTCCATGAAACTCGGGAAAATTTGTCGCCATCTTTGACAAAACCTATAAACCCAAGGTCACTTGAAAGCGTTCCTCAGTGGGGGCACCAAAACACTGTTGGGATAACAAGAAAGCAAAACACCTCTATAGCAATGTCTCCCAAAAGTGCTCAAGACACAAGATCAGCACCACAAATCACAACACACAATCCTCCATGAACCATGAGGACTCAAAGAAATGATCTCTTGGGAGTTTACTAGCACACGCCCACCCGAAAGATCACTCCATACACCCAGAAAGCACCTGTCTTGACATGGAATTACGACACATGTCTACCAATGCACTTGAAGGCAAGAGCTTCCTCTTCAGCAATTCAACACTCCAAGTCATCCACTTCGAACATATCTCTCATAATTTGTGTACATATGGAGGTAGCGCCCACTACACGGAATTACACCAAAGCTGCCATAAACTGTAGCAAAATTGACGACAAGGAGATGTTGTCCTGTGTTGACACTTCTCTATCTCTCTTCTGACTTATCTAGACTGACTTCTACCTTAGAATTCTGATGCAGAATTCTACTTCCAAAACCTTTACAGAAACAAACCTTTCCCTCTGTGTCCTACACACTCTCCCTAGCCCTCAGACTACCTCACCATGCAAAGATACCACACAATTGGCTCTCTAATGCCTACTGTTGATCCACAGATGCCTCCGAATGACTATCCTCTCAAGGTTGAAAAATCTGACTCATTTGAAGCATGCTCTCTTTTCTTTGGGTTAGCTGACATACTCAAGCTCTCAAAACATTCAAACCCAACCAATATCCATCACTACATGCCCTCAACTGATAGTAACTGATATCTTTCTTCCTCAGTAACACCTTATGTCCACTAGCCTTTTTATTGCTAACTGCTAATAGTCTAGATTCTTAGCGCTGACCCATACACACTTCTCTCAAGTTTAAACAGGTCAGAGAAAGCCTTTTGTATCATATTTTTGAAGCTCAGCTGACACCAAATGACCCTGTACCCTTTCTCAATAGATTCTAACTCAGAATCTGGTCTCTAGTCACCAAACGGGTTCACTCAAGGGTTCGACCCTCATGTATTCTATGAAAACACCACACATATCATAGCTAAACATCAAAGTAGAAAACTGACACAACTGACATAAGCCCCTCTCTGTCTTCTTCATATACAAAATCATTGTAGTGTCTCAACCATGAGACATGGGAAAAATCAGACAAGAAGAAACTTCATGAAAAACTCAAAGAACATCCAAAGATAGACCTTGACAATAGTACTTCAAAGCCCCATCTTCAGTGGCCACTGTCGGAGAAGAAATCAAACTAGATCATGTATCTAACAGAGGAGATGCTTTGAGAACCCTCAGACATACTATCCAACATCCAACCCTCTCTCTACTTTGATCCACGAACTACTCTTCTCAAGTTACGCTGGTCATCACTGTCCATTGAAAAGAACTGCAGGAACTCTAGCCTGCATGCATCAATTAGGCGCACAAATCTGCAGGAGACTCTCAACTGCAACCTTACCTCTGATCATCTCTTTTTCCCATCCTCGTGTGTCCCCTAAAAATCATCTTTTTTTGCCTTCGTAGAGCCGATGCCGCCTTCGCCTTCTTTTTAGAACCTTGCCCCACCCTGTCTCCTCGTGGTCGCCATATACCTTCTATTTTGAATTGCACACCTGCGCCTTTTCTCTTGGTTGCCACGGGCCTTTTTCACCATCCTGGATTGACCATGCATCACCATTTTTTGCCTTTGCATTGTGTTTGTGAGGGATTTATTCTGCTCTTCACATATAGCCCTCCTGGATCAAAGGGGAACAACAAAATGTTCCAAAACCACTTAACTGCACTGATCCAACTGCTCGGATCAACAACCTGCAGCCTGTCTTCAAACTGCAACTGTGCCTTTCCCTTTGCAACTAGCTGCATCATCCAAGCGCACTTACCATCTAGCTCTCCTCCTGTCTCTCCATCCTTATCAACCCTCCTTTGCTCACATGCTTCAAAACATTTGCACTCATCTCTTCCCCTATCACACCCCTACACATGTTTCCACTCGATACATCTCCATCATCATAAAAAACTTTCCCAACTAGACCATCTTGAGCTCCATCAAACAAAGAGTCCAAATCAAACACTTGCTCAGCATTCTGCATCTCTTGGTCAACATCCACAAACTCTTTATTCTCCAACCTGCTCACGGCATTCAAAACCTGATTATCTCCCACGCATTTTTTCAGCATTCTCCTGAGCATCAAATAGCTCACCATCATCCATATCTAGATACTTTTCAAACAAATCATGGACACCTTCCAAGGTGTCATCCCACAGCAGATCCTCAACACTATCTACATCACAACCCATATACTCATGTGCACATGGGTTCTAAATAAGGTTTGTAAAACCCCCAAAAAAAAACTAACCATCATACTTTCATCCGCTTATGCACACATATATACAATAGGTACAAAAAGCTGAGTTTTTTTCCAAAATGCGCGTGACAACGTGTCATACCATGAACAACTACAGTAGGTGTCATGTTCATAATGTACATAGCAATTGCTACTACTTCTGCCCAAAAATAATGTGGCATATTCTTTTTTGTGAGATCCCCCTGTTCCCACCGAACCGATTCGGGGTACTAGCAGCGGAAGTAGCACTTCTCGCGTGGGACAGGGGTCCCACATTCGAGGCCTAGCCTATGGATATCCGGACAAGAGACTAATCCGACGGTTGTTTCAAAAGCGAACCCGGAAAAACTTTCTTTACCCGGAAAACACGGGCGATTCCACCAAGAAAAAAAACTTTTTACTCTAACGTAGTCAAGATCATTTTTGATCAAGCTGATCCAATTGCATCTTCAAGATACTTGATCAGATCAAGGAAGAAACTTGCACTTGGATCATTGGGATCAACACTTTTTTTCCCATTCAAGAGGCACAGCCGTCCTATCCATAGAACCAATAACTGTTCGGGATTTACTTTATCTATCGTAATAACAAAAGTTGAGTCTCGATTTACGGATCCATCAGTCCAGCCTAACCCCATCCGATCCCATGGGTTAGCCAACCGCCCAACCACTGTAGTGATGGGATCCAATTAAGAATTTGGTTAGGTTTTGTCCCGGGTACCAAGGAAAAGAGTTCCAAGGCCCCCTAACCGGAAGTTCATGCAAAAATAAAACTAGTCACACCACTTACACACCCAATATGAAATTGCCTTTTTCCTAGCATCAGCTAACTTTAAAACAATCCTTTAATAAAACCATAGTATCACTGATCACCATCTTCCAATTTATCCGGTTGATTCTTAATTTCTCATCATTCCTTCATCAGAGTATCTATGGCATCATTGGCAACTAGAACGCTCCCCACCTGTTCCACTCAGGGGCCGTTTCAATAGTTCCTAGCCCATAATACTCAGCAATATAATCACTTATCAAGATGGACTCTCGTTGAAGATCAGCAAGATCAACCAACAGATCCATATAAAGAGCCATGGACTCATCCGTTGAGGACCAGCAAGGTCAGTCAACCAGATCCATGCCCGGTTTCAGAAAACAACTCTTACTCCTTGTTCCAATATCTTCCTCGACGCACGAGTGGGTATCTTGGGCGACCCAGAGTCCGAGCACCGTATGGTCAGCACCCTCTAGGATCCTTCGCAGGTGACCTAGCGCTTCACTCATAGGCCGCTTCCTTGGCTCCTCATCCACCGTACCGGAAGCTCACCATTTTAATCGCACCGAAGGCTGGTCAAGACCTCGGCTGACCTTGCTACGCGAGACGTCCTCCATTGACTCTCCGTCAGCAGTTGCAACTTTATCAGTTAGGTCTCCACGACCTTAATCACAAGATGATCAAAATGCTTCCCCAGCATTCTTGACATAAAACAGTCATTTACAAACAGCATTTACAAACAGTCACAAAATACAGTTTCTATATTAACTCTCATTTTTCCACATTATCCCTCATCAATCCACATTGCTTATTCCACATTCCAGTTATATGTGTACTCATCCCATCACATCATTTTCCATCTCATCACTTCAGATTCCTTCACATCACATCTCATATATTCACATCCATACATATATCCACATCCACATCCATATTCATACATCCACATCTACATCCATGCATCTATTTTCACATCCACATCTACATGCACATTCATGCATCCTCATCCATACATCCACATCTACATGCACATTCACATCCATACATCCACATCTATATGCATACATCCACATCTATATGCTTACATTCACATCTACATGCATACATCCACATCCCATCCATGCATCTACATTGACATCCTCATTTACATCCATACATCCACATTCACACTCACATCTACATGCATACATCCATACATACACATCCACATTTACACCCATATTCTCACCCTATCACAACCCATATACATCTTATCCCATCACATACACTTCTTACCTCATTCCATACACATCTTATCACTTCTTAACTCATCTTATCACATCCTAACTCATCTCTTATGCATACCTCTATGCATGAAATTCAATTATGCTAAAAGTAACTCTTTTATAATAAAATATTCATCTCTTATGCATACTTCTATGCATGAATTTCAATTATGCTAAAAGTAACTCTTTTATAATAAAATATTCATCTCTTATGCATACCTCTATGCATGAATTTCAATTATGCTAAAAGTAACTCTTTTATAATAAAATATTCATCTCTTATGCATACCTCTATGCATGAATTTCAATTATGCTAAAAGTAACTCTTTTATAATAAAATATTCATCTCTTATGCATACCTCTATGCATGAATTTCAATTATGCTAAAAGTAACACTTTTATAATAAAATATTTATCTTTTATGCATAATATAAAAATTTAATTTTCCCATGATTACTATGAAATTCTTTCAATTAATCTAGGATGATAATTCCTAGAATATGGTACGAAATCCTCTTTTCATGCTTTGAATGAAATTATTTTATGTGTAAATTTTTATAAAATTTTGCCATAGCTCCGCTACTATAACTAATAAATCTCAATTATTTTAAAAGATAGGTTATCTTTAAGGGAATGATTAGAATGATCCCTAATTGGATCATTAACCCTTAATGGATTAATTAAAAAATAATCATAAACTAAAAGCATAGATAAAAAACTATTAATTTATTCTCAAGCATAGATTAATCTTGGATTAAGAAAAAGCTTTATGAAAAGCTTCATTTGGATTAAGAATGGGTCATGAGTATGACTATTTCTTAAGTGAGAGAGAGAAAAAACCATTAGAATTAAACATAAATGAAAATTTATATAATTCTTTGCTATCATTAATCAATTAACTTTAATAGCATTCAAAAACCATACCAATTAAGCTTCTCAAGCTTGAGAGGGGTTGAGAAGAGAGAAACATTGAGAAATTATAGAAAAGATCAAAATTCACCATACTTACCATATAATTTGCTTGATTCTTTATTCACGATAGAGGTCCCCAACCAATCAATTGGTTTAGTATGTTGATGGAGCCACCAATGGGGATTGAAGAAAGAGAGAAGTGTCAAAAACTAGTGAATTATTAAAGAATTCACAGTTCTTGGCTTAGGTGGAGTAGAGTAACAAAGCATAAGACACTATATTTTCTTCAACAAGGGGAGGCTTCTATTTATAGGAAAAATTGATCTCCTAACCAAACAAACTGATTCTAGAATTTTCCAAGTCAGTTTGGTCACTTTTTGACCATTTTTAGGTCAGTTAAGCTAACTTTTTGGAACTAGACTTGAATGAGGAGAGAGGAGAGATAAAATATCTCAATTTTTATGAGTTTAAAACTCATTCAAGCATGTGAAATATGCACCTCCTTTAAAGAACTCTCTTTTCTTACATATGTGTCAAAATGGAATCATTATATCCAAAATATCTCATATTTTTAATATTGCTTATAGTTTTTTACTAATAAACCTTGTACATTTTCAACTCTTCATCTTATGTGAAATATGCACCTCCTTTAAAGAACTCCCCTTCCTTACATATGTGTCAAAATGGAATCATTATACCCAAAATATCTCATATTTTTAATATTGCTCATAGTTTTTTACTAATAAACCTTGTACATTTTCAACTCTTCATCTTATGCGAGCATTTACTCATTTTTGGATACCCAAAATATCTCATATTTTTAATATTGCTCATAGTTTTTTACTAATAAACCTTGTACATTTTCAACTCTTCATCTTATGTGAGCATTTACTCATTTTTGGGTATCTTCTTTTACAATTTGGTGGATTTATCTCCTCCCTACACATGGATTGATGCTATTGGCCCATAGGAACCATAATTGGACCATAATCCAAAAATTTCTGAAAATCTAGACCCTTAGGCTAAGGTCCTTTATACTCATTTCCAATAAATTCTAATTGCACATTGGAAGATTCTTTCTGAATTTCTGTTTCAGGGGAATTCATTTTAATAAGGTGAGAAATTTTTCTATCTACAAATATTCAAAATCTGAATATTCTCTCTCTAGAATATTTTCTCTCTCTAGATTAAAACAGTTAGAAACAAGGTCTTTATATTTTTGAAGAGGGATTGATTACAGGGGAAGATACTAGACATCAAAAGGGGGTTGGGGGAGGAATCTTACATTCTACCCCACTTAAAAAACGCGAGATGTCCTCATCTTGCAACTTGGGATAATTTTGCAAGATGCACGAATAAAGATTAACCACCAAGAAAAGTCTCAAAGAGAGTAAGATTCAAGACAAGAACAAGATTTAAACTTTATTCATTCTTGGAACATATAGAGTAAAGATAGAAGAAATCTTTACACTTCCATAAGCCCGTCCATCATATGATCACAAAAGCAGCACTCACAAGCTGCGCACGTATAAGGTAACTCATCTATAGGAATAATTCTGTTGGTTATTGCCGCACCTATCTCAGTGGTATGAGGTGATCTAACAAAAGGACCTCTGAGAGGCAAGCCAAAAACGGGGTAAAGGTATATCTTTTGATGAGGAAGAAAACACGCCAGTAAGAAGACCCGCTCAGAAAACCCAAGATGTCTTGATCTCATGACGCAGTAGTATCGGGGACCCAAACCCAAAGCTTCAATAACCATGGCCAAGCGGACATTGTTACGAAAGTGCTGCTGACCCCAGGGTGTTACCCTAGTTATGTCTTGATAGGTCCGCCATTTCGTCTGAGCTACAGAAGTTCCTAGGTGAGGAAAAAGTGAGCGCTCATACTATTCTATAAAATCTTTCTTTACAGACTCGCTTGCTTCTTGAAGGTGAGAAATCATCATGGATAAAACTAATTCCTGTTGCCAAGCCATGAAGGAGATTAAGAAGAAGGGAGATCGATGGAAGTAAGATTACTGTGAGCAACAAGTAAAAGTTACGACTTATATAAAGGAAGGAGCTAGCGTAACTTAGAAGCCAACGGTAACTTGCCACTGAAGTTTTACCGTCTTTCCATGATTTGGGTTTGGCACAATTTTCTATAGAAGGCATTAAGAACTTTGAGATGAGGAGGTAAAAGAAGCTTGTACGCTAAGTCACTTACTTTCTTGAATTCAGATAAGGCTCACAATATCTGGGGGATAACTTCTTAAACTTTCCAATAGATAAAGAACTTCTTTTGGGCCGTACTCGAATGAAGACCAAAACCTTGGTATCCAAAACACCGATTTTTACTTCTGAACTCATTGTTCTGAATCCTTAAAACAAGTGGAACTCATGAGAAGTATTCTAGGGAAAGGGTCTTCCTTTTTTAAACAGAATCTTTCTTTTATTTTAGAGAGGGAATAATTATAAGATCAAAAAGGGAGATTCTTACTCCTGTATACCTCGAAGGCTGGGGAGGAATCTTATATTCTACTCCACTTAAAAAAGTGCGAGATGTCCTCATCTCGCAAGGTAGAGGACAACTCTTTTTCTTAAGATCCAATTTTATTTTTGGGGTTCCTTATATTCTGGTCAACCCAACAGAATACTGGGATAAATATCCCTTATATAGAACTCATAATTAAATAGCAATTCATTCAGATCTTATCATTCATATCTTTAACATGATAATGGTCCATTAGACCGAAAAATTTCCTTCTGAACATTCCTCCACGGGAATTTTAGTCAAGCAGGTTCTCAATCTGTCATCCCTTAACTTGATCTACCGATCAAGTGTTAACAGTAACAATTTGACAGCACAACCCACTAATCTCATAGTGATTTGCTGAATTCATTATCATCATTCTAGTTATGAATATCATCACAGGGACTCGTCCCATTCCTCCTCATTGTGGTTTCATTATATTACAACTAAATTTCAGAAATCATTATTTTTCAATCAGAATCCAAATCAATTCATCAATTCTCAAACAGAATTAAAAATCATATCAACCACATTCGAAATCATCATCTGGATAGCATTAACGCTTATAATTTCAAGTCTTGGATTTACTCGTATATACTGTCAGTGTAAAGAGCTCCAGTTATACTCTCGGTATATACGGTAGTCACGGCCCTTGGAATTATAAGGTAAATACCATCATGTCTAGGCCTCAAGAAGCAAGTCAGGGATTCTATATAATTGCGGTACTTCCATCTGAAGACCCAATTACCAAATTATGAATTTTAGTTTGAATATCAAATTGTATGAATTATATCACATAATTATAACCTTTTTGTGTTTCTTGATAAAATTTTGACATATTTGTCTTCTCAGTTGATCTTTATTAACCAAATTTGCTCTGATACCAACTGTGAGATCCCCCTGTTCCCACCGAGCAACCGATTCGGGGTACTAGCAGCGGAAGTAGCACTTCTCGCGTGGGACAGGGGTCCCACATTCGAGGCCTAGCCCACGGATATCCGGACAAGAGACTAATCCGACGGTTGTTTCAAAACCGAACCCGGAAAAACTTTCTTTACCCAGAAAACACGGGCGATTTCACCAAGAAAAAAAAAACTTTTTACTCTAACGTAGTCAAGATCATTTTTGATCAAGCTGATCCAATTGCATCTTCAAGATACTTGATCAGATCAAGGAAGAAACTTGCACTTCGATCATTGGGATCAACGCTTTTTTCCCCATTCAAGAGGCACAGCCGTTGATTCCTATCCATAGAACAATTACTGTCTGGGATTTACTTTATTTATCGTAATAACAAAAGTTGAGTCTCGATTTACGGATCCATCAGTCCAGCCTAACCCCATCCGATCCCATGGGTTAGCCAACCGCTCATTAACAGGTTCTCAGGTCGGAGATTTGTGGCACTTTCGTTTTGGCCACTTAAATGTGGATGCACTGCGGCGAGCTTTTCGGGACCAGATGGTGGTTGGCTTGCCAGATGTTGGCAGCAGGCAAGGACGTTGCAGTTCTTGCATACGTGGTAAGCAGCACAGGGAATCCTTTCCGAAGCAGGCTTCCAGGCGGGCTTCAAAACCATTGGAGTTGATTCACACTGACTTGTGTGGACCTCAACAGACACCATCACTGGGAGGATCTCTCTATTTTATGCTGCTTGTTGATGATTGTACCAGATTCACGTGGGTCTACTTTCTTTCAGAGAAGGACCAAGCTTTTGCACGGTTCAAGGATTGACACGTGATGGTGGAAAAAGAGTCTGGATTGCAGGTAAAGACTCTCAGGGCTGACAAAGGAGGTGAATTCTCCTCGAATGTGTTTCTCAGATTTTGTGCAGATCATGGCATCAAGAGGGATTTGGCCAATACAGGATCGCCTTCAGAGAATGGAGTTGTAGAACGCAAAAACAGGACTGTGGTGGAGATGGCGACGAGGACCATGTTGGAGCTTCCTCGTCCACTCTGGGGAGAGGCTATGGCAACAGCTGTCCATATCCTCAACTGGTCTCCAACGACTTCAGTACCTAATATGACTCCGTTTGAGGCATATTTTGGTAGGAAACCTGATGTCTCGCACTTCCGTGTTTTTGGGAGTGATGCGTATGTACATATTCGGAAAAAGCAGAGGGGGAAGCTTGATTCTAAGTCCCGCAAGCTTATATTTGTGGGGTATAATTCTCTTTCCAAGGGATACAGATTGTATGATCCAGAGAGGAATGAGATTGTTGTCAGCCGGGATGTGGTCTTTGATGAGCATATTCCAGTATCCACTATCGAGGAGCCGCCACTTCTTGGAAATCCAGAAGAGTCTGATGATGATTCCCAGACCATTGTTCTAGTTGATCAACCTCAGTCAGTACAGGAGGTTGAGCCTGCCGCCGCTGGAGTAGAGCCCCCGTAACATTAGGAGGCTCTGTTCCACTCAGGGGCCGTTTCAATAGTTCCTAGCCCATAATACTCGGCAATATAATCACTTATCAAGATGGACTCTCGTTGAAGATCAGCAAGATCAACCAACAGATCCATATAAAGAGCCATGGACTCATCCGTTGGAGGACCAGCAAGGTTAGTCAACCAAATCCATGCCCGGTTTCAGAAAATAACTCTTACTCCTTGTTCCAATATCTTCCTCGACGCACGCGTGGGTATCCTGGGCGACCCAGAGCCCGAGCACCGTATGGTCAGCACCCTCTAGGATCCTTCGTAGGTGACCTAGCACTTCACTCATAGGCCGCTTCCTTGGCCCCTCATCCACCGTACCGGAAGCTCACCATTTTAATCGCACCGAGGCTGGTCAAGACCTCGGCCGACCTTGCTACGTGAGACGTCCTCCATTGACTCTCCGTCAGCAGTTGCAACTTTATCAGTTAGGTCTCCACGACCTTAATCACAAGATGGTCAAAATGCTTCCCCAGCATTCTTGACATAAAACAGTCATTTACAAACAGCATTTAAAATACAGTTTCTATATTAACTCTCATTTTTCCACATTATCTCTCATCAATCCACATTGCTTATTCCACATTCCAGTTATATGTGTACTCATCCCATCACATCATTTTCCATCTCATCACTTCAGATTCCTTCACATCACATCTCATATATTCACATCCATACATATATCCACATCCACATCCACATTCATACATCCACATCTACATCCATGCACCTATTTTCACATCCACATCTACATGCACATTCATGCATCCTCATCCATACATCCACATCTACATGCACATTCACATCCATACATCCACATCTATATGCATACATCCACATCTATATGCTTACATTCACATCTACATGCATACATCCACATCCCATCCATGCATCTACATCGACATCCTCATTTACATCCATACATCCACATTCACACTCACATCTACATGCATACATCCATACATACACATCCACATTTACACCCATATTCTCACCCTATCACAACCCATATACATCTTATCCCATCACATACACTTCTTACCTCATTCCATACACATCTTATCACTTCTTAACTCATCTTATCACATCCTAACTCATCTCTTATGCATACCTCTATGCATGAAATTCAATTATGCTAAAAGTAACTCTTTTATAATAAAATATTCATCTCTTATGCATACCTCTATGCATGAATTTCAATTATGCTAAAAGTAACTCTTTTATAATAAAATATTCATCTCTTATGCATACCTCTATGCATGAATTTCAATTATGCTAAAAGTAACTCTTTTATAATAAAATATTCATCTCTTATGCATACCTCTATGCATGAATTTCAATTATGCTAAAAGTAACTCTTTTATAATAAAATATTCATCTCTTATGCATACCTCTATGCATGAATTTCAATTATGCTAAAAGTAACACTTTTATAATAAAATATTCATCTTTTATGCATACCTCTATGCATGAATTTCAATTATGCTAAAAGTAACACTTTTTAAATAAAATATTTATCTTTTATGCATAATATAAAAATTTAATTTTTCCATGATTACTATGAAATTCTTTCAATTAATCTAGGATGATAATTCCTAGAATATGGTAGGAAATCCTCTTTTCATGCTTTCAATGAAATTATTTTATGTGTAAATTTTTATAAAATTTTGCCATAGCTCCGCTACTATAACTAATAAATCTCAATTATTTTAAAAGATAGGTTATCTTTAAGGGAATGTTTAGAATGATCCCTAATTGGATCATTAACCCTTAATGGATTAATTAAAAAATAATCATAAACTAAAAGCATAGATAAAAAACTATTAATTTATTCTCAAGCATAGATTAATCTTGGATTAAGGAAAAGCTTTATGAAAAGCTTCATTTGGATTAAGAATGGGTCATGAGTATGACTATTTCTTAAGTGAGAGAGAGAAAAAACCATTAGAATTAAACATAAATGAAAATTTATATAATTCTTTGCTATCATTAATCAATTAACTTTAATAGCATTCAAAAACCATACCAATTAAGCTTCTCAAGCTTGAGAGGGGTTGAGAAGAGAGAAACATTGAGAAATTATAGAAAAGATCAAAATTCACCATACTTACCTTACAATTTGCTTGATTCTTTATTCACGGTAGAGGTCCCCAACCAATCAATTGGTTTAGTATGTTGATGGAGCCACCAATGGGGATTGAAGAAAGAGAGAAGTGTCAAAAACTAGTGAATTATTAAAAAATTCATAGTTCTTGGCTTAGGTGGAGTAGAGTAACAAAGCATAAGACACTATATTTTTTTCAATAAGGGGAGGCTTCTATTTATAGGAAAAATTGAGCTCCTAACCAAACAAACTGATTCTAGAATTTTCCAAGTCAGTTTGGTCACTTTTTGACCATTTTTAGGTCAGTTAAGCTAACTTTTTGGAACTAGACTTGAATGAGGAGAGAGGAGAGATGAAATATCTCAATTTTTATGAGTTTAAAACTCATTCAAGCATGTGAAATATGCACCTCCTTTAAAGAACTCTCCTTCCTTACATATGTGTCAAAATGGAATCATTATACCCAAAATATCTCATATTTTTAATATTGCTCATAGTTTTTTACTAATAAACCTTGTACATTTTCAACTCTTCATCTTATGTGAAATATGCACCTCCTTTAAAGAACTCCCCTTCCTTACATATGTGTCAAAATGGAATCATTATACCCAAAATATCTCATATTTTTAATATTGCTCATAGGTTTTTACTAATAAACCTTGTACATTTTCAACTCTTCATCTTATGTGAGCATTTACTCATTTTTGGATACCCAAAATATCTCATATTTTTAATATTGCTCATAGTTTTTTACTAATAAACCTTGTACATTTTCAACTCTTCATCTTATGTGAGCATTTACTCATTTTTGGGTATCTTCTTTTACAATTTGGATTTATCTCCTCCCGACACATGGATTGATGCTATTGGCCCATAGGAACCTTAATTGGACCATAATCCGAAAATTTCTGAAAATCTAGACCCTTAGGCTAAGGTCCTTTATACTCATTTCCAATAAATTCTAATTGCACATTGGAAGATTCTTTCTGAATTTCTGTTTTAGGGAAATTCATTTTAATAAGGTGAGAAATTTTTCTATCTATAAATATTCAAAATCTGAATATTCTCTCTCTAGAATATTTTCTCTCTCTAGATTAAAACAGTTAGAAACAAGGTCTTTATATTTCTGAAGAGGGATTGATTACAGGGGAAGATACTAGACATCAAAAGGGGGTTGGGGGAGGAATCTTACATTTTTAGCCATCAAGGCACGTGCCACTTCTGCAATGTGCCTGTTTTTTCTTTCTTGCAACACCATTCTGTTACGAAGTGTACCTGCATGTAAACTGTCTTTGAATAATCTGCTTCCTAAGGAAATCACTGAACTCATTGGAGAACTATTCTCCCCCACCATGTGATCTCAGGAATTTTATTTGCATGTCTTTCTCATTCTCGAGCAAGGCTTTAAATATATGAAAGTGACAAACACCTCACTTTTCTCCTTCATGAAGTAAATCCATTTTCCTAGTGTGGCTCCATCAATGACTGCAACATAATACCTGCAACTTGCAATTGTTGTAGTCTTGGTTGGTCCCTGCACATATGATTGTATGACATATAAGGGCATTTCACTTACATGCTTTTCATGTGGGAAAGCACCTTTGGCCTGCTTTTACCAAGCTGGCATGCTTCACATACTTTGTGCATACCATCAATCTTAAACTTTGGCAAACCTACCAATAATATTTTGGGCCTGCATAGACTTTAGTTGCTATACATTCACATGAGCAATGCACTGCCATATGTAAATATCTACAATGACACCTGTTCCATGCGTACACATGGCTGCCTTTACTTTAGACATGTTCACATCCAAAGTAAACATCTTGCCCTTTTTGTTACCCTTTGCATCCAAGTGACACTGATTTTTGAAGTCTTTTACAAAACCACATCTCCTGTTTATGGAACTGAGCATGTGCTGCATCACAAATAGCTGCTCACTTCTTTCATCACCTCCCTGTTTACTAGTGATGCATAGTTGTCTTGATGCAACTTTTCACTTTTAATGTCATTCTGCTTTTTTTAGCAGTCCTTTGTCGTGTGTCTTGGTTTGCAACAACAATAATATCACTCTATGCTATTTGCATTTTGATTTCTTTGTCAGCCACCACCTTGGCCTCGACTAGGACCTCTAACTGAATTGGAGTATAAGGCGTGTTCTGATGTGTTTTTGCTTTGTAAAGAAGAATCATCACCTAAAGACTTTTCTTCTATGATCAGCATAGACACCAAGCCCCAAAGGTTGGGATTATTCTCCTTGACTGTAATAGAGGTCTTGAATGGCTTGTACTCTTTGCCAAGCCCATTCAAACAAAAATTTACTAAGTCATCATCTTCGAACAATACATTGATAGACCTAAGGGATTCAACAATGCCCTTTAAAGAATACTCATTGATTGACATGCTTTTCTTTTCCGTAGTATGCAACTCTTGCTTTAGCTGCAATTTCCTTGCCTTTGTGTTGGTCTGGAGAACATCTGCACCAGATTCTGCCACGTAACTATTGGAGTGTTGGCATCTTGTGTGTGTCCTATCTTTGTGTCTGTGACATTAATTAAAAGCTAATACATGACTTTCCTTGCACCATAGTTCCAATCCTTGAATGCCTTTATGTCTACTAGAGTGGCATTCTCTTAATAGACAAATCAAGAGGCTTCTCATTGTCTCCTTTGACATAGTCCCAAAATCCTTTACCCATAAGGAAATTGGTCATTCTGAACTTCCAAGCATGGACATTGTTCTTGTCTAGCTTCCCACTAAGAATTTGATTGATTCTATCATCACCAGACATGTTTTCTTGCAACAATAAAAAAACAGACAATTTCTGTATGCAACTTGTAACACACAACAGTATCTTCTATGTCTACTGGAGTGGTACTTTAGTACAACTTGTAGGTCACCAGATCTAACCAAAGTACATGTACATACACCCAATGTGTCAACAATACATGTGAAAACTCTATCTACACTCCCAAAATGCACTGCTGCACCAACTAGTTTTTGATCAGAGACATTTCTCAACCAGAACTTCTCAAAACTGTCAAAAATACCTTGTAAAGATAGAAAGGAGATGGAGACTTGCTTGAAATGCAATTCTGGCCAAACAAATGCAGCACAAGCACCTCCATGCCTACCAAGACAGCTCCTCAATTGGAGATGTGTAGCTTCTAGAGCTACCGAGGGGTGTTATACCTAAACCAAGAAGGGAAAGAGATAGTGATTCTCTTACTTGTGTACCACTTCCTTTCTTGCTTGTTATTTCCTCCTTATCTCTCACATGAACCGAATCTGTGATACCATAAAGAGAATGTGGGGAAGAGAGAGCTTGAGAGTGCAAGACACAAGAGAGTTGGATGGCTGAAATTTCTTCTATATTCTTCTCTTCTCTATAACCAAAAAACTAAAAGATAAGAGTGCATACTTAAAGGGAAATTACTCCCCTACAACATTCAAAGTGGTCGGTCATAGTGTGAACTCGCTCACGCTGCTATAACTATGCCATAACTCTAGTACTCCAACATGGTTGTTACATAGCCTATCATCCACTAGCGGCATATTGACCATAATCTCACCAATCGTGCAAGTGACATAAGTGTGGAAACTATCACCCAGGCAGGTCATCAATGTTCACCATCATAGCACTAGTTGAGCTCGATATCTCAACAAAAAATAGAGGTTTCACAAACTAAAATGAATATTTTTTGAATGAATACCTCAAGGAGAAAGTAAATACTTATGCTACTTCTCTATCTAAGTGATTGAATTACCAAACTCTTTGATCAATCTCCCCTCTTATTTGGGTTCAAAAGGAGAAATCACTTTAATGACAGTGCTTGTCTTTGGACAAGGAAGGAGACGAAAAGAAACGATAGGAATGACTACGGTAATATCTACTCCTATCACATTCACATTAGGTGGATTCCTGTTAAGAGATCCAGGCCTTTGGAAAGATATATGAGAGATGATGGATGTGAAATTTGACCAAAACCCTACAGATAGGACACATAGTCTAAGGAGAGTACTACGGTTCATAATCCCATCATCACCTCTAAAAGCATACCTACTAACAAGTTTGTTAAGTACTTTAAGGGTAAGGAGCTTAATACCACCTTGCCATTGAATCTAGAAAATGAAACACCTACAAAACAATTCTAGATGGTGGAGCTAGCATCAGCATAGCCATAGAAAAGTAATGAGAGAAATGGGAACACTGTTTGCGGACAAAATAGGTAATATTTATTGAAAACGAGAAATATTTGGCATCTTTCAAAGATTCCATAAAAAAAGTTTAGTTTTTTACCTCTTTTTAAAAAGTGGTCTACGCATGCGTACAACACTGCCAAAAAACGATAATATTTTGGATACTTTACATGTTTCTTACAAAAATTAACATGAAAAAACAGACTTCATTTTCCTTACTTTTTGAGATTATAATTAAAAATCTAACAATAAGTTTTCAAAAAACATGCCAAAATAGAGACAATGTTTATTATTTCCATCTTCAATCCATTAAAAACATGATACAACTGTAAAAAGAAGCTATTTTCTAAACATATAGCTTATGGCATAGTTATGGTTCCTCATAATCATTGCATTCTCTTCTTCACTATCCACAAATACATTTTTTTTCTTCTATGTGTACACTTGAAGCTTAGACTCCTTGGGTCATCTGCCATCTTAGCATGATTGAGGATGTTCTACAGACTACAACTATAAAAAACTATTTATATAATTATATTACAAAAGCATTATCTTGATACAATTATTATCTTAATTATAAAACCCTATTTTGGCTCTTGTTGATGAGAGTAGTATTAAAATCCATTTTGAAGCTCTTGAGTATCACAATTTCTTAATTGATAATATATACTTTTTTAAAAAGAGCTCATTACGTACATATGACTTTTAAAATATCATGAATAAGCTATTTAAAGTTGTCTAATTTTAAAAATTAATTGCACACTCATTTTTAAAGAAGATGTGTCCTTGATGTGACAAATAAGGGTTAAGTGGTAATTTTAGTTATTAAATGAGTTTAGAAAGTATGAAAAAGCTTGCTTTAAGAAACAAAAATTTAAACTTTCCAAAATACTTTTTTGTAAAATATTAGGCAGGGACTTAGATTCGAATCCTACTAGTTACTACACATAGTAAGGATGTTTTAGCTATAACATTTGTGACCGGCTTGATGCTAGGTATAGGAGCTTCTCGACTAGGAGTTGGTGTTTTCCATCAACTTGATACAAAACATCAACTTTTACAAAAATTTGATATTTCGCATCAAGGTGATGTAAAACATTGACTTTATATTCAAAACATTAACTTTCTTATGCAAAAGATCAACTTTTTTACAATACTTGATGTTTTGTATCAACGTTATGCAAAACATCAACTTCCCACAAAACTTGATGTTTTGCATCAACTTTGATGCAAAACATCAAGTTTTGAAAAAAAGTTGATGTTTTGCATCAAATCGATGTAAAACATTTAACTTTTTCATAAAACTTGATGTTTTGTATCAACTTTGATGCAAAACATCAAGTTTTATGAAAAAACATCAAGTTTGATTATGCAAAACATCAAGTTTTATGAAAAAATTGATGTTTTGTATCAACTCGATATAAAAAATCAACTTTTAGGCTAAAAGTTAATGTTTTGCATCCATCGAGTTAATGCAAAACATCAACTTTTCCACACAACTCGATGTTTTGCATCGAGTTGATGCAAAACATCAACTTTTCCACACAACTCGATGTTTTGCATCGAGTTGATGCAAAACATTAACTTTTCCACACAACTCGATGTTTTCCATCGATTTAATGTAAAACATCAACTTTTCCACACAACTAGATGTTTTTGCATCAAGTTTCAAATGCTCTGGAGAAGAAAGTTGGAGAATCAAAGTTTCACAAACATTTTGTTTTAGTGATTCCGTCCGCGCTAGCATGCTCAAACAACCTATTCCATAATTTTTGAGTACCAACCTGACTATGTTTCGATGTGATGTGCAAACATCACAAAGCAATTTGCTACATTTAAAACAGGCTATTTGTGAAAATCAACCTCTGATCCTCCAACTTTCTTCTCCGGAGTATCTGAAACTTGATGCAAAACATCAAGTTTTGTGGTAGAGTTGATATTTTGCATCAACTTTGATGCAAAACATCGAGTTGTGTGGAAAAGTTGATGTTTTGGATTAACTTTAATATAAAACATCAACTTTTAGGGGGCTATCTTAACTTTGAAATATTTTTTACATTTTTTATGAGAATTCTTTTTATTTTCATCACCAATAAATCTATAAAAGCTCATTCCAAATAGTATATAGTAGCCAATAAAATCTCAAATCTTAAAAAAAAACTTATAAATCATAAAATTAAAGAAAAAATATACCTAGGATAAGGTGATATAGGTAGAACATAGGTTTACGGCTAAGGACCTGAAAAACACATATGGTCGCAACCTTTGATGACTACAAATTTGAGAGGAGGTCAGTAAAAAAAATTCTTGTCTATGTAACCATGTAACCTTTGTATTATAAATAATATCACTACATAGTAGATGCCAAAAAATCACGATAACATAAGAGCTAGATGAGATAATCCATGATGACCTATAATCCATTGGTTTTAATCCAAATGTGCAAGGCTTCATTGATTTGGAATACCACAAGTTGATTGATTTGTCAATCCTAATTTTTATTCTATAATTTAATTTTAAAGCAAAAAACTATAAGCAAATACACGTGGTGCAACCATCTATGTCGAGAGAAGGGGGGTGCATGTGAGCCTGGATGTGCAGTAGTATGCTCTCCAACATAGGGGACCTTGAATCTACCGTCATTATTGTGAAAGCTCCAATCTCTTCTCTACCTGCATTCTAGAAGCCCTATAAGCTCTTGTCTTTTCTCTTTGTACACAAAGACAATGTCGCGAGTGAAGATTGTATCTCAGCATCCTTTGCATGTCCTCCAAATAATTATAACTAGAGTTCATTCTACACTACCCTTAGACATACCATCTCTCAACATCCTTCACATGTACTCTAAATAATTATAACTAGAGCTCATTCCTACACCACTCTTAGATATACCATCACCTATGTTCATGATAATGGCTATCTGGATCAAACATCAACATATGCATACTATGAATTTTTACCACCACCACATATGTACATGATATAGGTTACAACTTCTTCCCGCCACCCTTATCCATATTGCATAACAAAAATTTTCTTCATGAAAACAAATGCCTGTGTGGGTCGAAATTTACACCCATAGGCTATATGATGTCTGCCTCTAAGATTGTCCTGCCGAAAAAATATATCAATTTTTCACTCTTTTAACATGCTTTGGTTTACTCAGAGCCTCCATACTTACCATCTTCTACATATATATCTGAATACAAGTCTATCTTTGCATACCTATAAGTTTACCTCTTTAAACTCTTAGTGCATTGGTTGTATATCATGCCCACTTTTGCTTAATAGCAAATAATTATGTCATGCAAATTGTCAAGCTAAGTATATACTAAAGGCTTTACTATTTGGGTCTAGAAATAGACTCAAGGATGTTTGTAGATTTTTTCATAAATTATGGACCTTATATTGCTATGTATTCTAATATTTTTTGAGTGCTTAAATTAAATAATGTGCATATTTATGCATAGTGGTAGAATTTGTTCCAAGCAAGTCCATTAAAAAAATTATCTTACATTCATGGAATTTATAAAATAAAATTTTATTTGAAAAAGATTGATATTTCTTTAAGTTATGTAGACTCCTATGTCATTTTGTAAGTTAACTTTATTTTTATGTCACAAACAATAGTAGTTTATAAATCTACGAAGGTCACAAGTGTTCTCAATCTTGAAAAAAATAGCAAAATTCATGTTATTTTTAAATTTATACATGGAATTCGAGATGTGTTTTCAAAAAACTATGTTTTTAAGTCAGTTTTGAGATTTCACACTTTTTGGGAAGGAATCTTTTTAGGTAACCCTCGTCAGTTACCTATTTTGCTCGCAATAGTGTTAGGGGATGACCAAATTTGGCTTCCACTATCCTAAAAATCAACCTGGCTGATGTAAATGTTACCATGCCCATGGGTGTAATTAAAATATGCAAGTTGACCTCATGTTGACTTGCCCTTGATCACATCTTTTCTAATGTACTTTAAAAAATCAATGGTATATGATGTGATATTAGGAAGGCTATTTATGAGAGCTTTGAATGGTCCATGAGTGGGAAAGTGACCACGTCTATCTACACAACCTCAAAAATTGGAGTCACCATCCTATAACAAAAGATCCTATTGAGGACGTAGACTCTCTCACTACAAAAAGGACCGTCGAAGATTAAGATAGGAGAAGTTTTCTTTTTGAAAAAGTTCTGACATATAATTTGTCATCTGTTGAATTGAAATTTGATGTCACAGGTTCTCCAAAACCATGGGGTGATGAAAAATAGTAGCATATCCTAGAAACGATTGATACGGCACGTAAAATAGGAGGTTCTCTCTTTTGTAACAAAGCTCAAATGGAAATATCTCCCCTCATGATAGTGGATGCTATTGTAGATTCAAAGATCCCTATTAGGCTATACCAATAATTGAGAAAACGAAATCGAGAGCTTGAACCCTCCTTAAAAAAAGCACAAGACACCTTAGTTACGCTCTAGTCATATATTGGTCAACTTGAAAAGTCACAAATACTTTGGATGAAAGCGAACCATCCAAAAGACTCCAAGAAGAAGGCCAAATCTATCAAATTTTCGATGCAAGAACCCCCAATGATCGAAACCGACCTTGAATTACTCTATTACATAAGAGCCATTAAGATCCACAAAATGCTTAAACAAATTTGGAAACCCAATAAGGAGGGGGAAAAACATCTATACAAACACCTGTCTTCATGAGTAAGACTGAAATCCCTTCCTAGTCCACCTAAACTCAAGAACCGATCAAGATCAACTGTTCGGCTAGGCAAAAAATAGAACAAAGAATTGGTAATGAAGGACCGTGAGGCCAATGCAAAGATGAAAGACTTAATGAGAGAAGACAATGAGGGGAAAACTAGACTAATTTTTTTATCATTTTTGAAACTATAACATCAGTGAGGACGAACATGTTCATTCAAAGTGACAAGGTAAAATGGTCCCCTAGTTACAACAGAAGTCTGTCAACCCCTATACTTGTTCCTCTTACCACAGAGGTCAATTCCAACAAACACCCAAACATTCAAAAACATAATCCACCACCACAACAAAGACAACCAATCAAACAACCACAAGCCCAAGCCTCTCAACAATTATGGCTACCCTAATGGCTTTTAGAAGCCCCAAAACATCCCCCCAACAAAAACATCTAGGTACCTAAGTCTACAAAACCTCAACCAACTCAAAACAAAACATAATACCCATGTACAAATCATCACAATAATAATCATACAAAAGGTGTACATCACCTATAGGTACCATCCAAACAAAGAGGGAATTACAAAAAAAATTGGTTCTCAAAAAGCCTCTCATAAGAGCCTAAGGATACTACCATGGCAATAACCTTGTCTAGATTCCAATTTCCTAGACTTTAACCACAAAATAAAAGCCACCAAAATAACCCTGGACAAAGGTGACCTCAACCTCTGTCTGTCTAGAACAATACAGTCAAAATATCAACAAAATTAATAAGTATCACCAAATCTAGACAAAGGTATCTCTACAAACTGCAACTCTACAAATAACATCAAAGGACCCTTGTTGGTAAGGATTTCATTACAACTTGTTAAAATTATGATCACATTGCAACATCCTTCAAATAAAAAACATGTTTTCAATTCCATTCAACCAACAATCACACAATAATTACTAAACTTGCAAATAGCTACACGTTCCACATCCCCCGATAGAGTAATCTTGAAGGGGATTATTTGAATCTTCACAAGAAAACCATCTTGGTGACTAAAAAACCGATGGCTATCGGCTCCCTTGGTGGGGGGTCACTCATAAATATGTAAACGTAGCACGTGGGTTCAACAGAAGGGATTTTAATAATCCCTTTCTAACACATTTTTTACATACAGAATGATACCATTTAAAGGGGGTATTTACAGATTGAATAGAAAAAGGGTGTGATTTATTTATTACAAAAAGTAGAGGTCAAGTATTAGGAGATGAAAGATAGATCAATCAAAGCACAATAGGAAATGCAATACTCCATACACCAATTGATAGAGGAAATACAAAACAACATGTGGTACATCAATCAAATCCCAATAGAAAATGCAATACCCAATATGCCACTTGATAGACGAGAGGACCAATACAAAACAACATGTGGCACATTGGCAAAAGAAAACAACGAGTTGAAGCAATGGTGGCCCAAAGAAACAAAAGAATAGATAAAAAACAAGGAGATGGGAGATTTAGCCATAGAGCTAAAATCAAGAATCATGTTGCTTCTCTTCCCGAGTAGTTGATCTCTACCCCCCTTTCCCCAACCACCTCATGGATGATGATGATCTCAGGTGTGAATCTCTCACTCATAATAGAAGCTTGATCTCTAGAATACACACAATTTCTATAGAAGTTTAACTGAATTTTATAGAAGTTTTAGGCTACCACAAAATTCTATTAATTTTTGGAAACATAAAACTCTTTTTGCACCCTTATATAAAGGATATAATGCCTCAAGCCTATACACCTTGAACCTTTCATGCCCTTCCAAATTTCTTAGTTGTGTAGATAATTAAACTCTTCAAGGTTTCAACCTTTCAACAATGACCTTGTTATAGTTTTCATGAGAAGTGATTTGTTCTCTTCTATTGACTAGCTAATCTAATTATATCCTCATTACTAGCCAAATTTATGGAGTTATCTAAACCACATGAATAGTCAAAATCAAAGATTTGTTATTTTTATATCATCAAGTACATAGTGAAGGAATATTGGGATTACGTTGGTCACCTTTAAGCTTTTTAATTTCATAATAATTTATAGGCCTAATTTAATTTCATAATAATTTATAGGCCTAATTATAGTCATATTATAGACTTGTTTGAGCTATATTTTGATCAAATGCTTTAAATAGCCAATTTCTCATTGCTTTCCAAAGTTTTTGGATGTTCAATGCTTCACAAACATATATATGGTATCATACAATCCATCTTAGGCTCAAAAATCAATTAGAACTCCAAAATTTAGGTCTTAATGAAAATCTATGGTATTTAGTTGTCTAAAAAAAATTAAATTTGAGGATTTTTATAGCTAATCAAACAATCATATACTAGGACCAAATCTTGCACACATGTTCTGTATAATGTTATGCTTCTGTTGGTGCATTTTTTAAGGGCTAATCATATATACACCTATCCTTTTAGGCACTTTGTTTTAGTTGAAAGTTTAATTTTTTAAAACCATATTCATTACTATATAATAAGAGACTTCTTCACACATTAAATATCTCCCAAGGCTTTAAGTGGAATATCTACTCACACTTTATATAAAAATAAACATTGTTTTCATAAGTTTCTCACTAGATGATCCAAATACAAGCAAGAGTTCATATATATTTTGTTATCGATGTAGTTTTGAAAGTTGAGACCATCTAACTAAATTGAGACCATCTAACTAAATTGAAATGTTTAGATATGAATTTGTGACCGCGATTACTTTAGTGGAGACATTGATTTATTAGAATAACTAAATGTCATTTTTGGGTATCAAAGACTCAACAACTAAAAGAGATTCTAAGAAAGAATTTTATTTGAATTAGTTGTTATTGCAATATTTCTTTATCATGAAAAATCTCTCTCATCTCTTAAATACTATGTAAGTTTTAGGAGAAATTGCATGTAGGAACCTACTGTATAAATTCATAACCTATTTGGATTATAATGCTAGATATACCTCTACTTATGGTGATTTACCAATTATATTTAAGTTTGTTTTTATCATTTTAATAATTTTCTAAGGTTTATCACATTCATGAAGACATGCCTTAGTAGAGAAATACAAAAATACTTCTCCCATTGATAAGATATGATTTTTTTTGCAAACCCCTTGAAAAGACATATTTATGTGCTATTGAGCTACCCAACTAGTGTTGAGGATCCTATCATGTGTGTTTATGAAGCCCTTATAAAAGAGTCAACTAAAATTTCTTCATTGGGTCATTGGAAATGTAGTTTACTAAAGTTGAATGCAAAATTGACTCTAAGCTTTCATAAACCCTAAAAATTACAACCCATATGAATCCTACTATTTTATCCTACTCAACCAACCCAAAGGTGCCATGTATCAATGGTTGGATTTGACCCTTAGTTTTGAGTTTACCTATTACATGATATTCTCTTGCACTAATATATACATTGTCTTATAGAGAGAGAGAGAGAGAGAGAGAGAGAGAGAGAGAGAGAGAGAGAGAGAGAGAGAGAGAGAGAGAGAGAGAGAGGTTATAAATGGAATATGTCTCTTTATTCTAAACCTTGGTGGGTATGTGCTTCACATTGATGTAAAAGAGCAAGCTCAAGAGGTGGGCATTCTATGGGTTCTTCTTTTGATACCATGTCATCTTTAATCATCATCACCAAGTCAGCCTAAAAAGCTTTTATTTTGTTTTTAAAAAAATCCCTTGTAATTATTAATTCTTTTGTCTATGTATATATGTGTTGCTTTGTTTTTGTTTTCAATCATATTAGTCAATGTCCCTCTTTTAGTGTATGTAGTAGTTTTAGCACATGTGTTGTATATGTATATATGTGCATGTAAAATATTTAATTATTTTATGTTTTATTGGTGTGTATGCAAAAGATTTAAATGTTGTGGATATAAAATATTTAATTATTCTATGTTTTATGTTTCTGTATGCATAGGATTTATGTGCTTTTATTGATGCAAGAAAGGGGATGTGTGCATATAAAAGCGTATCAGTTTTACTTCTGTCAATATATATGTTTTATGTAGGTCTTTATATTAATGACTTTATGTGTACATGTGATTCTATTTTGATTGAAATATTTTGGACAATATGCTTTTATTTTTATGATTAAAATTTGTAAGTTTCTATTACCAATTATGTTGTTTTGTTTTTGTTTTCAAGCAAAGTAATTCCTCCAATTTGTTTTACTTTAGTTTCCTTTAAGACTTTTTTTCAAGGTCATATATTTTTTGGGCATGATTAGTATCAGAATTTAGACATAAAGCTCTTAGATCTAATAGTGGTCACACTAGATGGTAGGGTATGATCACTTTTGTGTATGGTTTAGTATTTGCGAATAATTGAGTTGTAGAGTTGACTTATAATGTGATTATTGTGTAGATGGACAATCAAGAGGGCTATAGAGAGAGGATCCAAGAGAGTGAGGAATTAGTTTGGATGGTGTGAGACCATCCTTAATAGCTATGCCAAAGCATAGTTCCTCAGCTTACTCTCAACATTTGATGAATCACTATTCAAAAATAGGGGTGCCTTGGATTGAAGTGGGACATCTCTTATTTAGAGAGGAGAAATCAATATGGAATGTTATGGTAGTGTTTATCAATGAACTAGAGTGTTGGTATGGCAACCTCAAGTTGTTTCTGGTGAAAGAGGGGTTCAGGCTAGTGGATATTTACAAGGTTACATACCATAGACATGAATAAATGTGTTTAAAATTGATGTATCATAGGACAAACATGTTATCTCGCCTCATTACAAGAAGAAACATTACCACTTATGAACTCCCACAACCCTACCCTAAAGTGCAACCATGAAATGTACCCATAGTCTGTTTCATGATCTATGCACAAAATTTCTCAAAACTTACAGAAAAATCACATCATACTTCAGAAAATGAAGAGATTTCAATAAACCATGATTGTTGACAATCCAAAATAACAATAATAATCATCAATACAAAATCTCAAAATCAGAGAGAGAATGACCAACAAAGAAATATAGCTAATAGGGCTTTCCTCCAATGCTCGTCCACCCAACCACCACGCTAGATGTCGCGGCTATCCCAGGTATGCCTCTTCTAAATCTCATCCACTCTGGGTTCTACCAAATGGCTCCCAAAGGGCATAAATCACATTCTCTGTCCGGCGTTCCTCCCTATCTAAGGACATCCCGACCTGAATCTCAACATCTCTCTCTCTCTCTCTCTCTACCCTGCATAAAAAATCACCTCAAGATTTTGGAAGAAGTAAAAAAAAAAGTCCACAAGAATTAGCATATTATCATGCACAAAAACAATAAAAATAGAAATAATTTCTAAAAACATCATCTTGAACCAAATTAGAAATCCTTTCTAAAAACCAACACTCGAAAGTGGTGTCGGATTCATTTCGTAAAAATGAATACCAGCCACCCCATGTGGAATCTTCCAATTATCCGAACACGGACTTTGTTCTTCTTGTGATGAACTAACTTTCTTTAATATCTCTCTCTGCAAATAAAGTGATCTACCCCCTCATGCAAGGCCATTAGTGAAAATTAAGGGTTAAGTTAGTGTCCGGGTCCTGTTTTCGGGTGCCCATTGCGGTTATATTTACTATGTTACCCCCCATATGAGTTTCCTTTAGGCTAAACTACTCACTATGACCCTCTTATATATTATCTAACATGGTTAAGTATAGAATAGAATTTTCTTACAAATGACACCACAAAAAACTTGCATTAAAAAGTCCCAAAATTGACAAAAAGTTGACATATCTAAAACTACTAGATTTGTGACCAAAATCTTTTATGTCCTCCAAGTATTTCTTACTTTTCAACATTCAATATAGATGCTAAAAATTGCCCAGACAAATGGACCCAAAAATACGTACATATGAGTACGTGTAACATACCTCCAAGATTAACCAAGTTATGATTAAACATAGTCCTAAGTTTTGGATGTTACAAATTTTTGTAATGAATTCTAGAGGTTTTTAACAGTTTCTCAAAAAGCAGGAAAAAATTCTAAGTGTTAAAATTAAGTAAAAATTCAAGATTAAGTTTTCAATTAGTTAGTGTTCTCAACGGAAGCCTTTAAGTGTGTATATAGACATGAAAATCAAAATTTAATAAAAAAGTAAAACGTGACCTATTTTTGGAGTCGATTTTCACATACAACTGATTTTCACATACAACTGATTTTGTCTACGTTGGGTTGTAGACCACACATGTTCTGGTAATTTTAAGTACCCACATGACTAGTTTCTGATACTATGCGGCGTGAAGTTATACATGTTGTAGGTTGCAACCCTGACAGCGGATCTGAGAGGCTTGCTAAATCTACAAACAGCTCTTCCACAACTTCTTGAGAGTAGACATGGATTCCCAATCAATCAAGACATCAAAAAATATATCAGGGAAGTACACAAACACTCCTATTATTTTGCTTTAAATTCTTTTGAGATTAAATTAATAAATCAATAAGCATGTATATGGGACAATCTGAGTTGATGTACGGCATGCTTAACCATGGCAACGATGGGGAAACACCGCGAGAAGAGGAGAGGGGGGGTTTCCCGCCAAGAGCTATTGTTGATTTCCTTAGTCTGACTCATAGAATAAACACTTTTGGAGTTAAACAATTAGAAGATAGAATATTTGACTAGTTTATGACTAGATTTTAGGTATAACTTTCATTACGGGCTATTTTGCAAAGCATTTATCTTTCCATGTGTTTAGAATCATATTTTTACATAAAGAAAAAAGTTTTAGATGACATAAAACTCTACACGAGTGTATGAGATGCTAGAAAGATAAATCCCTTTCATTTTTGCGGTATTCGCGAGTGCAAAGTGGGGCACTTGGCTGTTTTTGATAGTTTTATGCTAAAAATACAACTTTGACCATTTTGAATGCTCTCAAAGAGACCTTAGAACTCATTTTTAGAGAACCATCACTGAGACATGCTTTAGAGAGCTTAGAAGTCCTAAAACTTTGTAGTTTTATCTTTTCTCTAATTCCAAATAGATTGGAAGATATTACTCTCCCAAAGAGACCAGTTATTAGGCTTTGCCTTAGAAATTGCTATCAAGATTGACTATCTTATCTATATATACACCGGATGGGCTAATGCATAAGCATAGTTAAGACTTAGCTATAGTGACTAGAGATGACCTCGCTCGTTAGAACATGATAATTGCTTTATGTTAAAATAAGGATTCCCATGTGACTTAAAAGATAAAGATAAGTTAAAGACTGTTTAAATTAAAAGCTTGTTTTATACTTGAAATTGATTATGATTGATTTGAAATAAAGATTCCCATGTGACTTAAAAGATAAAGATAAGTTAAAGACTATTTGAATTAAAAGCTTGTTTGATACTTGAAATTGATTGTGATTGATTTGAATATACATTCCTTGAAAGATTGTTTGAATTAAAAGCTTGTTTGATACTTGAAATTGATTGTGATTGATTTGAATATACATTCCTTGAAAGATTATGGACTAGAGATGAGTGTGAGATCATATGTATGACTTGTGAGTGCCTTGTTTTGAAATGAATGATTGATATGCATATGTGTGATCAGACTCGACATGAGATTTTGAGATTCGGGCTAGCCATCCTTAGATAGGGAATGCCGGTTATGCCCTCTGGTAGCCATGTGGTAGAACCCAGAGAGGACGAGATTCAGAAAGAGGCATACCCAGGATAGCCACGATGTCCATTGTGGAGGTTGGGTGGACGAGCATCGGAGAAAGCCCTAGATTGGCTGGATTTTGGTCACTATGACTAACCATGTTATCAAGCATGGTAATGATGATAGAATCTTGAGATAGACACATACATTGTGATTGATTAAGATGATCTTCTTTTAATTGATAGAGATTTGTATTATGTGAATATTTGTTTGATGTTATATGATTCTTTTCTTATGTGATAAGAATCTAACCACCTTACTAGTCCAACTTGCAAAAATTATTCTATATTAATTTTAGAGTATATGTACCCCAAGTGCAAGCTTAAGAAGGTTCTTTAATACTTCTTGGAGGATGTAACTATTCTATTTATAAATTCATGTTTCCTTGTTGCAAAGCATGTTTAGGTGTTGCACAACCTTTTTATTTCTTCTGGTGGCAAATAATTAACTTTTATGGTTGATGTGAATTTTGTACATATATATACACATGTAAACACTTTCAAACTTTACATAAATTTAGGAAAATAATGTGTATTTTCAAGTTTAATTTTAGTAGCCATGCATTTGAGGTTGATGATAATTTTTGTACATGTATATACACATGTACACACTTTCAAACTTTACATAAATTTAGGAAAATGAGGTGTATTTTCAAGTTTTATTTACACATGTATTTTCAAGTTTTCTTTCAGTAGACATGCATTTGAGGTTTTATTTTAGTTTTTTAAAAGGTAAATTTAAAAGTGCAAGAAATTCTAACGGTCCTCATCTCACTTGTTATGATCACACTTAGAAAGTCTTTGCAAAAGATCTAAAAAATCTAGAAGTTTGCATAGAGAAGCTTAAAGTTTTGGATCTTTGGCTAGAATTCTTGGAAACCACTCCAAAGAGTTAAGATTTTTAGGTGTAATAATGTAGGTTCTAAAATGTGCCTCAAGAGATAAACTTCTAGTAAGTAATGTTGGAGTTTAGCAAGTCTCACCTCAAGAGCCAAACCTTCTAGGAAATGATGCAAGCTAGATAGATATGGCTCAAAAGATAAAATTGTAGTTAGTGACATAAGTTGGAAAGTTTTAACTCAAGAGCCAAAACATCTAGGCATTGGTATACAAAAGCTAGAATATTTTGCTCTAGAGCCAAAATTCTAGGAAACTAGCTAAAAGTGACAAGAATGCTAGGAAAAAATGCAAGAGCTAATTTTTGGCTTAAGAACAAAACTTTTAGTCAATGATATTGGAGGTTGGAAAGATCTTTTTGAAGAAATTGGTCAATGATATTGGAGGTTGGAAAGATCTTTTTGAAGAAATTGGTCAAGGTGCATAGTGCTTCAGTGTTGGCCAATTGTGAGAAAATGATATATATCCTCCATCCTTGTCCAAAAAATAATGATTTGGCCTTTACACAAGTCCATGTGTGAGACAAGTAACTTCGAGTTAGACTCTTATGCATGTCTCTCCATCACACACAACTTAACTTAGAATCTTATGTGTGTGTCTCTAGCACATGCGACACAGACTAAAAAGAAGTATGTAAGATAGTGGGACTCACAGCTCCTCTAGTCTTCTGAATCAGGTGAATTTGGTTGTGGTAGTAGGAAAGATTTTTTATTTTTAACAAAATTTTGCAACCGACGATTGATGATAGGATTAGGTCGATGATACGTAGGTGTTGGGGTTCTCTAAAATGTGTCTAGATTATATCTTCAAATGTAACGTGATAGCACTCGGGCAGTTTTACTGTAGATGATAGTAGTAAAAGGTGATGTGATATATGTCCAGGTCTTCATTGAGATAAAAAAATGAAGTGTGATTTTTCCCCATGCAGTTGTTGGTCACCTTCTGTCTGATGAGGATGATGGATAGGTTAAGAAAGCGATTGGCTAAAAAACAAGTTTGAATCTTGGATAACTTTCCATAAAAGAACTAGTGATAAGGTGTAGGCACAAAAATCCTTGAAAGATGATAGGTGAGCTAGTTGGACGATAGGGAAATTGTAAAGGTGGTTGGGATCCTGCTTTTGTAGGTTGTGGAACTCCAAATTGAACTATCTTCTTTTGTGTGGCTTATAAGTTGGTTCAATTATGTAGGAAAGTGGTCCATTGGCATATAAATATGAGTAATGTGGTTTGGTCAACCACTTGATCCTCCACTCAGGTTGGTCCCCTTACCATCCTTCATTTTGGCTATGCCCTCCTCTGTTATGAGGGCAGTGTTCTCTTTGTCATCTTTTATAGAATCTTTGAATAATGAAAGTCACCATCTGTGTCTCTAAGAGATCCACTAAGATGAGGGTTGGAGAGATTACTTTCGCATGCTACTATGACCCATAGTGTCTTTACTCCAGATGATGGCCATCATTCCATTGTCACTTGCTTATTTAGGCATGGTGCATGAGTCAATAGTGTCTATTAGATATCATCCTTTGGGAGGACTAGTTTGCTTAGAGGATCATATGGAAGAATCTCCCTTCCTGCCTTGTATAGAAGATCTTGTCTTGTCTAGATTTCTCCTTTGAGAGAGAGAGAGAGAGAGAGAGAGAGAGAGAGAGAGAGAGAGAGAGAGAGGGGGATAATCAACAAGGTGGCATCAGGTTTAGGGGGTACAGAGGAGATGGAAAGAGACAGAGTACAACTCAGTTTCTACTAATAGTTTATCTAACAGCATGATCAAGGGTGGTAGAACATCATGAGTGTCCTTATAACTGTCTTCATGAATTGAATCATCTTTCTCTAGGTATTCTTCATCTTCGTGGACCTTGTGTTGTAGATCCTCTGCATCCTTATCCACTATCTTGTGAAAACAGGATGTGAAAATGGGAAAGGCAATAGTGATCATGAGGAGCAGTTGGTGTAACTTGCTTTCTAATTCTATCAAGTTCCACTCTTTTCACCATTCATGTGGCTATTGAAAAAGATAGGTGCATTTTTTAATTCCTTTGGGACCTATGCATAATTGACATGGTCTTCATTGAAGTTCCCTTCGGAGCTTATGTTTTGTATTAGTTGGAGGAGATGTTGAGTAATAATTTAGTGAAGCTTTCTTGAATCAAGATAATAGTGTAGCCTATGCTTCTAAGATTCCTAAAGTCCACATCCATACTAGGCTGTTTTGAAATTTTCTTTGAGGGTATTCCATGGATTTTGTTGATAAATGTGGCATTATAATAAGTTCATGCATCCTATCATCATTAGGAATACATCTAACTTCATAAGAAATAAGGCCCATGCACTAAACTTTGGCACTATTGGATGCAGGTCAAGAGTGGCCACCAAGTCTTGTGGATTTCCTAAGAATAAATCATCATGAAATACTCCAATCACTAAGTTAGCGTGAGCATACCAAGTTAGCACCCAGGTCAGCCCCCCATGAAAGTTGGAAAGATTTGGCTCAAAAGCCAAAGCTTTAAGGAAATGATGTAGACTAGAAAGTTTTAGCTCAAGAGCTAAAACGTGGAGGCAATGATCTGGATTAGAAATAAGAACTAGAAATTTTCAAGAGTTGTCACAAAGAATCTTGAAAATGTAGGTCGTTTGCCAAAACTCCTAGAGAAAACCAATCAAAAGGGCCAAGACTACTAGGAAATAAAGCAGGTACTTCCAGGCAAAGATGTGGCTTAGAAAGTTTTAGCTTAAGAACTAAAGTTTCTTAGGAGTTGGTAGAGAGAAGCTTTAAGATCTAGCTCTTGAGCTAGAACTCATGAAAACCAATCAAAAGACCAAGATGGCTAGGCAATAAAAAAGATACTCTCTAAAGAACATATCATATGATTGATCATTGATGGATGGGCCTCGGGATTGGATACCTTAAGCACATTGCTTTTCTTTGTGAGCCTACGTAAGAACCCTCCATTGTATGTCACATGTGAAATGATGTGTTATAACATCATCTTATGGATGAGTGTTTTTCACATTTCTAACATGTATAAATGGCTTGAATTTTAGAGAGCTTTCTAGCCTTGACATGTAGTAGTTGCTATTGATTCGCAAAAACTAAACAAAATTAATGCCTAGATTAGCAACTTCGAGTATGTTTTCATTTAAGACACTCGCATCTTCAATTTTCAATCCTAAAATATTCTATCATGGCATAATATAAGTGCATAGTCATTATTTCTTATTCTGTTCCTTATTAATCCTTTTGTGCAAAGTTTGTAGTTTTCTCAGTCATATTTTATACGTCTAGCGTATTTAAAATTAAGGGCAAATAAGATGTTTTGTTTTGCATGATAACGATTGATAGCATGGTGAAGGAGAAGTGCTTAACAACCAAGACATAGTGAAAGGCTTCACAGCATGGAGCATAGGGGAGATGCCAAAAGTGAGGAGAGAATCAAGGCGGTTGGGATTTATGACATGAATCATAAGCAAGAAGACGAAGGGGCTATGAGCCAATGCAAGGCGGCTAGCTTCACAACATGAACCATAAGCAAGAGGAAGGAGGGGCTGTGAGATATCGTGCAAGGTGCTTGAGTAAAGCAATGCGGCTGGCTTCACCACATGATGAATAAGAAAGAAGAAGGAGGGGCTATGAGGCAGTGCAAGGCATAGAGTGAAGCAAGGTGGCTAGGCTTCAGGGTGTGAAGCATAGGCAAGAAGAAGGAGGGGATCTGAGCTAGCACAAGGCCAAGCACAAGGAAGGCCTGTGAAGCCAAGGAGGGGCTCTGAAGGCTAAGCAAAGGGCATAACAAGGTGGGCGCCCGACTTGTGCACAATAAGGGAAGGGCTGGCCTTAGTGCAGAGTAGGGCAAACAATAACCAGGTGTGAAGGCAAAGAAGAGTCAAGTCTACACATCATGGCAAGGCACAACCAAAGTAAGGAGCATGGTGAAATTGTAGCACAACAGCCAGAGAGAGGTAGGGCTCTGCCAAAGAGAAGAGGCACACAACATCCTTCAGAAAGCGCCATTCCAAGAGGCTCACAAAAAAGGGGGCACTACCCTGAGGACCATGATTTTCTCATTCTCCCCATCTGAGTCAATTCCCTAAGATTTCAATGTGGTGAATTATCTCTTCTCTCTTTCTCTCTCCTCATGAAAGCTCATCAGCATTAAGGGCAATAAACACAAATCAATTTATTACTAAGTCTAATTGTGGGGTACGTGCACATGTGATTGGATCAAACCAAGTTGAGAAGAATCCTTAAATTCCTTAATCACCACCCCATCTATTAATTGTGATCTACTGTGGTTTTTTTGCTTAGTGCTTTTTGAGGTGTGGTGTACTATTGATGTGTGGTGATAGCTTGTGAGCATTTGGGGAAATTAGTGATACTGCATATCTAAGTTAGAATTTTGAGTGGGAATAGATGAGACTCACCCACTCGCTCGCTAAGATTTGTGAGAGTGGTTGGGTTGACAGTTGTCTGCTAGACCATAACCATTTGAAATACTGAGGCTAGTTAGTGGGGAGAGATATCACTTATTAACCTTATGCTAGAATTGGGGGTGAGAGTAGATGACACTCACCTAGCCCACTAGCAAAGAGTTTTAATCGATTAGAGTGGCAAGTTGGTAGTTGATTGCTACAGATATGCATTAGTTTCTTTTGGTTGTGGGCACTTTGTCTTATTACATTGAAGTGCAAGAGTATTTAGTGGTTTATGTTTGTGCATTCAATTTCCTCATTTACTTGACACTAACATAACAACTAGCATCTAAAAATGGATCTATTAATTTACAAGCATGAGGCTCATGCCACCGGCCTCCTTTATGTTACCTATGAGAGGTATGAGTTCTTTGTCCTTGAACTTTCGGTTCTGTGTGAGCCTCATGTCTTCCACTCTCCTTAGTGTTTCCCCTGAGGTGTGTTCCTCACGTGTTTATATCCACAATGACTCGTTGGACTGATCCCCTCATACTTCTGCTTGTGATGTGTTGCTAAGTGGGGTTGTGCCCCAACCTTTCAGCCTCGTCAATGTGTGTCTCTTGAGGTGTGAGCCTCCCACGTGTGAACCCTCACAAGTTTGAGCCTCATGTGCCTGAATTTGCACTAGTATGAGCCGCACATGCATCAACCTTCACCAACATGAGCCTGATAATAGGTGTGAACCTTCACCAACATGAGCTTGATAATAGGTGTGAACCTACACCAATGTGAGCCTCATAGGCATGAACCTTCCCAAGCATGAGCCTCACAGGCATGAACCTCACAAAGCATGAACCTTCACAAGCGTAAGCCTCCACGGTGGCAACTTCACGTCTGTGTGTTTTTGCATTGCAGGTTTCCTGGATTTCTTAACATTATATTAGCATCTGAGGGTTTGTCTAACTCTCTTAAGAGCCTCATGCTATCCACAAAGTGAGCACATTTGACTTGTTGAACTGATCAAAAGGAGTTTTTTCAACATGGAAATAGTTCCAATTGCACAAGCAAAAGATGTTCAAAGCAGCTTATGTACATGTGCTGGCTCCTTCAAGTGTGCACCATGCAAATCAAAATTAATCAGAGGGAGTACAAAACAGGCCGGAAGCGTGCTTCGTGAGAAGTTAAAGTCAAGGAAGTCACCAGTGAAACAAGTCAAGCTCAGCATCACAAAACAGAAGATGATTACTTCAAAAGTGATTAAGTGTTTCATGGAATACACACAGGGTCTACACAATAAAGCAAAGGGTGAGATCGTCACAAGTATACGAGCTTTAAGAGATGTACAATTTAATTGTGCATCTCTTAATTGTCACAAAGTTGAGGAATCCACACATGATCATAAGTTCTTGCTCCATGGATTACACAATACCCTCAAGGCTGTCAAAAGACCAAAAAGCTCTAGGGAATTGTTTGTTAAACGGGCAAGTATAATGATGGTCATGAATTCCACAAGTAGAAAACCAAATATAGCAGCTCCATCAAGGCTACTTGGAGTTCATCAAAGGAATTTTTATGCAGCTTAATCTCAAATGAAGCAACATGACTCACAACTACCATTGCATTTGTGTGAGCGACAACGACAACATAGAAGTATAATCACAGAGGAAGTCAAAGATTTAGTCATTGCATATTGGACAAACAATACACGTGTGTCGCTGAACAAAAAGGATGTATGTCAAAAGCGTGTTGGGCGAAAGCTGTATGAGAAGCATCTGGTGCATCTGCTTGAACAACCTCAGGTATGTCTTCCTTGTTATGCCATACTTTAATGTCCCTAATTACCTCTTGGTTGTACATTGGTCGGTAGTGCATGCCAGCTTCATAGTGTGTAATACTAGTCTACCATGGTAACCCTTGTAGATAAATAGCTACCACTTTCAATTATAGTTTCATCCTCGTAAAGGTGGCTAGCAAAGGAAGCCACCAAGGTGGTGGTAGGCTTACAGATTGGTAGCAAAGGTTTTGCTCAAGCTGATATGTTATTAGGCCAGCAGGATATCTCTCATACCAATGAACTCCAATCCTAGGACCTGATAAGAGTGGTATCTTCATGGTAGGTACTATGCTAAGAGTGGTGGCTCTCAGGCTTGGAGCTCAGTTACCAAGCGTGGAGCTCATAGGCATGAGGCTGGGAGTGATTCAGGTGGTATCTTGATGATAGGTACTATGCTAAGAGTGGTGGTAAGCCACCACTGTTAACATTGCAGCTACTGTTCCAAAGTTGGTAGTTACCTTTCTATCCCTAAAAGCCACCATTGTCAACCTGGTAGCTTCCACTCTTAAGATGGTTGCTACCTTACCTACCTACTACTGGCTTTCACTCTATATAGGTAGCTACCATTCTTAACGTGGCAGCTACTATTCCAAACATGGTAGTTACCTTTCTGCCTTTAAAAGCCACCCTGGTAGCTTCTACTCTTAACATGGTTGCTACATTACCTAGCTGGTGGCTCTCACTCTATACAGGTAGCTACCACTATTAACACACTACAAGACAATGCTGCCATACACGCGTTTCATACACGCGATAAATTACGAACGCGTGTATGGTCGTGCCTGTATTTGAATAGAATCGGGCGCGTGTATTTTAGCATTTAAGTTCGCGTGTATATTTGCATTTATCAACGCGTGTATAAACGCGTTTATATACACGCAGTAATACACGCATCTATACACGATAATATTCACGGATTAATACACGCTATTATACACGGATTAATACACGCTACTATACACGGATTAATACACGCATGGCAGAGAAAAACTGAAGAAAAACTGAATTCCTTTACAAAATTAAAAACTATTTTCTTTAAACCATCTCATAGTACATTACAGTATACATCATTACACAATCCCACTACATGCATTTACAACAATGAAATATATTCAAAAATAAATCATGCATATGAGATGATAGAAATGTCATCAATTTAGAACGTACAGTGACAGATTGGTTAGGGTTCGATCTCATCTTCAATAAGATCCATCCTTGCCAAACGATCAACATCAATATCCATTTGATCAATTTATAAGGCTACGATTAAATTTATTCCACTATCGATATTCTGTACTCCATTGATAATGGTATCGATGTCCTGATCATCCTCATCAACATCACCATCATCCTCAATGGTAGGGTCATTCTCATGATCATGAGAAATGGCATGCTCATCCTCATTATCATGATCATCTCTTATTTCTTGATCATCGATCACAACATCTTCAATGGCATGTTCGACATCATCTTCATTGCGGCTTGTTACATCCTCCATATGCTCCATATCAGTGAATGTATTATACATCACTTTGGAACGTGGTGCAATAGGGATGACGTACCACCATTTGATGTCATGCACCATTGGTAGATAGATAACCTACTCAAATACACATAGTACAGTAATTAATTAGCATATCAAAAGGCAAGGGGTACGCGAGCTTAGATATATATGTACATGAAACACATTAGTAAAAAAATGCATACCTGCTCACATTGTTGTGGCAATACGAGCCTATCTTTCTTTGTTTGCCAGAACTTTGTAGAGTCAATAGTTACATATCCACTTGCATGGCGTTTTATCGTTGCATCAGGCCCTTTTTCCACCACGTTCATTTGCCATTTGACATCCAAAACATACACAAAGAAGCGACGAAAGTCAAGCCTAAATATGTCTTGGATTATGCCACAATAATCATCCATTTTTCCATTAGCTCCCTCAAAGCTACTAATGACACCGCAATCTTGTGTATTTCTCTTTTCATCAATTCTTTGTGTTCGAAAATGCTTGCCTTCACACCATATAGCATTGAACATAGTGCATTGGACCAAAATAGAAGCAATATTTGTGTAAGCAATGTGAATAAATATTAAAAGCAAATCACTTACAACTAATGCAAAACATTAGTTCTATGTACCTTTGACATGCATCCTTGTGCATACTCCCATTCTTCCGCCGTGATATGCAGCCCCTCGTCGCTCTCTGCTCTCTCCATTTCCTCATGCAACCAATCAACATGGATATCATTCGGAAGTGTTGCTAGATGCTTAGGGTACGCCTTCCGAGAGCCATGTTGCCTCCGAAAGAGAGCTCTTTCTGCTTGCCTTTTTGTCTTTGCATCCTCATATCTTGTAACCCATCTGCTCATCACATCACTATTAAGGATACAAGTGAAATTGAGATCATCAATCAATGTTCTGTCAATTACTTTACTCTGTCCTTTTCCTTGAGGCACAATAGAGGTCATCCTCAAGTCCTCTTCATTGCTCCATAGTCGTGGCAAAGAGCTGTCCACCTGACCAAGAAATTCTGAAATATATACAAGAGACTCTTGTATCAACCAACCCTCGGCCATGCTTCCTTCAGGCCTTGCACTTTGCCTCACAAAGTCTTTTAAGGTCTTCATGAAGCGCTCTAGGAAGAACATTCAATGTGCATGCACAGTACCACATAAAGCAATTTCGTCCACTAAATGCACAATGAGATGTAGTTGACTTGTGAGAATGGTTCGCGGAAAAGTCTCCTCTACCAAACAAACCACCTCCACTGCCATAACACGCGCATCATCCAACGTGGCTGGATCAATTGCTTTGGAACTAACATATCTGAAAAATAAATAAATAGTACGTTATACCTCATGCACGTTCATTTTGCAAGGTATAATGAAGGGTGATCTGACATGGGTTTTACATACCTCACAAGCTCGCCCATCTTATAAATACATTTTTTCAAACTCTTATTTGCACAATGGTCGATGCTAGTAGGTAGTATGAACTGCGCACATAAGAGCACATGTATGTATGGTTTATGGCATTACAAAATTTAATTTCAACGTACGTACAAGACTTGGAAAACACTTACTTGAAGCATCTTGTGCCAATCATGGGACTTCAACCCATATAGTTGCTCAACGTCTCTTTTCTTAGTGGTTGTAAAGGCTCCCTTCAATGATCTCATGCATCTAGTGGGAGTACGCAAAGTGGTGATGGCCTGTTTTACCTGCTTCTCCTCTTTCTTTGATATAATCCATGGTGCTGGCGGAAGACGAACGTGCCCACCCACCTCTCGTGGCCAAGCTTGACGCATACGTCCTGCGACCCGCAAGTCCTCACGTACGCTAACATTGTCTCGTTTACCAATAATATGTTCCCAAATACCAGATCCCACATTCTTGAAGATGTGCATGGGATCAAGAAGATGGTTGATCTTAAGATGGGTCCAATATGGCAGCCGAAAAAAAATGGAGTACCTACACAAGGGATTTCTCTATGTGACCTTTAATCCAATTAGAGACTACACAAAACAAGATTGAAAAAACATCACTATACCTGTTCATGCCATCTGGAGGAAGAATAGTTGTAGACTCCCAAATACGCTTCCAATCTTTTGCACGAAGTGTTTGTGGAGGAATGTTACTCTTACTAGCAACATATTTAGGATGATCTAAGGGGAGAAATCGATGATGATTATCGAATATAGTCTTACACAAACCGTCAGCATACTCATGTACTAACGAAGGGCCACAAACAGGACATGCATGTTTACCCGATGTTTTCAAACCTGTTAAAATATAAATAAAAGTTAGAATAATAAAGTCAATATGTATAATTAATATATATAGCCAATAGTAATAGAGTAGGGAGGTAATTAGAATTCTTACCAGAACAATCGATGTATCCTGGAAAGTCATGCATTGTCCACATCAACACTGCTTTTAAGTCGAAGTGTCGAGAGGAGGGAGGCCTACTAATGTCCACCACCGCAACACCTCTCCATTGTTCAACTCATCAATCAATGGTTCAAGATAAACATCCATATGCTTGACTTTATGTTTCCCTCGTACAATGCATCCTTGACATCGATTACACATACATTTGATCCGTTGTCCCAACCACACATCGCGATTACGATGACGCATTGTCTCATCTTCTCCAGAACTGCTTGAAGAGGTTGATGACATCCTATGTACAAACCAGAAAACACAAAATCATAATATGTTTTTAATGAAAGTATAAAAATCGCGTGTATTGACGCGGCTATTTTCTAAAAATTGCGTGTATTAACGCGGCTATTTCCTAAAAATCGCGTGTATTAACGCGGGTAATTCCTGCAAAACGCGTGTATAAACGCAGCTAAAATATCATACACGCGAATACACATGCGTTTATAAACGCGACGGTATGTTTAAACTAAAAATAGCCCGCCTTCCCCAAATATAGATTTTGAACTAACATATCAACACTGCTTTCGTTTTCGCCTCTTCCAACAGTAACGAAACCTAAGTGCAAGGAGGGAGCAGAGAAGGAGCACACACGGGAGAAGGAGGGAGCAGAGAAGGAGCAGAGAAGACTCACTTTTTCAGAGGTGAGTCAGTTTGTCCTGTGCTTTGTCTCTTTCCTCAGATTTGTTTATGCTATTTGCTCTTTGATTTTTGGGTTTGTCTCCGTCCTTTTACTTTTGTGCACACGATTGGGTGAATGATTCTGACAGGGGCGACAATGGTCCTTTTATAAGGACACTTTGTCTTTGTCGGAGGTCGGTCCTTTTGAATTTTTTTTTTCGCAGGTCGCGTGTAGAAACACGTGTAAAAGCGCGTGTAATCTGTCTGCAGAGTCTGTTCACGCGGATATACACGCATTTCTGGATGGATGTATACACGCATTTTTTACGGGTGTATATACGCGTTTCTGCACGGGTGTATACACGAGACTGCGTTTCAGAATTCATGATTTGCAGGCAACACAACTGACTTGAATGATGATATTTGTGTGAGTCAAGAGACAGCCCATGATGTACATGAAGATGTTTGTTGCAGGTTCTTTATGGATATTCCAGGTTCTTCATCCGATCCATTTGCGTATAGCAATTGGCTGCTGATGGAGATGCTGAATCATTTTGGGCGCCATCCTGGTCCGGTTGAGCTTACAGAGTATATGTATGCCCATCCCCCTCCTTCCCTGCCTGGTGTCTATACCCCTACCGCGAGTATCCAGGGCACTCCAGTGCCGTCTATTCCTCCGAGTCCGACGAGATGGCATGCAGCTTCTCCTCTTCCACGTCCACCGAGGAGACATACCTCATCCCAGACACACTCACGTACACCCTCACAGCCACCATCACGTGCTCCCTCAGAGCCACCGTCACGTCAGGGCTCACAGCCACCGTCACGTAGACAATCCCCCAGTCGTGACTCCACCCGTAGCAGTAGGAAGAGTGGGAGTGGAGGATGCGGCGGGTGCTTTGGTGGGGGAGGTGGGGGAGGTAGTAGGGCACGCGGTGAGAGAGGAGATAGAGGGAGAAGAGTTAGAGGAGACAGTTTGGAAGAGGAGGAGATGAGAGAGATGGAGAGAGTGGTCTGCTATGATGTGACGGATAGGGGCGGGATAGTGATGGATGCGAGGGGGAGGGAGGTAATGGAGTACATGCGTGGGGTAGTATCAAACTCATATAGAAATTGTTTTATTAAATTTAAAGATCAAAATAGCCGATTAGTTGGGGAGGTGATAGAGGCTGTACATAGTCGGTACCCCAATCCCCCACATGCTACATTCTCGGATGTATGGGGAAGGATGCGAATAAGGGAGATCTTAAGTAATAAAAGATCTCACCTTAAAAAACTCGCGTACGATGACCGGCTAAATGTAGCTGCGGGTGGCTATCCTACCGAGAAACTTGCCACTGCGCACAAACGCGAGTGGAAGGAGGCAAAGAAACGAGCAGAGGGTGGCATGAAGAGCAGGCAGCATGTGGAGGCACGACAGATCCAGATGGAGACCATTGGATCTTCGCATTTTGGATCTGGCGGCGTCGAGTCATGGGAGGCAGAGTTCGTAAGTATCTTGCCACTTTATTTGATTGTTTACTTAATTCATTGATTCTATGATTGTTTTAATCTTACAAATTGTGTTGATTATGATACAGCGACGAGTTACGGGGAGGAAGCCCACAACCCACGATACTGCGTATGCTCGCCGGCATAGCAGACGTGACACGTGGGCCATCTTCAGAGCCGAGGGACGTATTACGGACGCGCAGTTTGAGATGGCCATGAGACTATACGGTCGACAGGTACTTGAAAATTCTAAACGAATGATTTTGGTTTATTGATTTACATATATATATACTTATATACTATATATTACTTGAACAGGCACAAGCTGCTGATGATCCACCGGCCGCCACCCACTGCAGAGGGTGGATGTGAGCACTACTCATCGGACATTCCGACCGATGTGAGCTCATCTGAGCATGGAGGGAGCACCGAGTCATCATCTGGGTCTGAGTAGTACTCAGACTTATAGTATCACATTCCATATTGAGGATGTGATTGTATATATTTTTTTGTAAACTGAAGCCATGGGCTACTTCGAGATATGGACTCCCTTGTATACATGTATGAAATTTTGATAGTAATATTGAATTGATTGATCGATAGTATTACATTCATGTCTGTCTTGAATCGTGTATTGACAATGTATGCATTCATGTCGTTCTTGTCTTAATCTCCCTCGTGCATATGTTCTTCGTGGATGGTCTAATGCACAAAAAAAAAATCCAGAGAGTGTTATTGGGTGCTGGAATGCTAGAACAGTATTCAGGCACCAAATAGCACTCTCTGGATTTTTTTTTTGCTCTCTGTTCGCGTGTATAAACGCGTCAGAACTGCTAAAACTCGCGTGTATTTACGCGGATACTCTGTAAAATACGCGTGTATTAATGCGTCAAAACTGACAATTACGCGTGTATAAGCGCATCTAAATTAAAGAAACGCGTGTATAGACGCAGGTATCAACGCGTCTGAGACATCTGAACTGAACAGAACGCGGCTATACACCCGTGTATAAGCGTGTCTAAATTAAAAAAAGGCGTGTATAGCCGCATGTATCAACGCGTCTGTGAAAAGAACGTGGCTACACACCCGTGTATAAGCGCGTCTGAGAGGTCCTATACACGTGCTTTTACACGCATGTCTGTGGCCGCGATGATACACGCGTTGATACACGGGGCCGCTACTTTTTTTCACAAGTCATTTTTAGCGGCTAGGAGTGCGGGTATGAGCCCGATCCCTTGTAGTGACATGGCAGCTACTTTTTGAAACTTGGTAGTTACTTTTTTGTCTTTAAAAGCCACCATTGTCAACCTGGTAGCTTCCACTCTTAACATGGTTGCTACCTTACCTAGCTGGTGGCTCTCACTCTATACAGATAGCTACTACTGTTAACATGGCAGCTACTGTTCCAAACCTGGTAGTTACCTTTCTGTCTTTAAAAGCCACCATTGTCAACCTGGTAGCTTCCACTCTTAACATGGTTGCTACCTTACCTAGCTGGTGGCTCTCACTCTATACAGGTAGCTACCACTGTTAACATGGCAGCAGCTGTTAACATGGCAGCAGCTACTGTTCCAAAGCTGGTAGTTACCTTTCTATATTTAAAAGCCATTATTGTCAACCTGGTAGATTCTACTCTTCACATGATTGCTACCTTACCTACCTGGTGGCTTTCACTCTTAATAGGTAGCTACCACTGTTAACATGGCAGCTACTGTTCCAAAGCTAGTAGTTACCTTTCTATCCCTAAAAGCCACCATTGTTCACCTAGTAGCTTCCACTCTTAACATGGTTGTTGCCTTATCTACCTGGTGGCACCCTTTCTAACTACCACTCTTAACACGACAGCTATTGTTCCAAACCTTTAACCTAAAAGCTATTGTTTATTTCTGGCATAAAAAATTTCTAAATTACCAAGTTAGTTATAATTCTTTGACTTCTATAAGCTATATATGTTGTTCATGGATGTGTCCTATGGAGGAATCAAGTAGCGTACGCACAATAAAGGTGAAGATTTTTGTCGAGGTGTGCATGAAAAAGAGTGTTTATGTCAATGTAACATTTGTGGTGTTGGAGAAAAATGCACAGCTCACACACAAACTTACTCAAGCCTTACAAATTTGTGGGAACCAGTATTGTGTTTGAAGCCTAGCAATTCAGACTTCTTTGCTTTGAAGTGTTTGATGGGTGCCCATCTTGTGGACCCTCAAAGAAGCTATCGACGTGTCCTATGGAGGAATCAAGTAGCGTACGCACAATAAAGGTGAAGATTTTTGAAGACATTCAAGTTGGTGAAACAGATTCTGGCAAGAAAAAGAAAAGTTCTCTCCCACAAGGAGATGCAACCTGGGGAACTATTTGACCTCTTTGGGAATCACTTACAAAAGTTCATAAAGCACAACTTTATCTATAGATGGCAAGCTGAGCAATTTAAAGAGTGTCTACGTGTATTTCCTGACGATGTGGTTGTTTCAATTGTAGACTTTGCTGAAAATTATACATTCAAAGAACAAAATGAGATTCAATCAATGCATTGGTTTTCTTGCCAAGTTACAATATTTGTCCATATCACATATGTGCAGATTGCAGAAAGTCTTCAAAAGTATTATCTTTTTTACATTTCTGATGAGATAAAACTCATGATACTCTTTTTGTTCAACATTGCTTCATGCTCCATCATGGATGGTTGAAAGATCTAGGCTTTTCCCTCAAGGAGCCGGTGTGGTCAAACGGGGCAACCTCGCAGTTTAAGGCAAAGAGGCCTTTCTACTTTGTTGCTCGGTATGGGACTCTCACAGGGTTAAAGATGACATATCATTTCTTGGGATCTGGTCATGGGAAGGGTGAACATGATGGTGTGGTCAAACGGGGCAACCTCGCAGTTTAAGGCAAAGAGGCCTTTCTACTTTGTTGCCCGGTATGGGACTCTCACAGGGTTAAAGATGACATATCATTTCTTGGGATCTGGTCATGGGAAGGGTGAACATGATGGTGTAGGTGCTGTTATCAAAAGACATTTGACTCAAGAGCAGCTTAAGCCAGATTGTAGAAAATTGCAATGTACAGAGGATGTGGTTGCCTTTTTAAGAGAAACCATGTGTGATGGGGCTGCTGCCACATATGCATCCAAAGTAAGACCAGTTTACCAGGGGATAAAAGCAAGAAGTGGGACTGCAAATCTATGGATGGCGCTCGTGGGATACATTGTGTCTCAAGTTACTCTTTAACAAATAGAAAAGCTCTCAGATGCAAGTAGCTATCATGCTTTTGCAATTCTTGTATGCAAGACCTTTGGAGGAGGTGCTCTAGGAAGTCACATGTCAAGAAGTGGGAGTATGTTACCCTTGAATCTTCAGAAGATGTCAGAGATGCCAATGAAGTTGAAGATTTTGCATACGAAGGACACCATGATGCTTTGAGTGATGCACTTTGCATTGGTGACAATTTTGCTGTCATAGCTCCTCATGACAATGAGGAGCTTGCAGATTTTTATGTCTTGAAATGCACAACTCAGAAGCAAAAATATGATACTAAGCTAACAGATGGCTGGGGAAATGTTTGCCTTGCTGGTTCATTTGTTGTCAAGGGAATATGGTACAAACAAGCGAAAGGAAATCCTTATGAGTATAAGCTATTACGGCATAAGCCTGAAGCTATTTTGCCATCCCACCTTGTAAGATCCATCAAGTTCCCAAGCAATGGAAAAGGTTCAAGGACATGTGATGAGAATTTTGATTTCCCCAGAAGTATATGAGGCTATTTACAATAGCACTCCCTTTGATGTATAGCTTGCTGAAAATAATTCAAGCTATTTCTTTTGGACATACTTGTTTTTTTTCGATCCTCGTCTACTCACGCTGATCTCTTACAGGCAAGGGTAACCAAGAGCCACACCAGGCTTGTGGGCATATGTGAATGATAATTAAACTTGCCTGATAATTAAACTTGCCTGATCTTTCTTAGGGATGCTCAAATTGTGGTACATGGTAAATCTTACTAGGCACATTCCATACATGTCACGGTATTCTTTTACACTATGGGTCTTATGATGTGGCATGACCACATTGCTCAAGATGCACAATTAATGAGCTTCCAAAGTATACCATTATACCAGTACCTAAGGAGGACCTTGGTAGCACTTGGTAGTAGGCTACAAGCACCTAGGTAGCACCAAGATAGCAGAAGATAGTGATATGGTATCAAGCAAGTAGTAGTATTGTAGCACTTGCATACTAGCCTGGCAGCACCTGGGAATAAACCAAGCATCTGCATATACTAACCTAGCAGCATCTGGAAATAAATCTATCACCCACCATCAGTATACCAGTACCTAGCAGCAAGAACTTGGTAGCACTTGGTAGTAGCCTGCAAGCACCTAGGTAGCACCAAGGTAGCAGTCTATAGATTATACTAGTGTTTCAAATTTAGTAGTGCAAAAACATTATAGTAGAAATTGAAAAACTTTACATTATACCAGTGTTTCAAATTTAGACTAAATGATAACTGTAATCAAGACAATAACTTATATATCTAGTCTACAGCTTTGCAAGAGTGTAAAAATGGCCATCGCATTATATGTCAGTTAGAACACTTCTACAACATATACAAGGTTCCAAAGTGGACTCCATAATAAAAATTACATTTAGTTTGTTGGGAACAAAATGGGTTGATCACAAGTCTCGCTATACTACAGTTCATTCATATGTGTTCATACATCCACCTCCTTCGCACAACTATGCTATCATCATCTTTCATGATTGGTAGTGGTGTATCTATAGTATAGGTGAGGTGATCCTCGACACCAAGCCATGCATCAAGCCAGCCTCTGAGGACTGTCATAAGATAAGCTTGCATTTTCCCAAGGTCTTGATCTTCCATTTTCTTTACTATACATGCGGTTCCTTGAGGATTCCATAAAGTTTTGTACTCGCTATCATCCACCATGATAGTGTTTGTTGGTGAATACTAAGGATAAGCCTCCTAAAACACGGTCAACTTCTTATAAAACACTAGTTTCTTGGTAATTCTCTGGAACTTAGTCTCCTCTATGCAAAACTCTTGCATAAGCATGCCTTTGCGGCATAAAGCACCTCAAAATTCTATTTGCATTGACCTTGTTAACACAAGTCCATATAAAGACATCAAAGTGTTCCAAGCACCATTGCACAAACCTCTCAGCATCATGCTTTTGCCCTAATAGCTTCCTGCCACACATATCTGTCACTTCAAGCATATTCTAATAAGGGGGGGTTTGTGAATATCTGCAGTCAATCGTTGTGAGTAGCACTCCATTGAGATCCAAAATTAAAGCTGGCCGTAATTGAAATGAAGGGCTGGTTGGATCCTCCCAAGCATGATACATCTTTGCATTAAGATGTCTCACACTACCACCTGCAATCGATTTGATAACATCTCTTAGTTCAGTTCTCTGATTACTCTCATGCTTTTCAGACAACTCTGATGCTTTCTGATCAACAACAATATGGGCACTTACATCACCCTCCACTAAAGCTATGTCTTGTGCCTCATAATGCTCCTTGAACACATAGTTCTTTGCAACATTTTCTGAGCTCTGAGAGCTATCCTCTTCTTAGTCCCACATTCACCTTTTACCTCACTTTTCCCCTCAAATGCATCATAAAAACTAACAGCCTGTGCTTTAATCTGTCTTAGCATGTTAGTAGCATTGTCTACAGGAACACCACAATCCTATGTTTTCCTTGCATTCTATACTATGGCTGCAAGGCATGATGTCTTGACAAAACACCAAAAACTCGCCCTTTCCTAGACATCATTATCCTCCTTTGTGACTTTATTATCATCCTGCACTGTATCAACATCCTGCACTTTTTCACCATCCTGCACTTTTTCACCACCATCCTGCACTTTTTCACCATCATCCTGCACTTTATCACCACCATCCTGCTTTTTATCACCATCCTGCTTTTTATCACCATCCTGCACTTTATTTACACCATCATGCTTTTTATCACTATCTTGCAGTGTATCACCATTCTGGCTTGTGAGGACATTGCCAGATATTTCAGCTAGTCCATCCCCACTAGTCCATCCACACTGACAGTGTTTGCAATGATAAATTTCATACATTGGAAAAGAAATGAATGAAATACATAACAATGAGAGATATATAAGAAACAAAATAGTCACACTCTTTTCATTCATTAAATAGAAAATGTCAACAATTTGGTTACAGAGCCAGAATGGCTATTGATGGGACAAACCCAAAAAGGGGGTAGGCATGCATTCATGGGGAGAACTAGCAGAATTTAGGGTTGCAATCTTTTTCTGACTTTGGCAGTAGCACCTTTTTGTCCCGATCCTTCAGAGATATTGGTAGGTTCCTCCTTGTCCGGTTGATCATCTGTTATATTGGAACCTTTATCTAGGTCCTTATTGCTTGAAGTTGGAGGACACTGGCTAGAAGATCCTCCTGCATGGAAACAATCATTAGCAAGTGAAAACATATTAGTCTACATTCAGTTATAAAAGTGAACACAACCTTTCGTTTTCCTCTTTCTTCCCCTTTTCAACATTTTAAAGGCTTGTAGCAGTGAAGGACTCTCTTCTTGATGATTCTCCTTGTCCATGTCACTATCTACACCCAAGTCCACAAGTTCTCTCTCCTTGATAGTGTCATCCTTTGGATTAGGTTCCTTGTTTTTTCCAAGGAAATCTACCACGATCTCAAGTTTCGTGTCCAACTGTAAATTTTCTACATTACAACCTGGTGTTGAAAAAACTTCATCCATTGGCTGAATGTTTTTGGCATCCTCATTATCTGCAAAATTATTCAATCATTAGAAAATATTTTTTCACCTTAGTAGACAATAAACCATACCAAATTGAAAGTAAACCCTCACAACTTAACACAAGCTCTATCGATTCCAGCTACAAAAGTTACATATACTAGAAGCTATCATACTTACCTTCAAACCTCCAAGCTTGCCTTGGAGGCATTGGTAGCTTTCAGCATGCCTTAACATCTTGGTATCCCTTGGTAGCTTTTAGCATGGAAGACTCAAGCATATCTTGGTAGCTTTTAGGCATCCCTTGGTAGCTACCAGGCTTCCAAGGGTAGCTGTTAGGCTTCCAAAGGTAGCTACCAGGCTTCAAAGGGTAGCTATCAGGATTTTAAGGATAGTTGAGAGGCTTCAAGGATAGTTACAGGTACCTACCAGGCTTCCATGGGGAAGCTCTCAAGCTTTTAAGGGCAGCTGAAAAGCTGGAAGAAGCTACTAGGGTAACTACCACGATTCCAAATATAACTTTTAGGCTATTAAGGGTAGCTGACAGGTAGCTACCAGGTAACTACCACGATTCCAAATATAACTTTTAGGCTTTTAAGGGTAGCTGACAGGCTTTGAAGGTAGCTACCAAGCTTTCAAGGGTTAACACTTGTCTTCAAAGAGTAGCTATCAGGCTTCAAAGGGTAGCTATCAGGCTTTTAAGGGTAGCTGACAGCCTTTCCAGGTAGCTACGAAGTAGCTACCAGGAATCTAAGGGTTAATATCAGTCTTCAAAGGGTACCTATCTATCAGGCATCAAAGGGTAAATTCCTAACTAACTACATTGCTAGCTACGAGGACTATAGTGGTGGCTACCATGACTCTATTAGCAACTACTAGATTCCCTTGGTAGCTTCCATGCTATCCTTGAAAGCTTTCAGGCTTGCCTTGTTACTTTCAGGCTTGCCTTGGTAGCTTCCAGGCCTTACTTGGTTATTTCCATGCTTTCATTCAACGCTTTCAAGCTCGTCTTGGTAGTCAATGTCTTGGTAGTTACAAGGTTCATAGGCAGCTACTAGGTTTCCAAGGGTAGCAATTAGGCTTTTAAGCGTTGATACCAGGTAGATCAGGCTTCAATGGAGTAGCTCTCAAGATTTTATAGGTAGCTCTACCAAGTAACTACCAGGATTTCAAGCTTATAAGGGTAACTGATAGGCTTACCAGATAGCCACCAGGCTTCCAAGGCTTACCACCAGCAGATAGCCACCAGGCTTCCAAGGGTTAGTAGCAATCTTTAAAGTGTAGCTACTAGGCACATCAAAGGGTAATTTCCATGACTACACTGGGAGCTACCAGGACTCTATTGGTGGCTACCATGACTCTATTGGCAGCTACCAGGATTCCCTTGGTAGCTTCCATGCTGTACTTAAAAGCTTTCAGGCTTGCCTTGGTAGCTTCTAGGCTCTACTTTTGGTAGTTTCCATGCTTTCATTCAAAGCTTGTAGCCTTGCCTTAGTAGCTGGCAGCAAAGTCTTGGTAGCTACCAAGATTTTAAGGAGATACCAGGTACCTACCAGGCTTTAATGGGGTAGCTCTTAGGCTATTAAGGATAGCTGACAAGCTTCAAGGGTAGGTAGCAAGAAAATACCAAGCTTCCTAGGGTAGCTATTAGGCTCTTAAAGGTGGCTGACAGGCTTCAAAACTAGCTAACAGGTAGCTATCAGGATTCTAAGGGTTAATACCAGTCTTCAAAGTAAAAGCTACCAGCCACACTGGTATCTACCAGTCCAGGTAGGCACTCACAACTACCAAATAAGTAGTTACAGTCACCAAAGGAATAGACCTGTACATGTACTCTTATTTGTGATAGCTTCTAGGCTCACAATCTAGCTACCAGTCCATCAATGTAGCTCCCAAGAGGCATAAGATAGCTACCTTGCTACTACCAGAATCAGCTGCCATGCTACAGATGACAACTCTAGGTGGTACCACATGCATCTTACCCTCGCCCACCTTACAAAAAGGTACACAAAAAAACCAGTAATGAAGACAAGGGTTAGACAGCATAACGGTATGGTATGTACCGTGGGAAAAGCACGATTTGGCAGCAGTGTTTGGAAGCATGGAGGGTACTGTGCTTCATGACTCCCTTGCATAATTGGTGGCCAAGCATCACCAAAGACCTTGTAGCAGGCGAGATCATTTGCGTGCATCCCATAGCCATGCAAATCTCTTTGCTTGTAGCAAGGTGAGAAAAACAATAAATATGATAAGCACGACCACAAGGAAGTATAAACATGCAAAGACCATCTGCATCGTACATGACCAATCCACAAGCAGAACAAATATTGTGCGCATCCGATAAGCCCAGATATGCATGTGGTAATTTAGGTGTTGGCAAGGATAGGAACACTTTGTTCCTTCTTGCCTGCATGTCTCTTTCACAAAATCCACCTGAGCACACACATGCATCTTTATTTGTTTTGCATTTTCTAGAAACTCTTGACTTTCACAGCCCGCACTAGGAGGAAGAGTACCCATAACAACTCCATCCACAGTTTGGATGGTCAGCGAGACAATCTCTCCACTTTCATCCTCAGCTCTTCTAACTTCCCACTAGCATCTACTGGGTTTGACACATTTTCAACCTTTTGCAACTCAAATTGTGCATCTTCCAATTGTCTTTTCAAACTACTTTAACCAGGAGCTGTGCCCCTTCATCTCGATGCATATCCGCTTTGTACGTCAACTTTTCTCGTAGCTTTGTTGAGCTCTGACATGGCATGAGCATATTTCCTTTCAAGCACCTTAATCCAACACAACAATTGCCTTTGAGTCCACATGCATATTTTTTACTGTCTCTGATTGCTCAAAAGGCTTCACCTATTCAAACTTGGAGGTATGCGGTGCAGAGGAAGCATGGAAAATAGACCATCGGTGCTTTATTGCTTGTAGCTTCTTTGCATCCATAGCCGCTATCATGCTCTCAGAAAATAAAGCCCAATCGACTGGCCCTTTTGTACACTCATGCAGAAAACCGCTTGCAAATGCCTTGGTCACCTCCATCCCATAGTTGCTGTGGGAGGTTCCTGATATACCAAAGTAAAAAGGGTGTAGAACCTGGGCCACAACTCTAGCTTCAAAGTCTTTCACTTTACTTTACTGCCCCTTCTTGGCACCTCATCAAAACATGATAGCCAATCTGCATCTGTAAAATTAGCCTCACCCAATGTTCGTGCATCCACTCCAAAATTTGAAAGACCGTAGACTTCATGTGCTTGGGCTTTGGTCCAGAAAACTGACTTTCTTTCAAACTGGACATATGGAGGGTACCAACGCGATTTGCCCTGCAACATTCCATAGCACAACCAGAATCAGTCCAACACATTTATACTAACATATTTTCATGTATGATCTGCTTGCTTTGGACATGCACCTTCCATATATATGCATGAGGCTACAAGTATGCTTATGTTAACAATGCTTGTGCACGTGTATAGAAAGTGTGGGAGTATCAAAGGTGTAGAAAATGTGTTCTCCAGTGTGTTGTCAGCATGCAATATGCAATGTGTGTCACTAAAACTCAATAAAGCACTATTGCCCACAACTTGAATTTTTCAAGGGATGTTTTGGTATGCAACACACTTATTACAATACACGACGAGTGAGGAGTCATCACCACTGAAGCAAAACATTTGTTTTGTAAGGTATTCAATAGGGACATTGTTTCATGGATGACATTGTGAGCACACTCACTCCATTACCCCCCCTGGAACAGCATGGTAATACCCTAACATGCATGTGCAACACACCTCAAACACAAGGCTATAGTATGAAATGCTACGCTTGGGGCATATGTTGATAAAGGCCTAGCAAGCAAGGCAATGCAATCGTTTAGGCAAATGCATAGAGAAGAAGCAATGTTAGACCATCTAATGTTTGTAATTTCTCCTCAAGCATGTGGTGTTCTTGCTAATAAAGGAGGAGAAGAATCAACCAAGTCAACATCTCTAGAAATTGGACGCTCTTTGCATGCCACAGCTTAACTAGTAGGCTTTTGCTTAGGGGCCCTTATGTTAACAATTCTTGTGCACATGTATAGAAAGTGTGGGAGTATCAAAGGTGTAGAAAATGTGTTCTCCAGTGTGTTGTCAGCATGCAATATGCAATGTAGTGTCACTAAAACTCAATAAAGCACTATTGCCCACAAATTGAATTTTTCAAGGGATGTTTTGGTATGCAACACACTTATTACAATACACGACATGTGAGGAGTCATCATTGAAGCAAAAAAATTATTTTGTAAGGTATTCAATAGGGACATTGTTTCATGGATGACATTGTGAGCACACTCACTCCATTACCCCCTGGAACAGCATGGTAATACCCTAGCATGCATGTGCAACACACCTCTAGAAAAATTCACACAAGCCAGGCACCTGAACAAAAAATGGTTGCACAACAACATGTGTAAAGATGCTCACCTTTGTGCGTGGAGTGGCATCTGAGCCCAGTTGCATGTTGAACTTCTTGCTTGGTGTAGTAGGTGATTTGGGTGTAAGAGGATAATGCCCCTTTCTTATAGCTCCTGTGGCCTTTGCTGCTGCTAAGGAAGGAGAGGAGGAAGCTAGCACCCTGCAAGATTTCCTCGCTGGGGATGGCTCTGGAGAAGATTCAAAGCCTGATGGAGCAGGAGAAGAAGTGGGAGAGGAAGTTCTTATTAGAATATAGGCATTGTAACCATTCAATATTGTGCCCAAGACTAATGGTTACAAGGCATTGTAACCATTCAATATTGTGCCCAAGACTAATGGTTACAAGGCATTGTAACCATTAGTCTTGGGCACAATATTGGATGGTTGAAATTAAGGTTGTGTGTAAAGGCACCCCAAAGGGTTGGCCTCCTCCTATTTAAAGGATGGGAACTCTTCACAAATTGTGTGAGAGTAGAGCCCAATTGCATTTGTAAGCAATTTAATAAGCAAGAGATTTCTTGTATGACTTTGTGTCTTCTCTCTCCTCCACTTGTGTCACCTAGCATGAGCACCACAAATTCTCAACATGGTATTAGAGCTTAGGTTTACTCTTGTGGTGTAGAATAGGTCAACTTCAAGCCAATCTGTGGGAGATTTGGGCCAGATTTGGGCATTTAATGCCATTTTTGCTTTTTTCACTAGCTTCCAAAGTGGCCAGCCCATACCACAGCTCATTGGAGGGCTCATAGCACGCATTGTAGGCATTTTTGGCTTGAGGTTTGCTCTAGGGTTTTGTAAATGAGTCATTGCTAAGCTCCATGGCCCATCAATGCCCCCTAGAGTGGCCAATTTGTTCCACGCCCCCAAAATCAGCCCGTTTTTCTCCTACTTTGTGGTCGTACGGTCCATACGCATTGCTTGTGCACAATTGGGACAAACCCTCTTACGTGTAGGGGCGCCATGATGTGCTAAAGCTACCTCTAAGAGGGTTTGGCATTTGGTGGACCACAGAAGGAGAGCCAAGCAAAAGAGCAGGCTGCTATCCAGAGGTGCCATAGCCAAAGCTTCACCAAGCTTATAAGTGAGATTAAAAATTAATTATTTCTCATTTCTTTTCAAGTGGAGTTGATTTTTTGATTAAATAATGGTAATTATAAGCTTTTCCCAGCATTTGGCTAATTCCTAAAGCCAAAATCTAAACCAAGTTTCCCTCTCCATCTTCTCCATCTTCTCCATCTTCTCCATAAAAGCCTCACCAAAAGCTTGTTTAAAGCGGGATTAAGGTGTTTTTTAAATACTAACAAGTATTGCTAAACACTAGTGGTGGCCCTTGGCTCTAAGGGGAGTGGAGTCCCTTGGCTCTAAGGGGAGGTGGCTTCATCAAAATCTCTAAAGGCGGCGTCTTCAACAACAATTTACTCAAGCAATAAACCTCCCGGTGGTGACTATTAGCTTGGAGAGTGTTTTTAAACACTAACGGTGGGCATAACCATCAAAGCGGGAAGTTTTTGCAACTAAGGAGGAGTTCTACATTAGCTTCTTCACACATCAATTTTGGGTGCTTCTATTCAACTTTCGCTTATTTCTTGAGCTTGTTCAATGCAAGTATGGTGCAATGGCATCCCATAAGCCATGTGCAACCCATGAATGGTTCAATGCATTCTTATTCTAGTGTGAACTCATTGTGTTTAGCATGTAAGCTGAACCTAAGAAGAGGTCAATGCATCCTAACATGCCTCTATTTCATTTTTTTTAGTGACATTACATGAGCTCTCTTGGCATTGTTTATGTAAGAGACATTGGCACATGTATAAGCCATGTACTCATGAGTCAAGAAGAGTGTTTCTTGTCATTGTGAGCCATGAAATAAGCTCCTTAATCACTCTAAATAAGCTTGTACCTTCTCATTATATTAGTGGGAGTAGACACTGCTCTTGTCAAATCATTACGACAAGTGGTAAGACCCTCCCAAATCCATTCCCTTAAACACTTGTTTGAAAGGTCAAAGTGGAAAGATGAATAAGCAAGCATAAAGAGTGGAGTGCACTCGCATTAAGGTGTACATAGTCATCGACAACAACTAAAGACTCAAAGGCCATTATTAACCTTTGAAGCTCTAGGGTATAAAGGCATCTCCATCCATAGATTAAGGGGGGGATTCTATGTGCAATACCACCCATTCTCCAAGCATTCATAGCTGGTATTGAGGGGGGGTATTGTTGAAATTTGAGCTAAATGATGAGCTATGGTGGATCAAACACTAGAATCAGCATAATTAACAAAGTGATTAGCAAGTGATTAAGACGTAATTAGTGAATAATTAGCACATAGATTAATGTAGGCATGGATACTCAAAAACCAGCAAATTCTCATTAGGGCTATGCCTCAATTTATAGTGTTTACATCAAGCATCAAATCCCCTTGATTTCTCCATGATTCACTCCCTGAATATCTCCACCTCTTGCCTGATTCTCTCCACCTCTTCTCTTTTCCCTGAATATCTCCCAGAATATCTCCACACTCCTAAATTCCCTCATGCTACCCATTATTCTCTCCCAGTAGATTCTCCTAACCTTTTCACAGGTTCTTTCACAATTACATCTCCTCTTTTACAGCCTCTATCCAAGAGCTTGTTCCCACACACACCCTTTTCACTTGTATATTTCAACACCTCCCCTCAAGTGAATAATCCTAACACACCTGGACCCTGTATCAAGTTTCCCTCTTACTTGATAGCCCGCGACCAGTGCCTCAAGTCCCTAAACTCCATAGTCCTTGACACTCTCTCTCTCTATGTGTCCAAGGCTACTATAAGTGCCCGCGACCTTGACTAAAGTGCTCACACATACAACTACCACTTGGCCTACATCATCGGTGGCTCAGAGGTGGTTTTACTTTATTGGGGCAGGTTACATTGGGTTGTGGGTTCTCTCTCTCTCTCTCTCAGAAAAGATGATCCGACTCCACTTCTCTTGGAGCCTCCATGAAGTTTGCCGATGTCGTTCCTTCTTCACTGGGTTTGCTGTAGCAGTCTCTCGCCATGTGTCCTGGCTTTCCACATTTGTGGCAAGTGAAGGTCCTCCCTCCTACTCTGCCTCTTCCTCGTCCTCGTCCTCGAGAGAATCCTCCTCGGGTGAAGAATGCTTTTTCCTCTCCTGCTGTTGAGTCGAGCTCTTTCTTCTCTTTGCCTCTGCTCTCTTGCTCTAGTAGAGCTGCTTCTATCTCGTGTATCTTCAGTTCAGGTACATTCTTTAGTGTTGCTACAATGTTTTCATAATCTCCTTTGTCCACACTCTTCAAAAGTACAGCTAATGCTTCATCATCTTCTACCTTTTTGCCAATAGCTGCCAGCTGTTGCTTAATGCTTTTATATTTGTTCAAGTGTGTGATTAAAGGTTCACTTTCCTTCATGTCCAATTTGTAAAATTGCATTAATAGATTTATCTTGGAATTTTTTGCTTGTGTACCAAATAATTTATTGAGTTCATCCCATGCATCTTTTGCCCACTGTATCCCTGTGATATGATGAATGATCTCATCATTTAAACTGAGTGCAATAAGCCCCAATGCTTTTTCATTCCTACTCTTCCACTCATTTTCCCCTCTCTCTGGGCATTCATCTCTCCCTTCAACTAATCCCCACAGATTTTTCCTCATCAGCAAATACATGGTTTTTGTTTGCCATGTATAAAACTGTTCTCCATTAAATTTGGCTATTTCCTGTGCTGAATTCATGGTGATGTGAAGGGGGTCTTACCTCTTGATCCAAATTCAAGATTCAAGGGCAGTGTCTACCCTTTTACAACTCAATCTGGTGTTTAATAGATGATTACAACAATTTTATCAGCATAAAATCACCAGAAATTACATTAAATTGAGAGTAACCAATTTGTACGGGATGGTTGGAGTATCAAACAAACTCCGATTTGCAATCTGAAGCTTTAGGGATCTGTATCAGATACCTAATGGTTAATTTGAACCCTCAATTGCACCAAAGTACAGTGATTAGCACTGATTAGCAAATTAATGCTCTGGTTTATGTGCAGAAAACAGAGTATGCGGGGAGCTCAGATCTGGTGCCTTCCACTTCAAATGAGCTCAAATGATTTCAAAGGCATCAATAGCAATGAGTCTAGTAGAGGATTAAGCCAAGAAACACAAGATTTGACCAAATAATGAAAGCTTAATCTCTGTTTTACCAAAGTCACCTGCAGATTTGATGAAGAGCTTTGATCTCTCTGTAGACTTGATGAAATTGATTTCTGTCTTCACCAGCTTGTAGAGCATGCTTGAAAACCCCCGGGGCTAAGAGGAATTGAAGCAATTTGACTTGAGCAAGTAGTAATGGCAGAAACTGCAGAGAAAAAAGGCGCCTGCAAAAAACGCGAATTCTCCTAGTTCCTTCGGCGGTTTGCTGCGCCGTTTCGATGGGCTGGTAGCTAGATGTATTAGCTAGCTTGTGCTAAGAGGGCATAGCCTAATATTGACTGTGCATGGAGAATAGAGTCCTCCACTGGCTGGGGGTGAATGGGAAGAGTGAAAGCTTACTAAAAAATTGATTTTTTTTGCTAATTATTTTACTAATCCTAATTAATTCACTAATGGGCTCATAAATCTAGTTGATTCTAGGCATGGCTCTGATACCATGTTGAAATTTGAGCTAAATGATGAGCTATGGTGGATCAAACACTAGAATCAGCATAATTAACAAAGTGATTAGCAAGTGATTAATTAGCACATAGATTAATGTAGGCACATAGATGTAATTAGTGAATAATTAGCACATAGATTAATGTAGGCATGGATACTCAAAAACCAGCAAATTCTCATTAGGGCTATGCCTCAATTTATAGTGTTTACATCAAGCATAAAATCCCCTTGATTTCTCCATGATTCACTCCCTGAATATCTCCACCTCTTGCCTGATTCTCTCCACCTCTTCTCTTTTCCCTGAATATCTCCCAGAATATCTCCACACTCCTAAATTCCCTCATGCTACCCATTATTCTCTCCCAGTAGATTCTCCTAACCTTTTCACAGGTTCTTTCACAATTACATCTCCTCTTTTACAGCCTCTATCCAAGAGCTTGTTCCCACACACACCCTTTTCACTTGTATATTTCAACAGGTATTAGAATATAGGCATTGTAACCATTAGTCTTGGGGGCACAATATTGGATGGTTGAAATTAAGGTCGTGTGTAAAGGCACCCCAAAGGGTTGGCCTCCTCCTATTTAAAGGATGGGAACTCTTCACAATTTGTGTGAGAGTAGAGCCCAATTGCATTTGTAAGCAATTTAATAAGCAAGAGATTTCTTGTATGACTTTGTGTCTTCTCTCTCCTCCACTTGTGTCACCTAGCATGAGCACCACAAATTCTCAACAGTTCTACCTACAGCATTCCCCCTGTGTGTCCTGGTGTCTGACCTCCCTCTCAGCTGCTTTCTTGTTGCTCTCAAGCTTCTAGCGTTTCCACGCTGGCAAGCTTCCCCCCCAGACGAGGGCCCCTGCTGCTGCAACCGACGGGCCTCCTCATGATAGTTGCGAGTGGTGCAAAGGTAGTGCCCCCACTCCTTTGATTTTGCCACGCCCTGAATTGAATAAATTAAAAACTTATTGAAGTCTTTTAAAATTTCCAACATTCCTTTGGCTACTAACTGAGCTACCTCCCAGCTCCCAACCCTGAAATCTGGTAGCTAGTGTACCACCTATTCATGCATATACCCTTATGCCTTATGCTTTAATCTTTATGCATAAGCTTTATGCTTTATGCTTAAGATTTATGCCTTATGCATAAGATTTATTCTTTAGCCTTATGCCTTATGCATAAGCTTATCTTTATTTAATATTTAATTACTAATCTTTTGTATGTATTTATTACTAATCTTCTTAATATTTTCTTGGTTTGTATGTATGCATTACTAATCTTTTTCTCACCCTTTTGTTGGTTTTTCAGGTCCTCTAATCCTCTCTTTCAACATTATGAAAAAGAGGTAAGTGCTTTCATATCTTTCTTCTCTTTCCTCTATTATAGTATTGCATCCTTGGGTGCTGGGGATTTGTTTTGTAGGTTTACCCATAAGCTTTATGAATAATGCTCATGCATAAGATTTATGCTTTATGCTTAAGGCCCTATGCTTAAGCTTTATACCTTATGCTTTAAGCTTTATACATAAGCCTTATGCATAAGCTTTATGCTTTATGCTTAAGGACTTATGCTTAAGCTTTATGCCTTAAGGCCTTATGCTTAAGCTTTATGCTTTATGCTGCATAAGCCTTATGTATAAGCTTTATGCCTTATGCTTTAAGCTTTATGCATAAGCCTCATGTTAAGCTTTATGGCCTCATGCAAAAGCTTTATGCACGAGGCCTCATGCATAAGCCTTATGCATAAAGCTTTATGCATAAGGCCTCATGCATAAAACTATTCATAAGGCCTCATGCTTTATGCTTTATGCATAAGGCCTCATGCTTAAGGCCTTATGCATAAGGCCTAATGCATAATGCTTTATGCAAGGCTTGCATAACGGCTTGCATAACCCATAGTGCCGATTTAAGTGTTTATGTTGATATCTTTGTTGATCTTGATTCGTCTATGTACAAGTAAGCAAAACCTTAAACCAAAGTGCTGCTGTGTCTGTGTGCAGAAAATGCATTGTACATGTGCACAGGCAGCTCTCTGGAAACATTTTTAACTTCCAGAGCACATCTATAAGCACGTCAATTTATGCGTCTATATCTACGTGTATATATGCATTTATAATAGAGGCTATAAAGGTGTCTATATTGGAGTTTATATACGTGTCTATATGCACATTTATATTATTATAGACGCACATATAGACACGTATATAGACACCAAAATAGACGTGCACATAGACGCGTGTCTCTAGACATGATTATAAATGCCCGTAACATTTTAAAGCACTTTGTCAAAACGTGTCTAAAAATGTGCCTATGGTTGCTTTTCCTTGTAGTGTACCCCCCGAAATTATTGCCTATAGTTATTAGTTAGCTTGACTACTTTTTAAGAATTTTGGATTAAGAGAAAAAATTGATAGCCTCTTTGAATCAATCTCTCACAATTGCATTATTATCTAGAGGTCTTGGCTACTTTGACTACTATCAAAGAGATTTGGCTTAAGACCTAGAGCTCTATCCTTTTCAACCAAACCCTAAATTTTTTGTCTCTTCATCTAAACCTTTATAGTCTACATCATTTCCTATAAATTTTGTCTCGTAAGGCAAAACTTTTGATCTACATTATATCCTAGAGGTCTTAGCTTTCTGGCTTACTTCCAAGACTTTGTGCTTAAGCGTTAAAACTTATATGCCCTTTAACGAAACCCCTAAATGTTTTACCTCTCAATATAAGGCTTTGCAACCTACATGATTCCCTACAAATTCTAGTTCTTTAGCCAAAACATCCTAGGGACATCATTGCCTAGAGGTCTTAGCTATTGAGTCAAAACTTGACATCTACATTATTGCCTAAGGGTCTTAGCTCTTTTGTGAATAGCTTTGGTTTAACAACCAAAAGTCTTATCCTCTTTAATCAAATCTCTAGAGGTTTTGACTTTTAAGCCAAAACTTACCAACCTACAACATTACCTAAATGTTTTTAGCTCTTGAGCCATTTATAAGACTTTTGGCTCAAGAGCCAAATATTCAGATCTCTTTATTCCAACCCCTATAAGTACATCTATGAAGACAAATGTTTATAGCCTTCGTCATGGCCTAAGAGTTTTGGATCTTAATCCAAATGTTTGTGACCTACTACATCATTGACTAGAAGTTTTAGATCTTAAGCCAAAACTTAGCACAAACATTGTTTCTTAGAAGTCTTGGCTCTTGTTAGTGGTTTCTAAGAATTTGGCTCAAAAGACAAAACATCCATCTTCTATATGCCAACTCATGTATTCCTTGCCTCTTGAGCTAAAACTTTCCAACCTACATCACTTCCTTTAAGTATTGGCTCTTGAGCCAAAAGTTTCTAGCCTAAATCATTGGCTAGAAGTTTGTCTCTTACGTCAAATCTTTCCAACCTCCAAGACTTAGCACATACATTATTTCCTGGTAGTCTTAGATCTTTTATGTGGTTTTGGTGAGTTTGACTCAAGAGCCAAAGCTTCCATCTTCTCTATGCTGCCAACTCCTAGATAACCTGACTCTTGAGTAAAGACTTTTCAACGTGCATCATTTCCTTAAAATTTTGGCTCCTAAGGTAAATCTTTCCAACCTCCTACATCACTTTATAGAAGTTTTGGCTCTTGAGCCACAACTTTATAGCCTACATCATTGCCTAGTAGTTGTGGCTCTATAGGAAAATCTTTCAAACCTCATATATCATTCAATAGAAATTCTAGCTCTTGATCTATAACCTAGCACATATATTATTGCCTAAGAGTCTTGGTGCTTTTAGCTGAACAATATTATTTCAAGAGACAAAATTTCCAACTTCTATTTTCTAGATCCCAGAATGTTCGACTCTTGAGCTAGAACTTTCCAACCTATATCACTGAGTAGAAGTTATGGCTCTTGAGATAGAACTTTCCAACCTGCTTTGAATTTTTGTCTCTTGGGTTGAAAATTTTCTAGCGTACATCATTACTTAGAATTTTTGACTCTTGAGCTAAAATTTTCTAGCCTCCCACTATACATTTTTGATCTTGAGTCAAAATTTAGTTCTTGCATTGTTTCCTACAAATAGTCTTTGCATGTTGAGCTAAAACTTTCCAACCTACATTAGTACCAAAAAAATTTGGCTCTTGATACAAATCATTCTACCCTACATCACTGCCTAGATGTTTTTGCTAAAATTTTTCCAACCTGTCATCATTCACATGAAATTTGGGAACTTGAGCTAAAACTTAGCACTTGCCTTATTTCCTATAGCAGTTTTAGATCCTTTGATTCTCTTTTAAGAAATTTTGCTCAAGAGCCAAATCTTCAAGCTTCTCTATGCCAATTCTTGGAAGATTTGAGTCATGAAGTAAAGGTTTCCAACTAGTATCCTTGCCACCACAAAGTTTTTTGAGACAAAACTTCTACCCTACATCATTGCTTAGAAGTTTTAGATCTTGAACTAAATCTTTCCAATATCATGTTGAGAAACATGGGTATCCTGAACATGTGCATGGCTATGGTGATTAGTACTAATTCTACATTAATCTAGTAATTAAGATAATCTAAGGTGCGTGATGCCTAAGCATAGACATGATGATTAATTTCTACAATAATTAAGCATAGACTCAAGCACAATCACGTTAGATGATTGAGAATTGTACTCATAAAGAGTCTTGAGAGCTTGCCTCATATTTCATTGCTTGAAATGACCCCTTTTTATATGGGTGGGTACAACATTGTAGTTGCTAGCTCATGTAGGATAATTCCACCTTTGCTCATATGGCTGCTTGTTGTTGCTAGGCTTGTACTTCATTTGGGCTACTCATAGTCATTCTAAACACCCCCACTTGTTGGTGCCATTTTCTTAGGCTATTGCAAGGTGGTCAGATGCGAGACTTACAAAACAAATACTTCACTCCACCTTAATGTAGGTGGTAGGTGGATTGACATTTAACTCCCCCCCTTGGTTCTTGATTATCTACTCTTAGATGGTCAGGAGTGTTAACATTTGCATCACTTTCCCAAGGTACTCTTTGGGGCTACTCTTAGTAGGTGGTAAAGCATGCTTATAAACAAATAGAGTTGCTTGCTCATTTGGTGGCTTACAACATATGAATTGATTAGGTTAGGGTAGTGGTTGGTAAGTCTTTTGTTGCTGAGTGTTGTTTCTTTCTTGATATCATCTTTTTTTTGCTTTTTCATGAAGATCCCTTCTTGTGCTGACTTCATGCTCCATGTCGATATCGTGTCCTTCATCTTCTTCTTTGCATGGTTTGATGCTTCTTGGCTCTTAGTCTTTACTCTTTGGCTTGACTCTTGACTCTTGGCTCTTGGATAACTCCATTGATGTGGATCCATATCGGTTTTCTTATTTCCACTTGATGCTTGTGCTTGGTGCTTTGATTATTCTTCCTTAAGACTTAGTGCCATTTGTGCTTCATTACATATGCTTTCATGTCTGAGTGCCATTCATGTGGTCAACTTATGTGTGTGTGCTTTTGGCATGCTTAGGAGAATGTTTTGTGCATTAATCACATATGCTTTGTGAGGTGATTTGCACAGGTGTGTGTCCCTTCCCTGATTAGATTCCATGTGAGACGGTCTTACCATGATCGTGTGACAAGTCTCTATGGCAGTGTTTGGTTGCTCTTACAAATTTAAGTGATATGATATAAATGAAGGATTAGGGTGAAATGTAAGATGGTGAGGGTAATTTTAAATGTAAATGATGATCCTCAGAGGTAATTTTAAATGAAAATGATGATCCTCAAAGGTAATACAATCCTAATTTTATAATTTTAACTCTGATTGGGATCAATTTTGACTAATCACATCTAAATTATAGTCCCATTAAGTGAGAAAACTGGTGATTAGAAAGGCTAAAATTTGGAGGCTTAAATTGAGATTGTGGAAAGAAATATGACGAGTACTTTACATAAGTTTATTACACTTTATGAGAAAAAATGGCACACTAAAAATCTCCAACTCAAATCATCCTTAGAAGCTCAAATACGCTCAAAAACTAGCATTGGTTTTCTTTTTGGTTGTTGTGCCCAATTCCTTGGATGGAACACACTCAAATTTGGTTTGTGATATCCTTGTACCATGCTCTAGGATCACCTAAAAGATATTGAACCAATTTTCTGTGTGGGGAGAAATGCACTAATTTTTGGTCATAGAGTTAAAAATGGGAAAAGGGTTTGGATAATGTTTCTATGAATTGAGAGAATGAAGCTTGGAAATTTTTGACCACAAGAAGAGCATGATTATAAGGTTGATATTAGTGAGTTAATTAGTAGTAATGAGCATGAGTTAAGCTAATGAACTTGAGAGGGATGAACTAAGCTTATAATGGAGAGGCTCATGTGAGGAGAGGGGAGGATTTGATACCATGTTCAAAAACATGGGTATCTTGAACACATGCATGGCTATGGTGATTAGTAATAATCCTACATTACTCTAGTGATTAGGATAATCTAAAGTTGATGATGCCTAAGTATAGACATGATGATTAACTATTAAATTAATTAAGCTTACACTCAAGCACAATTAGGTTACAAGATGGAGACTTGTACTCATAAAGAGGCTTGAGAGCTTGCTTTTTACTTCAATTATTGAAATGAATCCTTTTTATATGGGTGGGTACAACATTGGCTTTGGTAGCTCACGTGAGATAATTCCACCTTTGCTCATGTGGCTGCTTGCTAGGCTTGTACTTCATTTAGGCTACTCATAATCACTCCCTACCAACTTCTGTGCTCAATGGCACCACATTTCTCAAAATCTTGTATATCATTGACTAAAATTGGTGTGGACCCTAAGCTAAAACTTTGCAACAACTATACATTATTGCTTAACAATCTTGGCTATTTTGATGATTGGTTTCAAGGAATTTTTTCTCAAGAGCTAAAACGTATTGATTCTCTACGCCAACTCCAACAAGTTTTGGATCTTAAGCTAAAACTTTCAAATCTAAATCACTTCTTGAAATATTTGGCTTTTAAGACAAAATTTATAGATCATGTCATTGCTCTAACTCTTTCCAAACTTCATCATTGTGACTAGACATTTTGGCTCTTGATCCAAAATGTAGTAGTAGCATTATGGCCTTAAGTTCTTGGCTCTTTTAGTTCATTTCTAAGAGTTTTGGCTCAAGAAGAAAAACCTCCAATCTTTTTATTCTAGATGCTCAAATTTTAGCTCTTGAACTAAATCCTACTAACCTTCTTTACTTCCTACAAATTCTGTCTCTTAAAATAAAACTTTGTAGCCTACATCATTGCCTAGAAATTTTGGCTCATGATCCAAGAATTTGCAACCCCTACATCATTGAATTAAATTTTTGGCTCCTAAGACAAAATGTAGCACCTACATTATTGCATAGTACAAAGCCCAAACCCACCACACTTACTAACTAGAACCTAACCAAATGAAGAGAACTTACCTTTCACATGATGTTGGGAACATGGCTGCTTGCTTTTTACCTACCATCTCATTATAGAAGAGGCAACCATAAAGATGCTAGCTAGCACTTGAGAAGACCTTCCTCTCGTTGTTGTCACCATGAGAGTTATCCACATAGAGCTTGCAACTCCCAAGTCAGTCCAATAATTTGCACTTGCATCAACTACGCCAAAAAATTAATAAATTAATTGATTAAAAATATTAGCAACCATATGAAACTTTATATCATCAAGAAAATGTAAACAATACTCCCACACATGTACAGACTCACCCACATACACGTAAAGTAAGATACAATTGCCTAAATTTAGAAATGCATCACAATCTAAACCAGCCTAATAGAATTCATAAAAGTGGGAATCTATAAATCCATAAAAACAAGTCTTGGTTATTGTTTTCTTTAAGATTTTCTAGTGAATTTAGGTTATTTACGGATCCTTAAGAACTATAAGTACTACCTCTAGAGCCGAAAAAAGTGTTGTGGTAATTTGAGCTATGCACCACAACCATCTGATGACCAAACCCAGCTGATGCCATTATGTGACCCCATGATCTCGTAAGAAATCATCATGGAGAAGAAAATAGTTCTGCATATAATGTGCATCATGTGTCACTGATGTAAAAATGATATTTCTTAACAATGGAAGGGGCCTCAGCAGGGGGGTACTCACTATCCCATCTACATGTGCCTCTACATGCCGATAGCTAGTGTGGAGCATAATAGAAACCTGGTGAGGTTAGGGGGATAGATTATTAAGGCCCCCCAAAAAATTAAGTAATATATCATAAATACAAAACAAATAATATGAAATATAACCTTTACTTGCTCTGAGAAGTAATACTTAGATTGTATCTCCTTAAAAGGCGTGGAGGTGTAACTGTTCTCTCCAAAATCGACCACAAAAACAACCACACCAATAGGGAACTCTAACACACATGCTTGGAACCGAGGACCTTGCCAAACTTGGCCCAATACGTATGCCGAATATAGGGGTAGAAGATCTCCCTACATGTCACTATGAAGTGACAAGGTGGTGTATGTTTGTCCACCAACGTGGACTACCATTGTGGAGTTGATGTGTCACTATCTCTTTCTCTCATGAGCTACCCTTTTCCTCTCCTCTTGATATTGGTGGATGGGGGGATCTAATAATAAAAAAGTTGAAGCAATTTGGCTATAAATTGACTTTTTTGCAATGTTCATGTTATTTTTTCTTTTTCACTTTTGACAGAATGGTTTTAGTTAGGCTCAACCCAAAGCGCTTGAACCCATAGAAACACCTCAAGTTGTCCTCCTTGGGCTCTTTCTCCTCTTATATCTTATGCCTAACTCCCACAGCCCACATCTTTTTCACACCAATCCAACCCCCCTCCCTAACCCAAAGCTACATCTTTATCATAAGGGCCCTTTTTGTGATTTGCATTCCCTTTCCAGTTCCATGAGAGAAGCTCTTAACCCTTCCTCCACCACCATAACCCATCATCCAGAAGCCAGTTCAACCCCACAACTAGCCATAGAGGAGCTAATTCAACCATAGGGGCAACCATGGAATCCTCCTCCACCCAACACTGGTTATTATCAACACCGCTTGATGTTGGGGACCATGGCATTAAGATAGACATGACACTAGTAAGAGAGTGTGAATCTCCTCATTTGACGAGCACCATTCCAACATACAATGTAAGAGGTGCACCAAAAATTTCAAAACAAACATCAACGGGCAATTTGTCCACCATTAACAGCTAAGGGCAATGAGCTGGTTAGCCCAAGATTTGGAAGCAATGCAAGAGGCTTTCTAGGCATACCTTATAGATCTTTTGGGGGCATTGCTTAGTTGACATCCATACCATGAACAAGGGTGACCATTACACCCAAAGATATGGTGCTAATATGTAGATGCATCCATGTCCAAAAAGAGACATGCTTGGTGATCACACTAGCTTGTGAAATCATGTATGTATCTAGCCTTTTTGTAATTTTGACCCGACAAGATGTCATCTTTGCAAATATGAATATAACTAGTTTTGGCATTGTCTCTAATATTAAGTTATTTTTATTTTGCATATTGATGTTAGTGTGTAGCTCAAATCTTTAATTGACTTATACATGGATCAAAGTTTAATCAAAGGCTTCCCAATTATCTACAAACTTCATGTGAGAATCAAAAGCACCAACATACTAAAGCCGTAACCTAGCATGTGTGTTGGCATTATATCGTTTCATTTTCTTGGACCTATATCATTTCCTTTTCCTTTGTTTCCTTATTTATTTTGGGCTCTATATGTTTTGTGTTTTCCTCGTTAAGTTTTTGGTTCTCCTTCACTACAAGTCTCATGGTCTTCATCCAAAGTGTTTTCATCTTTGTGCAATTCTACAAACAAAACTAATGCTTTTTGGATGGATCCAAACATGGTGTAAATGTTTGGTTGTATGTAGGAAGCAAGTATCACTTTGGTAGCATTATCATATTATTATTTATGTCTATGGAACTCCCTCTAAACACCTTGGTTGTATGTAGGAAGCAAGTATCATTTTGGTAGAATTATTATTTATTATTTATGTCTATGGAACTCCCTCTAAACACCTTGAATCTCTATGTTTTGGTAATCATATCTATGTCTATTTTTGAGTTTCACTCTTGTATAATAGTTTCATACTTCTAGCAAATGAGTATTAGAATTAGGGTTAGGGTTGGAACAATGCACATACACAAAGATAGAGAAGCTTGAGAGTACACAAACTCACTAGATTAGAATAAACAAATGTGTTGTTCCAGATACAAAAGATAAGTATACATCCCAAAATGAGTAGATAAGAGGGTGTACATACGCATGGGGGAAAAAAAAGCTCCTAGTGAGGGAAAAAGTGCCCCGATGGTCCTAAGTGTGTTCACACACATCACTACTATATAATTCTACAAATTCAACTGTAGCTGTAAAATCTACCCTGTACTCAGCTTCAAAGCTAGAAGTGCCACTGTAGGTTTCTTCTTGTTGAGCCGCCATGATATACATGAATCACCAAGGTGGTAGAAAAACCCACTGGATCACCGAAAGCATGCAGTTGTGAATCACCCCCCTTTGGATAAAATAATCCAAAATATTGGACTCATGTGTCATAACATCCAACCCAATCTGGATCACTGAAAGCATGCAGTTGTGAATTACCCCCCTTTGGATAAAATAATCCAAAATATTGAGTGACTTGTAAATAGTAGAAAACCTGCTTAACAGTGTGCTAATGCTTTATACCTAGGCTATGCATAAATTTTCTCAACTGTGAGACTGCATATTGTATGTCTAGCCTCGTTTTGCACACATAAAATGGATCCAACAACCTCTTGATACAAACTAGCATCAAACGAGTCTCCTACATCTTGAAGACTAAGTTGAGTACCTGTCTCCATAGGTGTAGCCATAGTTTTACAGTCTTCAGGATTAAACCTCTTGAATAGCTTATGTATATATTTAGACTGTAGCATAACAATGCCATCATTGCACTACATAAACTGATATCTCAAACGATAACTACAAATCAGTCTTAAAGGTAGAAATCTAATCTATATAAGGTCCTCTGAGCAACATGTCATCCGTCAATTTTAGTCAATGATGTACAAGATTTTGAGAAATGTGGTGCCATTGAGCATAGAAGTTGGTAGGGAGTGATTATGAGTAGCCCAAATGAAGTACAAGCCTAGCAAGTAGCCACATGAGCAAAGGTGGAATTATCTCACATGAGCTAGCAAAGCTAATGTTATACCCCCCCATATAAAAAGGATTCATTTCAAGAATTGAAGTACGAAGCAAGCTCTCAAGTCTCTTCATGAGTACAAGTCTCCATCTTGTAACCTAAGTGTGCTTGAGTGTAACCTAAGTGTGCTTGAGTGTAAGCTTATTTAATTTAATAGTTAATCAACATGTCTATACTTAGGCATCATCCACTTTAAATTAGCTTAATCACTAGAGTAATGTAGGATTATTATTAATCACCATAGCCATGCACGTGTTCGACATACCCATGTTTTTGAACATGATATCAAATCCTCCCCTCTCCTCATGAGCCTCTCCATTATAAGCTTAGTTCATCCCTCTCAAGTTCATTAGCTTAACTCATGCTCATTAGTACTAATTAACTCACTAATATCAACCTTATAACCACACTCTTCTTGTGGTCAAAAATTTCCAAGCTTCATTATCTCAATTCATAGAATCATTACCCAAATCCTTTTCCCATTTTTAACTCTATGACCAAAAATCAATGCATTTCTCCCGAGACCGGTTTTTTCATCTATTCTCCCAACCATTAGGGGAAGGTTGAGGTCTATAGGGGCCCTTTAAGATGCCATGTGATTAAAAGGTTATTAAGGAAAAGAGCCAATCATGTGATGCCATGTATACAAAAATGTTGGGTGATTAAGGTGGTTAAAAGATTCTCTAGAAGATGCCTTTTTGTACTTTTCATTTCCAAAAAGTGGGGGAGAACGTTTTTGAAATTTTGAACGTCCATAACTTCTACATATGAGCTCAAAATTTGTTGGAGATTACAGACCCAGAATCTACTCGTCGAGCTCTTTCCATAGATATGTCACATGATATAGTTTTGCTCGCTCAATTTCAAATTCAATTTTGGCGGGAAACTTTGAAATTCAAACTTCTAGCCGTTTGAAGAACAAGAAGGTATCTAAACTCAAAGAAACTTAACGTTTTAACAAAAGTCATTAAAATCATAATATGGCAGCTTAAAGGGCCCCTATAGACCTCAACCTTCCCCTAATGACACAGAAACTTGGTTGAATATCTTTTATGTGATCCTAGAGCATGGTACAAGGAGATCACAAACCAAATTTGAGTGTGTTCCATCCACGGCATTGGGCACAACAACCAGAAAGAAAACCAATGCTACTTTTGGAGTGTATTTGAACTTCTAAGGATGATTTGAGTTGGAGATCTTCAGTGTGCCACTTTTTCTCATAAAGTGTAATAAACTTATGTAAAGATACCCATCATATTTCTGTCCACAATCTTAATTGAAGCCTCCAAATTTTAGTCTTGCTGCTGCTAATCACTAGTTTTCTCACTTAATGACTATAGTTAAGATGTGATTATTCAAAACTGAGCCCAATCAGAGTTAAAATTATAAAATTAGGATTGTATTACCTTTGAGAATCATCATTTACATTTAAAATCACCCTCACCATCTTACATTGCACCCTAATCCTTCATTTATATCATATCACTAAAATTTGTAAGAGCATACAAACACTGTTGTAGAGACTTGTCACATGCTCACGGTAAGACCCTCTCACATGGAATTTAATCAAGGAAGGGACACACACTTGTGCAAGTCACCTCACAAAGCATATGTGATTAATGAACAAAACATTCTCCTAAGCATGCCAAAAGCACACATGCATAAGTTGACCACATGAATGGCACTCACATCACACATGAAAGCATATGTAATGAAGCACAAATGGCACTAAGTCTTAAGGAAGAAGAATCAAAGCACCAAGCACAAGCATCAAGTGGAAACAAGAAAACCGATATGGATCCACATCAATGGAGTTATGCAAGAGCCAAGAGTCAAGCCAAAGAGTAAAGACTAAGAGCCAAGAAGCATCAAACAATGCAAAGAAGAAGATGAAGGACACGACATCGCAATGGAGCATGAACTCAGCACAAGAGAAGGGATCATCATGAAGCAAAAGAAATATGATCTCAAGAAAGAAACAACACTGAGCAACAAAGTACTTACCAACCACTACACTAATCTAATCAATTCATATGTTGTAAGCCACCAAATGAGCATGCAACTCTATTTGTTTATAAGCATGCTCCAAAGAGCACCTTGGGGAAGTGATGCAAATGTTAACACTCCTGACCATCTAAGAGTAGATAATCAAGTACCAAATGGGGGAGTTATCCTATTTCCAAGTCCAAATGGCAATCCATCTACCACCTACATTAAGGTGGGGTGAAGTATTTGTAAGTCTCGCACATCTGACCACCTTGCAGTAGCCTAAGAAAATGGCACCAAGGGGGGGGGGTGTTTACAATGAGTATGAGTAGCCCAAATGAAGTACAGCCCTAGCAACAAGAAGCTATATAAGCAAAGGTGGAATTATCCTACATGAGCTAGCAAATCTAATGTTGTATCCACCCATAAAAAAAGGGGTCATTTCAAGCAATGAAATATGAGGCAAGCTCTCAAAACTCTCTATGAGTAAAATTCTCAATCATCTAACGCGATTGTGCTTGAGTCTATGCTTAGGCATCATGCACCTTAGATTATCTTAATTAGATTAATGTAAAATTAGTACTAATCACCATAGCCATTCACATGTTCAGGATACCCATGTTTCTTAACATGATATTGGAAAGATTTAGCTCAAGATCTAAAACTTCCAAGCAATGATGTAGGGTAGAAAGTTTTGTCTCAAAAGACAAAACTTTCTAGTGGCAGGGATGCTAGTTGTTTGGAAACCTTTACTTTGAGACTTAAATACTCTAAGAGTTGGCATAGATAAGCGTGAAGATTTGGCTCTTGAGCCAAAATTCTTAAAAGAGAATCAAAGGATCCAAAACTTCTATAGGAAATAAGGCAAGATGCACCATACGTGTAGGTTGCCTATACATGTGCATCATGGAGGTTCATCTACGGGAGGAGTGGGTGCGATCTGTGGAGATCCATGATGCAACAAGGACCATGTATGCTAGAACTACACTAGGTATTGTATGCAATAAAAAATTATACTAAGAGAATCCCTAAATATTAATAAATAAAAAAAGTTATACGTGTAGGTTGCCTATACATGTGCGTCATGGAGGTGCATCTACGGGAGGAGCGGGTGCGATCTATGGAGATCCATGGTGCAACAAGGACCATGTATGCTAGAACTACACTAGGTATTGTATGCAATCAAAAACTAAACTAAGAGAATCCCTAAATATTAATAAATAAACAAAGTTAATCAAGTCTCATACCTCTCTCTATGTTGCACCTCTCTAGATGGCTGATCATCAAGGGGATCCTGTATATCCTTGTAAAATAGATAATAGAAAATTATATAAAGGACATTGACTAATATTATTATCAATATATGGTGAATATATGAAAAATACCTCCTTTCGGATTGCATGTCCCTGCATGGCTGTGTGTCTGGTGCAATGGGGCAACATCATGTGTAGCTCTACAAAACAAGTGACAAGAAATTAAATCTCTGACATTGATAAAGATTATCTTAAATGGTGAAGAAACAACATCATGTGTAGCTCTACAAGTGACAAGAAATTAAATCTCTGACATTGATAAAGATTATCTTAAATGGTGAAGAAACAAAAGATACCTGTCAACATCGCAAGCTGTCTCATGTCCTCATCCAGCTCCCGCCTCTAGCTCGAATGTACACAGCTATGCATACTCCACCAAATCCTCCTCCATCTCCTCTCTCAAAGTGGACTAATGATTGTAATATCCTCTTGATAGCTATAAAGAGGCCAGGCTTCCTTGGGTTTGCCATGGGGTACACAGGGAAGTGGAAGAACTGCACCCATAGTCCATGGTGAGAGAGGAATCAAACACAAGTAAACTTGATTGAACTCTATTTATGACTATCAATGTAACCAAAATTCTCAACCTAGCTTGCCATGAATATGCACTAGTTCTTCACCCACGCACATTGAAGGAATGCATCTGAGATGAACCTCTGCTCCCTTGTTACAAACAGGCTCGAACCTTTTTATCTATGTTCCACTTTTAGATTGTTTATGTGAAAGGCAAAAAGAATGTGGTGATAGATGCTTTTTCATGGAAGGCACAGGTCTTATGTCACGTGCATACCCAAGCATGTACAAGTGACATGGCATCATCTAGGAATTATAAATATTTAATAAGATACTATTCATACATTTTGCAGTCAGTATCCAAGTATTGTCTAGGCATTCTCAACATGTATGGGGCTGGTTCAACCCCATCTTCATCACATAAGGCATTTATAGCATTTAGAGCATTTATGGAATCAAGTCGGGGCTGTTATGACCAGCCAACATCATCACTATAGCAGAGCTGATAGCATTAAAAGGATAAATATGGCCGTCTCTCCTGAGTCTCTCCCTCTCATACACACTCTTTCTCGTGTCTCGCCCTCTCTCATGCACACTCTCTCTCCCTTCCTTAAGGCTTAAACCTTGCTCAAGGCAACCCCTGTCACCACACACACATTCTGTCATGTGCAAGACATGCACATGCATACCTCAAAGCTAGTCAAGAAGAGGTAACAAGATAAAGACAGAACAGAGTCAGATGTTTGAGCAATGTTTTATTGATTTTGCAAGGGATATCTGATGGAGGACCTTGGGTTTACTGTCGGTCAATTTATTCAGTAAAAGGACTACTTGGCTGCATTATATGAAGTGATTTAGTGTCCTAGAACTGGCTGACCAATAGTCAGTTAGTCCGTGTGGTTATTCCCACACCTATAAAAGGCATTATTGCTCATCATTTTCAGTATTCAGCCCTTGTTTGGCTGGGTCATATAACTAGGCATAGATTAGGTATTTTAACCTTTTCATTGAAGGTAGCCAAGGGTTGCGAATCTGATGTACCTTTTTGTACTATATGATATTCTGAAAACTCAACTACCTCTCTCTCTCTCTCCTTTCTCTCTTTTGTTTGCGTTTTTGCATCAGCATGTTCCAAGATGTGTTTAGGGCGGAAAGAAGACTCCAAGAGATTTATAAACATTTTCAGTGCCAAAATAATCAATAATGTTGTAGACTTTTTTAATAAAAATACTTTTTTTAGAGGTACCACAATTCATACATGTCAGATTGATAGACTATGTTTAGCATTGAGAACCAAATTGTTTTTGAGATATTATATTCAAAATAAGAGTACATGCAAAGTTTGTAAACTTACATCAAAATCAATATACATTTAAGGTTTCTTTATGAAATATTTTGCCTAATAACTAAACGTCTACTCATCATCCTCATCCTCTCTATCATCATCTGTATCCTCTAAATTATAAGAAGACTTGTAAAATCATTAATATCATCATCAAAGAGTTGGTGCTTCCTTAGAATCTCAAGAACTTTTCTGACATGAGCTTCATGGTGGTCAGCTACATTCTTTGAGTAAATCAGAATATCATAAAAGAAAACAAGAATAAAATCATCCAAGTATTCTCTAAGAATGTCTTGCATTAGGCGATTGAATGTAGCTGGGGCATTTGTCAATCTAAACGGCATGACAGTGAATTCATAATGCCCATATCGAGTATTGATAGCTATCTTCGAGATATCTTGCTCATTAATCCTGATCTGATAATACCCTGATTTGAGATCTATCTTTGTGAAGATCTAGGCTCCACTTAGCTTGTCCCAGAATCTCATCAATTATGGGGATAGGATACTTTTTCTTAACTGTCAGAACTGATTGAGACCTCTGTAGTCCACACAGAGTCCTAGCGTTCCATCTTTCTTTTTTTGAAAGAGAACTGGTGCATCCCAAGGTGAAACACTGGGTCTTATAAACCCTTGTTCTAACAGCTGTCTAAGCTGTTCCTTGAGTTTGATAGCTTTAGGAACTGGCATTTTGTACGTGTGCAGGGCCACTGGCTCTGGGGGTCAATTCTATCACATGATCTACTTCTCGAATTGGAGGCATGTCTGTTAATTCTACTGGGAATAAATCATCATAATCACTTAACCATTGAGGTTCTTTAGCTTTTACCTTTGCGTCTACTGGATTCATTTTGACAACGTAAATGAGCTGCTTCTTTCTAAGTCCTTTTAGTAACTTAGAAGCTTTTACTACTTGCACAGACTTGGGGATCCTGAAATTCTGGTTCCTTGAACTTTGTTTCCGTGAAGGTCACGAAAGGAAATGGTTCCATTATGATAGTGAATGTCGGCTTGATTTTTGTGGAGCTAATCCATTCCAAGGATCCCGTTGAAAACTCCCAAAGGTAGGACTCTAAACTGATAGTCTGTTGAATTCCCATCTAGATTGAACTGAATACGATCTGCTATCTCAAGGTGAGTGAAAAGAATCTTCCCACTGGCCAATTCAACTTGCATAGGTTTCCCTGATTTCTGATCTAAGACTACCGTACGCAAGCATCAAGGGAAAATAAATGAATTAGTACTGCTGCTTGAATCAATCAAAAGCTTAAAAGGCTTACCTTGATACTCAGCTGGAGTATGGATGACAGAGAATTGATAGTTTGGCCCTTGGTTTTCAATTGCTGCATAAATCTGTCCTCTTTTCTCTTCCACTACTTCTGCTATTGTGATTGCTCTGGCTGCTGTAGTTTGAGGTGAAACTTTTTCTCTTTGGTTGCCTCAGTTATGGGAAGGAGTTCTGAGGCTACTCTGGACAAAGGCAGATGGCTGAGCTGGAGTTCTTCTAAGATTGCCCTGATTTTGAGGAGATGGACCCTGATTTATTGATAGGAAGGGACTGGTCTCTGCACTCTCGGTCCTTGACTTCCTTGTCCCCTTGACATGGTAGGAGTTGGGCAGTCTTTTAGCTGGTGACCAAAACCCTGACATCCAAAACATCGGTTCTCACTTCTAAGCTCATCCCTTTGAATCCTTGAAACAGATGGGGCTCCTGAGAAAGTGTTTTGTGGGAAGGGTCTTCCTTCACTTCTTCTGAATCTCCCAGTATCCTGATTCTGAATTGGGCCTTGCTGCCTCTTTGGGGGAGGAAAGTTTGAAGTACTTCTCAAGGTTTGGAGTCTTTTAAAGTTAGAGGGTGCAAGCTTTGGCGGGACCTTAACAACAAAGGCTTTGGCAAAGTCCTTTGCCATTCTTATAGATTCGGCCATTGAGATAGGTTTGGCATTCTTTCCTAAGGTTTCCAATGGCTCGTTCATTCCTCGAATGAACCTGGCCATCAACTCCTCTTCATCCAATTATGGAGAATATTTGAGGAGAAGGGCAAAAGCTTGATGGTACTCTTCAATTGTGTGACTATTCTGCTTTAGTTCCAAGAGCTCATTCATTTTAGTTTCAAGGAATCCCGGAGGACAAAATATCTTTCTTGTGAGGTAAGCTTTAAGATCGGTCCAGGTCTGGGTATTCTGGTCGAGACGGTTAGTCTTGCAGTGATTCCTCCAGGTGACCCTGGCCGTTTCCACAATCTTTAATATGGGAAGAGCCATCTTGCTTCTCTTGTTATAGCCAGTTACATTAAAGTATTCCTCCATGATTGCCTCAATCCACTTTTCCACTACTTCACCTAACTGCTCCCCTTCACCCTTGAAGGGACCAGGTTGGGATCTATGCAGGGCTTTATGAACATCCCGATCTAACACTTTCTCACTGGTTAGAGGATCCGGTTGCCATGCAGCACGGGCCACGCACTCCTCATGATTCTGACAAAATGAGATTTTCGTCAACTTAACTTTGACAACGGATTTATGATTATTTAATTTTTGAGATTTATCTTCAAACAGATAATTGTTTCATCATACTTCTTGAACAAGATTAACCATATTCACAATCATGAATATATATATATATATATTTACAAAACATCGTTTATTATCAAAAGTTTTGGATATATACATAGAGCATCACGGTTGCAAAGTCACTACCTCAACCGCGTACGCATAAAGAATCAAAACTGTGAAAGAGACATGCCATGGTATACACGATTCATTACAGAAAGAGGTGCTGTAATTCTATTTCTTGTAGGGATAAAGCGGCTAAGAAGCCTAAAAACTCGGCATGAAATTCTGAAGTTCCTGGGTGAATGATTAAAGAGTTGTACATGCTCAACAAACCCTAGCCTTATCACAATCATGGCTAAGGAAATATTTTGCGTGAGCCTCTAATGCTAATTGGTACTGATATTAATACATCGTCCTCCACCAAAGAACCACATACACCGACGTCGCTCTACAAGATCAGGAAAGTAAAGACTCTCGAAATGATGTGCGAGTATCACTTTGCTTACTTGGGTCATAGCAGAGTTGATGAGGTGCTCGAATGCAAAGGCTATCATATCCTGACTCTGGGAGAGTTCATGAGTTCCAGATAGATTCGGGGTATCCATCTATAAATTTCCAATTCAATTTATGAGTTTTCAAATTTTGAAGTTCATTCAACATAATATTAACAAGAGAAAACATTATTTCCCAGATTTACTTTAAAATTTTAAGCAATTTCTGTTGCTATTACGTAAATTTACAACAGCGCTGTGATACCAACTATGAGATCCCACTGCCCCCTCCACACACCGGTGGATTCCCGGTACCTGGCAGTAGCGGAAGCAGCTCCCTCATCATGCGCGGGGTAGGGTTTCCCACTCGAGGCCTCACCCTCGAATGTCCGGGCACGAGACTAAGCTGGTGGTCATTCCAAAAACCAAAACCGAGAAAATTTCCCATGCCTAGAAAACGGAGAAGATTCTACCATTTCTAATTTCTTAACAAATTTTTCTAACGAAGTCAAGATACTGAACCAACCTTTTATCTGATTAAACCAGATAGAAGGGAAACTATTATAGACTTAACTTGAAGGAATCAATGTTTTTTTCCTAATTGAATCAGACACAGCCGTTGATCTATTCATTAGAGAAGTCTTCAGGCTTTTATTTAACTACTCGAGTTCTAAGCATATTCCTATTAATAAATTTTATTATTAAAACTCTACTGATTCCAACCAACCACTGGAATTAGTAGAACCAGACAAGTACTCACCCACCCATAATTGAATGCCTTTCTTAACTTTTGCTTTAGAATACAAATACGCACACACTCCTCTTTAAACTTTAACTTATAAAACAATCCATTGATAAACAATACAGATGTTATAGCTCAAAATTTCCATCTAATCCTTGTTTCTCACAAAAAACAGTATCACTCTTGAATCTTCTTTAAGACCAGCTGTTCAGCAAAACAAGATCTAGTAAATAGATTACAATAAACATTGGTCCATCATACAATATATATCTTCCACGACATAAGCATGGGTGTCCTAAGCACTGCGAGCCTGTGCATCGCCTGGTCAGAATCCTCCAGGATCCTCTTTAGGTGTCTTGGCACTTCAGTCAGGAACCGCTTCGTCGGCCCTCGCCCATCGTATCGGAAGCACACCATTTTTCACCATACCAAGGCTGGTCTCAAGACCTGGGCAGGTTTTTGCCGCGTGAGCCGTCCTTTGAACACTCCCGCCAGCTGTTGCAACCAAACTTCCTTTAGAAAACACATATACCAAATGCTCTCTCTAGCATTTTGGCGTAAGATAGTCCTTTAAGAAAAGAGGATTTCTATGCAAGTTTTCAGTTTTTTTTTCTATTGAATATAATGAGTATATCTAAAATCCGTATCCCAATACTTCTAGATCGCAAGTCTGAAATCCAACAGAATTTCCTGAATTCTGTAACCTTGATCCTCAGATCAGAATCAAAGGATCTTAACTTGATTTCACATTCGATGGGTAATTTGAGTGAATTTTTCAAAATTGGTCTCATCATCTTTTCTTGAAATTGACAATGGAGTTATGTCTTGGTCATAGTCTGATTCAGGGTTTGAGTCTGGCAAGGTTCTCTGTTGCATGCAAATGAAGATCAATACAAGGATGCAACAAAAAAGATACTTAGGGCTCTTGTAAAGAGTTCCACTTTGTAGATGAATGTAGGAGAGGGCTTGACAATAATCCCACATGGGAACTTTTGGGAGTTCTAGAATTTTTGTATAAAAGGTGGCTCATTTGAGAGCATGGACACATTGGGCAAACTCATGTTTGAGCTCTCTTGAGACTAGCTCTCCCTCTTCTTCCATAGAGGTGCAAGCTCTTCTCTCTCCCCATCAACATTGTTGTAAGTTCTATTCTTTTGTTAATTCAATGCAATGAGTTGATATTTGTCTCTCTTCTCTTGTCAATTCTCTAGTATGCATGTTTCTTATTGATAGCTTCAAGAGTTGTGTGCATGCTAGGGAAATGAGTATTTAAGAATGAAGAATGCTTTGATCTTGTGTAAGCAATAGCTAGGCTTTCTTCTTGTTTGGATGTATGGATGAGTGGAATGTGGAGTTGAGTGAGCAATAGCAAGATTGAGCTTGAGTGTGTGTTGAGTCTATGTCAATAGTAGTAGTTTTCTTAGCAATCTCTCCATCAAATGGATAAGCTTTTGTGCACCGGTACGGGTTGAATCCCTAGCTCCGAAAGGGATGCAAATCCCATTGGATTGAGCTAAGTGTGGATCATACTACTCTTGCTACAAGTGAGAGAGTTATTCCGTCTCTCCATTGGCGCCGTTGCCGGGAAGAAGACTCAAATCCGGTTGAGAGTGTGTGGAAACCACCACTATTTCCTTTTTTGGTTGCAAAACCATTGAGTGATTAGGTTAAGTTTGGGTGTGTGATCCCGGTGTGAGTGTATAAGGTTAACCATTGAGCGATTGAGGTTTCTCCCGCATTGTTTTTTTTATGTTTTATTGTTTTATTGCTTTTCAACAAGTACCGTCATTATGCTTACATTCATTGTTTTCTTTTGCCATTTCATGCTTTCATGCTTTTCGCTAAACATGTAATTAGTGAAAAATAAAAAAAAATAAAAGAGGTGCATTGCTAAGCTTTTCCATAGCTTATGCAAGCTCCATAGGCTCCCAAGTGCGAAGCCCGCTTAAGGGGGAGAGGGAAAGAGAAGGGAGGTAGGAAGTAGTGAAGCGGCTTTCTTTCCTTTATTGTTTAGTTGTTTTGTTATTTTGTGGGGAGGCATCGCAGCAGAAAAAAAAATAAATAAATAAACATATATATATATATATATATATATCTATTTAGATATATATATATATATGTGTGTGTGCGACTGTTGGAAGGCCGGTTGAAAGGAGAGTAGAGGAGCTTTTAAGAATATATATATATATATATTATACGTCTGACGTGGCTGCAAGGAGGCTAAGGCGGCGGCTGGTGCTTCAGCTGGCTGGCGGGGTCAGGCGACTGCAGAGAGCGAAGCTGAGGTGGCTGGCGAAACCACGCAGAGAAGGGGAAGCCGAGAGTGAAGGCAGGCTGTGAAGGGCTGCAAGGAGGTGAGGGTGCGGCGGAGGCTGAGGCTAAGGGTGGCTGGGTGTGGAAGCGAAGAAAGGGCCAGCAGCAGGCGAGAGGCGACCGGCGGCGTTGGCATAAGCGAGCGCAGAAGCAAAAAAAAAAAGAGGCCAGCAAAGCAGGCGAGAGGTAGCTGCAAGGAGGCGGGAGCAGAGCAGTGGCGAAGGTGAAGGAAGTGGGCTGGCTGGTAGGCGGCCAAAAGACGTGTGGAAAGCGGTAGTGAAGCTAACGAAGGCAGGCATCGAAAAGAAGCAGGTGGAAGTAGGCGAGCTGCAGCTAGGAAAGGCGGCGAGCAATGTTGGCTGGACGTGGAGGCCACGAAAGCAAGCGAAGGCGTCGGCAGAGCGGGCAGAAGCGTCGAAGTGGAGAGAGCGTCGTCTGAAGTGGAAAGAGCACAGGCCAGAGAAGCTGTGAGGCGGCTGGCTGTATAGGCTGCAGAGAGCGAAGCAGAAGAGGGTGGAAGGCACGTGCGCGCCGGCGGGAAATCCAGGAGGGAACGGCGCGAAGAAGATAAGGTTGGTGGATTTTGATTTTTTTTATTATTTTTTATTTTATTTATATTTCATGTTTGTGTATTTTTTTAAATAAAAAAAGTAATAATAAAAATAACAAAATAAAAAAAAATATAATTTCTTCAAAAAAAAGAAAAAAAGAGATTAAAAAAAGAAAAAAAAACAATTAAATATTTAAAAAAAAGAGAAAAAGAAAAAGTAAAAGAAAAAAAACAGTTTTTATTTTTTTGAATCCATTGTTCATTATTTAAATTTTTGCATAACTAAAGTATCTTGCATTTTTTATTTTTTTAGAAATTTTGTAAATGATGCATAATTAGTAAATTCATATTTTTTATATTTGGCATGAAATTTATTAGTAAAAAAAAACCAACAAAAAGAAAAAAAAACAAAAGAAAATTTTTAAAAAAATTTGATAAATTAAGTATTTTTTTGGAGTCTACTTTTTTGCATAATTTGTAATTCTTTATTTTTTTAATTTTTTGCATAATTAGTTTAACCTGCATTTTTTAATTTTTGTAACTTTGTGCATAATTAGTATTTTTTAGTGTGATTCATAATTTTTGTGTAAATGTTTTAAAAATAAAAAATAAAAAATAAAAAAAACATAAAAAAACATAAAATTATTTTAAAAAAAATCATAATTAAACAAATAATAAAAAAACAGGATAGATAGTTACGCCACACATACCCATTTTTAGTTGCCTTTAGTGGTTAGGTAGGGTAAAAAATATATAAATATATAAATATAAATATATATATATATATATATATATAAACAAAACACAAAAACCAAAACCAAAAAAAAAACAAAAACAAAAACAAAGACAAAAACACATAAAAAACCAAAAAAAATTTGACCTTATGCACTTGCGGTCGGGACGTCTTGTAGATTCTGCCATAGGGCCTAGGGCACCTTCTAGAGTACCTACGCAAGAAAGTGGGACCCAATCGGTAGGCAATTTGGCAGATATTGCTGAAACCCTTTCTGAATCCCAATCCGATACCCTTTCCTGTAGAACAACTAGTTCATTGTCCATGGACAATCTAGGGCCGACAAATAGTCATCCCGTAGCCCCAAATAGGACACCCTCAAGATCCTTTAATCCATTTGAAGCCGACACCATGGGGTTAACACTCAATGTGAGACTCCAATATGTCTACACAAATGCTCAAGGAGCTGAGATCTTTAAGGATCCACAACAACGGTATCTTGTTAAGATCGCCGACATTTTCTCAGAACTTGATAGAGCACCTTTAGTCAATGACCAGGGTAACATGTACATGGGTGCATGTAAGATTCCTCCCCCAACCCCTCTTTGATGTCTAGTATCTTCCCCTGTAATCAACCCTCTTCAGAAATATAAAGACCCTGTTGCTAACTATTTTAGCCTAGAGAGAGAAAAATTATTCTAGAGAGAGAATATTCAAATTTTGAATATTTTTGGATAGAAAAATATCTCTTATAATTCAGATGAGTTTCCCTGAAACAGAAATTCAAAAAGAATTTTCCAATGTGCAATTGGGATTAATTGGAAATAGGTATAAAGAACCTTAGTCTAAGGGTCTAGATTTTCAGAAATCTTTAGACTATGGTCCAATTAAGGTTCCTATGGGCCAATAGCATCAATCCATGTGTAGGGAAGAGATAAATCCAAATTTGTAAAAAGAAGATACCCAAAAATGAGTAAATGCTCACATAAGGTGAAGAGTTGAAAATATACAAGGTTTATTAGTAAAAAAACTATGAGCAATATTAAAAATATGAGATATTTTGGGTATCCAAAAATGAGTAAATGCTCACATAAGATGGAGTTGAAAATGTACAAGGTTTATTAGTAAAAAACTATGAGCAATATTAAAATGATTCCATTATGACACATATGTAAGGAAGGGGAATTCTTTAAAGGAGGTGCATATTTCACATAAGATGAAGAGTTGAAAATGTACAAGGTTTATTAGTAAAAAACTATGAGCAATATTAAAATGATTCCATTATGACACATATGTAAGGAAGGGGAATTCTTTAAAGGAGGTGCATATTTCACATAAGATGAAGAGTTGAAAATGTACAAGGTTTATTAGTAAAAAACTATGAGCAATATTAAAATGATTCCATTATGACACATATGTAAGGAAGGGGAATTCTTTAAAGGAGGTGCATATTTCACATAAGATGAAGAGTTGAAAATGTACAAGGTTTATTAGTAAAAAAACTATGAGCAATATTAAAATGATTCCATTATGACACATATGTAAGGAAGGGGAGTTCTTTAAAGGAGGTGCATATTTCACATGCTTGAATGAGTTTTAAACTCATAAAAATTGAGATATTTCATCTCTCCTCTCTCCTCATTCAAGTCTAGTTCCAAAAAGTTAGCTTAACTGACCTAAAAATGGTCAAATATTGACCAAACTGATTTAGAAAATTCTAGAATCAGTTTGTTTGGTTAGGAGCTCAATTTTTCCTATAAATAGAAGCCTCCCCCTTGTTGAAAAATAGATAGTGTTTATGCATCGTTACTCTACTCCACCTAAGCCAAGAACTATGAATTCATTAATAATTCACTAGTTTTTGGAGCTTCCCTCTTTCTTCAATCCCCATTGGTGGCTCCATCAACATACTTAACCAATTGATTGGTTGGGGGTCTCTACCGTGAACAAAGAATCAAGCAAGTTGTAAGGTAATTAGTGAATATTTATCTTTCTATAATTTCTCAATGTTTCTCTCTTCTCAACCCCTCTCAAGCTTGAGAAGTTTAATTGGTATGGTTTTTTAAATGCTATTGAAGTTTGAATAGTAGTGAAGAGTTACATAATTTAATAAATGCTATTGAAGTTAATTTTCATTTATGTTTAAATTCTAATGATTTTTATGTAAATTCTCTCTCTCACTCAAGAAATGGTCATACTCATGACCCGTTCTCAATCCAAATCAAGCTCTTCATAAAGCTTTTCCTTAACCCAAGATTAAGCTATGCTTGAGGTCAAATTAATGGCTTTTTTTCTATGCTTTTAGTTTATGTATATTGATGATTCAATCCATTATGGATTGATAATCCAATTAGAGATCATTTTAATTATTTCCTTAATGATAAGCATTATCCCTTAGAAAAATTGAGATTTATCAGTCATAGCAGCGGAGCTATGGCAAAATTTTTATAAAAATTATGCATAAAATAATTTCATTCAAAGCATAAAAAGAGGACTTCCTACCATATTCTAGGAATTATCATCCTAGATTAATTGAAAGAATTTCATTACAATCATGGAGAAATTGAATTTTAATATCATGCATAAAGGATAAGTTTTTATATCAAAAGTGTTATTTTTACCATTTTTATTTCATGCATAGAAGTATGCATAATGGATAAATTTTTATATCAAAAGTGTTATTTTTACCATTTTTATTTCATGCATAGAAGTATGCATAATGGATAAATTTTTATATCAAAAGTGTTATTTTTACCATTTTTATTTCATGCATAGAAGTATGCATAGTGGATAAATTTTTATATCAAAAGTGTTATTTTTATCATTTTTAATTTTCATGCATAGAAGTATGCATAAAGGAAAATTTTTATATCAAAAGTGTTACTTTTATCATTTTTAATTTTCATGCATAGAAGTATGCATAAAGGAAAAATTTTTATATCAAGTGTTACTTTTATCATTTTTAATTTTCATGCATAGAAGTATGCATAAAGGAAAAATTTTATCAAAAGTGTTACTTTTATCATTTTTAATTTTCATGCATAGAAGTATGCATAAAAGAAAATTTTTATATCAAAAGTGTTACTTTTATCATTTTTAATTTTCATGCATAGAAGTATGCATAAAAGAAAATTTTTTATATCAAAAGTGTTACTTTTATCATTTTTAATTTTCATGCATAGAAGTATGCATAAAAGAAATTTTTTTTAATCAAAAGTGTTACTTTTATCATTTTTAATTTTCATGCATAAAAGTATGCATAAAAGAAAATTTTTATATCAAAAGTGTTACTTTTATCATTTTTAATTTTCATGCATAGAAGTATGCATAAAGGAAAATTTTTTTTAATCAAAAGTGTTACTTTTATCATTTTTAATTTTCATGCATAAAAGTATGCATAAAAGAAATTTTTTATATCAAAAGTGTTACTTTTATCATTTTTAATTTTCATGCATAGAAGTATGCATGAAGGAAAATTTTTTATATCAAAAGTGTTACTTTTATCATTTTTAATTTTCATGCATAGAAGTATGCATAAAGGAAAAATTTTTATATCAAAAGTGTTACTTTTATCATATTGGATTTCATGCATATAGGTATGCATAAAAGATATTCTTTTTATACTAAAAGTGTGATTTTCCTCATAAATGGATTTTATGCTTAACTTAGATGCATAAGAGAAATTCTTTTATTCTAAAAGTGTAATTCCCTACCAAATTGAAATTATGCATAAGAAGATGCATAAAAGATTGATTTTAATTTCGAAAGTGTTAGTCTCCTTAAATGGAATTTATGTATAAATAAATGTGTAGAGAAATCTTATATCAAATATAAGAATTCTCTTTAAAAAAAAAAGATATGAAATGTGATAAGATGTGATAAGAGGTGTATGAGATGTGATAAGAATTGATAAGATGCGTATGGAAAGTGATAGGATGTGATAAGAGGTGTATGAGATGTGATAAGAATTGATAAGATGCGTATGGAAAGTGATAGGATGTGATAAGAGGTGTATGAGATGTGATAAGAATTGATAAGATGCGTATGGAAAGTGATATGATGTGATAAGAGGTGTATAAGACGTAAAAAGATGTGATAAGATGTGTATGAGATGTGATAAGATTTGATAAGATGCGTATGAAAAGTGATAGGATGTGATAAGAGGTGTATAAGATGTAAAAAGATGTGATAAGATGTGTATGAGATGTGATAGAATGTGTTAAGATGAGTTAGGATGTGTTAAGATGTATATGAGATGTGTTAGGACGAGAATGGATGTAATATGGTTGTATGAATGTGATGTGGATGTATACATGTAGATGTATATGTATGAATGTGAATGTTGATGTGGATGTGGATGTATGGATGTAGATACGGATGTGTATGTATGTATGTGGATATGTATGTATGAATGAGGATGTAAAAATGGACGTATGCATATAGATGTGGATGTATGGATGTATGTATGTAGATGTGGATGTATGGATGTGATTGTGAATGAAGAGGTGGATGTGAATGTATGGATGTAGATACAGATGTGGATGTATGTATGTAGATGTGGATGTATGGATGTGATTGTGAATGAAGAGGTGGATGTGAATGTATGGATGTAGATACGGATGTGGATGTATGTATGTGAATGTGAATGTATGAATGAGGATGTGAAAATGGATGTATGCATGTGAATGTGGATGTATGAATATGAATGTGGATGTGTGGATGTGGAAATGGAGGTATGGATGTATGAATGTAGATGTGGATGTATGCATGTAGATGCGTATGTATGAATGTGAAATTGGATGTATGATGTGGACGTACGAACATGGATATGTATGTAGAATAATGAATATGAAGATGTATGTGAGATAATGTAGTCTATATGAGTGAATGGATGAGAACGAGTACACACTGAATGGAATGTGGAATAAGTAATGTGGTCCGAGAGTGTATAATATGGGAAGACAAGAGTTCGTTATAGAAACTGTATTTGTGACTGTTTGTAAATGACTGTTTTATGTCAAGAATGCTGGAGAAGCATTTTGACCGTCTTGAGGATTAAGGTCATGAAGACTGAACTGATAAAGTTGCAACTGCTGACGGAGAGTCAATGGAGGACGTCTCGCGTAGCAAGGTCGATCGAGGTCTTGACCAGCCTCGGCTCGATTTAAATGGTGAGCTTCCGCCGGTACGGTGGATGAGGGACCAAGGAAGCGGCCTATGAGTGAAGCGCTAGGTCACCTGCGAAGGATCCTAGAGGGTGCTGTCCATACGGTGCTCGGGCTCTGGGTCGCCGAAGATACCCACACGTGCGTCGTGGAAGATATTGGAATAAGGAGTAAGAGTTGTTTTCTGAAACCGGGCATGGATCTGGTTGATTGACCTTGCTGGTCCTCAACAGATGAGTCCATGGCTCTTTTATATGGATCTGTGGGTTGATCTTGCTGATCTTCCACGGAGACTCCATTCTATTATATGAATATATTGCCGGTTACTATGAGCTAGGAACCATGGAAAAGGCCCCTGAGAGAACAGGTGGTGAGCGTTTTGGTTGCCAATGATGCCATAAGTATACCGATGAAAGAATGACTGGAAATAAGGATTCAACCAGAGACTTTGAGGATTGTCATCAGTGACATAATGGTTTTATTAAAGGATTGTTTTAAAGCTAGTTGATGCTAAGAAAAAGGCAATTTCATATTGGGTATGTAAGTGGTATGACTAGTTTTATGTTTGCATGAACTTCCGGCTAGGGGGCCTTGGAACTCTTTTCCTTGGTACCCGGGACAAAACCTAACCAAATTCCAAATTGGATCCCATCACTACAGTGGTTGGGCGGTTGGCTAACCCATGGGATCGGATGGGGTTAGGCTGGACTGATGGATCCGTAAATCGAGATTTAATTTCTATTATTACGATAGATGAAGTAAATCCCGGATAGAAATTGTTCTATGGATAGGAATCAACGGCTGTGCCTCTTGATGGGGAAAGAAGCGTTGATCCCAATGATCCAAGTGCAAGTTCTTCCTTGATTTGATCAAGTACCGTTAAAGGTGCAGTCAGATCAGTTTGATCAGTAATGATCTTGACTACGTTAGAGTAAAGAGTTATCCTGGTGGAATCGCCCGTGCTTTCTGGGTAAAGGAAGTTTTTCCGGTTTCGGTTTTGGACAAACCGACGGATTAGTCTCTTGTCCGGATATCCGTGGGCGAGGCCCCGAGTGTGGGACCCCTGTCTCGCGCGAGAAGTGCTACTTCCGCTGCTAGTAACCCGAATCCGTTGCGCGGTGGAAATAGGGATCTCACAGTTGGTATCAGAGCGATTAAAAGATCAACTGAGAAGCCAATTATGTCAAAAAATTTATCAAGACACACAAAAAGGTTGTAATTGTGTGATATAATTCATACAATTTGATATTCAAACTGAAATTCGTAATTTGGTAATTGGGTCTTCAGGTGGAAGTACCGCAATTATATAGAATCCCTGACTTGCTTGAGGCCTAGACGTGATGGTATTTACCTTATAATTCCAAGGGCCGTGACTACCGTATATACCGAGAGTATAACTGCAGCTCTTTACTGACAGTATATACGAGTAAATCTAAGACTTGAAATATAAGCGTTAATGCTATCCAGAGGATGATTTTGAATGTGGTTGATATGATTTTTAATTCTGTTTGAGAATTGATGAATTGATTTGGATTCTGATTGAAAAATGACGATTTTCGAAATTTAGTTGAAATGTAATAAGCTGAGCGAAACCACAATGAGGATGAATGGGACGAGTCCCAGTGATGATATTCATAACTGGAATGACGATAATGATTTCACCAAATCACTATGAGATTAGTGGATTGTGCTGTCAGATTGCTACTGTTAACACTTGAGACGGTAGATTAAGTTAAGGGATGACAAATTGAGAACTTGCTTAACTAAAATTCCTGTGGAGGAATGTTCAGAAGGAAAATTTTCAGTCTAATGGACCATTATCGTGTTAAAGATATGAATGATATGATCTGAATGAATTTAATGATGAGTTCTATATAAGGGATAATTATCCCCGTATTCTGTTGGGTTGACCAGAATATAAGGAACCCCAGAATAAATTGGATCTTAAGAAAAAGAGTTGTCCTCTACCTTGCGAGATGAGGACATCTCGCACTTTTCAAGTGGGGTAGAATGTAAGATTCTCCCCCAGCCTTCGAGGTATACAGGAGTAAGAATCTCCCTTTCTGATCTTATAATTATTCTCTCTCTAAAATAAAAGAAAGATTCTGTTTAAAAAAGGAAGAACCTTTTCCTTGAATACTTCTCAAGAGTCCCACCTGTTTTAAGATTCAGAACAATGAGTTCAGAAGTGAGAATCGATGTTTTGGATATCAAGGTTTTGGTCTTCATTCGAGTACGGCCCAAAAGAAGTTCTTTATCTCTTGGGAAGTATAAGAAGTTATCTCCCAGATATTGTGGACCAAAGAAACTAGGTGATTTAGCTTACGAACTTCTTTTATCTCCTCATCTCAAAGTTCTAAATGCCTTCTATAGAAAAATATGCCAAACCCAAATCATGGAAAGACGGTAAAACTTCAGTGGCAAGTTACCGTTGGCTTCTAAGTTATGCTAGCTCCTTCCTTAATATAAGTCGTAACTTTTACTTGTCGTTCACAGTAATCTTACTCCCATCGATCTCCTTTCTTTCTTAATCTCCTTCATGGCTTGGCAACAAGAATTAGTTTTATCCATAATGATTCCTCACCTTCAAGACGCAAGTGAGTCTGTGAAGAAGGATTTTATAGAACAGTATGAGTGCTCACTTTTTCCTCACCTAGGAACTTCTGTAGCGCAGACCAAATGGCAGACCTATCAAGACATAACTAGGGTAACACCCTGGGGTCAGCAGCACTTTCGTAACAATGTCCGCTTGGCCATGGTTATCGAAGCCTTGGGTTTGGGTCCTCGATACTACTGCGTCATGAGATCAAGACATCTTGGGTTTTCTGAGCGGGTCTTCTTACTGGCGTGTTTTCTTCCTCATGAGAAGATATGCCTTTACCCCGTTTTTGGCTTGCCTCTCAGAGGTCCTTTTGTTAGAACACCTCATACCACTGAGATAGGCGTAGTAATAACCCACAGAATCATTCCCATAGATGAGTTACCTTATACTTGTGCAGCTTGTGAGGACTGCTTTTGTGACCATATGATGGACGGGCTTATGGAAGTGTAAAGAGTTCCTCTATCTTTACTGTATAAGTTCCGAGAATGAATAAAGTTTAAATCTTGTTCGTATTTTGAATCTTGCTCTCTTTAAGACTTATCTTGGTGGTTAATCTTGATTAAAACTTTTCTCTAAGTCTCATATTCGTGAATCTTGCGAAATTATCACAAGTTGCGAGATGAGGACATCTCGCGTTTTTTAAGTGGGGTAGAATGTAAGATTCCTCCCCCAACCCCTCTTTGATGTCTAGTATCTTCCCCTGTAATCAACCCTCTTCAGAAATATAAAGACCCTGTTGCTAACTATTTTAGCCTAGAGAGAGGAAAATTATTCTAGAGAGAGAATATTCAGATTTTGAATATTTTTGGATAGAAAAATATCTCTTATAATTCAGATGAGTTCCCCTGAAACAGAAATTCAAAAAGAATTTTCCAATGTGCAATTGGGATTAATTGGAAATAGGTATAAAGAACCTTAGTCTAAGGGTCTAGATTTTCAGAAATCTTTAGACTATGGTCCAATTAAGGTTCCTATGGGCCAATAGCATCAATCCATGTGTAGGGAAGAGATAAATCCAAATTTGTAAAAAGAAGATACCCAAAAATGAGTAAATGCTCACATAAGGTGAAGAGTTGAAAATATACAAGGTTTATTAGTAAAAAAACTATGAGCAATATTAAAAATATGAGATATTTTGGGTATCCAAAAATGAGTAAATGCTCACATAAGATGAAGAGTTGAAAATGTACAAGGTTTATTAGTAAAAAACTATGAGCAATATTAAAATGATTCCATTATGACACATATGTAAGGAAGGGGAATTCTTTAAAGGAGGTGCATATTTCACATAAGATGAAGAGTTGAAAATGTACAAGGTTTATTAGTAAAAAACTATGAGCAATATTAAAATGATTCCATTATGACACATATGTAAGGAAGGGGAATTCTTTAAAGGAGGTGCATATTTCACATAAGATGAAGAGTTGAAAATGTACAAGGTTTATTAGTAAAAAAACTATGAGCAATATTAAAATGATTCCATTATGACACATATGTAAGGAAGGGGAATTCTTTAAAGGAGGTGCATATTTCACATAAGATGAAGAGTTGAAAATGTACAAGGTTTATTAGTAAAAAAACTATGAGCAATATTAAAATGATTCCATTATGACACATATGTAAGGAAGGGGAGTTCTTTAAAGGAGGTGCATATTTCACATGCTTGAATGAGTTTTAAACTCATAAAAATTGAGATATTTCATCTCTCCTCTCTCCTCATTCAAGTCTAGTTCCAAAAAGTTAGCTTAACTGACCTAAAAATGGTCAAATATTGACCAAACTGATTTAGAAAATTCTAGAATCAGTTTGTTTGGTTAGGAGCTCAATTTTTCCTATAAATAGAAGCCTCCCCCTTGTTGAAAAATAGATAGTGTTTTTGCATCGGTACTCTACTCCACCTAAGCCAAGAACTATGAATTCATTAATAATTCACTAGTTTTTGGAGCTTCCCTCTTTCTTCAATCCCCATTGGTGTCTCCATCAACATACTTAACCAATTGATTGGTTGGGGGTCTCTACCATGAACAAAGAATAAAGCAAGTTGTAAGGTAATTAGTGAATATTGATCTTTCTATAATTTCTCAATGTTTCTCTCTTCTCAACCCCTCTCAAGCTTGAGAAGTTTAATTGGTATGGTTTTTTAAATGCTATTGAAGTTTGAATAGTAGTGAAGAGTTACATAATTTAATAAATGCTATTGAAGTTAATTTTCATTTATGTTTAAATTCTAATGATTTTTATGTAAATTCTCTCTCTCACTCAAGAAATGGTCATACTCATGACCCGTTCTCAATCCAAATCAAGCTCTTCATAAAGCTTTTCCTTAACCCAAGATTAAGCTATGCTTGAGGTCAAATTAATGGCTTTTTTTCTATGCTTTTAGTTTATGTATATTGATGATTCAATCCATTATGGATTGATAATCCAATTAGAGATCATTTTAATTATTTTCTTAATGATAAGCATTATCCCTTAGAGAAATTGAGATTTATCAGTAATAGCAGCGGAGCTATGGCAAAATTTTTATAAAAATTATGCATAAAATAATTTCATTCAAAGCATAAAAAGAGGACTTCCTACCATATTCTAGGAATTATCATCCTAGATTAATTGAAAGAATTTCATTACAATCATGGAGAAATTGAATTTTAATATCATGCATAAAGGATAAGTTTTTATATCAAAAGTGTTATTTTTACCATTTTTATTTCATGCATAGAAGTATGCATAATGGATAAATTTTTATATCAAAAGTGTTATTTTTACCATTTTTATTTCATGCATAGAAGTATGCATAATGGATAAATTTTTATATCAAAAGTGTTATTTTTACCATTTTTATTTCATGCATAGAAGTATGCATAGTGGATAAATTTTTATATCAAAAGTGTTATTTTTATCATTTTTAATTTTCATGCATAGAAGTATGCATCAAGGAAAATTTTTATATCAAAAGTGTTACTTTTATCATTTTTAATTTTCATGCATAGAAGTATGCATAAAGGAAAAATTTTTATATCAAGTGTTACTTTTATCATTTTTAATTTTCATGCATAGAAGTATGCATAAAGGAAAAATTTTATCAAAAGTGTTACTTTTATCATTTTTAATTTTCATGCATAGAAGTATGCATAAAAGAAAATTTTTATATCAAAAGTGTTACTTTTATCATTTTTAATTTTCATGCATAGAAGTATGCATAAAAGAAAATTTTTTATATCAAAAGTGTTACTTTTATCATTTTTAATTTTCATGCATAGAAGTATGCATAAAAGAAAAATTTTTTATATCAAAAGTGTTACTTTTATCATTTTTAATTTTCATGCATAAAAGAAAATTTTTATATCAAAAGTGTTACTTTTATCATTTTTAATTTTCATGCATAGAAGTATGCATAAAGGAAAATTTTTTATATCAAAAGTGTTACTTTTATCATTTTTAATTTTCATGCATAGAAGTATGCATAAAGGAAAAATTTTTATATCAAAAGTGTTACTTTTATCATATTGGATTTCATGCATATAGGTATGCATAAAAGATATTCTTTTTATACTAAAAGTGTGATTTTCCTCATAAATGGATTTTATGCTTAACTTAGATGCATAAGAGAAATTCTTTTATTCTAAAAGTGTAATTCTTTACCAAATTGAAATTATGCATAAGAAGATGCATAAAAGATTGATTTTAATTTCGAAAGTGTTAGTCTCCTTAAATGGAATTTATGTATAAATAAATGTGTAGAGAAATCTTATATCAAATATAAGAATTCTCTTTAAAAAAAAAAGATATGAAATGTGATAAGATGTGATAAGAGGTGTATGAGATGTGATAAGAATTGATAAGATGCGTATGGAAAGTGATAGGATGTGATAAGAGGTGTATGAGATGTGATAAGAATTGATAAGATGCGTATGGAAAGTGATAGGATGTGATAAGAGGTGTATGAGATGTGATAAGAATTGATAAGATGCGTATGGAAAGTGATATGATGTGATAAGAGGTGTATGAGACGTAAAAAGATGTGATAAGATGTGTATGAGATGTGATAAGATTTGATAAGATGCGTATGGAAAGTGATAGGATGTGATAAGAGGTGTATGAGATGTAAAAAGATGTGATAAGATGTGTATGAGATGTGATAGAATGTGTTAAGATGAGTTAGGATGTGTTAAGATGTATATGGGATGTGTTAGGACGAGAATGGATGTAATATGGTTGTATGAATGTGATGTGGATGTATACATGTAGATGTATATGTATGAATGTGAATGTTGATGTGGATGTGGATGTATGGATGTAGATACGGATGTGTATGTATGTATGTGGATGTGTATGTATGAATGAGGATGTAAAAATGGATGTATGCATATAGATGTGGATGTATGGATGTATGTATGTAGATGTGGATGTATGGATGTGATTGTGAATGAAGAGGTGGATGTGAATGTATGGATGTAGATACAGATGTGGATGTATGTATGTAGATGTGGATGTATGGATGTGATTGTGAATGAAGAGGTGGATGTGAATGTATGGATGTAGATACGGATGTGGATGTATGTATGTGAATGTGGATGTATGAATGAGGATGTGAAAATGGATGTATGCATGTGAATGTGGATGTATGAATATGAATGTGGATGTGTGGATGTGGAAATGGAGGTATGGATGTATGAATGTAGATGTGGATGTATGCATGTAGATGCGTATGTATGAATGTGAAATTGGATGTATGATGTGGACGTACGAACATGGATATGTATGTAGAATAATGAATATGAAGATGTATGTGAGATAATGTAGTCTATATAAGTGAATGGATGAGAACGAGTACACACTGAATGGAATGTGGAATAAGTAATGTGGTCCGAGAGTGGATAATATGGAAAGACAAGAGTTCGTTATAGAAACTGTATTTGTGACTGTTTGTAAATGACTGTTTTATGTCAAGAATGCTGGAGAAGCATTTTGACCGTCTTGAGGATTAAGGTCATGAAGACTGAACTGATAAAGTTGCAACTGCTGACGGAGAGTCAATGGAGGACGTCTCGCGTAGCAAGGTCAATCGAGGTCTTGACTAGCCTCGGCTCGATTTAAATGGTGAGCTTCCGGTACGGTGGATGAGGGACCAAGGAAGCGGCCTATGAGTGAAGCGCTAGGTCACCTGCGAAGGATCCTAGAGGGTGCTGACCATACGGTGCTCGGGCTCTGGGTCGCCGAAGATACCCACACGTGCGTCGTGGAAGATATTGGAATAAGGAGTAAGAGTTGTTTTCTGAAACCGGGCATGGATTTGGTTGATTGACCTTGCTGGTCCTCAACAGATGAGTCCATGGCTCTTTTATATGGATCTGTGGGTTGATCTTGCTGATCTTCCACGGAGACTCCATTCTATTATATGAATATATTGCCGGTTACTATGAGCTAGGAACCATGGAAAAGGCCCCTGAGAGAACAGGTGGTGAGCGTTTTGGTTGCCAATGATGCCATAAGTATACCGATGAAAGAATGACTGGAAATAAGGATTCAACCAGAGACTTTGAGGATTGTCATCAGTGACATAATGGTTTTATTAAAGGATTGTTTTAAAGCTAGTTGATGCTAAGAAAAAGGCAATTTCATATTGGGTGTGTAAGTGGTATGACTAGTTTTATGTTTGCATGAGCTTCCGGCTAGGGGGCCTTGGAACTCTTTTCCTTGGTACCCGGGACAAAACCTAACCAAATTCCAAATTGGATCCCATCACTACAGTGGTTGGGCGGTTGGCTAACCCATGGGATCGGATGGGGTTAGGCTGAACTGATGGATCCGTAAATCGAGATTTAATTTCTATTATTACGATAGATGAAGTAAATCCCGGATAGAAATTGTTCTATGGATAGGAATCAACGGCTGTGCCTCTTGATGGGGAAAAAAGCATTGATCCCAATGATCCAAGTGCAAGTTCTTCCTTGATTTGATCAAGTACCGTTAAAGGTGCAGTCAGATCAGTTTGATCAGTAATGATCTTGACTACGTTAGAGTAAAGAGTTATCCTGGTGGAATCGCCCGTGCTTTCCGGGTAAAGGAAGTTTTTCCGGTTTCGGTTTTGGACAAACCGACGGATTAGTCTCTTGTCCGGATATCCGTGGGCGAGGCCCCGAGTGTGGGACCCCTGTCCCGCGCGAGAAGTGCTACTTCCGCTGCTAGTAACCCGAATCCGTTGCGCGGTGGAAATAGGGATCTCACAGTGGAGATGGTGTTCGCTACGAAGTCACCTACCATCCAGAAAAGGTAGACAAATTAGGGGAGCTCTCTAAAACCGAGTTCTTAGACTTATCAGAACTTTCCAGAGCAAGGGAGTCTAGAGATGACTGGCTCATTGAGCCGGACATGCCTGGACCATCCAATGCCCAGTCCTCAAAGCCATCCATAGATGATTTACTCCTTGTAGATCTAAATTTGGAAAGGGATAGGAAAGGCAAGAGCAAAATGGATCAGGGGGCTGAATGCCAATGGGAGTTTGTACGACAAATTCCTGTGACAAAGGTCTTACAGGATGACCCACTTCAAAAGGTCTATAAGGACTCGTTAGACGGATATTATGCCACAACTAGATTGCCACAGCTGGATCTTCCTCTAGCTCATGTGGTGGTAGTTGAGAAGCTTGCAGGACACATGAACAGAATAATTGATAAATGGGCCAATGAATACTGAACCTTAGATTGGAAAGAAATTCGGGAACTCACGTGGAAAGGACAACCATTATTTATGGAAGTGTTCTCAACAAATACAGCCAAACCAGGAGAGACAGCCTTTTTTGGAGAAACTGTTGCTCCTCCCCTACGAGAGTTCACTAGAGAGGGACCTTCAACATCTAAGTGGACCACTGCTAGTAACCCAACTCTAGCACCAAGATATCGTCCTACACCAAATGTGCGACCACAGGTCACACCACAACAACATCTTTCTCACTATAACAATCGGATGGGAGGGGAGCCAACTCGGCCTCCTATAAGTGCACCTCCTGAAATGAGGGTGACAAGATCTTTGGAGGGGTTTGGTGAGGCTGGTAATAGGGTACCCACACCAATTTTGGATACATGTGGACCATCTTTCCAAAGAGAGGAACAATTCCCACTGAGAGTGAGAGGCCGTAGGCCCTACGATGAGTATTCAAGACAAGTAAGGCCATCAACTCTTTAGAAACTGGTAAAGAAGTATGAAGGGTCGGGAGATCCATACGATCATGTAGCAGCATTTAGGCAAGCAGTTCGAGCTGAGCAAGTGGTTGATAAGCATACTCAAATTGAAGGCTTTGAACTCACTCTTGAGGGAAAAGCCCTGGCTTGGTTTCAGGCATTAGAGGCTTCAGACAAATCTTCTTTGCGAGTTTTGGAAGAGAGATTCATTGCAGCTTTTTCCTTGATGGGAATTCAACATGACACGGTAGCACACATCTACTCTTTCAAACAAGGCGAGAATGAGAGTGTTAGAGACTGTGTAAATAGAATGAAGCAGTACATTAATCGTTGCCCAGAAGATGAGAAGCCCGCCCAAAGCCGATTAATTTCTCTCTTCTTAAAAGGCCTCAAAAATTCGACACTGCATACACATCTCTATGCGAAGAAGCATACAAGTTTCAATGAGTGTTGCCATGATGCTATGGATTTCACCGATAACTTCAAGTTCCAAGATGGTTCTGGCCCTGAGGTGAAACCTAGAAATCAGTGGGGTGATGACCAAAGTTCAGGGTCTAGCGCGCTAGTAAATCCAGACCAGATAGCTAACCTAGTACTAAGGAGATTGGGACAAACCTATCGTCCACCCATGCAGCCACAACAACAGCAGCAGAGAATGAGGAGTGTACTTCCTACAGGTCCTCATCTTTGTGGAGCATGTGGCGGTGACCATAAAACAGAGGACTGTAATACCTTTTCTCCTCTAGTCACAAACCAACCCACAAAGAAGTGGTGCCAAGCCTGTGCATAGAACTTTACTCATACCACACAGGAATGTACTCGCATTGCGAGAATGAGACAAGAACGTGAGCATCCGAGGGGTGGAGTGGCTCCACAAATGTATCAACAGTATACTAATTTTGAACGTAAGCCACCGATGACACAAGAACAAGCACGACCTGTTCTTGGTGCTCAACCTCCTGCTCCTGGGACGGCTCCTGTAAGGGTTGTAGACTATGACAATTCAAATATGTGTAGAGACTTGGTAAACCCAGGCTATGTGGAAGAGGAATACGCATCATATTCATCCAAGGATAATATCTTTGAAAGTCCCACATACCCAAGCCCAGCACTGGTGGACGTTCAACCAGGGGAACAAAACTCTTTAATGTTGCTAGGCGGCTACCAACCTAGGACTCCAGGCCCCTCAGGTCAATGGCAGCTAAGGAAAGTAGAGGCCAAACCAATGGGCCCCTGTTATGAGTGCGGAGAACCCCATTGGGCTCGTGATTGTCCACATCGCTCTAGGCAAGCATCTCGATCCAATACAACAGTACAACAGTTTCCACCAATTGAAAGATATTGTCTAGGGTGTTGTGTAGAACACTTCCCAAAGGATTGTCTGCTGAAACCACAAGAGGAAGGCACCTCTCAACCAAAGGTCTCACTCAACCTTGTAGGCACAGTTCCATCGCCACCTTCATCTGAGAATGATGATGTCGTGCCACTTAGAGTCATGACTAGATCACAAACACGAAATGCAGAAATGCAAACTGATGAGACACCTCGAACTAGGGATGCAAAGACAAATCTAGTGGACAAGACCCTACAATCCAGTAGAAAAAAGACCACTCGGCGGAAGAAGAACCGAAACAAACAAACTAAAAGTACATCCACTAGTTCTCAAGAAGCCTCTAAACAAAACATGAAGGATAAAACTTTTACATCCCAAGAAGTGCATGAGGAACATCAACCTCAACCTGGGCCTAGTGCTAAACAAAATGAGGCTAGTACGACTGAGGTTAGTTCTGGGGGCTCTGTTTTTGTGGATAAAGTGAATGAGACTCTAGAGCCCATCATTGATGCTCATAGAAGTCGCATTGCAGCTTTATCTGAGCTACCCAAGAAGCTTCAAGAATACCCAAACCCTCGTGAGGAGAAGATCAATCTAGCTGTACATCAGCAACTCATTAGGGAAGCTCAGTCAATACTTGAGGGACCACCACCACCTATTCCTCGGGGCCCAGCCTCTCTTAAGCCAACATTAGAAACCATACCGGAAGTGTCATCAAGTAGAGAAATGAAAAGTGAGTTCATTTCACAAGCTCATAGCAAAAGGTCTGCACCAATTGACACTCCATTGAAAGATGACATTCTGCCATCACCTAGCCTTGTCTTCCCATGCAATGATAAAGTTATTGATGCTAATGAGGACATGGCAAATGAGATGTGGGCCACAGTAAATGAGAAAATTAATGAGAACATGTCTTCTGTTAGTTCGCCTCCATTCTCTGAGGTGGATTTTACCAGGGGCACGAAAAACAAATTTAGACACCTGAGCATCCAGGAGGAAGTTCAAACAATTGTTTCTCCTAGAAGTAAGCATACAATGAAAACCTTACCATCATATCTGGGAGAATATGAGAACTGTTCTCAAACCTTGAGGATACCCTCCATGCATAAAAGGTTGACAAAGGAGAAAGATATGAGTATGGTGCAGGCTATTTTGTCAGCACCGGTGGCTTGTACCTTACCTTTGCTTGATTTGATAAAAATTCGACCTGAGTTGTGGAATGATATTGCCACATGTTTGTCAGAGTAGGTATTGCTACAAAAGGGTCACCATGAGTGTACTATACACCCCAAGACAAAGCATGTAATGCCAGTTCCTATCAACAAAGTAGGAAAATTTTGTGAGGACGATCAGGGAAATGCTACCCTCCCATTAGAAGTGTGAAAAGTATCTTCAACTGCAATACTTGATAGTGGCGCAAGAGTGGGCATTGTGACAAGGTCCATTTGGGAAAAGTGGGGCAAACCAGCTATTAGGAGTACAAGGATGCGCTTGCAACTAGCAGATGGAAGCTTAGAACATCCCCTTGGGCTGCTTGAGAACATATTGGTCACCACATGTGGGATTGAATATGAGCACACCTTTGCAGTAGTGGATTTTGGAAAACATCCAAACTACGAAGTGATATTGGGTAGACCATTCATGCGACAATTTCAAATGATTCAAGATTGGGGATACAATTATTTGTACCTCCGACATGATTCTGTCATCACAAGGGTCAACCTAAGGAATCACTCATATCGTGATGTAACAAGGTCTCCAATAGATGAGTTTGATTCCGCTTCATCCGAGGGCTCAAAAGTTACATTGTCAGATGGGCGAGAAGATCTATGGATGTGTGGAGCCTCATGTAGGGATTTCAACACTGAGAGACTTAAGGGTAATCGAAGTGTATCAGACGAGGCATACATTCCACAACCCTTCCCTGAGCATTTAATTGATCCATTAGAATGGAGTCATGTCCTTGCAACATTATCGACATGTGCTTTACCGAAGCCAATTCAATTTTGTGACTCAGATGGATATGATATTATTCCTATACGAATGGTACAACCACGTGCCCTTCTAGATGATTTGTACTATAGAGATACATCCACAATAGCTATGCATGTCGAGGAAGTCTCAGTAGAGGATTTGACACTCGAATCTGCTAATGATGCTGATAAGGAAGATGGCTGGGACTCTGATTTTAATAATGATGTGACAATCCCTGAGGAAGAGTTAGGAAAGGCACGCCTACTCTTGAGAGGAAGGGAGGTTCAGGTAGAGATCCCTAGAAGCCGACCTAAACGTAAATGCTGTAAGAGCCATAAAAGAACCCGTAGACAAGATGAGCGTGAACAACGTGAGAGACTGCAGAAAGAAAAGGAGGAGTCTACGAGTGAAAACTCTCGACCACCACCTCACTTCTCAGGAAAGAACGGATATCTATACTATGTCCAAGCACAAGATAGTATCAAAGACCAAGTCAAACGATCAGGTGGATTCCAAGCAGGGGAAAAGCTAACAACTGTTAGCAAAAATCGTAAAAAAACAAAGAAACAAAAACCAAAACTCAAGTCTAAAACCGATTCAAAAAAGAGTGTGGAAAGTGCAAAGACAATGGTTAAACAAAAAAATCCGATGCAAGATAGCAAAGGAGAGCTCAAAACCGCATGGTCTTCAATGAGTGAAGACTCAAGTGAACAAGAACAAGGTCTAAATGTTCCTCCCAAATTCACACAGTACACTCTTCAAGATCGGAAGATTGTTCTTCAACAGCCCATGCGACAAAAACCAAGCGTGCCAGGGATTTCATACGATGGTCCAGAGGATGCAAAAAAGATTGATATTGCTAAGCCAGGAGAAGAGCCTCGCTATGTGTGGATTGCCACAAACTTGTCCTTAGATGAGGAAAAGTTATTAATACAAACAATAAAGGAGTATCGTGATGTTTTTGCTTGGAGTTATAAAGACCTCAAAGGAGTTGATCCAAGCATATGTCAGCATACAATTCCATTGCGAGAGGATGCAAAAACCTCCAAGCAACGTCCTTATACCTATAATGAAAATTTTGCACGGAAGATAAAGGAAGAAATAGACAAGCTCTTAGAGGCAGAATTTATCTATGAGATTGAACACACTGAATGGGTCTCCCCTATTGTAGTGGTGCCCAAGAAAAATGGAAAACTTCAAGTATGTGTAAACCTCAAGAAGGTAAATGTAGCTACTGTGCGTGATCATTACCCACTTCCAATCACGGATCATGTTCTGGAACGAGTTACAGGGAAAAAGGCATATAGTTTCTTGGATGGATTCTCCGGGTACAATCAAGTGTCAATTGATCCAAAGGATCAACACAAGACAGCCTTTGCTACTGAAGATGGCATCTTTGCCTATCGTGTTATGCCATTTGGTCTAACAAATGCACCAGCAACCTTTCAGCGGTTACTGAGTCATGTATTCAAGGAGTACCTTAGGCAATTTCTTGAGATTTTCATGGATGATTTATGTGTTCACTCATAAGAGCGTGATGATCATATAGAACACTTGAGACTTGTGTTTCAAAAGTGTCAACTTTATCGTATATGCTTGAATCCTGACAAGTGCAAATTCATGGTAAGACAAGGGAAAATTTTGGGCCATATTGTTTCTCGCAATGGGATTTCAACAGATATGGATAAAATTGATGTCATTGTCTCATTACCTCGGCCTATCAACCCTAAAGGGGTACAAACATTCATGGGACATTGTGGCTATTACCGTAGATTCATCTACATGTACGCTGTCCTAGCCAGACCATTATATGCTCTTCTTGTAAAGTTTAATTGGACTGATGAGTGTGAGGAATCCTTTAAAAAGTTGAAGCAAGCATTAGTGACTGCACCCATTTTACGTGCACCAGATTGGAACCAAATCTTTCATGTCCATATTGATGCTTCAAACTTTGCAATTGGATGTATTTTGGCTCAATCGGGAGAACACAATAAGGATTTCCCAATCTCATATGCTAGTCGACAGTTGAACAATGCTGAGAGGAATTACACCACAACAGAAAGAGAAGGATTGTCCATGATATATGCAGTGAAAAAGTTTCGCCATTACCTTTTGGCAAACAAATTCATATTTTTTGTGGACCATCAAGCATTGCTGTATTTGGTGAATAAGCCTTGTGCAACTGGAAGGATAGTAAGGTGGTTTATCATCCTTCTTGAGTTTGATTTTGAAGTTGCAGTTTGAAAAGGAACAACTCATCTAAGGGCAGATCATTTGTCTCGAATCACCTCTGGCGAAGCTCCTGTGGGTGTGGACGATGATATGTTAGATTCAACACTTTTCCTTGTAGAGACAGCTCCTAGATGGTCTGAATCCATTTTAGAAATTTTGACAAGTGGGCAAATACAACTAGCGGGTCCTAATGTGGACCTATGGCGACCATTCACATTAATCTCAGGGAGATTATATCGTCAGGGTAATGATGGAGTGTTGAGGCTTATACCTAACCCCGACCAATATGAGGAGATCTTGGAATGGGCACATGCGGGTATCGATGGAATCCATGCATCAGCTACAACTTGTGTGCGACGTATATCTCAAGATGGGCAATGGTGGCCTACCCTGCATGCAGAGGCTGAAACATTTGTTCGTAACTGTGCTTCATGTAAAATTCAGAAGCCAATTCATAATGTCACATTGTTCCAAATTTCAACTACACCAAGTTGGAGTAAGTATATTGTGGACTATCTTCAGCATGGTCATTTGGAACAAACAATTCCTAAACATCAAAAGCAGGCTATTAAAATTGAGGCGGCAAACTATATGCTAATAGAGGGCCAACTCTACAAGAGGGGGGCAAGGATGGCAACTTACGCATGTGTGTATGTGAAGCTGACTATCTGAAAATCTTAACTCATGCACATGCAGGTGTTGGTGGTGGACACTTTTCTGGCAATACCACAGCTAAGTTGATTAGGTGGTCTGGGCTTTGGTGGCCAACCTTACAAATGGATGCCGAAGAATATGTGAAACGTTGTGACAATTGTCAAAGGACTAAACCTCCCATCACAAAGGACAACATGCCATTGCGGCCTATGTTAAGTACACGTGCTTTTGCAAAATGGGGTATTGATTTTGTCGGTCCCATTAAACCTCCAGCTCGTAACACGCATGCAGAATATATTATAGTCGCAACCGACTATTTGACTAAATGGGTAGAGGCAAAGGCAGCAGTCAAAAATGATGCCAGAACCACAGCCAAGTTCTTGTATGAGTACGTGTTTACACGCTATGGCTTACCTATTGAGATCGTTAGTGATCAAGGTGTACACTTTGTAAATGAAGTCATAGAATTTTTGCTTCAAGAATTTATGGTAATTCACAAGCGTTCTGCACCCTATCATCCCCAGACCAATGGACAAGCCGAGAGTACTAACAAGATTCTCTGCACAGCACTCACAAAGATTGTTGAGGGACATAGGACTGATTGGGAGCAAAAGTTGCACTCAGTTCTCTGGGCATATAGGACAGCCTATAAAACATCTGTGGGCACAACCCCATTTGAACTTGCTTTTGGGCTAGATGCAATTCTTCCCATTGAATTTCTTGTACCTACTCTACGAGTAGCTAAACAATTGGATTGGACTGGTCATGAGCTTTCACAACGCGTTGACGAATTGGAAAAGCTTGATGAGACCCGCTTATTAGCGGTAATGGGGATGTATGCCGAGAAGAGGAGACAAAAGCAATGGTATGATAGAAACGTAACAACTGGCCGATTCAAAAAAGGAGACCTGGTGCTCTTGTACACACTTAAGAAACATAAGAGAAAGCTCAAAAAACGTGGCTTAGGACCGTTTGTGATTAATGAGCTTACTCCAAGTGGTGCAGTGCGTTTAGAGACACTAGAAGGTGAGCAAATGCCTAACTTCATTAATGGAAGTCGTCTCAAGAAATACAATGAACCATTAACGGAAGCCATGCTTCAACAGATGCATGCTGCACAAACACGGAAAGAAGCACTTGACCTACTTAAATGTCAGGCTCAAGAGGAGGCTAAAGCCACAGTTGCAAAAGCCAAGGAGCGTCGCAAAGCTTCTATGTTAGCCATACAGTTGGCTACTGATGAGCCATATGTCGAACCATTCAATATTCAAGTGTGCCTTCATCTTCATGAGACTACCTACTTTGTCTCTGCCTTAATTGACTCTGGTGCAGATTATAATGTTCTCTCATTTGACACCTGGATAGCCTTGGGTCAACCACCACTTGTGCAAATTCCTGTGGACCTACGAAGCTTCTCCGGAGAAGATAACCCTATAGAGGGAAAATGTGTCATTATGATGACCATTCAGGATCACCAGATGTCAGTGCCCTTTTATGTGGCACGTAAGTCCAAGGCAGTAGTAGAGGTTGTTCTCGGTAGATCGTGGTTAAGTGCTACCAATTGCTCATTAGATTGGAAGAATAGACAATACAAGTTGCAAATTGATTCTGATTGCATCTTGGGATCTGCTACTCCACGAGCTTTATCGTGTCAAAGGGGTAATGTTTCTACCTTACCCAACCCACAATCAAAATCTGCTCTTGAAGCTCCAAAACAAATGATGTGGATAATTGATGAGTACTCAAGTGAGGGCCATGGCTGGCATGTTCCAACTACTCTAGTTGCTGCTCAAAGAAGGCCAGGTAAGAAGGAATTATCAATGTGGCTACCCAAAGCTGCGTACAAACTTGTACCATCTAGTCCAGTTGCTAAGCCTCTTAAGAAGCACATCATTTCCAAGCCTAAACCTCGAATTGTTACTCGATGGGTCCCAAAACATGTTCTCAAAGCACAAGGCTATTATGAGGGTGCAACAACAATTTGGCTTCCAAAATGCCATGCTTTGGCAGGGGTAAAAGAGTGTTTCAGAAAGATTCCAAAAGCCACCCTTAATTGTCCATATCAGTGGGTGCAAAAGAAATCAACGCAAACTCTTCAAGAAAGAAAAGGTGGCTGTGATAGCACCTACAAAACTACTTGTGTTGATCTTCCTAAAACATGTATTGAAACACCGGTTGTCCCGATTTCTCCTTGTTACACAATTCAACCATCAACTTGTGTACCTACGGCGACAAGTCCAAATGAGTCTCATTTGAGCATAGATTCTAGCATTTCAATGCCTAAATCCTCTTATCTTGCTCAAATTCCAAGACAATTGCTAAAGTTTCCACCGCTTCAAAAGGATATACCAAAAACTAAAGATAAGGCATTAACACTACAATTAAAGCTCTTTGGTAAATCAATGTTTGAATAATGTAGTTCCTTATGCTTTTAGAAGATGTGTTCTTTTTGAGATAATATTGTTTTTTTGATTGGAATTGTCATGATGGATATGAGTGTTCTAAATTTCATTGTTCTACGTCCAAATAACTCCTGATGGATATTTGGCGAGATACATGTCCACCATGCATTGACCCTGATAGTACTCGACCAGATCATCGTGGGGGTTATAGTGCTCCTCCATTTCAAACACATTCTAGGTACTTCTATGCTCCTTTAGGTGAAAATTGCTGTGGGCATCACTTTGTCACATTATTCTATCAACAGCATCACCCATTTTCACATTGTCAAGAGTGTGCACGGCTTGTATTAGAAGAAGCTTCACATATTTGTTGGATATGCCGCTCTTACTTTAGACGATATGGCACGGGCTTAATGAAACAAATTGTGGGAGTCACACCCCAATGCCATAATCTTCTTAATGTGAGAATACCAGAGAGAGGACCAAATCAACGTAGATTACCTGAGGAGGTTCATGCACAACAATGGAGGGATACAAGCCTAAATGACTTGCAACCACCGATCTTGCAAGCTCTCCTTCCCCAAGCCTCCACATGTCAATATTGGATCAATATGAGTACCTACATTGCACAGTTCCAAAATCGAAACTGTCTGATTAACCTTCCCATAGAACCAATGCCATACTTTAGTGAGGAAGCACTCCTTCCTCTACCACCTTTTCCAGCGGCGGCAGGTTTTTGTGAGGGGTTGTCTCTGCATCCTGAGGAAATTGATACCACCTTTCCAGCAGACGAGGACACGGACCCACCATCAGCGCAAGAGTAAGTTCAACGACTCCACAATAAGATCGACAAGCCAGGGCACTTTTCTCCCATTGGGTTTTTTTCCCCTCGGCTATATTCGGTGATTGGCACCACTAACAAATTTTATTCTTTTGTTTTCTTTCCTTGTTTGTTAATAAAAATTTTGCAGAGATCTCAGCTTAGAAAGAGCATCAAGCATGCCCCAATAGTCCACCTATCGTGCACACAAATTAGGAAGGGGGGAGACATGCTACGCCTACCAAGATCAAGGAGGAGCAATCTACACAAAATCAGCAATTAATCAAGGCAAACGAACAACATCAACAGGGCACTACAACAGGTGTATGCAAATCTTAATCTTTATTTCTTTATGTGCTCTTATCTTTCGAATATATGGTTTGCATGTTCACACAATGTTGGCTGGTTTAAGTTTTTGATTAGTTGTTAAAATATGGTGAGTGAGTTCTAGAGTCTTAGAAGACTTAGTAAAAGATATTTCTATTTAAAGACAGTGTAGGATATATACCAATGGAGTATACCAAGTACTTATGTTTTCAAGGTATATTAGTTATCCCTAGTGGTAGTTACCTCTTAGGTGCTAGGAGTCATAAAAATTTATGAAAATATACCCTAAAAAATATATATATATACAAAGTGAATTGAGACATGAAGTGTCTACCGCCATGTGAAATGCTTGGTAGGACCTGAGGTTGTCTTAGCACCTTGGGGCCGATGCCTTGGTTTCCATGGGGTGAACACTGATGTCTAAAAACTTCAGAAGAAGAACTTTGAGGAATCTATCGCCTTGATAGATGTTGGTAGGACTCGGGGGTACACTATGGGCCCTCAAGACCGATGCTTTCATCTTCAAGGGGTACTCCTTAGGTCATAACAGAAAGAAAAAGGGTCTGTCGCCCTTGAGATACTTAGCGGTCTTTAGATTCTCTTGGCGGAGGTCTCTTGGCCATTGCTTGGGTCTCTTTGGGATAGAACCTTAATCTTCATCAACTTCTACACACATATCAAAAAAAAAAAGAAAAAAAGAAAAAACGAGAGTTCCAATCACCTTTGCTCATATTTAGGAGTAGGTATGCCATTTAGGAGTAACTTACATACTGGTAGGACATTGAGACTACGGTCATAACCGGCGGTGTACAAAGCACACTTGCCTTTACATAGCACTATCTACTACTTAAGTCTCACTTTGACCAGTCTTTACTCACCCATTTTAGTACTCATTACAACTTTAATCAACCCTGCACTTGATTGCTCACGTGTGTAATTATCATAGCTGGTTTTTCTTTTCTTTTCTTTTTTTCAATAAAGGACTTTACTCGTATCAATTGTTTTTTTTGTTGCAGCTCTTGCTACTACCGCGCTCGAGGACGTGCGCAAAATAGGAAGGGGGGAGTGTTGCATGCAAATGAAGATCAATACAAGGATGCAACAAAAAAGATACTTAGGGCTCTTGTAAAGAGTTTCACTTTGTAGATGAATGTGGGAGAGGGCTTGACAATAATCCCACATGGGAACTTTTGGGAGTTCTAGAATTTTTGTATAAAAGGTGGCTCATTTGAGAGCATGGACACATTGGGCAAACTCATGTTTGAGCTCTTTTGAGACTAGCTCTCCCTCTTCTTCCATGGAGGTGCAAGCTCTTCTCTCTCCCCATCAACATTGTTGTAAGTTCTATTCTTTTGTTAATTCAATGCAATGAGTTGATATTTGTCTCTCTTCTCTTGTCAATTCTCTAGTATGCATGTTTCTTATTGATAGCTTCAAGAGTTGTGTGCATGCTAGGGAAATGAGTATTTGAGAATGAAGAATGCTTTGATCTTGTGTAAGCAATAGCTAGGCTTTCTTCTTGTTTGGATGTATGGATGAGTGGAATGTGGAGTTGAGTGAGCAATAGCAAGATTGAGCTTGAGTGTGTGTTGAGTCTATGTCAATAGTAGTAGTTTTCTTAGCAATCTCTCCATCAAATGGATAAGCTTTTGTGCACCGGTACGGGTTGAATCCCTAGCTCCGAAAGGGATGCAAATCCCATTGGATTGAGCTAAGTGTGGATCATACTACTCTTGCTACAAGTGAGAGAGTTATTCCGTCTCTCCATTCTCCCTGAACTATCTTTCTCGAAGGGTAATATTTCAATTACTACTTAACTGAATTTTATTCATGAGTATTTGCTTAGCTGAATTCAAAACTAATCACACAAATTCCTATGAGGAATAAATTAATCATTTATCTAAAATTCCGACTTCGATAGTTTTTCTAATTTTTCTCATTACCATCCTAGAGAATATGAAACGGTAGAATTTTCTCTCACAGAGTATTTACTTATTCGATTACCAATATTCATGAGATTTAAACATTAGATTAAAGAGAACTCTTATTTTGATATAAAAATTATGTATGCATCTATTTATGCATAAAATCCAACTTCTATTGAAATAACCCTTTTATATAAAAGAAAATCCTTTTATGCATCTATTTACGCATAAAAATCAATTTCGATGAAAGTAACACTTTTATAATAAAAAAATTCTTTTATGCATCTATTTATGCATAAGAATCAGTTTTGATAAAAGTAATACTTTTATAATTAAAAAAAATCTTTTATGCATCTATTTATGCATAAAAATCAATTTTGATGAAAGTAAGACTTTTATAATAAAAATAAATTCTTTTATGCATCTATTTATGCATAAAAATCAATTTTGATGAAAGTAACACTTTTATAATAAAAAAATTCTTTTATGCATCTATTTATGCATAAAAATCAATTTTGATGAAAGTAACACTTTTAATAAAAAATTCTTTTATGCATCTATTTATGCATAAAAATCAATTTTGATGAAAGTAACAATTTTATAATAAAAAAAACTCTTTTATGCATCATTTTATGCATAAGAATCAATTTTGATGAAAGTAACGCTTTTATAAAAAAAATCTTTTACGCATCTATTTTTTAATTTTTTTCATTCTCAAGTTACTTAGAAATTATCCCAATTGGTTTAAAGCATTCTAAACTAATCAAATTCCACTTTTTAAAGAGAAACAATATAAAAAGTTTAATTATAACAATTTGATTACATATCTAGGATAAAGAAAGACTGAATTCAAGAATGAAGAGAGGGGGAAAGCCTTTCCAACAAGGCATAACATCATTTTTCATTCTAAAGAAAATAGAAATTAGAAAACCATTTAATGGAATAAAGAAAAAGTAGGATTTCTAGCTTACATGAATTTTTGTGTGCTTTCCTTTGGCCTGATGGTTTGAGGGATCTACTCTTGTTTGCAACAAGAGTGGTCATTAATTCTTTTGAAGAGAAAATGGTCAAAAACTACTGAATTATCATGAAATTCATTGTTTTTGGCTCTACGGAAGAGTAGAGTAATAGTGCATAAAATACTATTAAGCTTCTACAAAGGAGGAGGCTTCTATTTATAGGAAAAAGTAAGCTTCTATCCAAGCAAACTGATTCTAGAATTTTTCAGATTAGTTTGGTCAAATTTTGACCATTTTTGGGTCAGTTTAATTCACTTTTTGGATCCAGTTTTGAATTAGGAGAGGAGAGATGAAATATCTAATTTTATTGATTTAAAATTCAAAAGCAATGATGGAAAAAAGGCGCCTATTTTATGAGGGGGAATCCCCACTCTGAGGTGTTAAAAATCAGTTTTTAACTATTTTCCTTGGTCCTTAGTCCACTCTTCATCCTATGTGAACATTTACTCATTTTTGGGAGGTTTTTCTTTTATTTTTCAATTTATCTTCTCCCTACATTTGGATTAATCTTATTGGCCCATAGGAACCTTAATTTCAAATTTTCAGAAAATCTGGACCCTTAGGATAAGGCCTTTGGAACAGATTATAATTTGTTTCTAATGCACCTTCTGAAATTCTTTTTGAACTTCTATTTCGGGGGAATTTATTTTAATAAGATGAGATATTTTTTCATCCGAAAATATTTAAAAATTGAATCACCTCTCTCTAGAAGATTTTCTCTCTCTAGACCAAAATAGGTAGAAACAAGATCTTTTATATTTCTAAAGAGGGATTTGATTACAGGGGGAAATACTGGACTTCTTGAGAGGCTGGGGAGGAATCTTACATTCTCTCCCACTTGAAAACCGTGAGATGTCCTCATCTCGCAAAGTGGGGGTAATCGTGCAAACAGTTCGGCTTCTTTCTCCAAGGTGGCATCTTCAAGGTGGCTTCTTTCTCCAAGGTGGCATCTTCAAAAGGATAGAACTTTCATTTAACCAATAATTCTCTCACAATTCTATTCTTGAAAACCTTTTCTCAAACATCAAGGATTTCTTCAGGTTGGAGCTCCATCTGTCCTTGGGTTGAAGAAGTTAAGATTTCATCATCAAGCACATGATTTGGGCTTGCTACATACTTTTTAAGAAGGCTGACATGACATACATAATGTACTTTGAGATGAGGAGGCAGAAGAAGCTCGTAGGCTAAGTCACCTACTTTCTTTGTACTTAGATATGGCCCACAATATCTGGGGGATAACTTCTTGTACTTCTCAAGAGAACTTCTTTTGGGGCGTACTCGAATGAAGACCATATCTGCTTCTTCAAATTTTCTGTATGTCCTCTTCTTATCTGCATACTAGAGAACTTCTTTTGGGGCGTACTCGAATGAAGACCATATCTGCTTCTTCAAATTTTTTGTATGTCCTCTTCTTATCTGCATAGTGTTTCTGTCTATCATGGGCAGCTTTTATATCTTTGCAAATTGATTGCATCTGCTACTCCATGTCGTCAAGCATCTGTCTGGACATCTCGACCCTAATCAATGGGTCTGACCAAGTTAATAGGGTTAAGCAATCTTGTCTATACAGAGATTTGAAAGGGCTCATCCCGATACTTCGGTGATAAGAAGCATTGTAGGCAAGCTCGACTAGGTGCAGATAACTTAGCCACTTCTTGGGTTTCCTGCCACACAGCATGACCAAAGTATATCTTCGATTACTTGGTTCACCCTTTCAATTTGATTGTCGGTCTTGGGGCTGTAAGCTTTGCTGAGATCCAAGAAAGTTCCTACTGCTTTGAAAAATACAGTCCTCCAGAATCTTGACATTGTGAGGTGAAAACAAGAAAAAAGACCATGCCTCTATAGCCCTTCACCTCCCAAACTTTGAAAATACTCACACGAATGGGGGCACCACCAGCCACCGGCTGGAACACTTCTCGCACAGTTCACCACCCACCCACACCAGAAAGACAGCTCAAAACCACGATAGACAATTGATCATCTAGCAAAAAACATACACAGCACCATCCATACCATAAACTTTGGGAAATCCAGTCCCATCTTCACCACACTTCAAACAAACACAACAATTACACCAAAAACCAAAACTCTGGCTTGGATTTACTGCCAAGGGAATTCACCCTTGCGTCTGACAACCAAGCCTCTCTCCCGATCTCTACTTCTCCTGGCGAAACTATTGTCCCTCCTTCACAGCTTCACTGCCAGTCACCAGCCGCCGTCACCACACTTGCAACCCCGGCTTTGCTCCTTCCTTCCCTTGCGTCAGCCATTGCAGGCGACCAAAGCCAAACAACCTGCTTTTGCCGGCTCCCTTGGCTCTTTGCTCCAATCACTACCGGTTACTCAAAACTCAACACAACCCTTCTTCATTGCGCATCTAGCCCCTCACCAGCCACCATTGCTCTGGCGGACGAAACCAAAACCCAAGGTCCCTCTATTCTGCATCCAGCCCTCGTATAGGCAACCACCTTCGATACTAGCCGTTTCGAAAGCTGCCCGTCTCCTCCTACTCACATAAGCTCTGTACCAAATTGTAAGATCCCTGTTCCCACCGAGCAACGGATTCAGGGTACTGGCAGTGGAAGTAGCGCTTCTCGCGCGGGACAGGGGTCCCACACTCGGGGCCTCGCCCACGGATATCCGGATAAGAGACTAATCCGTCGGTTGTTCCAAAACCGAACCCGGAAAAACTTCCTCTACCGGAAAGCACGGGCGATTCCACCAGGATAACTTTTTACTCTAACATAGTCAAGATCATTTCTGATCGAGATGATCCGATTACATCTATAAGATACTTAGTCAGTTCAAGGAAGAAACTTGCACTTGGATCATTGGGATCAACGCTTTTTTCCCCATTCAAGAGGCACAGCCGTTGATTCCTATCCATAGAACAGTTTCTGTCCGGGATTTATTTTTTTTTTCTATCGTAAAAACAAAAGTTTGAGTCTCGATTTACGGATCCATCAGTCCAGCCTAACCCCATCCAATCCCATGGGTTAGCCAACCGCCCAACCACTGTAGTGATGGGATCCAATTAAAAATTTGGTTAGGTTTTGTCCCGGGTACCAAGGAAAAGAGTTCCAAGGCCCCCTAGCCGGATGTTCATGCAAAATAAAACTAGTCACACCACTCACACACCCAATATGAAATTGCCTTTTTCAACCAGATTCAACCAGTTTAAAACAATCCTTTAATAAAACCATAGTATCATTGATCACCATCTTCCAATTTATCCAATTGATTCTTAATTTCCCATCATTCCTTCATCAGAGTATCTATGGCATCATTGGCAACTAGAACGCTCAGGAGCCGTTTCGATAGTTCCTAGCCCATAATACTTGGCAATATAATCACTTAACATGATGGACTCTCGTTGAAGATCAGCAAGATCAACCAACAGATCCATATAAGGAGCCATGGACTCATCCATTGAAGACCAGCAAGGTCAATCAACCAGATCCATGCTCGATTTCAGAAAACAACTCCAACTCTGTTCCAATATCTTCCTCGACGCACGCGTGGGTATCCTAGGCAACCCAGAGCCCAAGCACCGTATGGTCAGCACCCTCTAGGATCCTTCGCTCGTCGCAGGTAACCTAGCGCTTCACGCATAGGCGGCTTCCTTGGCCCCTCATCCACCGTACCGGAAGCTCACCATTTTAATCGCACCGAGGTTGGTCAAGACCTCGGCCGACCTTGCTACGCGAGACGTCCTTCATTGATTCCCCGTCAGCAGTTGCAACTTTCTCATCACGACCTTAATCACAAGACGGTCAAAATGCTCCCCCCGGCATTCTTGACATAAAACAATCATTTACAGACAGCATTTACAAACAGCATTTACAAACAGTTTACAATACAATTTCTATTTTAACTTTCATTTTTCCACATTATCCCTCCTCAATCTACATTACTTATTCCATATTCCATTTATATGTATACTCATCCCATCACATCATTTCTATCTCATCACTTCAGATTCCCTCACATCGCAATCGTATATTCACATCCATACATCCACAACTAAATGCGTACATTCACATCTACATGCATACATCTACATCCCTATGCATACATCCACATCCACATTCACATTCAACTCTATACATCTACATCTACATGCATACATCCACCTCTACATCCATATCTACGTCTATACACCTACATCTACATGCATACATCCCCATCCACATCCACATCTACATCTATACATCTACATCTACATGTATACATATACATCTCCATTCACAACTACATCTACATGCATACATCCATATCTCCATTCCCATCTACATCTATACATCTACATCTACATGCATCCATCCACCTCCACATCCACATCTACATCTATACATCTACATCTACATGTATACTTCCACATCTCCATTCACATCTACATCTATACCTCTACATCTACATGCATCCATCCACATCTCCATTTACATCCTCATCTACACATCTATTTCTACATGCATACATCCACATCCACATTCACATTCACCTCTATACATCTACATCTACATGCATACATCCACCTCTACATCCATATCTACGTCTATACACCTACATCTACATGCATACATCCCATCCACATCCACATCTACATCTATACATCTACATCTACATGCAACATCCACATCTCCATGCATAATAAAATTCTTTTAATTAATCTAGGATGATACTTCCTAGAATATGGTAGGAATTCCTCTTTTTATACTTTGAATGAATTTATTTTATGCGTAATTTCTATAAGAATTTTGCCATAGCTCCGCTACTATGACTGATAAATCTCAATTTTTTTTTTCTAAGGGATAAAGCTCATTATTAAAGAAATAATTAGAATGGTCTCTAATTGGATCATTAATCCATAATGGTCTCTAATTGGATCAACAATCCATAATGGTCTCTAATTGGATCATTAAGAAAACAATTAGAATGGTCTCTAATTGGGTCATCAATCCATAATGGGTTGAATCATCAATGTGCATAAACTAAAAGCATAGCAAAAAACCATTAATTTGGCCTCAAGCATAGCTTAATCTTGGATTAAGGAAAGGCTTTATGAAAAGTTCCATTTGGATTGAGAATGGTTCATGAGTATGACCATTTCTTGAGTGAGAGAGAGAAATTACATAAAAACCATTAGAATTTAAACATAAATGGAATTTAACTTCTATAGCATTTATTAAATTATGTAACTCTTCACTACTATTCACCAATTAACTTCAATAGCATTTAAAAAACCATGCCAATTAAACTTCTCAAGCTTGAGAGGGGTTGAGAAGAGAGAATCATTGAGAAATTATAGAAAGATCAAAATTCAATATACTTACCTTATAATTTGCTTGATTCTTTATTCACGGTAGAGGCCCCCAACCAATCAATTGGTTTAGTATGTTGATGGAGCCACCAATGGCGATTGAAGAAAGAGAGAAGTATCAAAAACTAGTGAATTATTAAAGAATTCACAGTTCTTGGCTTAGGTAGAGTAGAGTAACAAAGCATAAGACACTATCTATTTTGGCTTAGGAGGAGTAGAGTAACAAAGTATAAGACACTATCTATTTTGGCTTAGGAGGAGTAGAGTAACAAAGCATAAGACACTATCTAATTTGGCTTAGGTGGAGTAGAGTGACAAAGCATAAGACACTATATTTTTTTCAACAAGGGGAGGCTTCTATTTATAGGAAAATTTGAGCTCCTAACCAAACAAACTGATTCTAGAATTTTCCAGGTCAGTTTGGTTGAATTTGGACTAGATTTGGACCTAGTTTGGTTACTTTTTGATTCGGTTTGGTTCCATTTTGATTTGGTTTGGTTCAAGAGAGATGAGAGATAAAAATATCACATTATTTTTGAGTTTAAAACTCATTCAAGCATGTGAAATATGCACCTCCTTTAAAGAATTCCCCTTCCTTACATATGTGTCAAAATTTTATTGCTCATAGTTTTTTACTAATAAACCTTGTACATTTTCAACTCTTCATCTTATGTGAAATATGCACCTCCTTTAAAAAACTCCTCTTCCTTACATATGTGTCATAGTTTTTTTACTAATAAGCCTTGTACATTTTCAACTCTTCATCTTATGTGAAATATGCACCTCCTTTAAAGAACTCCCCTTCCTTACATATGTGTTTATTTACTAATAAACCTTGTACATTTTCAACTCTTTATCTTATGTGAAATATGCACCTCCTTTAAAGAACTCCTCTTCCTTACATATGTGTCATAGTTTTTTTACTAATAAGCCTTGTACATTTTCAACTCTTCATCTTATGTGAGCATTTACTCATTTTTGGGTATCTTCTTTTACAAATTGGATTTATCTCCTCCCTACACATGGATTGATGCTATTGGCCCATAGGAACCTTAATTGGACCATAATCTAAAAATTTCTGAAAATCTAGACCCTTAGACTAAGGTTCTTTATACTTATTTCCATTTAATTCCAATTGCACATTGGAAAATTCTTTTTGAATTTCTATTTCAGGGGAACTTATTTTAATAAGATGAGTTAATTTTCTATCCAAAAATATTCATAATCTGAATATTCTCTCTCTAGCATATTTTCTCTCTCTAGGTTAAAACAGCCACAAACAAGATCTCTTATATTTCAAAAAAGGAATTGATTACAGGGGAATATACCAGACATCAAAAAGGGGGTGGGGGAGGAATCTTACATTCTACCCCACTTAAAAAACGCGAGATGTCCTCATCTCGCAACTTGGGATAATTTTGCAAGATGCACGAATATGAGACTTAGAGAAAAATTTTAATCAAGATTAGCCACCAAGAAAAAGTCTTAAAGAGAGCAAGATTCAAAATAAGAACAAGATTTAAACTTTATTCATTCTCGAAACTTATACAGTAAAGATAGAAGAACTCTTTACACTTCCATAAGCCCGTCCATCATATGGTCACAAAAGCAGTCCTCACAAGCTGCACAAGTATAGGGTAACTCATCTATGGGAATGATTCTGCTGGTTATTGCCGCACCTATCTCAGTGGTATGAGGTGATCTAACAAAAGGACCTCTGAGAGGCAAGCCAAAAACGGGGTAAAGGCATATCTTCTCATGAGGAAGAAAACATGCCAGTAAGAAGACCCGCTCAGAAACCCCAAGATGCCTTGATCTCATGACACAGTAGTATCGGGGACCCAAACCCAAAGCTTCAATAACCATGGCCAAGCGGACATTGTTACGAAAGTGTTGCTGACCCCAGGGTGTTACCCTAGTTATGTTTTGATAGGTCCGCCATTTGGTCTGTGCTACAGAAGTTCCTAGGTGAGGAAAAAGTGAGCGCTCATACTGTTCTATAAAGTCTTTCTTCACAAACTCTCTTGCGTCTTGAAGGTGAGAAATCATCAGAGATAAAACTAATTCCTGTTGCCAAGCCATGAAGGAGATTAAGAAAGAAAGGAGATTGATGGGAGTAAGATTACTGTGAGTGACAAGTAAAAGTTACGACTTATATAAAGGAAGGAGCTAGCGTAACCTAGAAGCCAACGGTAACTTGCCACTGAAGTTTTACCGTCTTTCCATGATTTGAGTTTGACACCTTTTTCTATAGAAGGCATTAAGAATTTTGAGATGAGGGAATAAAAGAAACTTGTAGGCTAAGTCACCTACTTTCATTGAATTCAGATATAAGGGTCACAATATCTGGGGGATAACTTCTTATACTCCCCAACAAGAGATAAAGAACTTCTTTTGGGCCGTACTCGAATGAAAACCAAAACCTTGGTATCCAAAACACCGATTCTCACTTCTGGACTCATTGTTCTAAAGCCTTAAAACAGGTGGGACTCCTGAGAAGTATTCTAGGGAAAGGGTCTTCCTTTTTTAAACAGAAACTTTCTTTTATTTTAGAGAGGGAATAATTATAAGATCAGAAAGGAAGATTCTTACCCCTGTATGCTTCGAAGGTTGGGGAGGAATCTTACATTCTACCCCACTTAAAAAGTGCGAGATGTCCTCATCTCGCAAGGTAGAGGACAGCTCTTTTTCTTAAGATCTAATTTTATTCTGGGGTTCCTTATATTCTAGTCAACCCAACAGAACACTGGGATAAATATCCCTTATATAGAACTCATCATTAAATAACAATTCATTCAGATTATAACATTCATATCTTTAACATGATAATGGTCCATTAGACCGAAAAGTTTCCTTCGGAACATTCCTCCACGGAAATTTCAGTCAAGTAAGTTCTCAATTTGACATCCCTTAACTCGATCTACCGGTCAAGTATTAACAGTAGCAATCTGACAGCACAACCCACTAATCTCATAGTGATTTGCTGAATTTGTTATCATCTTTCTAGTTATGAATATCATCACAGGGATTCGTCCCATTCCCCCTCATTGTGGTTTCATTATATTTCAACTAATTTTTAAAATCAACATTTTTCAATCAGCATTTTCAATCAGAATCCAAATCAATTCATCAATTCTCAAACAGAATTAAAAATCATATCAATCACATTCAAAATCATCATCTGGATAGCATTAACACTCATAATTTCAAGTCTTAGATTTACTCGTATATACTGTCAGTAAAGAGCTGCAGTATACTCTCGGTATATACGGGTAGTCACGGTCCTTGGAATTATAAGGTAAATACTATCATGTCTAGGCCTCAAGCAAGTCAGGGATTCTATATAATTGCGGTACTTCCATCTGAAGACCCAATTACCAAAATTACGAGTTTCAGTTTGAATATCAAATTGTATGAATTATATCACACAATTATAACCTTTTTGTGTTTCTTGATAAATTTTTGACATATTTGTCTTCTCAGTTGATCTTTATTAACCAAATGCTCTGATACCAACTGTAAGATCCCTGTTCCCACCGAGCAACGGATTCAGGGTACTGGCAGCGGAAGTAGCGCTTCTCGCGCGGGACAGGGGTCCCACACTCGGGGCCTCGCCCACGGATATCCGGATAAGAGACTAATCCGTCGGTTGTTCCAAAACCGAACCCGGAAAAACTTCCTTTACCGGAAAGCACGGGCGATTCCACCAGGATAACTTTTTACTCTAACGTAGTCAAGATCATTTCTGATCGAGATGATCCGATTACATCTATAAGATACTTAGTCAGTTCAAGGAAGAAACTTGCACTTGGATCATTGGGATCAACGCTTTTTTCCCCATTCAAGAGGCACAGCCGTTGATTCCTATCCATAGAACAGTTTCTGTCCGGGATTTATTTTTTTTTCTATCATAAAAACAAAAGTTTGAGTCTCGATTTACGGATCCATCAGTCCAGCCTAACCCCATCCAATCCCATGGGTTAGCCAACCGCCCAACCACTGTAGTGATGGGATCCAATTAAAAATTTGGTTAGGTTTTGTCCCGGGTACCAAGGAAAAGAGTTCCAAGGCCCCCTAGCCGGATGTTCATGCAAAATAAAACTAGTCACACCACTCACACACCCAATATGAAATTGCCTTTTTCAACCAGATTCAACCAGTTTAAAACAATCCTTTAATAAAACCATAGTATCATTGATCACCATCTTCCAATTTATCCAATTGATTCTTAATTTTCCATCATTCCTTCATCAGAGTATCTATGGCATCATTGGCAACTAGAACGCTCAGGAGCCGTTTCGATAGTTCCTAGCCCATAATACTTGGCAATATAATCACTTAACATGATGGACTCTCGTTGAAGATCAGCAAGATCAACCAACAGATCCATATAAGGAGCCATGGACTCATCCATTGAAGACCAGCAAGGTCAATCAACCAGATCCATGCTCGATTTCAGAAAACAACTCCAACTCTGTTCCAATATCTTCCTCGACGCACACGTGGGTATCCTAGGCAACCCAGAGCCCGAGCACCGTATGGTCAGCACCCTCTAGGATCCTTCGCTCGCAGGTAACCTAACGCTTCACGCATAGGCGGCTTCCTTGGCCCCTCATCCACCGTACCGGAAGCTCACCATTTTAATCGCACCGAGGCTGGTCAAGACCTCGGCCGACCTTGCTATGCGAGACGTCCTTCATTGACTCCCCGTCAGCAGTTGCAACTTTCTCATCACGACCTTAATCACAAGACGGTCAAAATGCTCCCCCCAGCATTCTTGACATAAAACAATCATTTACAGACAGCATTTACAAACAGCATTTACAAACAGTTTACAATACAATTTCTATTTTAACTTTCATTTTTCCACATTATCCCTCCTCAATCTACATTACTTATTCCATATTCCATTTATATGTATACTCATCCCATCACATCATTTCTATCTCATCACTTCAGATTCCCTCACATCACAATCGTATATTCACATCCATACATCCACAACTAAATGCGTACATTCACATCTACATGCATACATCTACATCCCTATGCATACATCCACATCCACATTCACATTCAACTCTATACATCTACATCTACATGCATACATCCACCTCTACATCCATATCTACGTCTATACGCCTACATCTACATGCATACATCCCCATCCACATCCACATCTACATCTATACATCTACATCTACATGTATACATATACATCTCCATTCACAACTACATCTACATGCATACATCCATATCTCCATTCCCATCTACATCTATACATCTACATCTACATGCATCCATCCACCTCCACATCCACATCTACATCTATACATCTACATCTACATGTATACTTCCACATCTCCATTCACATCTACATCTATACCTCTACATCTACATGCATCCATCCACATCTCCATTTACATCCTCATCTACACATCTATTTCTACATGCATACATCCACATCCACATTCACATTCACCTCTATACATCTACATCTACATGCATGCATCCACCTCTACATCCATATCTACGTCTATACACCTACATCTACATGCATACATCCCATCCACATCCACATCTACATCTATACATCTACATCTACATGCAACATCCACATCTCCATGCATAATAAAATTCTTTTAATTAATCTAGGATGATACTTCCTAGAATATGGTAGGAATTCCTCTTTTTATACTTTGAATGAATTTATTTTATGCGTAATTTCTATAAGAATTTTGCCATAGCTCCGCTACTATGACTGATAAATCTCAATTTTTTTTTTCTAAGGGATAAAGCTCATTATTAAAGAAATAATTAGAATGGTCTCTAATTGGATCATTAATCCATAATGGTCTCTAATTGGATCATCAATCCATAATGGTCTCTAATTGGATCATTAAGAAAACAATTAGAATGGTCTCTAATTGGGTCATCAATCCATAATGGGTTGAATCATCAATGTGCATAAACTAAAAGCATAGCAAAAAACCATTAATTTGGCCTCAAGCATAGCTTAATCTTGGATTAAGGAAAGGCTTTATGAAAAGTTCCATTTGGATTGAGAATGGTTCATGAGTATGACCATTTCTTGAGTGAGAGAGAGAAATTACATAAAAACCATTAGAATTTAAACATAAATGGAATTTAACTTCTATAGCATTTATTAAATTATGTAACTCTTCACTACTATTCACCAATTAACTTCAATAGCATTTAAAAAACCATGCCAATTAAACTTCTCAAGCTTGAGAGGGGTTGAGAAGAGAGAATCATTGAGAAATTATAGAAAGATCAAAATTCAATATACTTACCTTATAATTTGCTTGATTCTTTATTCACGGTAGAGGCCCCCAACCAATCAATTGGTTTAGTATGTTGATGGAGCCACCAATGGCGATTGAAGAAAGAGAGAAGTATCAAAAACTAGTGAATTATTAAAGAATTCACAGTTCTTGGCTTAGGTAGAGTAGAGTAACAAAGCATAAGACACTATCTATTTTGGCTTAGGAGGAGTAGAGTAACAAAGTATAAGACACTATCTATTTTGGCTTAGGAGGAGTGGAGTAACAAAGCATAGGACACTATCTAATTTGGCTTAGGTGGAGTAGAGTGACAAAGCATAAGACACTATATTTTTTTCAACAAGGGGAGGCTTCTATTTATAGGAAAATTTGAGCTCCTAACCAAACAAACTGATTCTAGAATTTTCCAGGTCAGTTTGGTTGAATTTGGACTAGATTTGGACCTAGTTTGGTTACTTTTTGATTCGGTTTGGTTCCATTTTGATTTGGTTTGGTTCAAGAGAGATGAGAGTTAAAAATATCACATTATTTTTGAGTTTAAAACTCATTCAAGCATGTGAAATATGCACCTCCTTTAAAGAATTCCCCTTCCTTACATATGTGTCAAAATTTTATTGCTCATAGTTTTTTACTAATAAACCTTGTACATTTTCAACTCTTCATCTTATGTGAAATATGCACCTCCTTTAAAAAACTCCTCTTCCTTACATATGTGTCATAGTTTTTTTACTAATAAGCCTTGTACATTTTCAACTCTTCATCTTATGTGAAATATGCACCTCCTTTAAAGAACTCCCCTTCCTTACATATGTGTTTATTTACTAATAAACCTTGTACATTTTCAACTCTTCATCTTATGTGAAATATGCACCTCCTTTAAAGAACTCCTCTTCCTTACATATGTGTCATAGTTTTTTTACTAATAAGCCTTGTACATTTTTAACTCTTCATCTTATGTGAGCATTTACTCATTTTTGGGTATCTTCTTTTACAAATTGGATTTATCTCCTCCCTACACATGGATTGATGCTATTGGCCCATAGGAACCTTAATTGGACCATAATCTAAAAATTTCTGAAAATCTAGACCCTTAGACTAAGGTTCTTTATACTTATTTCCATTTAATTCCAATTGCACATTGGAAAATTCTTTTTGAATTTCTATTTCAGGGGAACTTATTTTAATAAGATGAGTTAATTTTCTATCCAAAAATATTCATAATCTGAATATTCTCTCTCTAGCATATTTTCTCTCTCTAGGTTAAAACAGCCACAAACAAGATCTCTTATATTTCAAAAAAGGAATTGATTACAGGGGAATATACCAGACATCAAAAAGGGGGTGGGGGAGGAATCTTACACAAATCCTTGCATCCCCCTTCATGCAGATGCTCAGCAACCGCAATACTTGTACCGGCTCATTGATGTGGTTGCTTATGCATGCAACCTCCATTCTTTCAAGAAAATCTGCTACATCTTCATTTTAGGACCACCAAAAAACTCTGGATACGACATCATTTTTATCCCCAAGCTTCACCTTCAAACCAAAGAAAAAAATTGGAAACACCTTCCTTCAATCTCTTACTCTGGGGCATACACCCTCGTAGGCAAGAGAAATACTAGAGCTCTCCTCAGTGGGGGCACCAAAAAGCATGTGAGGTGAAAACAAGAAAAAAGACCATGCCTCTATAGTCCTTCACCTCCCAAACTTTGAAAATACTCACACGAACGGGGGCACCACCAGCCACCGACTGGAACACTTCTCTCACAGTTCACCACCCACCCACACCAGAAAGACAGCTCAAAACCACGATAAACAATTGATCATCCAGCAAAAAACATACACAGCACCATCCATACCATAAACTTTGGGAAATCCAGTCCCATCTTCACCACACTTCAAACAAATACAACAATTACACCAAAAACCAAGACTCTGGCTTGGATTTACGGCCAAGGGAATTCACCCTTGCGTCTGACAACCAAGCCTCTCTCCCAGTCTCTGCTTCTCCTGGCGAAACTGTTGTCCCTCCTTCACGGCTTCACTGCCACCACTTCGGAGTCACCAGCCGTCACCACACTTGCAACCCCGGCTCTGCTCCTTCCTTCCCTTGCGTCAGCCACTGCAGGTGACCAAAGCCAAACAACCTGCTTTTGCCGGCTCCCTTGGCTCTTTGCTCTAATCACTGCCGGTTACTCAAAACCCAACACAACCCTTCTTCGCTGTGCATCCAACCCCTCGCCAGCCATTGCTTTGGCGGACGAAACCAAAACCCAAGGCCCCTCTAGTCTGCATCCAGCCCTTGTAGGCAACCACCTTCGATACCAGCTCTTCCTCACGTTTCGAAAGCTACCCGTCTCCTCCTACGCTTACGTCAGTCACTGCTGGCTACCCAAAACCAGAGCTCGTCGACGTTACCGGCTATCTCCAGCGCCTGCAGAGCAGCAGCTAACCCAAGGCGCTCTCCACACTATCACCAGGCCTCTCTCTTTGCCTGCGGGGGCGGCTGCGCCAACCCAACACCAGAAAGAACCCGGCCTGTAGGATCCCTGTTCCCATCGAGCAACAGATTCGGGGTACTAGCAGCGGAAGTAGCACTTCTCGCGCAGGACAGGGGTCCCACATTTGGGCCTCGTCCACAGATATCCGGACAAGAGACTAATCCATCGGTTTTTCCAAAACCGGACTCGGAAAAACTTCCCTTACCCGGAAAGCACGGGCGATTCCACCAGGAAAACTTTTTACTCTAACGTAGTCAAGATCATTTCTGATCAAGCTGATCCAATTGCATCTTCAAGATACTTGATCAGATCAAGGAAGAACTTGCACTTGGATCATTGGGATCAACACTTTTTTTCCCATTCAAGAGGCACAGCCGTTGATTCCTATCCATAGAACAATTACTGTCCGGGATTTACTTTATCTATCGTAATAACAATAGTTGAGTCTCGATTTACGGATCCATCAGTCCAGCCTAACCCCATCCAGTCCCATGGGTTAGCCAACCGCCCAACCACTGTAGTAATGGGATCCAATTAAGAATTTGGTTAGGTTTTGTCCCGGGTACCAAGGAAAAGAGTTCCAAGGCCCCCTAGCCGGAAGTTTATGCAAAATAAAACTAGTCACACCACTTACACACCCAATATGAAATTGCCTTTTCACAGATTCAACTAGTTTTAAAACAATCCTTTAATAAAACCATAGTATCACTGATCACCATCTTCCAAATTATCCGGTTGATTCAATTTCCCATCATTCCTTCATCAGAGTATCTATGGCATCATTGGCAACTAGAACGCTCACCACCTATCCACTCAGGGGCCGTTTCAATAGTTCCTAGCCCATAATACTCGACAATATAATCACTTATCAAGATGGACTCTCGTTGAAGATCAGCAAGATCAACCCATCCCATCCATGCATCTACATCGACATCCACATCTATATGCTTACATTCACATCTACATGCATACATCCACATCCCATCCATGCATCTACATCGACATCCTCATTTACATCCATACATCCACATTCACACACATCTACATGCATACATCCAAACATACACATCCACATTTACATCCATATTCTCACCCTATCACAACCCATATACATCTTATCCCATCACATACACTTCTTACCTCATCCCATACACATCCTATCACTTCTTAACTCATCTTATCACATCCTAACTCATCTCTTATGCATACCTCTATGCATGAAATTCAATTATGCTAAAAGTAACTCTTTTATAATAAAATATTCATCTCTTATGCATACCTCTATGCATGAATTTCAATTATGCTAAAAGTAACTCTTTTATAATAAAATATTCATCTCTTATGCATACCTCTATGCATGAAATTCAATTATGCTAAAAGTAACTCTTTTATAATAAAATATTCATCTCTTATGCATACCTCTATGCATGAATTTCAATTATGCTAAAAGTAACTCTTTTATAATAAAATATTCATCTCTTATGCATACCTCTATGCATGAAATTCAATTATGCTAAAAGTAACTCTTTTATAATAAAATATTCATCTCTTAAGCATACCTCTATGCATGAAATTCAATTATGCATAATATAAAAATCAATTTCTCTAGGATTACAATGTATATATTTCAATTAATCTAGGATGATAATTCCTAGAATATGGTAGGAAATCCTCTTTTCATGCTTTGAATGAAATTATTTTATGTGTAATCTCAATTATTTTAAAAGATAGGTTATCTTTAAGGGAATGATTAGAATGATCCCTAATTGGATCATTAACTCTTAATGGATTAATTCAAAAATAATCAGAAACTAAAAGCATAGATAAAAAAACCTATTAATTTGTTCTCAAGCATAGATTAATCTTGGATTAAGGAAAAGTTTTATGAAAAGCTTCATTTGCATTAAGAATGGGTCATGAGTATGACTATTTCTTAAGTGAGAGAGAGAAAAAACCATTAGAATTAAACATAAATAGAAATTTATATAATTTCTTACTATCATTAATCAATTAACTTTAATAGCATTCAAAAACCATACCAATTAAGCTTCTCAAGCTTGAGAGGGGTTGAGAAGAGAGAAACATTGAGAGATTATAGAAAAGATCAAAATTCACCATACTTACCTTACAATTTGCTTGAGAGGGGTTGAGAAGAGAGGAACATTGAGAGATTATAGAAAAGATCAAAATTCACCATACTTACCTTACAATTTGCTTGATTCTTTGTTCACGGTAGAGGCCCCCAACCAATCAATTGGTTTAGTATGTTGATGGAGCCACCAATGGGAATTGAAGAAAGAGAGAAGTGTCAAAAACTAGTGAATTATTAAAGAATTCACAGTTCTTGGCTTAGGTGGAGTAGAGTAACAATGCATAAGACACTATATTTTTTTCAACAAGGGAAGGCTTCTATTTATAGGAAAAATTGAGCTCCTAACCAAAAATTGAGCCACCAATGGGAATTGAAGAAAGAGAGAAGTGTCAAAAACTAGTGAATTATTAAAGAATTCACAGTTCTTGGCTTAGGTGGAGTAGAGTAACAATGCATAAGACACTATATTTTTTTCAACAAGGGAAGGCTTCTATTTATAGGAAAAATTGAGCTCCTAACCAAACAAACTGATTCTAGAATTTTCCAAGTCAGTTTGGTCACTTTTTGACCATTTTTAGGTCAGTTAAGCTAACTTATTGGAACTAGACTTGAATGAGGAGAGAGGAGAGATGAAATATCTCAATTTTTATGAGTTTAAAACTCATTCAAGCATGTGAAATATGCACCTCCTTTAAAGAACTCCCCTTCCTTACATATGTGTCAAAATGGAATCATTATACCCAAAATATCTCATATTTTTAATATTGCTCATAGTTTTTTACTAATAAACCTTGTACATTTTCAACTCTTCATCTTATGTGAAATATGCACCTCCTTTAAAGAACTCCCCTTCCTTACATATGTGTCAAAATGGAATCATTATACCCAAAATATCTTATATTTTTAGTATTGCTCATAGTTTTTTTACTAATAAACCTTGTACATTTTCAACTCTTCATCTTATGTGAGCATTTACTCATTTTTGGATACCCAAAATATCTCATATTTTTAATATTGCTCATAGTTTTTTACTAATAAACCTTGTACATTTTCAACTCTTCATCTTATGTGAGCATTTACTCATTTTTGGGTATCTTCTTTTACAATTTGGATTTATCTCCTCCCTACACATGGATTGATGCTATTGGCCCATAGGAACCTTAATTGGACCATAATCCAAAAATTTCTGAAAATCTAGACCCTTAGGCTAAGGTCCTTTATACCCATTTCCAATAAATTCTAATTGCACATTGGAAAGTTCTTTTTGAATTTCTGTTTCAGGGGAACTTATTTAATAAGATGAGATAATTTTCTATCCAAAAATATTAAAAATCTGAATATTCTCTCTCTAAAATATTTTCTCTCTCTAGGTTAAAACAGTTAGAAACAAGGTCTTTATATTTCTGAAGAGGGATTGATTACAGGGGAAGATACTAGACATCAAAAAGGGGGTTGGGGGAGGAATCTTACACGGCCACTCTCTCTTTCAGAGGGTGCCCCACCAGCAACCCTCTGCAGCCCATCTCTCTGTGTTTCACGACCAGCAGCAACGCCAACACCAGAGCCTCTGTAGCTCTCTCAGCTCGTCAGTCCCTGCACTCCTACCAAAGAAGCATCCTCCCCTTTTCAAGGTGGCCACTCCCTCTACGTCTGTCTCCGCAGAATCACCAGAGCCAGGCTTTCACTCCCCCGAGAGCCCCCACGCACAAGGCCGCCAACTTCCTTTTTACAACCCGACTCCACTTCTTCCTCGCATCCACGCTTCACCAACCTTCTTAAACCTCACGCTGGCAGCGAGATAAACCTCCATGTGGTCTCCTACAAGCTGGCCACGTGGATATCATTTTTATATATTTTTTTAAAGCTTCAATGATGGCCACCACCAACTTTTCTTTACCTTGCTTCACTTGCACGTGCGGCACCCACATGACTTTCCAAAACGGATGCAAAAACTTACCCAAACACGACCATTGCCCATGCTCCAAAGGCAGCTCTCTTTCGAATCGGTCGGTGCCCTGCATTTGGCAACCACCCGCACACCATACTGTTGCAATAAAAAACTTCCAAATCTCCAGCATCTGCTCCCAAAAAAAACGTGCGTGTACCAGCTCACTGCAAAGCCATTCAGTTTGTACACCTGCCAGGGCATTCCAGGGCAAAGCTTTACACAGGCCATGCATCCAATCTGTACACAAGCCCAAAACACTTCTTAAATTTTTGCCTGACAACGTGAATTTGGGATCTCAATCACTATTCTCCTGGGTAGGCCATGCAATTTGAAGATTTCCTTGAGGAACACTCTGGCCACATCCGCTGCTGCAGTAGTGTAGGTTTCTTTTACTGGAATCAGATAGGCAACTTTGGTTATTCTATCAACTACCATGAAGATAGAGTTGTAACCTGATTGCACTGAAGATAATCTAGTAATAAAATCCATACTGATACATTCCCACTTCATATGGGGGATGTCTAATGGATGTAATTTCCCAGGCATTTTTACCCTCTCGGCTTTGACTTTTTGACATGTCAAACATTGACGTACATGATTAAGTACATCCTTTTTTAGACCAAGCCAAAAAAAGCTTTTCTTTACAGACATGTAGGTCTTGATGAAACTTGGATGGCTATCATGGGCTTCATTCAGAATTAGACCCTTAGTCTCCTCATCATTGGGAATGCATAACCTACGATTATAATACATAATTCCATCATCCACGTTATGCATGATCTTCTCACTTTCTTCATTAATTAAAGGATTTGACACTACAATAATTGCAAGCAAGGAGGCTTTTCTACTGAGGGCATCTGCTACCACATTTTCTTTGCCTCGGCGGTACTTGATTTCAAAATCAAATTCCTGCACGGTCTGCATCCACCTTATTTGGCGCATGTTGAGATCCTTCTAAGTGAAGATCTACTTTAAGCTCTGATGATTTGTCATCAAAGTGAATCTTTGACCCAGTAGGTAATGTCTCCATAACATCAAGGCATATACTACTGAAAGTAGTTCCAGGTCGTGGAGGATAGCATAATTCCTCTCATGCGTTCTAAGTTTTGGGGATTCATAGGCCACTGCATGACCTTCCTACATGAGTGCACCTCCCAGGGCAAAACCACTCGCATCAGTTAGAGAAATCTGGCAACTTAAGAACGAGATTGATTACCAAGGCGGCTTCAGCTTATCAAAAGCACTCTAGCACATGGCAAACCATTGAAATGGAGTATTCTTCTTGAGAAGATTAGTGAGGGGGGAGCTAGGAGAGCATACTTTGGTATAAAAATTCTATACCAGCCAGTCAATTCCAAGAATCCCTTGACTTCTTTCATTGTTTTTGGTTCAATCCAATCTATGACTGCTTGGACTTTTGCGAAATCTAGAGAATTCAACATGGTTGGCAGAGAAAGTGCATTTGCTCTTTTTTGCAAAGAGTTGGTGCTTCCTTAGAATCTCAAGAACTTTTCTGACATGAGCTTCATGGTGGTCAGCTACATTTATGAGTAAATCAGAATATCATCAAAGAAAACAAGAACAAAATCATCCAAGTATTCTCTGAGAATGTCCTGCATTAGGCGATTGAATGTAGTTGGGGCATTTGTCAATCTAAATGGCATGACAGTGAATTCATAATGCCCATATCGAGTTTTGATAACTGTCTTTGAGATATCTTGCTCATTAATCCTGATCTGATAATACCCTGATTTGAGATCTATCTTTGTGAAGATCTAGGCTCCACTTAGCTTGTCCCAGAAGCTCATCAATTATGGGGATAGGATACTTTTTCTTAACTGTCAGAGATGATTGAGACCTCTGTAGTCCACACAGAGTCTTAGCGTTCTATCTTTCTTTTTTTCAAAGAGAACTGGTGCACCCCAAGGTGAAACATTGGGTCTTATAAACCCTTGTTCTAACAGCTGTCTAAGCTGTTCCTTGAGTTTGATAGCTTTAGGAACTGGCATTTTGTACGTGCACAGGGCCACTGGCTCAGCTCTGGGGGTCAATTCTATCACATGATCTACTTCTCAAATTGGAGGCATGTCTGTTAATGCTGGGAATAAATCATCATAATCACTTAACCATTGAGGTTCTTTAGCTTTTACCTTTGCGTCTACTGGATTCATTTTGACAACATTAATGAGCTGCTTTTTTCTGTCCTTTTAGTAACTTAGAAGCTTTTACTAATTGTAGACTTGGGGATCCTGAAATTTTGGTTCCTTGAACTTTGTTTCCGTGAAGTTCACGAAAGGAAATGGTTCCATTATGATAGTGAATGTCGGCTTAATTTTTGTGGAGCCAATCCATTCCAAGGATCCCATTGAAAACTCCAAAGTTAGGACTCTGAACTGATAGTTTGTTGAATTCCTATCTAGATTGAACTGAATACGAGATGGACCCTGATTTGATTGATAGGAAGGGACTGGTCTCTGCACTCTCGGTCCTTGACTTCCTTGTCCCCTTGACATGGCAGGACTTGGGAAGTCTTTTAGCTGGTGACCAAAACCCTGACATCCAAAGCATGGGTTCTCACTTCTAAGTTCATCCCTTTGAATCCTTGAAAGAGATGGGGCTCCTGAGAAAGTGTTCTGTGGGAAGGGTCTTCTTTCACTTCTTCTGAATCTCCCAGTATCTTGATTCTGAATTGGGCCTTGCTCCCTCTTTGGGGGAGGAAAGTTTGAAGTACTTCCCGGGGTTTGGAATCTTTTAAAGTTAGAGGGTGCAGGCTTTGGCGGGACCTTAACAACAAAGGCTTTGGCAAAGTCCTTTGCCATTCTTATAGCTTCGGCCATTGAGATAGGTTTGGCATTCTTTCCTAAGGTTTCCAATGGCTCGTTCATTCCTCGAATGAACCCGGCCATCAACTCCTCTTCATCCAATTATGCAGAATATTTGAGGAGAAGGGCAAAAGCTTGATGGTACTCTTCAATTGTGTGGCTATTCTGCTTTAGTTCCAAGAGCTCATTCATTTTAGTTTCAAGGAATCCCGGAGGACAAAATCTCTTTCTTCTGAGGTAAGCTTTAAGTTCGGTCCAGGTCTGGGTATTCTGGTCGAGACGGTTAGTCTCGCAGTGATTCCTCCAGGCGACCCTGGCTGTCTCCACAATCTTTAATATGGGAAGAGCCATCTTGCTTCTCTTGTTATAGCCAATTACATTAAAGTATTCCTCCATGATTGCCTCAATCCACTTTTCCACTACTTCACCTAACTGCTCCCCTTCACCCTTGAAGGAACCAAGTTGGGATCTGTGCAGGGCTTTATGAACATCCGGATCTAACACTTCCTCATTGGTTAGAGGATCCGGTTGCCGTGCACGGGCCGCGTGCTCCTTATGATTCTGACAAAATGAGATTTTCGTCAACTTAACTTTGACAACGGATTTACGATTGTTTAATTTTTGAGATTTATCTTTAAACAGATAATTGTTTCATCATACTTCTTGAACAAGATTAACCATATTCACAATCATGAATATATATATATATATATATATATATATATATATATATATATATTTACAAAACATCGTTTATTATCAAAAGTTTTGGATATATACATAGAGCATCACGGCTGCAAAGTCACTGCCTCAACTACGTACGCATAAAGAATCAAAACTGTGAAAGAGACATGCCATGGTATACACGACTCATTACAGAAAGAGGTGCTGTAATTCTACTTCTAGGGATAAAGCGGCTAAAAAGCCTAAAAACTCGGCATGAAATTTTGAAGTTCCTGGGTGAATGATTAAAGAGTTGTACATGCTCAACAAACCCTAGCCTTATCAAAATCATGGCCAAGGAAATATTTTGCGTGAGCCTCTAATGCTAATTGGTATTGATATTAATACATCGTCCTCCACCAAAGAACCACATATACCGACGTCGCTCTACAAGATCAGGAAAGTAAAGACTCTCAAAATGATGTGCGAGTATCACTTTGCTTACTTGGGTCGTAGCAGAGTTGATGAGGTGCTCGAATGCAAAGGCTATCATATCCTGACTCTGGGAGAGTTCAGGAGTTCCAAATAGATTCGGAGTATCCATCTATAAATTTCCAATTCAATTTATGAGAGTTCAATTTTTGAAGTTCATTCAACATAATAATAACAAGAGAAAACAGTATTTCCCAGATTTACTTTAAATTTTTAAGCAATTTCTGTTGCTATTACGTAAATTTACAACAGCGCTGTGATACCAACTGTGAGATCCCACTGCCCCCTCCACACACCGGATTCCTGGCAGTAGCGGAAGCAGCTCCCTCATCATGCGTGGGGTAGGGTTTCCCACTCGAGGCCTCGCCCTTGAATGTCCGGGCACGAGACTAAGCTGGTGGTCATTCAGAAAACCAAAACCGAGAAAATTTCCTATGCCCGAAAAATGGAACGATTCCACCATTTTTAATTTATTATCAAATTTTTCTAACGAAGTCAAGATACTGAACTAACCTTCATCTGATTCAACTAGATAAAAGGGAAACTATTATAGACTTAGCTTGAAGGAATCAATGTTTTTTTCCTAATTGAATCAGGCACAGCCGTTGATCTATTCATTAGGGAAGTCTTCAGGCTTTTATTTAACTACTCGAGTTCTAAGCGTATTCCTATTAATCAATTTTATTATTAAAACTCTACTGATTCCAGCCAACCACTGGAATTAGTAGAACCAGACAAGTACTCACCCACTGGAATTAGTAGAACCAAACAAGTACTCACCCACCAAAAATTGAATGCCTTTCTTAACTTTTGCTTTAGAATACAAATACGCACACACTCCTCTTTAAACTTTAACTTATAAAACAATCCATTGATAAACAATTATTGGTTATACAAATGTTATAGCTTAAAATTTTTATCCAATCCTTGTTTCTCACAAAAAACAGTATCACTCTTGACTCTTCGTGTTGAGACCAGCTGTTCAGTAAAACGAGATCTAGTAAACAGATTACAATAGACATTGGTCCATCATACAATATATATCTTCCACGACATACGCATGGGTGTCCTAAAAGCATTGCAAGCTCGTGCATAGCCTGGTCTGAATCCTCCAGGATCCTCTTTAGGTGTCCTAGCACTTCACTCAGGGACCGCTTCGTCGCCCCTCGCCCATCGTATCGGAAGCACACCATAATTCACCATACCAAGGCTGGTCTCAAGACCTGGGTAGGTTTTTGCCGCGTGAGCCGTCCTTTGAGCATTCCCCACCAGCTGTTGCAACCAAACTTCCCTTAGAAAACATATATACCAAATGCTCTCTCTAGCATTTTGGCGTAAGACAGTCCTTTAAGAAAAGAGGGTTTCTATGCAAGTTTTCAGTATTTTTTTCTTTTGAATATAATGAGTATATCTAAAATCCGTATCCCAATACTTCTAGATCGCAGGTCTGAAATCCAATAAAATTTTCTGAATTCTGTAACCTTGATCCTCAGATCAGAATCAAAGGATCTTAACTTGATTTCAGATTCGATTGGATGATTTGAGTGAATTTTTTGAAATTGGTCTCATCATCTTTTCTTGAAACTGACAATGGAGTTATGTCTTGGTCATAGTCTGATTCAGGGTTTGAGTCTGGCAAGGTTCTCCCTGAACTATCTTTCTCGAAGGGTAATATTTCAATTACTACTTAACTGAATTTTATTCATTGAGTATTTGCTTAGCTGAATTCAAAACTAATCACACGAATTCCTATGAGAAAAAAATTAATCATTTATGTAAAATTTCGACATCGATAGTTTTTCTAATTTTTCTCATTACCATCCTAGAGAATATGAAACGATAGAATTTTCTCTCACAGAGTATTTACTTATTCATTTACCAATATTCATGAGATTTAAACATTGGATTAAAGAGAACTCTTATTTTGATATAAAAAATTATGTATGCATCTATTTATGCATAAAATCCAACTTCTATGGAAATAATCCTTTTATATAAAAGAAAATCCTTTTATGCATCTATTTATGCATAAAAATCAATTTTGATGAAAGTAACACTTTTATAATAAAAAAATTCTTTTATGCATCTATTTATGCATAAGAATCAATTTTGATGAAAGTAACACTTTTATAATTAAAAAAAATTCTTTTATGCATCTATTTATGCATAAAAATCAATTTTGATAAAAGTAACACTTTTATAATAAAAATAAATTCTTTTATGCATCTATTTATGCAAAAAAGTCAATTTTAATGAAAGTAACACTTTTATAATAAAAAAATTCTTTTATGCATCTATTTATGCATAATACAATAAACATTGGTCCATCATACAATATATATCTTCCACGACATACGCATGGGTGTCCTAAGCACTGCGAGCCCGTGCATCGCCTGGTCAAAATCCTCCAGGGTCCTCTTTAGGTGTCTTGGCACTTCACTCAGGGACCGTTTCGTCGGCCCTCGCCCATCGTATCGGAAGCACACCATTTTTCACCATACCAAGGCTGGTCTCAAGACCTAGGCAGGTTTTTGCCACGTGAGCCATCCTTTGAACACTCCCCGCCAACTGTTGCAACCAAACTTCCCTTAGAAAACACATATACCAAATGCTCTCTCTAGCATTTTAGCGTAAGACAGTCCTTTAAGAAAAGAGAGTTTCTATGCAAGTTTTCAGTTTTTTTTCTTTTGAATATAATGAGTATATCTAAAATCTGTATCCCAATACTTCTAGATCGCAGGTCTGAAATCCAACAAAATTTCCTGAATTCTGTAACCTTGATCCTCAGATCAAAATCAAAGGATCTTAACTTGATTTCAGATTCGATGGGTGATTTAAGTGAATTTTACGAAATTGGTCTCATCATCTTTTCTTGAAACTGACAATGGAGTTATGTCTTGGTCATAGTCTGATTTAGGGTTTGAGTCTGGCAAGGTTCTCCCTGAACTATCTTTCTCGAAGGGTAATATTTCAATTACTACTTAACTGAATTTTATTCATTGAGTATTTGCTTAGCTGAATTCAAAACTAATCACACGAATTCCTATGAGGAATAAATTAATCATTTATCTAAAATTCCGACTTCGATAGTTTTTCTAATTTTTCTCATTACCATCTTAGAGAATATGAAACGGTAGAATTTTCTCTCACAGAGTATTTACTTATTCATTTACCAATATTTATGAGATTTAAACATTGGATTAAAGAGAAATCTTATTTTGATATAAAAAATTATGTATGCATCTATTTATGCATAAAATCCAACTTCTATGGAAATAATCCTTTTACATAAAAGAAAATCCTTTTATGCATCTATTTATGCATAAAAATCAATTTTGATGAAAGTAACACTTTTATAAAAAAAAATTCTTTTATGCATCTATTTATGCATAAGAATCAATTTTGATGAAAGTAACACTTTTATAATTAAAAAAAATCTTTTATGCATCTATTTATGCATAAAAATCAATCTTGATGAAAGTAACACTTTTATAAATAAAAATAAATTCTTTTATGCATCTATTTATGCGAAAAAATTAATTTTGATGAAAGTAACACTTTTATAATAAAAAAATTCTTTTATACAGCTATTTATGCATAAAAATCAATTTTGATGAAAGTAACACTTTTATTAAAAAAATTCTTTTATGCATCTATTTATGCATAAAAATCAATTTTGATGAAAGTAACACTTTTAATAAAAAAAATCTTCTATGTATCTATTTATGCATAAAAATCAATTTTGATGAAAGTAACACTTTTATAATAAAAAAAACTCTTTTATGCATCATTTTATGCATAAGAATCAATTTTGATGAAAGTAATGCTTTTATAAAAAAAAAACTTTTATGCATCTACTTATGCATAAGAATCAATTTTGATGAAAGTAACACTTTTATAATAAAAAAATTCTTTTATGCATAAAAATCAATTTTGATGAAAGTAACACTTTTAGAATTAAAAAAAACTCTCCAATATGTATCTTTCTATGCATACAAATTAATTCTGATGGAAATAACCTTTTTATAATAAAAATATTTCTAATATGCATTTTTCTATGCGTAGAATACACAAACGGTAGGGCTTACTCTTTTTGAATTAATAATAAAAGATAAAACTTATTTCACAAAATTTAAGAAAATTTTGCCATAACCTCCTTTGTATGGCTGACCATTTTTCAAATTTTTTCATTTTTAAGTTACTTAGAAATTATCCCAATTGGTTTAAGGCATTCTAAACTAATCAAATTTCACTTTTTAAAGAGAAACGATATGAAAAGTTTAATTATAACAATTTGATTACATATCTAGGATAAAGAAAGACTGAATTCAAGAATGAAGAGAGGGGAAAAGCCTTTCCAACAAGGCATAACATTATTTTTCATTCTAAAGAAAATAGAAATTAGAAAACCATTAAATGGAATAAAGAAAAAGTAGGATTTCTAGCTTACATGAATTTTTGTGAGCTTTCCTTTGGCCTGATGGTTTGAGGGATCTACTCTTGTTTGCAACAAGAGTGGCCATTAATTCTTTTGAAGAGGAAATGGTCAAAAACTAATGAATTATCATGAAATTCATTGTTTTTGGCTCTAGGGAGGAGTAGAGTAATAGTGCATAAAATACTATTAAGATTCTACAAAGGAGGAGGCTTCTATTTATAGAAAAAAGTGAGCTTCTATCCAAGCAAACTGATTCTAGAATTATTCAGATCCGTTTGGTCAATTTTTGACCATTTTTGGGTCAATTTAATTCACTTTTTGAATTGGGAGAGGAGAGATGAAATATCTAATTTTATTGATTTAAAATTCAAAAGCAATGATGGGAAAAAGGTGCCTACTTCATGAGGGGGAATCCCCACTCTGAGAGGTATTAAAAATCAGTTTTTTAACTATTTGCCTTGGTCCTTAGTCCACTCTTCATCCTATGTGAACATTTACTCATTTTTGAGAAATTTTTCTTTTATTTTTCAATTTATCTTCTCCCTACATTTGGATTAATCTTATTGGCCCATAGGAACCTTAATTTCAAATTTTTAAAAAATCTGGACCCTTAGGATAAGGCCTTTTGAACAGATTATAATTTGTTTCTAATGAACCTTCTGAAATTCTTTTTGAACTTCTGTTTCGGGGAAATTTATTTTAATAAGATGAGATATTTTTCCATCTAAAAATATTTAAAAACTGAATCATCTCTCTCTAGAAGATTTTCTCTCTCTAGGCCAAAACAAGTAGAAACAAGATCTTTTATATTTCTGAAGAGGGATTTGATTACAGGAAAAAATACTGAACTTTTTGGGAGGCTGGGGAGGAATCTTACACATTGCGCATGCAAAAATCTACATGTGCAAAAAAATTGTGCATATGATGCAGAGAATTCTACACTCTTCAAAAACTTAAAACGATCATAACTTTCCTATATGATATCAAAATTCAATGATCTAAGAGTCATTTTAGGGGGTTTAGAGGCTTTATGAAGTTGCTTGTTATCTCAAATTCATCAAATGTTGCACTCCAAATTTTTTACAACAATCAAATAGCTTCCCTATCAGGACCTGCACAATTCTAATCTACTCCCTTTGATATTATTATTTTGATTTTAATCATCATAATAAATTTATATGTGATTAAACATGATTAAGAGTATTCTTTTGACAAGTTTAAAATCAACAAATTCTATTGATGAGTAACTGCTTTATTCATTAATTCTAAATTCTACTTCAAAAAGTATTAACGTCGAATTTCACAAATGCTTTTCGTTTAGATATTTTTCATTTTGGATGGTTCTCTCTTTCTAATTAGGTTCAAAGATTTCCTTTGCTTTGAAAAAAAAATTACTTCATGGCTTTGGTTGCATGTGAATTTCTCTAACAAGGCTATGGTTGCATGTGGCTTTCTCTAATGAGGCTATGGTTGCATGTGGCTTTCTCTAACAAGGCTATGGTTGCATGTGGCTTTCTCTAATGAGGCTACGGTTACATGTGCCTCATGCATGAATATCCTTCTTAAAGTAGGCATAGCTATAGATTTGGAGAAGCTTTATCTTTACATATATGCTCTTTTTGTTTCAGTTTTAGGTGGCCAAAGCAAGGTTATGTAGGAATCATCAAAGAGATTTGTGTTTTCTCTTTTCTAAGGCAACGAAGATTTCTAAAATCATCCAAAGAGTTTTGTGTTGAGTTGATCTATGGCTATATATTGTAGACGTTTTTGGTCTTCTTCACCACCATGACATCATGATAGACTTTATATTATTTATTGATTTTGATATACTATGCGAACAATAAGTAATATTGTGGACTTTTTCCACTATCAGCACAAATACAGTTCATCTTGGCTAGTGGGTATTCTCACAAGGGGATTCTCTTGATTTCCAAATTTAACATGGAAAGCATGACTATCTATGCGTTATTCTTATTTTTGAAGACATGAAGATCTTTGTACTTTTGGAAGCTCTTGTCTCACAACCACCATGTTCTTTTGTCACATCACATAGGAAAGCACCATGAGGCTTTCACATGCCGAAATCCTTTCTAGTGGTGGTCATCTCCATCTCAACTCTTATGGATTTTTAGTAGAGGCACCCTTGGAGTAGCATGGATGTTGTTACATCTTTTCTATTTTTATCGTTATACTTATTTCAAGATAGATATTCTAGGGATGCAATCTAACCCTATGTTTATAAATTGTGATTATGATTTAAATCTATTATAGTGATTTAAATTGACAAATTCAACCTTTTCTTGTTGTTGCTAAGAAGTCAAAATTACAAATTACAAAAGGAATGATATTTTGAGTCATCATGATTGACCTTTTATTTGAGTCATTTTTTGTAGATAATCTCGGCATGTATGCCTTGCCTCATAACACAAGGGTGGCTCTCATTATATAACTGTGGGATTTTGATTATATCACTTGTGGCATTTCTATTATATCCCTAGTTGTGATTTGATGCAGACTGGAAAATTTTGTTCCACATACTTTATTAGTGCTTGGGCTCCTTGTTTAAGTCGACTTTGTGGGTAGTTTTCTCCACATACTTTATTAGCGCTTGGGTCCCTTGTTTAAGTCGACTATATGGGCAACTTTGCTCCACATACTTTATTACCGCTTGGGCCCCTTGTTTAAGTCGACTTTGTGTGTTGTTTTGCTCTGCATACTTTATTAGCATTTGGTCTCCTTGTTTAAGTTGACTTTGTGGGTAGTTTTGCTCCACATACTTTATTGACGCTTGGGCCCCTTGTTTAAGTCGACTTTGTATTTGTGTGTGCACACATGTTCTTGTATATTATATTGTGCATAAATCATTTTGTACATGTTCATGTTGTCCAAAGAGTGGCGTCATGAACCATCTCTAAAGACATTGTTTTGTGCATAACTCATACAAATTTTTAGCAGGTACCATATAGTTCTACATTATATATATATATATATTTCCAAGACTCCTTGGAGCTTTATCAATATTGGGGGTCTTTAAATATAGACCTTGTTGGTTCCTTCTCGGTGAAAAATGGATTATTCTCCCATGCCATTGAACCATACATCTCGAGCTCATTTTGTATTTCCATAGCTCTATAGGTTGTGAAGGGTCTTTATGGACCATTGTACTTGTAACATTTCCATAGCTCTAAAGGCTCTCAAGGGTCTTTCTGACCATTGTACTTGCAATATTTCCATTGTAACACTCCAAATATAATACTAAAATGGTAGGCATATATCGAGACTTTGGGTTTTTCCCTTGTTGTTACTCCCCAAGGGTTTTTTCATCCACCCACGGTTAGAGACCTTTGTTTAAGCAGGGGTGTTGGAGCTATATATAGCCTACCCAACCTAACCCCTATATATACCTAACCTCAGTGTACTTACCACACAATTTGGGAGCTATGTTTAGAGTCTCTCATCTCTCTCTTCTTCTTTGTCAACAACATAGGCCTTACTTTATTCCCCCTCTCAAAGTATGGACGGCAACGTTGTGTAGTGGGTTGCACTGCATCATTCATATAAAGAGGAGGTGGCTACTCTCACTCTACATCATCGCTCATAGTCCACCTACAATTACCACTTTTAATAGTAAGGCCTAGTCTTATCATTAGATCAGCTATAGCTTAGCAGCATCGTCATGTAGGCGTGGAGGTCATACGTGTGCCCTTGGAGGGTATGCCGATGAAGCTGTAACCGCGTGAGATCCAGGCTACTTTGACATCCTTTTAGGCACTCGGCTCATCAAGTGGAGCTACTCAATAGCACTCTTACTATGTCATGGGAAGCACTACCTATGACGTCTCGACCAATACCTTGTAATTCCAATTCGACCCCACTGGCCTCTACAAGTTCCTATGCACTGCCAATGTTACCGGATCCGAAGCAAAGCGGCCCGCCATTCCAAGGCACACTCTTTTGCATCGATGACATCATCGCTTCCATTCAGGGCTTCACCTTCCATGCAGATAATGACAACCTAGTATTGGGCTTCATCGGTGCTGTAGCCTACCATAAGCATGCCTATTGACAAATATGATAAAGAGCAAGAGAGAAAGAGAGATACACGACGTCACTCTCAAAGTAGTGTATATTATTGATAGTGCATAGGTATATATAGGTGAGATCAAGGTCAAGTTAGGGTGAACTATATATAGTCCAAAACCCTTTCTCAAACTAGGGTCTCTAGCTACTATGGATCAAAAAACCCTTGGGGAGTACAAGGAAAAAACCTGAGCCTCTACATACATCTATGAAAATTTATATACAAATGTGATAATCGAAATGTGCATGAATGTGATAAGTTCTCTATACATCGATGTCCATAAATCATGGATGAATATGCTGTGTGGTGCATGTGTCTAACTTCTGAAATGAATATATATACAATGATGATCATAGATGAGTTTCGAAGAATTTGCCATTGTCACTCCATGTTCATTGCGTAGACAAGTGAATTGAGCTTCACCAAGTCCCTTCGTAAGAATATCTGCAACCATTTGATCAGGTGGGCAATATTCAACCATAATAGATCCCTTCCTCACTTCACGGGTGAACATAGTGATAATGAACAGGAATGTGTTTGATTTTGCTATGCTGAACATAATCCTTTGCAAGACTGATAGCACTTTGATTTTCACATCAAAGAAGAGTGCTAGAAGGTGGAGGATACCCAATGTCTAAAAGTAACTGACGTAACTATATCAACTCATGAGGTGCTAATGACATCGCTACATATTTAGCTTTTGTAGTTGAAACCACAACACAACGTTGTTTCTTTTGTTGAGAAAACGTGGTGCTCATGCTAGATCAAGTGTGTGGAGGAAAAGAGACTCACAAAATACAAGAATAATATCTTGCTTATTAAGTTGTTTATCAATATAACTAGGCCTTGCTCCATACAAAATGCCTCATGACTCCACCTTTAAATAGGTAAGCTAGTGGACCTTAAGTCCATTCACACTCACATCCTTCTCTTCCCCTTCTACATAACCTTAGTCTCTTAATACCCCCCCTCAATACCAACTATGAAAGAATTGGAATAGGTGGTATTGGACATAGGATACCTTTATAACATTAGGCGTACAAGGTTTGGAATATAGGTGTGGTTTCTAGGATTTACAAATATGTTCCTAGGGCCTTAGAGGCTAATACAATGATGCCATCTAAGTCTTTATTTGTTGTCGATGAAGATGTACACCTCAATGATGGTGCACCTCACTCTTTGTGCTTGCTTGACTTCTTGTAGTTGACATGCTTTAGACATATATGCCATTGCTTCCACATGCTTTCCACCTTGACCATTCTCACACAATGATCAAAACAAGGCTGCCACCCTTGCTTAAGCGGTTTGCTTATAGATGTTCCTTCAACATGCTTGATGCTTCCTTGAATACCATACCTCCTCCATGGGAAATGAGGGCCTTCCTTCTTAGAGTAATGGCTATGAGGTAGATTTATATGGGAAAGGGAAAGGGAGGGTCTTACCACTTGCCTTATGAATTGGTCAAGGGCAATGTCTACTCCACAATTACAACAACTTTTGTGCATGTTGGTATGTTGGTTACATAATACCCATTAGGGTTTGAAGATACAAGCTTAATGAGAGTGAGTAAGTGGTTGAGGTTAATGCTCAAACCAATAAGGTACATCATCCTTGGCTTAAGAAGGAGAGGGCATGGCACATAACGTTGCCAATGCCTCTTACAAAGACAATGCCAAGAGATGTTTAAAATCATGACAAACAAAAAGGTAGAGCACTTAGTGATGCTATGCTCAACCTTACAAGTCATCTTAGGCGATGAAAATTTTGAATATGCAGCGGAATAACATGCCTTGGGATTGGGAAATGAAAGCATATGGCTTATGACATGCCTATGCCTCTTACAAATAAGAGCCTCAAGGGTAATACACATAGACATTGAAGATGAACACTTAGTGTACATGTGCCCAACCTTAAAACCACTCAAAATAATGAGTTTTATGATGAAAAACCAAAAATCTTCAACCTCTTTAGCTTATGGGATAAAGGCAATGGCTCATGGTTGCACCATTTCTCCTTGGAAGAAATGGGTTGACGATGAAGACTTGTAATGTGGCACTTATGGTGTGTGTTCGGCCTCCAAAGTTGATGAAGAAGAGCCTCCTTAGTGTTAAAGACCTCCTTGTTTGATGTGGTTAAAACCACATTAGTGTTAAGCAACAGTTTGTTTGGTGATTAAGATCACCGTTAGTGTTTAAAAAACATAATTAGTCCTTAAAAGCACATTTTTAGTATCTAATGACACTTATTTTGGTGGTTAAATTCACCATTAGTGTTTAATAACACTCTTAGTGTTTAAAAACACTTTATAATAACTTCCCTTATTGAATTAAAAACTTCATTAGTGTTTAATCAACACTATTAGTGCTCATAAGCACACTTTGAAACCTTTGAAAGCTTGAAAGTTGATGATGATGATGGAGCTTGATGAGAATGAGGTTTATGGATACCTCATGTGGTTGGCCACTCTTCAAAATCATTAGTGCTCATAAGAACACTTTGAAAGCTTGAAAGTTGATGTTGATGATGGAGCTTGATGAGAATGAGGTTTATGGATACCTCATGTGGTTGGCCACTCTTCAAAATCAAGATGAAGGATCAGCAACACTCATTCACACATCACTTGAGTGATTAGAGCAAGAGAGAAGGTGATTAGAGCAAGAAAACATCACTTATGAAGCTTTAATGGAAAGCTTGCATTGGGAAGGAGAAGGGTCGCCTGGTTTTTTATCTGTAGCTACGTTGATGTACCATTGGAACTCAAACCTGAGCTGTGGACTCTTCACTCAATGGGCTACACAAGCCCTAAAGTCCCATGGATAATGAATGACTACAACAACCGACGTATTGTTGTACGACCTGGCTGCATAGCAGAAAACGGTGCCGGCTCCCTCAGTGATGAGCAATGCCGCAGCAGTGCAGAAAACCAATAAGGTACATCATCCTTGGCTGAAGAAGGAGAGGGCATGGCACATAACGTTGCCAATGCCTCTTACAAAGACAATGCCAAGAGATGTTTAAAATCATGACAAACAAAAAGGTAGAGCACTTAGTGATGCTATGCTCAACCTTACAAGTCATCTTAGACGATGAAAATGTTGAATATGCAGCGGAATAACATGCCTTGGGATTGGGAAATGAAAGCATATGGCTTATGACATGCCTATGCCTCTTACAAATAAGAGCCTCAAGGGTAATACACATAGACATTGAAGATGAACACTTAGTGTACATGTGCCCAACCTTAAAACCACTCAAAATAATGAGTTTTATGATGAAAAACCAGAAATCTTCAACCTCTTTGGCTTATGGGATGAAGACAATGGCTCATGGTTGCACCATTTCTCCTTGGAAGAAATGGGTTGACGATGAAGACTTGTAATGTGGCACTTATGGTGTGTGTTCGGCCTCCAAAGTTGATGAAGAAGAGCCTCCTTAGTGTTAAAGACCTCCTTGTTTGATGTGGTTAAAACCACATTAGTGTTAAGCAACAGTTTGTTTGGTGATTAAGATCACCGTTAGTGTTTAAAAAACATAATTAGTCCTTAAAAGCACATTTTTAGTATCTAATGACACTTATTTTGGTGGTTAAATTCACCATTAGTGTCTAATAACACTCTTAGTGTTTAAAAACACTTTATAATAACTTCCCTTGGTGAATTAAAAACTTAATTAGTGTTTATTAGTGCTCATAAGCACACTTTGAAAGCTTTGAAAGCTTGAAAGTTGATGTTGATGATGGAGCTTGATGAGAAAGAGGTCTATGGAGCTTGATGTTGATGATGGAGCTTGATGAGAATGAGGTTTATGGATACCTCATGTGGTTGGCCACTCTTTAAAATCAAGATGAAGGATCAGCAACACTCATTCACACATCACTTGAGTGATTAGAGCAAGAGAGAAGGTGATTAGAGCAAGAAAACATCACTTATGAAGCTTTAATGGAAAGCTTGCATTGGGAAGGAGAAGGGCCGCCTGGTTTTTTGTCTGTAGCCGCGTTGATGAACCATTGGAGCTCACAAACCTGAGCTGTGGAATCTTCACTCAATGGGCTACACAAGCCCTAAAGTCCCATGGATAATGAATGACTATAGCTGGCATATTGTTGTACAACCTGGCTGCGTAGGAGAAAACGACGCCGGTTCCCTCAGTGAGCAATGCCGCAGTAGTGTAGCAAACCAATAAGGTACATCATCCCTGGCTTAAGAAGGAGAGGGCATGGCACATAACGTTGCCAATGCCTCTTACAAAGACAATGCCAAGAGATGTTTAAAATCATGACACAAACAAAAAGGTAGAGCACTTAGTGATGCTATGCTCAACCTTACAAGTCATCTTAGACGATGAAAATGTTGAATATGCAGTGGAATAACATGCCTTGGGATTGGGAAATGAGAGCATATGGCTTATGACATGCCTATGCCTCTTATAAATAAGAGCCTCAAGGGTAATACACATAAACATTGAAGATGAACACTTAGTGTACATGTGCCCAACTTTAAAACCACTCAAAATAATGAGTTCTATGATGAAAAATCAGAAATCTTCAACCTCTTTGGCTTATGGGATGAAGACAATGGCTCATGGTTGCACCATTTCTCCTTGGAGAAAATGGGTTGACGATGAAGACTTGTAATGTGGCACTTATGGTGTGTGTCCGGCCTCCAATGTTGATGAAGAAGAGCCTCCTTAGTGTTGAAGACCTCCTCCTTTGATGGTTAAAACCACATTAGTGTTAAGCAACAGTTTGTTTGGTGATTAAGATCACCATTAGTGTTTAAAAAACATAGTTAGTGCTTAAAAACACATTTTTAGTATCTAATGACACTTATTTTGGTGATTAAATTCACCATTAGTGTTTAATAACACTCTTAGTGTTTAAAAACACTTTATAATAACTTTCCTTGCTGAATTAAAAACTTTATTAGTGTTTAATCAACACTATTAGTGCTCATGAGCACACTTTGAAAGCTTTGAAAGCTTGAAAGTTGATGCTGATGATGGAGCTTGATGAGAATGAGGTTTATGGATACCTCATGTGGTTGACCACTCTTCAAAATCAAGATGAAGGATCAGCAAGACTCATTCACACATCACTTGAGTGATTAGAGCAAGAGAGAAGGTAATTAGAGCAAGAAAACATCATTAGAGCAAGAAAACATCACTCATGAAGCTTTAATGGAAAGCTTGCATTGGGAAGGAGAAGGGTCGCCTAGTTTTTTGTCTATAGCCGCCGCATTGATGTACCATTGGAGCTCAAACCTGTGCTGTGGACTCTTTACTCACTGGGCTACACAAGCCCTAAAGTCCCATGGATAATGAATGACTACAGCCGACGTATTGTTGTACGACCTGGCTGCGTAGCAGAAAATGGCACCGGCTCCCTCATTGAGCAACGCCGCAGCAGTGCAGCAAACGAATAAGGTACATCATCCTTGGCTTAAGAAGGAGAGGGCATGGCACATAATGTTGCCAATTCCTCTTACAAAGACAATGCCAAGAGATGTTTAAAATCATGATAAACAAAAAGGTAGAGCACTTAGTGATGCTATGCTCAACATTACAAGTCATCTTAGACGATGAAAATGTTGAATATGCAGTGGAATAGCATGCCTTGGGATTGGGAAATGAGAGCATATGGCTTATGACATGCTTATGCCTCTTACAAATAAGAGCCTCAAGGGTAACATAGACATTGAAGATGAACACTTAGTGTACATGTGCCCAACTTTAAAACCACTCAAAATAATGAGTTTTATGATGAAAAACCAAAAATCTTCAACCTCTTTGGCTTATGGGATGAAGACAATGGCTCACGGTTGCACCATTTCTCCTTATGGGATGAAGACAATGGCTCATGGTTGCACCATTTCTCCTTGTTGGAAGAAATGGGTTGACGATGAAGACTTGTAATGTGGCATATATGGTGTGTGTCCAGCCTTCAATGTTGACGAATAAGAGCCTCCTTAGTGTTAAAGACCTTCTCCTTTGATGGTTAAAACCACATTAGTGTTAAGAAACAATTTGTTTGGTGATTAAGATCACCATTAGTGTTTAAAAAACATAATTAGTACTTAAAAGCACATTTTTAGTGTCTAATGACACTTATTTTGGTGATTCAATTCACCACTAGTGTTTAATAACACTCTTAGTGTTTAAAAACACTTTATAATAACTTCCCTTTCTGAATTAAAAACTTCATTAGTGTTTAATCGACATTATTAGTGCTCATAAGAATGCTTTGAAAGCTTGAAAGTTGATGTTGATGATGGAGCTTGATGAGAATGAGGTTTATGGATACCTCATGTGGTTGGCCACTCTTCAAAATCAAGATGAAGGATTAGCAACACTCATTCACACATCACTTGAGTGATTAGAGCAAGAGAGAAGGTGATTAGAGCAAGAAAACATCACTTATGAAGCTTTAATGGAAAGCTTGCATTGGGAAGGAGAAGGGCCGCTTGGTTTTTTGTCTATAGCCGTCGCGTTGATGTACCATTGGAGCTCAAACCTGAGCTGTGGAATCTTCACTCAATGGGCTACACAAGCCCTAAAGTCCCATGGCTAATGAATGACTATAGCCGACGTATTGTTGTACGACTTGGCTGCATAGCAAAAAATGGCACTGGCTCCCTCAGTGAGAGCAATGCCTTAGTAGTGTAGCATCATTCCTTGCAATTGGTCATACGAGATGAAACGCCCAGGCCTCCTCTACATCTTCCTTGTTGAAATCTCCATGAGATATGGCCTCTACAAGCTGGTAGAAGGCCTCCACTAGCAGAGGGTTGAGCTCCACACAAGAAGAGATAAGAAATATGAGGAGAGAATGACCTAATCTACACCACAAGAGTCCTAATCAACCTAGGCTCTAGATACCATGTTGAGAAAACATGGTGCTCATGCTAGATCAAGTGTGTGGAGGAAAAGAGACTCACAAAATACAAGAACAATATCTTGCTTATTAAGTTGTTTATGAATACAACTAGGCCTTGCTCCATACAAAATGCCTCATGGATCCACCTTTAAATAGGTGAGCTAGTGGACCTTAAGTCCATTTACACTCACACCCTTCTCTTCCCCTTCTACATAACCTTAGTCTCTTAATATCTTTCTCATCCAAGAAACCAAGCATCCATTGACCAAAAAGTAATTTCCACTTGTAGATCTCATTGAAGAATTAGAGCTTGCCTAATCATCATCACAAAAACCAACTAAGCATAAAGGTGAAGAGTGAGATGAAGATGCCTATCGACAATAGAGGAGGTCATGATTTAGTGCTCTTTAAATACCCCAAATCACGTTTTACATCAATTTAATTTCCATGAGAAAGTTGAGCAATATATTGACCAAGAAGATTTGCAGTGAAGAGAACATTAGGGCGTGTATTAAGACAAATCAATTATAGGCAACCAACCAGGTTTGCATATGGGAAATCATCCATCAAAGGATGATCATAATTTGAAGGCATATTCTTAGTAGAATACATAACAATAGGAGTGGATACAAAATGTGCATCAACCAATCGAAATTTTTCAAGAGCGTCAGTGATTAATTTTGTTTGTAAAAGAAGAAAAATACCTTTCTCGCAAGATCATTGGATTTGAATGCCAAGACAAGAATGAATTTCAACAAGATCATCCTATTTCTAATCCTCTCTCACCCTCTCAAGCTTCTAACCCTCTCTCACCCCCTCAAGCCTCTGTCACCATCTCAAGGTTCATCACTAGGTTGCAAATCTGCTTTACAAAGGACTATAGAGTAAGAGTTTACCTTGGTACATACCTTAAGGTTGTGGTGAGTCTCTTTCTCTTCTTCTTCTTCTTGATCCTTTTCTTCTTGTTCCTTTTGCTAATCTTGCTCTTGCTCTTGCTCTTGCTTTTCTTCTTGAACCCTTTTTTTTTGCTTAAGCTAATCAAGTGTTTATATAGCTCACTTTTGGACTATTTTATAGATTTTTACCTCAAAAATCACAAATAACTAAGGTAGGCCTCTTGGTTTGTTTATTATATTTTCTTAATATTTGATTACTAATCTTTTGTATGTATGCATTACTAGTCTTCTTAATATTTTTTTGGTTTGTATGTATGCATTACTAATCTTTTCCTCACCCTTTTGTTGGTTTTGTAGGTCCTCTAATCCCCTCTTTCAACATCACAAAAAAGAGGTAAGTGATTTCATATCTTTCCTCTCTTTCCTCTATTATTGTTGCATCCTTGGATGCTGGGGTTTTTCTTTGTAGGTTTACCCATAAGCTTTATGCATAATGCATTATGCATAAATTAATGCTCGTGCATGCTTTATGCATAATGCCTCATGCTTTATGCATAATGCTCATGCGTGCTTTATGGATAAGGCCTCATGCTTAAGGCCTTATGCTTAAGCTTTATGCTTTATGCATAACCGTTATGCCTTATGCTTTAAGCCCATGCATTTTCCTTATGCATATGCTTTAAGCCCATGCATAAGCCTTATGCATATGATTTATGCTTTATGCTCAAGGCCTTATGCATAAGCCTTATGTAGAAACCTTATGCTTTAAGCTTTATGCATATGCTTTAAGCCCATGGATAAGCCTTATGCTTTAAGCTTTATGCATAAGCTTTATGCCTTATGCTTCAATCTTTATGCATAAGCCTTATGCATAAGCTTTATGCTTTATGCTTAAGGTCTTATGCTTGAGCTTTATGCTTTATGCTTAAGCTTTATGCCTTATGCATAAGCTTATATTTATTTCATATTTAATTACTAATCTTTTGTATATGTATGCATTACTAATCTTCTTAATATTTTCTTTGTTTGTATGTATGCATTACTAATCTTTTTCTCACCCTTTTGTTGGTTTTATAGGTCCTCTCTTTCAACATCATGCAAAGAGGTAAGTGCTTTCATATCTTTCTTCTCTTTCCTCTATTATTATTGCATCCTTGGGTGCTGGGGATTTGTTTTGTAGGTTTACCCACCATAAACTTTATGCATAATGCTCATGCATAAGCTTTATGCTTTATGCTGCTTAAGGCCCTATGCTTAAGCTTTATACCTTATGCTTTAAGCTTTATGCATAAGCTTTATGCTTTATGCTGCATAAGCCTTATGTATAAGCTTTATGCCTTATGCCTTAAGCTTTATGCATAAGCCTCATGTTAAGCTTTAAGGCCTCATGCAAAAGCTTTATGCATGAGGCCTCATGAATAGATTTATGCATAAGGCCTCATGCATAGCTTTATGCATAAGCCTTATGCATAGTTTTATGCATGAGGCCTTATGCATAAGCTTTATGCATAAGGCCTCATGCATAAAACAATGTATAAGGCCTCATGCATAAAACTATGCATCAGGCCTCATGCTTTATGCTTTATGCATAGTACTTTATGCATAAGGCCTCATGCTTAAGGTCTTATGCATAGTGCTTTATGCATAAGGCCTCGTGCTTAAGGCCTTATGCATAAGGCCTAATGCATAATGCTTTATGTAAGGCTTGCGTAACAGCTTGCATAACGCGGCTTGCATAACGCATAGTGCCGAGAATGAGATGATTCCTGGCTTGCATGATGGCTTACATGCTTTCTTAATGAGATGATTCTCGAAGTAAATTGACTTAAAGAGTCGCGAAGTCTTCATTTCATAAATTTTTTTTAATATGTTTTTTGTTTGTATAGATGTGGCCTGGTCCTTGTCCTCTTGTCCCAACAGAGACCCACAGGTTAAGGCTCTCATTGAGTCAACGACAGTTTGCTAGGGAGGTAGAGGGCATCTTTGGCTATACTCCCACCCCTGAGCAGTTGGCAACTTATGCAGCAGGCAACCCTTTACCATTAGGTCCGCCCATAGCCCAACAGAGTCCCTTGCCAGGCACTTTACCCTTGCTAGGCGCTTCACCTACCTTTACATTCACCCCTTATCCGTTAGCCCCAGTTAGTGCCACAGCATCTCCTACACCTGTACCTTGAGGAGATGTGACACGTCAAAGTCATCATGGCTCTCATGAGAGTGGCAGCTATCGTCGTAGGGAGGGAAGTCGTGGAGATAGTGGCGGTCGTACCTCACGCCGCACTAGCACTGAGAGTGGAGGTAGAGGAGATAGAGGATGCCGAGGGCAGTGCTTTGGGGGTGGGAATAATTCTTCAGAGTCACCACCACATCATGGTGATATATCATATTATGATATCACAGATGTGGGCGGCATAGTTGATGACTCTCGTGGAAGGAGGTGGTAAACTACTTGCGCCAAGTAGTTTTTGCACACTATAAAGACTACTTTATACATTTTAAGCAGCAATTAAAGAGCCTAGTGGATGAATGCATTAAAGTTGTCCACAAGAAGTATCCTAATCCTCACAACCAAAGCTTTAATAGTAGATGGACACAACACAAAATCAAAGACATACTTAAGAATAGGTTTCTAGTAAGGAGACATGCAAAGGAGGAGAAAGCCCAAATAGATGCCAATAAAAATGGACACGGCAAGCCATCTACTGCTCTCATAAGGGCGAGTGGAAGAAATCCAAGAAGGAGGTCCTAGAAGGAGTAGTGAATCAGCAACAACAAAGAGAAGCGCGGCGAATACAAATGGAGCGATATGGATGGTTGCACCTCGGATTTGGAGGTCGTGCATCATGGGAGGCCAAGTTTGTATGTATAGTGCAACTTCATGTCTTTTCTTTGTATTCTCTCTATTTGAGTTGTGTTATGATGCTTGTCTTGTGATGTATCATGACATTGTGGGTAGAGATCCTACCCCAGCAGAGTCTGGCTACCATCATCATGCCACAGTAGAGGAGATACATGGGATTACCTCCACGATGAACGAATCATCTCCGACGAACAATACAATCGAGCAAGGAGAACACCAATGCAGGTAATACTTTTTATTTTTATTTACAAAACATGTTTTGACCTTTATAATACTTTCTATTTTTATTTATATATATCTTCACTTTGTGTAGGCACAAGGTGGACAAGATGACTCGAAGAGTGATGACTCCTCCGAGTAGTTTTCCTTGTAGTTTTTCTTCATGTATAGTTTTCGTTTATGTAACTATGTTTCTTTTTCAAGCCTCATGTGGCTACCATTATGTATAGACAATTTCTTGGATATAAGATGAAATTTTTCATCTTCTTTATGTATCTATGTTTTTAATCAAGCCTTATGTGGCTACGATCATGTATGGAGAATGTTTTGGATATAAAATGCAATTTCTCATCTTCTTTAATCAAGTGTGTTTGCAAATTTTTTTGTGCATATCTATCTTTAATTTAAGTGTTTATGTTGATATATTTGCTGATCTTGATTCGTCTATGTACAAGTAAGCAAAACCTTAAACCAGAGAGTTGCCTGTGCAAAAAATGTAGTTGTACATCTACACAGGCAGCTCTCTAGAAAATTTTTTAACTTCCAGAGCGTGTCTATAAGCACGTCAATTTATGCGTCTATATCTGCGTCTATATACGCATTTATAATAGAGGCTATAAAGGTGTCTATTTTAGAGTTTATATACGTGTCTATATGCGCGTTTATATTACTATAGCCATACATGTTATTATGGACGCACATATAGATGCATATATAGACACCAAAATAGACGCGCACATAGGCGTGTGTCTGTAGACTCGATTATAAACATGCCCGTAACATTTTAAAGCACCTTGTCAAAACGCGTCTAAAAATGCACCTATGGTCGCTTTTTCTTGTAGTGAACCCCCCGACATTAGTGCCTATAGTTATTGGCTGGCTTGACTACTTTCCAAGAATTTTGGATTAAGAGCAAAAATTGATAGCCTCTTTGAATCAAGCTCTCACAATTACATTACTATCTAGAGGTCTTGGCTACTTTGACTACTATCAAAGAGATTTGGCTTAAGACCTAGAGCTTTATCCTTTTCAATCAAACCCCAAATTTTTTATCTCTTCATCATCAGAACCTTTATAGCCAGCATCATTTCCTATAAATTTTCTCTTAAGGTAAAACTTTTGATCTAAATTATCCTAGAGGTCTTGGCTCTTTGGCTTACTTCCAAGACTTTGTGCTTAAGCGTTAAAACTTATATGCCCTTTAAAAAAACCCCTAAATGTTTTACCTCTCAATATAAGGCTTCACAACTTACATGATTCCCTAGAAATTCTAGTTCTTTAGCCAAAACATCATAGGGACATCATTGCCTAGAGGTCTTAGCTATTGAGTCAAAACTTGACATCTACATTATTGCCTAAAGGTCTTAGCTCTTTTGTGAATAGCTTTGGTTTAACAACCAAAAGTCTTATCCTCTTTAATCAAATCTCTGGAGGTTTTGACTTTTAAGCCAAAACTTACCAACCTACAATATTACCTAAATGTTTTGGCTCTTGAGCCATTTATAAGACTTTTGGCTCAAGAGCCAAATATTCAGATCTCTTTTTGCCAACCCCTATAAGTACTAGCTATGAAGACAAATGTTTATAGCCTTCATCATGGACTAAGAGTTTTGTCTCTTAAGCCAAATGTTTCTAACCTACTACATCATTGACTAGAAGTTTTGGATCTTAAGCCAAAACTTAGCACAAACATTGTTTCTTAGAAGTCTTGGCTCTTGTTATAGGGGTTTGTAAGCGTTTGGCTCAAGAGACAAAACATCCATCTTCTATATGCCAACTCATGGATTCCTTGCCTCTTGAGCTAAAACGTCTTTCCAACCTACATCACTTCCTATAAGTATTGGCTCTTGAGCCAAAAGTTTCTAGCCTAAATCATTGGCTAGAAGTTTGTTTCTTACGTCAAATCTTTCCAACCTCCAAGACTTAGCACATGCATTATTTCTTGGTAGTCTTAGATCTTTTATGTGGTTTCGAAGAGTTTGACTCAAGAGCCAAAGCTTCCATCTTCTCTATGCCAACTCCTAGATAACCTGACTCTCTTGAGTAAAGACTTTTCAACGTGCATCATTTCCTTAAAATTTTGGCTTCTAAGGTAAATCTTCCCAACCTCCTACATCACTTTATAGAAGTTTTGGCTCTTGAGACACAACTTTTTAGCCTACATCATTGCCTAGTAGTTGTGGCTCTATAGGAAAATCTTTCAAACCTCATATATCATTCAATAGAAATTCTAGCTCTTGATCTATAACCTAGCACATATATTATTGCCTAAGAGTCTTGGTTCTTTTAACTGAACAATATTATTTCAAGAGACAAAATTTCCAACTTCTATTTTCTAGCTCCTAGACATTTTGGCTCTTGATGAGCTAGAACTTTCCAACCTACATCACTGTGTAGAAGTTTTGGCTCTTGAGATAGAACTTTCCAACCTACATGAGTGCTTAGAATTTTTGTCTCTCGGGTTGAAAATTTCCTAGCGTACATCATTTCTTAGAATGTTCGACTCTTGAGCTAAAATTTTCTAGCCTCGCACTAAACATTTTTTATCTTGAGTCAAAATTTAGTTCTTGCATTGTTTCCTACTAATAGTCTTTGGATGATGAGCTAAAACTTTCCAACCTACATCAGTACCTGAAAATTTTGGCTCTTGATACAAATCATTCTAGCCTACATCACTGCCTAGATGTTTTTGCTAAAATTTTTCCAACCTGTCAATCATTCACATGAAATTTGGTAACTTGAGCTAAAACTTAGCACTTGCCTTATTTCCTATAGCAGTTTTAGATCCTTTGATTCTCTTTTAATAAGAAATTTGGCTCCAGAGCCAAATCTTCAAGCTTCTCTATGCCAACTGTTGGAAGATTTGAGTCTTGAAGTAAAGGTTTCCAACTATGTGAGATCCCTCTACCCCCTCCGTGCACCAGACTCTTGACAGCGGAAGCAGCCCCCTCATGCGCGAGGCAGGGTTTCTCACTCCGGGGCCTCGCCCCACGAATGTCTGGGCATGAGACTAGGCTGGTGGTCACTCCGAAAACCGAAACTAGGAAAATTTCCCATGCCCAAAAAGCGGGGACGATTCCACCTTTTTGAATTTTCTTAACGAATTTTTCTAACAAGATCAAATCTAAACTATCCTTCACCTGAATAAACCAGATAGAAGGAAAATATCACTGATATAATTTGATCATCTAAGTAAATTTCAACGCTTTTTTTCTAATCAAGATTAGGCACAGTCGCTGATCCACTCAATTGAGAAATTTATCAAGGAATTAACTAACTACTTGAATCCTAACGTAATCTTAAGATTTTTCAGTTTGATTATTAAAACTCCACTGATTATTAAAACTCCACTGATTCCAGCCTAACCCCATCCGGCCCATGGGTTAGCCACCACCCTACCACTGGAATCGTAGAACCAAACAAGTACTCACCCACCCATAATTGAAATGCCTTTCTTAACTTTAGCTTTAGAAAATAGGTACGCACGCACTCCTCTTTAAAACTTTAATATAAAATAATCCATTGACAAAACAGATATGGTCACAGATTTCATAATTCAAAATTTCCATTCAATCCCTTGTTTCACAAAAAACAGTACCACTCTAGACTCTCCATTGTGGGACCAACTGGTCAGCCAACGAGATCTAGTAATAGATTACAATAATCATTTCGTCAACATACATATATATATCTTCCTCGACATACACATGGGTGTCCTAAGCACTGCGAGCCCGTGCATCGCCTGGTCAGAACCCTCTAGGATCCTCCTTAGGTGTCCTCGTACTTCACTCAGGAACCGCTTCGTCAGCCCTCGCCCATCGTACTGGAAGCACACCATTTTTTACCATACCCAGGCTGGTCAAGACCTGGGCAGGTTTTTACTGTGTGAGCTGTCCCTTGAACACTCCTCGCCAGCTGTTGCAACCGAACTTCCCTTAGATAAACATATATGCCAAATGCTCCCTTCAGCATTTTGGCGTAAGACGGTCCTTTAAGAAAATAGAGTTTCTATGCAAGTTTACAGTTTTGATTTTATTTGAATAGCATGAATAAATCTTAAATTTGTATCCCAATACTTCTAGATCCAGGTTTGAATTCCAAATAGAATTCCTTGAATTCTGTTAACTTGATCCTTAGATCAAAATCAAAATTCTTAACTTAGTTTCAGATTCGGTGGGGGATTTGAGTGCATTTTTCCTGAACTAGGCACATCGTCATTGATTGAAACTGACGAAGGAATTAGGTCTTGGTCAATAGTCTGAATCAGAGTTTGGGTCTGGAAAGGTTCTTCCTAAACCATCTTTCTCGAAAGGTAATATTTCAATTTCTCTTTTTCTAAATTTCCTTCGTCGAATATTTGCTTACAGATTTCTAAAACATGATTTTCCTATGAGGAATAAAATAATCATTTATCTCAATCTCTGACTTCAATAGTTTAATTGAATTTTCTCATTACCATCTTAGTGAATATGAAACGGTAGCATTTCTTCTCGCAGATTATCTACTTATTCGTTTTTGTGATTTTTACGAAAATTAAACAGAGGAGTAAGAGAACCCTTATTTAAATATAAAAATTCTATATGCATCTATTTATGCATAAAATCTAATTCTGATGAAAGTCACACTTTTATCATCATAAAAATCATTTATGATGAAAATCACTCTTTTAATATGAAAGAATTTCTTTTATGAATCCATTTATGCATAAAAATCATTTATGATGAAAATCACACTTTTAATATAAAAAAATATCTTTTATGCATACAAATCATTTGTGATGAAAATCACTCTTTTAATATAAAAGAATTTCTTTTATGCATAAAAATAATTTATGATAAAAATCACACTTTTAATATAAAAATTTATCTTTTATGCATATATTTATGCATACAAATCATTTATGATGAAAATCATTCTTTTAATATAAAAGAATTTCTTTTATGCATCCATTTATGCATAAAAATCATTTATGGTAAAAATCACACTTTTAATATAAAAAAATATCTTTTATGCATATATTTATGCATACAAATCATTTATGATGAAAATCATTCTTTTAATATAAAAGAATTTCTTTTATGCATCCATTTATTCATAAAAATCATTTATGATGAAAATCACACTTTTAATATAAAAAATATCTTCTATGCATATATTTATGCATACAAATCATTTATGATGAAAATCACTCTTTTAATATAAAAGAATTTCTTTTATGCATTCATTTATGCATAAAAATCATTTATGATGAAAATCAAACTTTTAATATAAAAAAATATCTTTTATGCTTATATTTATGCATACAAATCATTTATGATGAAAATCATTCTTTTAATATAAAAGAATTTCTTTTATGAATCCATTTATGCATAAAAATTATTTATAATAAAAATCACACTTTTAATATAAAAAATATCTTTTATGAATATATTTATGTATACAAATCATTTATGATGAAAATCATTCTTTTAATATAAAAGAATTTCTTTTATGCATCCATTTATGCATAAGAATCATTTATGATGAAAATCACACTTTTAATATAAAAAATTATCTTTTATGCATATATTTATGCATACAAATCATTTATGATGAAAATCATTCTTTTAATATAAAAGAATTTTCTTTATGCATAAATATCATTTATGATGAAAATCACACTTTTAATATAAAAAATATCTTTTATGCATATATTTATGCATACAAATTATGCATCCATTTATGCATAAAAATCATTTATGATGAAAATAACACTTTTATAATCAAAATAAAAAATTCAATATGCTTCCTCTTGTGCATAGAATTTAATTATAAAGAAAGTAACATTTTTTGAATAAAATATTTTTATTATACATTTTTCTATACCTAGGATGCAAAATAACACTTTAAGAATACATATACGATGGGAATTACTCTTTTTGAGTTAAAAAAAAGTAAAACTTATTTTTCACAATCTTAGAAATATTTTGCCATAATCTCCTTTGTATGGCTGACCATTTTTTAATTTTTAACTCTTTAAAATTAATTAAAAATTCACCAAGAGTATTTAAATCATTCTAGTGTAAACATTTTCTACTTTATCAAAGAGAAACATTATAAAAACTTGATTTTATCCATTAATCATTCATCTAGGATAAAGAATGGTTGGATTTACTAAAGAAGAGAGGGGAATGCCTTTTTTCAATGAGGCATAACATTATATTCAATTTAGAGAAGACAAATATCATAAAAAACCATAAAATGAATAGAAAAGAGAAGAATCTTCAACTTACGAAGGAATTTGAGAGCTTTCCTTTGGCTTGATGGTTTGAGGGTTCTACTCTTGTTTGAAACAAGAATGGCCACCAGTCTTTAGAGGGAAGGTCAAAAAACTAATGAATTATGAGGAAGCTCACAGTTTTTAGGCTCTTGGGAGAAGTAGGATAACAGTGCAAAAACACTATTAAGGTTCAACAAAGGGTAAGGCTTCTATTTATAGGAAAAAGTGAGCTTCTAACCAAGCCAACTGATTCTAGAATTTTCCAGATCAGTTTGGTCAATTTTTGACCATGGGTCAGTTTAGTCCACTTTTTAGATCTAGTTGAAACAGGAGAGAGGAGAGATAAAAATATCTCATTATTTGGGAGTTTAAAACTCTCCCACACATGTGAAATAGGCGCCTCCTTCATGAGGGGAATTCCCCCATACTGAGGTGTCAAAAATGCATCATTTCTTCTAAATATCTCTCTTTTTTTAACTATTAACTTTGTCCTTAGTCAACTCTTCATCTTATGTGAGTATTTACTCATTTTTGGAGGATTTTCCTTTTATTTGCTTGGAAATATACCCACACCACACAGGAATGTACTCGCATTGTAAGAATGAGACAAGAGCGTGAGCAGCAAAGAGATGCACGGGCTCCACAAATGCATCAATAGTATACTAATTTTGAACGTAAGCCACCGATGGCACAAGAGCAAGCACGACCTGTACTTGGAGCTCAACCTCCTGCTCCTGGGACTGCTCCTATGAGGTTTGTTGACTACGACCATTCAAATATGTATAGAGACTTGGTAAACCCAAGCTATGTGGAGAAGGAATATGCATCATATTCATCCAAGGAAAATCTCTCTGAAAGTCCCGCATATCCAAGACAAGCACTGGAGCCTCAACCGAGGGAACAAAATTCTTTCATGTTGCTAGGCGGCTACCAACCTAGGACTCCAGGCCCCTCAGGCCAATGGCAGCAAAGGAAAGTAGAAGCCAAACTAATGGGCCCCTGTTATGAGTGTGGAGAAGCCCATTTGGCTCGAGATTGTCCACATCGCCAAAGGCAAGCAGCTCAATCCAATACAACAGTACCACAGTTTTCACCAATTGAAAGATATTGTCTAGGGTGTCGTGTAGAACACTTTCCAAAGGATTGTTTGCTGAAACCACATGAGGAAGGCACATCTCAACCAAAGGTCTCACTTAACTTTGTAGAGGCAGTTCCATCGCCACCTTCATGAGAGAATGAGGATGTTGTGCCACTTAGAGTCATGACTAGATCACAGACACAAAATGCCGAAATGCAGACTGATGAGACACCTCGAACTAGGGATGTAAAGGCAAATCTAGTGGACAAGACCCTACATTCCAATAGAAAAAGGACCACTAGGAGGAAAAAGAACCGCAACAAGAAAACTAAGAGTGCATTCACTAGCTCTCAAGAAGTCTCTAAACAAAACATGAAGGATCAAGCTTTTACATCCCAAGAAGTGCATGAGGAGCATCAACCTCAACCTGGGCCTAGTGCTAAACAAGATGAGACTATTACAACCGAGGATAGTTCAGGGGGTTCTATTTTTGTGGATAAGGTGAACGAGACTCTAGATGCCATCACTGATGCTCATAGAAGTCGCATTGTAGCTTTATCTTAGCTACCCAAGAAGCTTCAAGAATACCCAAACCCTCGTGTGAGGAGACGATCAATCTAGCTGTGCATGAGCAACTCATTAGGGAAGCTTAATCTCAATAGTTGAGGGACCACCTCCACCTATCCCTCAGGGCCCCACTTCTCTTAAGCCAATGTTAGAAACCATACCAGAAGTGTCATCAAGTTGGGAAATGAAAAGTGAGTTGATCTCACATAGCGAGAAGTATACACCAATTGACACCCCATTGAAAGAAGGCATTCTGCCCACCACCTAGTCTTGCCTTTGACCATGCAATGATAAAGTTATTGATGCTAACGAGGACATGGCAAATGAGATGTGGGTAGCAATTCATGAGAAAGTTAATGAGAATATGTCCTCTATTATTTCACCTCCATTCTCTGAAGTGGATTTTACCAGGGGCACAGAAAACAACTTAAGACGCCCAAGCATCCAGGAGGAAGTTCAAACAATTGTTTCTCCTAGAAGTAAGCATACAATGAAAACCTTACCATCTTATTGGGAGAATATGAGAACTGTTCTCAAACCTTGAGGATACCCTCCATGCATAGCCTTCATGCATAGAAGGTTGACAAAGGAGATGGATATGGGTATCGTGCAAGCTATTTTGTCAGCAATAGTGGCTTGTACCTTACCTTTGCTTGATTTGATAAAGCTTCGACCAGAGTTGTGGAATGATATTGCCACATGTTTGTCAAAGCAGGTATTGCTACAAAAGGGCTACCATCAATGTACTATACACCCTGAGACAAAGCATGTTATGCCAGTTCCTATCAACAAAGTAGAAAAATTTTGTGAGGATGATCAGGGAAATGCTACCCTCCCATTAGAAGTGTGAAAAATAGCTTCAACTGCAATACTTGATAGTGGTGTAGGAGTGGGCATTGTGACAAGGTCCATTTGGAAAAAAGACGGATTGAAATTCTACAAGAATATGACTTCGACATCAAATTCCGCCCTGGGAAAGATAATGTGGTAGCAGATGCACTTAGCCGCAAATCTTTCTTGAGTGCAATTTCAATGCCAAATAATCCCATACTAGTCAAGGTGGAAGAAGTCTCATCTCATGATCCAGATTATCAGAGAATGATGAAGTTAGTAGAAGAAGGGGAAAATTCAGAGAAAGAGAAGAATCTAATCAAGGGATACTCCTCTCATGAAGGAAGCCCTCTATTTCAATCACAGGCTATGTATTCCTAAGGATCTTGCTTTAAAGAAACTAATCCTTCATGAAGCTCATGATAGCCATGCTGTGCAGGACACCCAGGCTATGCAAAAACATTAAATGACGTAAGAAGGAGCTTTCATTAGATAGGCTTGAAAAATGATATCCTTCGGTACTTGAAGCAATGTCTCTTATGCCAAAGGATCAAAGCTGAAAGAGTCAAGATGCTTGGAAAACTTCAACCCTTGGATATCCCCCAAATGAAGTGGGAGTGCATTAGTATGGATTTTGTCACAAGTCTCCCCACTGTTCAAGGAGGGTATGACTCCATTCTGGTAGTAGTGGACTTACTTACCAAAGTAGCTCACCTTATACTAGTAAAGAAGGCCTTCAATGTTGCTCGAGTATTCATCAAGGAAGTCCTCAAACTTCATGGTCTCCCAAAAAGGATAGTAAGTGACAGAGACTCTGACTTCACTTCAAAGTTTTGGCAGTCCTTATTTCAAGCCCTGGGAACTCAACTTTGCTTTAGCACAGCTCCAGAGACTGATGGCCAGACTGAGAGAGTAAATCAAGTAATTGAAGACATCATACTGTGGACGCGAACCAAGAAGGTGGATTCAATACCTTCCTCTGGTAGAATCTGCCTACAATGCGTCTTATCATCAAACCATAGGAATGTCACCATTCAAAGCACTCTATGGGGGCAAGAATGCTTGTCTCCTCTAAATTTCTCCGATCCAACCATAAGAGTTGAGGCATCCAGGAAAATGCTCGAAGAAATGGAGGAACAAACCAAGGCAATCCAAAAGGATATTAAAGCTGCCCAAGATCGAGAAAATTTCCTACTCAAGGAGTCCTTGAATTACAGCCCAGTAGCATCATAGATTCTAGGGAAAGGCAACTCCGAAATAGAACTCTCGTAGAACATCTAGTACAGTGGAAGGATCACCCTGAAGAGGATGCAACTTGGGAAGATGAAGCTACACTCTTAAAGGATTATCCCGAATTCATAACGAGATGAGGACATCTCAATTTCTTTAAGAGGGGAAGGATGTAACATACCCATCTTCACTAATAAAGAAATGTCCATGTAATAGATAAATTTATGATCAATTGCCCTATGGGTGATTTGATGTTTAGAAGATCACGCTCCCCTGCGGGATAGAACTAGGTCTTACCTATGAATCGTATCCTTGAATCTCTACATGGTCAAGGTGTCGATGAATAGGAAATTGTCTCCAAGTTAAGACTTAGTGGACTATCTTAAGTGTTTCTCCCATTTTAGAAGGGAGGAACCTTACAGAAGCCCTCAGTATGTAAAGTGTTATGTAGGGTATATCTAGTGTGCGGTAACATTATAAGCTAGAAGGCTATTGTATAATTGCTTAATACTAGTCTTGTAGAGAAAAAATACATTTTTGTAGCTTTGAGAGACTTTTGAAAATATTTTTTTTCTTCTCACCTATAACCTAGAAATAAAATGGTTTTAGGGAAATATGCCATTGACATTATCTATGCTTATATTGCCGTCTCTTGGGGTCATTTGGCTAAATTGCTCAATTTTTTTATAAATTAACTAGAAAACATCTCAAACAAATTTTTAATAAATCAACTAGAAAACACCTCAAACAAATTTTAAGCACATCAAAAATGCTATGAAGAATCCAACCATATGCACGCAATATACTTGTATAATTGTTTAGTGATGTTTACATAAAAACTGGCAAGTTTTTCAACCTCGCAAGTTGCATTACATGATGTTGTTTTTGGTGATTTTACCATTTTTTTGAAAAGTAAATTTTCCCTTTTGGAAAAATTTTTAGCAAAAAAAAACTTAATTTTTTCTATGTATTCTAAAAATAAAACCTAAGAAGTTTTGTCAGGTTTTACAATCATGTAAGCAAGTTATGTAACAATTGCATAACTTTAGTGGGAGGCTAGAAAGATTTAGCTCAAGAGTCAAACATTCTAAGTAATTATGTACATTAGGAAATTTTTAGCCCAAGACAAGAAACTTCTAAGCACTGATGCAAGTTGGAAAGTTCTAGATCAAGAGCCAAAACTTCTAGGAGCTAGCAAATAGAAGTTGGAAATTTAGTCTCTTGAAACAATACTCTTCACTTAAAAGAACCAAGACTCTCAGGTTTTAGATCAAGAGCTAGAATTTCTATTGAATGATGTGTGAGATTTGAAAGGTATTCCAATAGATCCACAACTACTAGATGTAGGCTAGAAAGTTCTAGCTCAAGAGCCAAAACTTCTACAAAGTGATGTAGGAGGTTGGAAATATTTAGCTTAGGAGCCAAAATTTTAAGGAAATGATGCAGGTTGAAAAGTCTTTACTCAATCAAGAGGTAAATTTTCTAGGAGTTAGCATAGAAAATATGGAAGCTTTGGCTCTTGAGTCAAAACTCATCGAAACCACATAAAGGATCCAAGACTATCGAGCAATATTGCATGTGGTAAGTCTTGGTGGACATTCAAAAGATTTGACTTAAGAGACAAAACTTCTAGCCAATGATTTAGGCTATAAAAATTTTTACTTGAGAGAAAACTTCTAGGAAGTGATGTAGGTTGGAAAGTTTTAGCTCAAGAGCCAAGGAATCTATGAGTTGGCATAGAAGCTAAATGATTTGGCTCTTGAGCCAAAACTCTTAGAAACGAGTAACAAGAGCCATGACTTCTAAGGAACAAAACATGCGCTAAGTTTTGGCTTAAGAGCCATGACTTCTAAGGAATCTATGAGTTGGCATAGAAGCTAAATGATTTGGCTCTTGAGCCAAAACTCTTAAAAACGAGTAACAAGAGCCATGACTTCTAAGGAACAATGCATGTGCTAAGTTTTGGCTTAAGAGCTAAAACTTTTAGTCAATGATGTAGTAGGTCGAAAATATTTAGCTTAAGAGCCAAAACTCTTAGGTCATGATGAAGGAAAAAAAACTTTTTTCATAGCTAATACCTCTAGGGGTTCATCATGAGGGTCTACTGTTTGTTGTGTGGGGGTTTACAATCTTGACAAAATGTTATACAAAACAACCAAGATTTTGTGCACTTGATTTTGAATAAGATAGGCCTAGAAAATAAGACTAAGAAAACTACAAACTTTGCACAAAAGGATTGATAAGAAAAAGAAGAAGAAATAATGACTATGCACTATTATGCTATGATATAATGTTTTAGGATTGAAAATTGCATATGCGAGTGCCCCAAATGAGAAACATACTCGAATTTGCTAATCTAGGCATTAATTTTGTTTAGTTTCTGTAAATTAGCAACTACTACATATCAAGGCTAGAAAGCTCTACACAATGTATGAAAAGATGCAGGGGGGAAGAGAGCTTGAGCTCTTGCAAGCACATACACACACTCACAAAACCCTAATAGAGAACACACAAGGTGAGAGACTGAAAATCTTCTTCTTCTCTACTCAACACTCAACACACCATATACAAGAATAAGAGTACACACAATATGAAAGGTACTCAACCAATACATACACGGGTTCTCTATAGTGTGAACCCGACTAAATGAGCTGGCGCTATAACTATGCCAGTCTCTAGAATGGCTGTCACACAGCCTATCATCCCACTGGCCGCATATCACCCAAGATCTCACCAACCATGCCAGTGGTGTAAGTGTGGGGCCTATCCCCTAGGCGGGTCATCAGCAGTGGCCACCGCCTCACTAGATGAGCTCGATATCTCAACACTCCCCCTCGAGCTCAACTCCATCGCATGTACACCAAGCGAAGCCCTGAATCTACGGAGCTTCTCTGTACCCAATGCTTTGGTGAAGATGTCAGCTACCTGATCCTCTGTGCTGACATAAACAAGGTTAAGGTCTCCTGCCAAGACCCTCTCTCTGACGAAGTGGTAGTGGACCTCTATGTGCTTCGTACGAGCATGAAAGACTGGGTTCCTGGCCAACTGTATACTGCTAATTGCTAATGTTGTCACAGAAAATGACAACCTGTCTATCCACTGATAGACCCAAATCTGCAAGTAGCTTTCTCAACCAAGCTACCTCACATGCTGCCATAGCAGCTCCTCTGTACTCGATAGAGCAACCGTAGGCTGCTTCTTGCTGCTCCAAGTCACAGCAGCACTCCCCAAAGAAAACATGAATCCATTGGTAGATCTTCTATCTGAGATACTACCAGCCCAATCAGCATCTGTGTATCCATGTACACATATCTCTGTCTCAGTCTCATAGAATAGTCCACAATGCAGAGTAGACTTCACATACCTCAGTATGCGTCTCACTGCATCCAAATGCGGTTTCCGTGGAACCTGCATAAACTGACTCACCAATCCAACAGCATAGCTCAAATCTGGTCTGGTGATCGTCATGTAGATCAAACTTCCTACTATGCTTCTGTACATAGTAGGATCCTCCAAGATCTCTCCTGAATCTGCACTCAACTTGCCATTCTGATCCAATGGCACAGAAATAGGCTTACAGCCTGTCATACCATACTTGGACAACATGTCCAAGCCATACTATCTCTGCAGTAATCCAATACCATGTGGTGACCTAATCACCTCAATGCCCAAGAAATATCTGAGCTCCCCCAGATCCTTCATCTCGAACTTCTGTCTAAGCAAGATCTTTACATCAAAGATCTCTGCATCATGGTCCCCCATAATGATCAAGTCATCTACATAGATGACAACAAGCACAACTCCTCTATCACCATGTCTCACATACAATGAGAAATCTGCATTGGCTACATGAAAGCCAATAATGACAAGATATTCAGAAATCTTGTCAGACCATGCTCTTGGTGCTTGCTTTAAGCCATACAAGGCTTTCTTCAACCTGCACACATGCTCGGGGTGACCCACATCCTCATGACCAGGTGGCTGCAACATATACACCTCTTCTTCCAAATCTCCATGCAAGAATGCATTCTTTACATCCATCTGATGTAAAGACCATTTCTTTGACGCAGCCACTGCTATCACAACTCTCACGGTTGCCATCTTGGCAACTGGGCTGAAAGTTTCCTCATAATCAATCCCATATGTCTGCGCACATCCTTTGGCTACCAATCTAGCCTTGTACCTGTTTATGCTTCCATCACTGTTATGTTTAACTTTGTACACCCACTTGCATCCAATGGCTTTCTTGCCTTCAGGCAATTGCACTAAATCCCAAGTTTCATTTCCATATAGTGCATCCATCTCCTCATCCATAGCTTTCTCCCAACACACATTTCCAACAGCATCATCAATGCATGTGGGCTCTACAACCTGCACAACCTTTGCCATATATGCATAGTGATGTGCCACATAACCATCATATGTAAATCTCTGCACAGGGTTCTTCACTCTCCCTGATCTTCGCAGCTTTTCATTCATGGCTTCCATAGCCTTCTTTACACCAGGTGTTCTCATAGCTGGGATCCCAAGCTCCTCATCAAGGCTCATATCTGAGCCACTAGACTCTCCATCAACATGAGAATGCCCTGCAGAAATGTCAGGCATACCAAGGGGCTCAACCACTTTCTCTTTTCCTTTACGTGATGTACTAATCACATTTGCAGGGCTAGTATTATGACACAGCCTGCCACTCCATGGTCTATCAACAGACCCACTAGATGAGGACTCTCCTGGTCCACTCAAAGACTGTGATTTTGCTGACCTGCATTATGTGCAACCACACTTCCACTCAAATCAGCCCCAACAGTTTCTTTTTCAGCAGCATACCAGCTCCTCATCTCATCAAACACAACATCCCTGCTTACCCTCAGCTCACGTGTAGCAGGGTTATAACACCTGTATCCCTTTTGCTCAAGGGAATATCCAATAAACACACATTTTCAGCTTTCGGGTCCAGCTTAGTTCTCAGCTCATCTGGCACATGCACATATGCAATGCATCCAAAGACTTTCAGATGAGACAAATCTGGTTTTTTGCCAGTAAACCTCTCCTTTGGAGTTACATCTTGTATGGCTGCAGTTGGAGTCCTGTTCATGATATATACTGCTGTAGAAACAGCCTCAGCCCAATAGCAATGCGGCATATTCTTCTCTTCCATCAATGCTCGCGCAATCTCAGCAATGTGCCTGTTTTTCCGCTCAGCAACTCCATTTTGCTGCGGAGTGTATCTGCATGTGAACTGTCTCCGAATACCATTCTTCTTCAAAAATTCAGAGAACTCATTGGAGAAGTATTCTCCCCCTCCATCTGACCTTAGGCACTTTACATATTTCCCTGTTTGCTTTTCAACCAAAACTCTGAAATTCTGAAAGTGAGTGAACACCTCACTCTTCTCCTTCATGAAATATACCCACACTTTCCTTGTGTGGTCATCAATAAAAGTGACATAGTACCTGCAGCCTCCCATAGACACGGTCTTCGTAGGACCCCATACATCTGAATGCACAACATCTAGTGCATTTCTGCTCACATATCTGTTACGTGGAAACACATGCTTTGTTTGCTTCCCAAATTGGCATGCTTCACATATTTTCTGCATACCTTCCATTTAAATTTTGGCAGCCCTGTCACAATTCCTTTTGTGAGATCCCTGTTCCCACCGAGCAACGGATTCGGGGTACTAGCAGCGGAAGTAGCACTTCTCGCGCGGGACAGGGGTCCCACACTCGGGGCCTCGCCCACGGATATCCGGACAAGAGACTAATCCGTTGGTTTGTCCAAAACCGAAACCGGAAAAACTTCCTTTACCCGGAAAGCATGGGCGATTCCACCAGGATAACTCTTTACTCTAACGTAGTCAAGATCATTACGGATCAACTGATCTGACTGCACCTTTAATGGTACTTGGTCAAATCAAGGAAGAAACTTGCACTTGGATCATTGGGATCAACGCTTTTTTCCCCATCAAGAGAGGCACAGCCGTTGATTCCTATCCATAGAACAATTTCTATCCGGGATTTACTTCATCTATCGTAATAATAGAAATTAAATCTCGATTTACGGATCCATCAGTCCAGCCTAACCCCATCCGATCCCATGGGTTAGCCAACCGCCCAACCACTGTAGTGATGGGATCCAATTTGGAATTTGGTTAGGTTTTGTCCCGGGTACCAAGGAAAAGAGTTCCAAGGCCCCCTAGCCGGAAGTTCATGCAAACATAAAACTAGCCACACCACTTACACACCCAATATGAAATTGCCTTTTTCTTAGCATCAGCTAACTTTAAAACAATCCTTTAATGAAACCATAGTACCACTGATCACAATCTTCCAATTTATCCGGTTGATTCATAATTTCCCATCATTCCTTCATCAGAGTATCTATGGCATCATTGGCAACTAGAACGCTCACCACCTGTCCACACAGGGGCCTTTTCAATAGTTCCTAGCCCATAATACTCGGCAATATAATCACTTATAAAAATCAAGATGGACTCTCGTTGAAGATCAGCAAGATCAACCAACAGATCCATATAAAGAGCCATGGACTCATCCATTGAAGACCAGCAAGGTCAATCAACCAGATCCATGCCCGGTTTCACAAAACAACTCTTACTCCTTGTTCCAATATCTTCCTCGATGCACGCGTGGGTATCCTGGGCGACCCAGAGCCCGAGCACCGTATGGTCAGCACCCTCTAGGATCCTTCGCAGGTGACCTAGCGCTTCACTCATAGGCCGCTTCCTTGGTCCCTCATCCACCGTACCGGAAGCTCACCATTTAAATCGAACCGAGGCTGGTCAAGACCTCGGTCGACCTTGCTACGCGAGACGTCCTCCATTGACTCTCCGTCAGCAGTTGCAACTTTAACAGTTAGGTCTTCATGACCTTAATCCACAAGATGGTCAAAATGCTTCCCCAGCATTCTTGACATAAAACAGTCATTTACAAACAGTCACAAAATACAGTTTCTAAATCAAACTCTCGTCTTTCCACATTATCCCTCCTTAGTCCACATTACTTATTCCACATTCCATTCAATGTGTACTCATTCTCATCCATTTCCCCATCTCGACGACACATTAATTCACATTCACATTCATACATCCACATTTACATGGATACATCCATTTTCATATCCTCATTTATACATCCACATCCCATATCCACATTCATACATACACATCCATATCCACATCCATACATCCACATTCACATCCACATTCACATTCACATCCTCATTTATACATCCACATCCACATCCATATTCACATCCATACATCCACATCTACATGCATACCTCCATTTTCACATCCTCATTTATACATCCACATCCCTTATCTACATTCATACATACACATCCATATCCACATCCACATTCATATTCACATCCATATATCCACATCTATATGCATACATCCATATATCCACATCTATATGTATACATCCATTATCACGTCCTCATTCATACATCCACATCCAAATACATACATACATCCACATCTACATACATACATACATCCACATCCACATTCCCATTCACATCTATACATCCACATACATACATACATCCACATCCACATTCCCATTCACATCTATACATCCACATCTACATCCACATTCATATACATCCACATCCACATTCCCATTCACATCTATACATTCACATCTACATCCACATACATACATACATCCACATCCACATTCCCATTCACATCTATACATCCACATCTACATCCACATTCACATCTATGCATATACATCTTCATGCATACATCCATTTTCACATTCATACATCCACTTTCACATTCATACATCCATACTCCCATCTCCACATCCACACATCCACATACATACATCCATTTCCACATTCCCATTCATGTAACCCCATATGTCTTCACATCTAATCTTTTACATCACATCCATTCTCGCCCTATCACAACCCATATACATCCTATTCTATCACATACACTTCTTACCTCATCCCATACACATCTTATCACATCCTATCACTTTCCATACGCATCTTATCAATTCTTATCACATCTCATACACCTCTTATCACATCTTATCACATTTCATATCTTTTTTTTAAAAAAGAGAATTCTTATATTTGATATAAGATTTCTCTACACATTTATTTATACATAAATTCCATTTAAGGAGACTAACACTTTCGAATTTAAAATCAATCTTTTATGCATCTTCTTATGCATAAATTCAGTTTGGTAGGAAATTACACTTTTAGAATAAAAGAATTTCTCTTATGCATCTAAGTTAAGCATAAAATCCATTTATGAGAAAAATCACACTTTTAGTATAAAAAGAATATCTTTTATGCATACCTATATGCATGAAATCCAATATGATAAAAGTAACACTCTTACAATAAAATATTCAACTTTTATGCATACCTCTATGCATGAAATTCAATTATGATATAAGTCACACTTTTATAATAAAATAATCAACTCTTATGCATACTTCTATGCATGAAATTTAAAAATGATAAAAGTAACACTTTTGATATAAAAATTTATCATTATGCATACTCTTATGCATGAAAATAGAAATGATAAAAGTAACACTTTTGATATAAAAATTTATCATTATGCATATTCTTATGCATGAAAATAGAAATGATAAAAGTAACACTTTGGATATAAAAATTTATCATTATGCATATTCCTATGCATGAAAATAAAAATGATAAAAGTAACACTTTTGATATAAAAATTTATCATTATGCATATTCCTATGCATGAAAATAAAAATGATAAAAGTAACACTTTTGATATAAAAATTTATCATTATGCATATTCCTATGCATGAAAATAAAAATGATAAAAGTAACACTTTTGATATAAAAATTTATCATTATGCATATTCCTATGCATGAAAATAAAAATGATAAAAGTAACACTTTTGATATAAAAATTTATCATTATGCATATTCCTATGCATGAAAATAGAAATGATAAAAGTAACACTTTTGATATAAAAATTTATCATTATGCATACTCTTATGCATGAAATAAAAATGGTAAAAATAACACTTTTGATATAAAAATTTATCCATTATGCATACTTCTATGCATGAAATAAAAATGGTAAAAATAACACTTTTGATATAAAAACTTATCCTTTATGCATGATATTAAAATTCAATTTCTCCATGATTGTAATGAAATTCTTTCAATTAATCTAGGATGATAATTCCTAGAATATGGTAGGAAGTCCTCTTTTTATGCTTTGAATGAGATTATTTTATGCATAATTTTTATAAAAATTTTGCCATAGCTCCGCTACTATGACTGATAAATCTCAATTTTTCTAAGGGATAATGCTTATCATTAAGGAAATAATTAAAATAATCTCTAATTGGATTATTAATCCATAATGGATTGAATCATTAATCTACATAAACTAAAAGCATAGAAAAAAAAGCCATTAATTTGGCCTCAAGCATAGCTTAATCTTGGGTTAAGAAAAAGATTTATGAAAAGCTTCATGTGGATTGAGAATGGGTCATGAGTATGACCATTTCTTGAGTGAGAGAGAGAAATTACATAAAAACCATTAGAATTTAAACATAAATAAAAATTAACTTCAATAGCATTTATTAAATTATGTAACTCTTCACTACTATTCACCAATTAACTTTAATAGCATTTAAAAAACCATACCAATTAAGCTTCTCAAGCTTGAGAGGGGTTGAGAAGAGAGAAACATTGAGAAATTATAGAAAAGAGCAATATTCACTAATTACCTTACAAATTGCTTGATTCTTTGTTCACGGTAGAGGCCCCCAACCAATCAATTGGTTAAGTATGTTGATGGAGCCACTAATGGGGATTGAAGAAAGAGGGAAGCTCCAAAAACTAGTGAATTATTAAATGAATTCACAGTTCTTGGCTTAGGTGGAGTAGAGTAACGATGCATAAACACTATCTATTTTTCAACAAGAGGGAGGCTTCTATTTATAGGAAAAATTGAGCTCCTAACCAAACAAACTGATTCTAGAATTTTCTAAATCAGTTTGGTCAATATTTGACCATTTTTAGGTCAGTTAAGCTAACTTTTTGGAACTAGACTTAAATGAGGAGAGAGGAGAGATGAAATATCTCAATTTTTATGAGTTTAAAACTCATTCAAGCATGTGAAATATGCACCTCCTTTAAAGAACTCTCTTTCCTTACATAAGTGTCATAATGGAATCATTTTAATATTGCTCATAGTTTTTTACTAATAAACCTTGTACATTTTCAACTCTTCATCTTATGTGAAATATGCACATCCTTTAAAGAACTCCCCTTCCTTACATATGTGTCATAATGGAATCATTTTAATATTGCTCATAGTTTTTTACTAATAAACCTTGTACATTTTCAACTCTTCATCTTATGTGAGCATTTAAGGGACTCTCCTTCCTTACATATGTGTTATAATAAAATCATTATTCCCAAAATATCTCATATTTTTAATATTGCTCATAGTTTTTTACTAATAAACCTTGTACATTTTCAACTCTTCACCTTATGTGAGCATTTACTCATTTTTGGGTATCTTCTTTTTTACAAATTGGATTTATCTACTCCCTACACATGGATTGATGCTATTGGCCCATAGGAACCTTAATTGGACCATAGTCTAAAGATTTCTGAAAATCTAGACCCTTAGACTAAGGTTCTTTATACCTATTTCCAATTAATTCCAATTGCACATTGGAAAATTCTTTTTGAATTTCTGTTTCAGGGGAACTCATCTGAATTATAAGAGATATTTTTCTATCCAAAAATATTCAAAATCTGAATATTCTCTCTCTAGAATATTTTCTCTCTCTAGGCTAAAATAGTTAGAAACAAGGTCTTTATATTTCTGAAGAGGGGTTGATTACAGGGGAAGATACTAGACATCAAAAAGGGGTTGGGAGAGGAATCTTACATTCTACCCCACTTAAAAAACGCGAGATGCCCTCATCTCGCAAACTAGGGGTAATTTCGCAAGATGCACAAGTATGAGACTGAGAGAAATTTTTTTTAATTAAGATTAACCACCAATTAAAAAAAAGTCTCAAGAGAGCAAGATTCAAGATAAGAACAAGATTTAAACTTTATTCATTCTCGGAACTTATACAGTAAAGATAGAAGAACTCTTTACACTTCCATAAGTCCGTCCATCATATGGTCACAAAAGCAGTCCTCACAAGCTGCACAAGTATAGGGTAACTCATCTATGGGAATGATTCTGCTAGTTATTGCCGCACCTATCTCAGTGGTATGAGGCGATCTAACAAAAGGACCTCTGAGAGGCAAGCCAAAAACGGGATAAAGACATATCTTCTCATGAGGAAGAAAACACGCCAGTAAGAAGACCCGCTCAGAAAACCCAAGATGCCTTGATCTCATGACGCAGTAGTACCGGGGACCCAATCCCAAAGCTTCAATAGCCATGGCCAAGCGGACATTATTACAAAAATGTTGCTGACCCCAGGGTGTTACCCTAGTTATGTCTTGATAGGTCCGCCATTTGGTTTGTGCTACAGAAGTTCCCAAGTGAGGGAAAAGTGAGCGCTCATACTGCTCTATAAAATCCTTCTTCACAGACTCACTTGCGTCTTGAAGGTGAGGAATCATTATGGATAAAACTAGTTCTTGTTGCCAAGCCATGAAGGAGATTAAGAAAGAAAGGAGATCGATGGAAGTAAGATTACTGTGAGCGACAAGTAAAAGTTACGACTTATATAAAGGAAGGAGCTAGCGTAACTTAGAAGCCAACGGTAACTTGCCACTGAAGTTTTACCGTCTTTCCATGATTTGGGTTTGGCACGTTTTTCTATAGAAGGCATTCAAAACTTTGAGATGAGGAGATAAAAGAAGTTCGTAAGCTAAATCACCTACTTTCTTTGGTCCACAATATCTGGGAGATAACTTCTTATACTTCCCAAGAGATAAAGAACTTCTTTTGGGCCGTACTCGAGACCAAAACCTTGATATCCAAAACATCGATTCTCACTTCTGAACTCGTTGTTCTGAATCCTTAAAACAGGTGGGACTCTTGAGAAGTATTCAGGAAAAAGGTTCTTCCTTTTTTAAACAGAATCTTTCTTTTATTTTAGAGAGAGAATAATTATAAGATCAGAAAGGGAGATTCTTACTCCTGTATACCTCTAAGGCTGGGGGAGAATCTTACATTCTACCCCACTTGAAAAGAGCAAGATGTCCTCATCTCGCAAAGTAGAGGACAACTCTTTTTCTTAAGATCCAATTTTATTCTGGGTTCCTTATATTCTGGTCAACCCAACAGAAGACTGGGATAATTATCCCTTAAATAGAACTCATCATTAAATAACAAATCATTTAAATCATATCATTCATAACTTTAACACGATAATGGTCCATTAGACCGAAAAATTTCCTTCTGAACATTCCTCTACGGAAATTTCAGTTTAGCTAGATCTCAATTTGTCATCCCTTAACTTGATCTACCGGTCAAGTGTTAACAGTAGCAATCTGACAGCACAATCCACTAATCTCATAGTGATTTGTTGAAATCATTATCATCATTCCAGTTATGAATATCATCACTGGGAGTCGTCCCATTAATCCTCATTGTGGTTTTGTTCGGATTTTTATATTTCAACTAATTTCAGAAATCATCATTTTTCAATCAGAATTTTCAATCAGAATTTTCAATCAGAATCCAATTCAATTCATCAATTCTCAAACAAAATTAAAAATCATATTAACCACATTCGAATTCATCATTTGGATAGCATTAACGCTTATAATTTCAAGTCTTAGATTTACTCGTATATACTGTCAGTAAAGAGCTGCAGTAGACTCTCGGTATATACGGGTAGTCACGGCCCTTGGAATTATAAGGTAAATACCATCATGTCTAGGCCTCAAGCAAGTCACGAATTCTATATAATTGCGGTACTTCCATCTGAAGACCCAATTACCAAATTACGAATTTCAGTTTGAATATCAAATTGTATGAATTATATCACACAATTACAACCTTTTTGATTCTTGAAAATTTTTTGATATATTTGGCTTCTCGGTTGATCCTCATTTAACCAAAATGCTCTGATACCAACTGTGAGATCCCTGTTCCCACCGAGCAACGGATTCGGGGTACTAGCAGCGGAAGTAGCACTTCTCGCGCGGGACAGGGGTCCCACACTCAAGGCCTCGCCCACGGATATCCGGACAAGAGACTAATCCGTTGGTTTGTCCAAAACCGAAACCGGAAAAACTTCCTTTACCCGGAAAGCATGGGCGATTCCACCAGGATAACTCTTTACTCTAACGTAGTCAAGATCATTACGGATCAACTGATCTGACTGCACCTTTAATGGTACTTGGTCAAATCAAGGAAGAAACTTGCACTTGGATCATTGGGATCAACGCTTTTTTTCCCATCAAGAGAGGCACAGCCGTTGATTCCTATCCATAGAACAATTTCTATCCGGGATTTACTTCATCTATCGTAATAATAGAAATTAAATCTCGATTTACGGATCCATCAGTCCAGCCTAACCCCATCCGATCCCATGGGTTAGCCAACCGCCCAACCACTGTAGTGATGGGATCCAATTTGGAATTTGGTTAGGTTTTGTCCCGGGTACCAAGGAAAAGAGTTCCAAGGCCCCCTAGCCGGAAGTTCATGCAAACATAAAACTAGCCACACCACTTACACACCCAATATGAAATTGCCTTTTTCTTAGCATCAGCTAACTTTAAAACAATCCTTTAATGAAACCATAGTACCACTGATCACAATCTTCCAATTTATCCGGTTGATTCATAATTTCCCATCATTCCTTCATCAGAGTATCTATGGCATCATTGGCAACTAGAACGCTCACCACCTGTCCACACAGGGGCCTTTTCAATAGTTCCTAGCCCATAATACTCGGCAATATAATCACTTATAAAAATCAAGATGGACTCTCGTTGAAGATCAGCAAGATCAACCAACAGATCCATATAAAGAGCCATGGACTCATCCATTGAAGACCAGCAAGGTCAATCAACCAGATCCATGCCCGGTTTCACAAAACAACTCTTACTCCTTGTTCCAATATCTTCCTCGATGCACGCGTGGGTATCCTGGGCGACCCAGAGCCCGAGCACCGTATGGTCAGCACCCTCTAGGATCCTTCGCAGGTGACCTAGCGCTTCACTCATAGGCCGCTTCCTTGGTCCCTCATCCACCGTACCAGAAGCTCACCATTTAAATCGAACCGAGGCTGGTCAAGACCTCGGTCGACCTTGCTACGCGAGACGTCCTCCATTGACTCTCCGTCAGCAGTTGCAACTTTAACAGTTAGGTCTTCATGACCTTAATCCACAAGATGGTCAAAATGCTTCCCCAGCATTCTTGACATAAAACAGTCATTTACAAACAGTCACAAAATACAGTTTCTAAATCAAACTCTCGTCTTTCCACATTATCCCTCCTTAGTCCACATTACTTATTCCACATTCCATTCAATGTGTACTCATTCTCATCCATTTCCCCATCTCGACGACACATTAATTCACATTCACATTCATACAACCACATTTACATGGATACATCCATTTTCATATCCTCATTTATACATCCACATCCCATATCCACATTCATACATACACATCCATATCCACATCCATACATCCACATTCACATCCACATTCACATTCACATCCTCATTTATACATCCACATCCACATCCATATTCACATCCATACATCCACATCTACATGCATACCTCCATTTTCACATCCTCATTTATACATCCACATCCCTTATCTACATTCATACATACACATCCATATCCACATCCATACATCCACATCCACATTCATATTCACATCCATATATCCACATCTATATGCATACATCCATATATCCACATCTATATGTATACATCCACATCCACATACATACATACATCCACATCTACATACATACATACATCCACATCCACATTCCCATTCACATCTATACATCCATATCTACATCCACATACATACATACATCCACATCCACATTCCCATTCACATCTATACATCCACATCTACATCCACATTCATATACATCCACATCCACATTCCCATTCACATCTATACATTCACATCTACATCCACATACATACATACATCCACATCCACATTCCCATTCACATCTATACATCCACATCTACATCCACATTCCCATCTATGCATATACATCTTCCCATTCACATCTATACATTCACATCTACATCCACATACATACATACATCCACATCCACATTCCCATTCACATCTATACATTCACATCTACATCCACATACATACATACATCCACATCCACATTCCCATTCACATCTATACATCCACATCCACATTCCCATTCACATCTATACATTCACATCTACATCCACATACATACATACATCCACATCCACATTCCCATTCACATCTATACATCCACATCTACATCCACATTCACATCTATGCATATACATCTTCATGCATACATCCATTTTCACATTCATACATCCACTTTCACATTCATACATCCATACTCCCATCTCCACATCCACACATCCACATACATACATCCATTTTCACATTCCCATTCATGTAACCCCATATGTCTTCACATCTAATCTTTTACATCACATCCATTCTCGCCCTATCACAACCCATATACATCCTATTCTATCACATACACTTCTTACCTCATCCCATACACATCTTATCACATCCTATCACTTTCCATACGCATCTTATCAATTCTTATCACATCTCATACACCTCTTATCACATCTTATCACATTTCATATCTTTTTTAAAAAAAAGAGAATTCTTATATTTGATATAAGATTTCTCTACACATTTATTTATACATAAATTCCATTTAAGGAGACTAACACTTTCGAATTTAAAATCAATCTTTTATGCATCTTCTTATGCATAAATTCAGTTTGGTAGGAAATTACACTTTTAGAATAAAAGAATTTCTCTTATGCATCTAAGTTAAGCATAAAATCCATTTATGAGAAAAATCACACTTTTAGTATAAAAAGAATATCTTTTATGCATACCTATATGCATGAAATCCAATATGATAAAAGTAATACTCTTACAATAAAATATTCAACTTTTATGCATACCTCTATGCATGAAATTCAATTATGATATAAGTCACACTTTTATAATAAAATAATCAACTCTTATGCATACTTCTATGCATGAAATTTAAAAATGATAAAAGTAACACTTTTGATATAAAAATTTATCATTATGCATACTCTTATGCATGAAAATAGAAATGATAAAAGTAACACTTTTGATATAAAAATTTATCATTATGCATATTCTTATGCATGAAAATAGAAATGATAAAAGTAACACTTTGGATATAAAAATTTATCATTATGCATATTCCTATGCATGAAAATAAAAATGATAAAAGTAACACTTTTGATATAAAAATTTATCATTATGTATATTCCTATGCATGAAAATAAAAATGATAAAAGTAACACTTTTGATATAAAAATTTATCATTATGCATATTCCTATGCATAAAAATAAAAATGATAAAAGTAACACTTTTGATATAAAAATTTATCATTATGCATATTCCTATGCATGAAAATAAAAATGATAAAAGTAACACTTTTGATATAAAAATTTATCATTATGCATATTCCTATGCATGAAAATAGAAATGATAAAAGTAACACTTTTGATATAAAAATTTATCATTATGCATACTCTTATGCATGAAATAAAAATGGTAAAAATAACACTTTTGATATAAAAATTTATCCATTATGCATACTTCTATGCATGAAATAAAAATGGTAAAAATAACACTTTTGATATAAAAACTTATCCTTTATGCATGATATTAAAATTCAATTTCTCCATGATTGTAATGAAATTCTTTCAATTAATCTAGGATGATAATTCCTAGAATATGGTAGGAAGTCCTCTTTTTATGCTTTGAATGAGATTATTTTATGCATAATTTTTATAAAAATTTTGCCATAGCTCCGCTACTATGACTGATAAATCTCAATTTTTCTAAGGGATAATGCTTATCATTAAGGAAATAATTAAAATAATCGCTAATTGGATTATTAATCCATAATGGATTGAATCATTAATCTACATAAACTAAAAGCATAGAAAAAAAGCCATTAATTTGGCCTCAAGCATAGCTTAATCTTGGGTTAAGGAAAAGATTTATGAAAAGCTTCATGTGGATTGAGAATGGGTCATGAGTATGACCAATTCTTGAGTGAGAGAGAGAAATTACATAAAAACCATTAGAATTTAAACATAAATAAAAATTAACTTCAATAGCATTTATTAAATTATGTAACTCTTCACTACTATTCACCAATTAACTTTAATAGCATTTAAAAAACCATACCAATTAAGCTTCTCAAGCTTGAGAGGGGTTGAGAAGAGAGAAACATTGAGAAATTATAGAAAAGAGCAATATTCACTAATTACCTTACAAATTGCTTGATTCTTTGTTCACGGTAGAGGCCCCCAACCAATCAATTGGTTAAGTATGTTGATGGAGCCACTAATGGGGATTGAAGAAAGAGGGAAGCTCCAAAAACTAGTGAATTATTAAATGAATTCACAGATCTTGGCTTAGGTGGAGTAGAGTAACGATGCATAAACACTATCTATTTTTCAACAAGGGGGAGGCTTCTATTTATAGGAAAAATTGAGCTCCTAACCAAACAAACTGATTCTAGAATTTTCTAAATCAGTTTGGTCAATATTTGACCATTTTTAGGTCAGTTAAGCTAACTTTTTGGAACTAGACTTAAATGAGGAGAGAGGAGAGATGAAATATCTCAATTTTTATGAGTTTAAAACTCATTCAAGCATGTGAAATATGCACCTCCTTTAAAGAACTCTCTTTCCTTACATAAGTGTCATAATGGAATCATTTTAATATTGCTCATAGTTTTTTACTAATAAACCTTGTACATTTTCAACTCTTCATCTTATGTGAAATATGCACATCCTTTAAAGAACTCCCCTTCCTTACATATGTGTCATAATGGAATCATTTTAATATTGCTCATAGTTTTTTACTAATAAACCTTGTACATTTTCAACTCTTCATCTTATGTGAGCATTTAAGGGACTCTCCTTCCTTACATATGTGTCATAATAAAATCATTATTCCCAAAATATCTCATATTTTTAATATTGCTCATAGTTTTTTACTAATAAACCTTGTACATTTTCAACTCTTCACCTTATGTGAGCATTTACTCATTTTTGGGTATCTTCTTTTTTACAAATTGGATTTATCTACTCCCTACACATGGATTGATGCTATTGGCCCATAGGAACCTTAATTGGACCATAGTCTAAAGATTTCTGAAAATCTAGACCCTTAGACTAAGGTTCTTTATACCTATTTCCAATTAATTCCAATTGCACATTGGAAAATTCTTTTTGAATTTCTGTTTCAGGGGAACTCATCTGAATTATAAGAGATATTTTTCTATCCAAAAATATTCAAAATCTGAATATTCTCTCTCTAGAATATTTTCTCTCTCTAGGCTAAAATAGTTAGAAACAAGGTCTTTATATTTCTGAAGAGGGGTTGATTACAGGGGAAGATACTAGACATCAAAAAGGGGTTGGGAGAGGAATCTTACACCTTTTGTCTGCATAGACTTCAATCTCTGCACATTTACATGTCCAATTCTTTTATGCCATATGTCTGTGTCTGCAACAACTCCTGAACCATTTGCAAACATCGCAGCACTCATTTCAGGCATGTCTACATCCAACGTAAACATTCTGCCCACTCTGTTGCCTTTTGCAACCTGTCTTTGAAGTCTTCGACATAACATCCATCAGGGTTGAACCGAACCTGCAAACCCTGCTCAATCATCTGGCCAACTGAAACCAGATTCTTTGTTATGTTTGGTACATGAAGTACATCTGCAAGGTACTTCACTTTGTTTGCCATCTTGCATAGACAATGGCACATCTCCAACGTGGGCAATTGGATGAGCAGTGTCATCCTCTGTTTCCACAAAACCTGGTCTTTCCGGGTTCTTCATCTCCTTGAACCACTCCCCATGACTCGTCATGTGGTTCGAAGCACCTGAATCCACATACCATACATTATCTTTTTGTGCTGCATCAACATTTTCAGACATGACATTCACAACATGCTGCATAACAAACAACCTTTCATTATCCTCATTATTTCTGCTTGAGGATGCATAGTTGTTTTGCTGCACTTTCCCATTTTGCATGTCAGCCTGCTTCTTATAACATTGTGACTGCACATGTCCAGGCTTACCACAATAATAGCATTCACGTGCATCATTATATTGCCTTTGCCAATTTCCACGGCCTCTTTGACTCCCCCTGCCTCTGAATTTACCTCTTCCACCTGCGTGTTGTTGTTGTTGTTGATTCTGGGACTGTTGTTGTTGCTGCTGCTCTGCTGGCCATAATTTTGATTACCTGTTCGGCCACCTCCTTGACCGCGTCCACGGCCTCCTCTACCTCGTCCTCTTCCTGAACTCGTGTAGAAGGCCTGTTGCTCTGAACTGTTTTTACTTTGTGAAGACTGTTGGTCTTCACCCAAGTTCTTCTCTTCGATAATCAGCATAGACACCAAATCTGTAAAGTTGGGAATGTTTTCCCGAGTCTGAATAGACGTCTTGAACGCCTTGTATTGTGGCCCGAGACCACGTAGACAGACTTCCACCTTGTCATCATCATCTACTGACACACCAATAGATGCAAGGGATTCCACAATACCCTTTATCTTCAGCGCATAGTCATTCACATACATGCTCTTTTTCTCCACAGTATGAAGTTCATTCTTCAACTGTATCTTACGTTGTCGTGCCACGGCACGTCTATGGTGTGAAACCATGCATGTGAGGCCATCAAATGCAAATCCAGATGCATGGGATTAAGTGCCTGTGTACATATGGGATGTATGGCGTGTGGAGGATTTTGCTTTTAAGGACATCGACAGCTTGATAAGGGTTGACGGTATTGGCTTGAGCTTGTTGCAGCCTGTCGGTGAGAGGTCAGATGCTGGAGAAGATGTCAGCTGCTTAGTCATCTTGAATTGTGTGCGTGTCCAAATGATGTGGGCACTGAAGGTTGTGTTTGAAGGTTGTGGAAGCAAGGGCAATAAAAGATAAAAAGGCCAGGTCGTTTGGAGCATTGGTGTGAAAAAGGCGTGAGTGTGGCCATCATTTAGGCTGTGAAGGGAAATAAAATAAAAAAAATATATATCTATTATGTGGCCACCCTATAATAGTCCACGTAGATGTTCTGGAGCGGGCCAGCATGATATTCTAGAGGGTGGCGAGCTGACGGCGGGAAGCCGACGGAGGGGGGAGCCCATGTGTGCTGGTGTGAAGGGAGAGGGACGCGGCAGGCAACCAGAGAAAAAGGAGGCAGCAGCTGCTGCAGAAAAGAAGAAGAGAGCCGCTTTGATCAGTGGGGACTGGGAAGCTGCAGCGAGGAGAGGATCATCTTGCTGGGAGGTGATAGAGAAGGGGAACTCTCTGCACAGCTGCAGGAATAAAGGAAAGGCCGCCTGATAGGCAAGGAGAGGGGGTTCATCATATAACCTTTGCCTCCAGATAATTATACGTGGAGGGATCTGTCAAAAAACTCTGTAAAGACAACTGCTGCTGGGAGGAGCCGCCTAGAAAAGGCGCTGCAGCAGATAGTGAGAAGGAACCGCCGGGTAGAAGACAGTGGAGGGGTCGCGTTAGCAGCGCCCACGTGAGACAGGAAAAAGGAAGGGTCGCCCCTGGTGAAGCAGCAAGTAGTAAAGGCAGCTAGGCCAGAGCAGCTGTGTGGCTGGTAATAGGGTTGGCCTACGTGTTGGTTCTCTGCTGCTGCTGCTGCAGACGCAGACTGAAGGGGTCCTATGAAGGCGGAAATTTCTTCCCTCTACTGTTCTTGCTTCTCTTCACGGGTGCTGCAGTGACAGGTTGCGTATTTGTGTACATTGGCCAAAACAAGTCCCAAGATCAGCTCTCAGCTACATTAGACTATGAGGTTCAACAATCAAAAGATGTGGTCATTCGACTGCAGAATACTTCCACAGTTCTTTCAAATGCCCAATCATTAGATGTTCTGAATTATGCTCTGCCGGCTTCTAAAAAGACACAGATCCAACTGTTGGACTCGCAACTGACAGAGTGCCGCGTGTCTTGTGAGTTTGTTGTTTTTTTTTTCTCATGGGTATTGTTGCATCATCAATCATGTTCTACACACATATAGCATATGTTCTGTGAGTATCTTGTATGATGATGAATCTTTGATGATGATCTATGGAAATGATGATGAGTGTTTCTTCTATGAGTTGTTGAAGACATTCCATTGAATGTATGCCTGAGTCAAGAGATTGTGATAATACCATGCTATACCTTGTTCCATGAGAAGCTGAGAAGACATTTAATGCTTGGAATTTTGGACGTAACTCTCACAGCCAGAAGCCCCGCGCTTTCCCAGCGACACCGCCCACGTCACGACAGCTTTGGTGAACCCGACGTGAAACCGCTGGGGTGAGAGTACGTAGAGATGGCTAGCAAAATGGAGCATTTATATGCAGAGATGAAAGAGCTTGAAGAGCGGTTCAGGAAGATTGAAGAAGAAAAGCAAATTCAGGAGGAAGCAGTGGAAAATGCTGTGCAATTGGTATATGACAGGGTCAATATATTTGATGGTTACGATCCAGAAAGCTATCTAAGGTGTTACGAGACAGAGATGAAGAATCAAAGGGTTCCAGAAAACATGATGATTGCATCTTTTGCATACCTTGTAAGTCCTGATTTAAAAGATGAAGTGCTGGAACTAGCAAAGTATCACTCCAAACGATGGAGTGATTTTGCAGATGCACTTATTTATGTGAGTTCCAGGTATAATGTGAGCTATGATAGTGTTCCAGCAACAATCCGAGTCAATTTAGAAGCTGTTGTTGATGCATGTCTTATAGAGGATAATCAATTGCTATTCAAGGCTGATACAGAGATTGTGGAGGCCGTTTATGCTAAATTGGGATTGCAAAAAGCCATTAGTGAGCAACAAGGCCTTCACAGTGCAAAAAGGGATGCTTTGCTACAGCCTCATAAAGATGCAATGGGTGAACTGTGCAAGTATAATTTGTTTTCTGAGGGTGCAGACATACAGGGTCCTATGATCATACCACATGATGTATGTATGCCTATGCTTGAGGAGACACTTGATTCAGAGAGCTTCAGGACAGGTGTTTCGAAGGGTATTCCTCAGGTGACCTATCATATGTGTGAAGAACAGCAGGAACCAATGCTTCTTGCTGAAAGCATGATTGCAGAGTTTGAAGATCTAAGACAAGAAGATGATGCTATCATTACTGCATTCTTATCTGGTTATGATGCTTATAAGCAGGATGATGTACATGAATATGCAGACGGGCCACAAGTATGTGTGATTGATTTAGAGGGGGTGAGTGATATGGGTGATTCCAACAGTGATGTTGTTTCTGAAGCTGGTTGCCAAGGTTCTTTGGATTTGGGTTATTCTGGAATGCTAACAGGGTGTTCCAACAATAAACAGGGTGATGCTATGTCATCAGTGTCAGGGTTACCTTGCAACCACAATTGTGAGCAACAATCTCGAGCTTGGAAGCCTGTTTATGATGATGATTTGGAGAGGAAAATTGAATCTGTCTTTTTGGATCATGCAGGGTTCAATGATATACAGATTCAAGGGTACTTGGGTGAGGGACCCATAATTCTAAGCCCATCTGCAGACATGTATCAAGAAATACTGGGAGATAACATGCATGATATGCAAAGTGTGGTCACAGAGCCTCATGAGGCTGCATATGAGCAACCAAATGGAAATAGCCATGGGGGTATGAATGTTCATGATAATCAACATGTGGGATTGCAAGATGATAATGGCTTCAATGTGATTGATCCTGGATTGGATGCTATCCTAGATGATGCATTGGATGATTTCATGGTATATGATAGATCCCCATCAGCTTTGGGCTCTTCTATGCTTGATGTTAGTCAACTGTTGGTTGCAAGTGAGGATATGCAGGTGTTATGTGAGCCAAATGATTGTGATGAGATTGATTCAGATCTGGAGGCTATTCTCGATGATGCCTTGTTGGATTTTGTATGTGTTGATGCTTTTCCGTCATTGGATGAGAAGAATGAATGTTTATCAGTGGGTGAGCTGGATCCGGGCACAGTAGATTTGGATGGGATGTTACAAAGTGTGTGTTCCATGCTATTAATGCAGTTGTTACTTGGTGTGGCCATACAATATGTGGTGCAAAGGCTCCAAACATGGCCTGAGGAAATTTTTGAAGCAAATCATTTTGAAGAGCACCCCACTTTGAATGATGAGGGTAATCATGCATATGCAGGGAATCTAAGTGAGGACAGGGCTTCATATGAGCAAAGGATATGCCACATATGCCAAAAGCGATTGGTATTTGATCCAGGTGGGAAAGCAGAACCATTCAGATGTGGTTGCTGATGCTTGTACATATACCAATGTTGGTGTGCAAATAATGCCTGGGCAGTGAGTTCCAGGACCTGTGTGGCACATACCAGAGGATGTGCAGGTTTAGAGGGGGTGGATGTCGTGCCACGGCACGTCTATGGTGTGAAACCATGCATGTGAGGCCATCAAATGCAAATCCAGATGCATGGGATTAAGTGCCTGTGTACATATGGGATGTATGGCGTGTGGAGGATTTTGCTTTTAAGGACATCGACAGCTTGATAAGGGTTGACGGTATTGGCTTGAGCTTGTTGCAGCCTGTCGGTGAGAGGTCAGATGCTGGAGAAGATGTCAGCTGCTTAGTCATCTTGAATTGTGTGCGTGTCCAAATGATGTGGGCACTGAAGGTTGTGTTTGAAGGTTGTGGAAGCAAGGGCAATAAAAGATAAAAAGGCCAGGTCGTTTGGAGCATTGGTGTGAAAAAGGCGTGAGTGTGGCCATCATTTAGGCTGTGAAGGGAAATAAAATAAAAAAAATATATATCTATTATGTGGCCACCCTATAATAGTCCACGTAGATGTTCTGGAGCGGGCCAGCATGATATTCTAGAGGGTGGCGAGCTGACGGCGGGAAGCCGACGGAGGGGGGAGCCCATGTGTGCTGGTGTGAAGGGAGAGGGACGCGGCAGGCAACCAGAGAAAAAGGAGGCAGCAGCTGCTGCAGAAAAGAAGAAGAGAGCCGCTTTGATCAGTGGGGACTGGGAAGCTGCAGCGAGGAGAGGATCATCTTGCTGGGAGGTGATAGAGAAGGGGAACTCTCTGCACAGCTGCAGGAATAAAGGAAAGGCCGCCTGATAGGCAAGGAGAGGGGGTTCATCATATAACCTTTGCCTCCAGATAATTATACGTGGAGGGATCTGTCAAAAAACTCTGTAAAGACAACTGCTGCTGGGAGGAGCCGCCTAGAAAAGGCGCTGCAGCAGATAGTGAGAAGGAACCGCCGGGTAGAAGACAGTGGAGGGGTCGCGTTAGCAGCGCCCACGTGAGACAGGAAAAAGGAAGGGTCGCCCCTGGTGAAGCAGCAAGTAGTAAAGGCAGCTAGGCCAGAGCAGCTGTGTGGCTGGTAATAGGGTTGGCCTACGTGTTGGTTCTCTGCTGCTGCTGCTGCAGACGCAGACTGAAGGGGTCCTATGAAGGCGGAAATTTCTTCCCTCTACTGTTCTTGCTTCTCTTCACGGGTGCTGCAGTGACAGGTTGCGTATTTGTGTACATTGGCCAAAACAAGTCCCAAGATCAGCTCTCAGCTACATTAGACTATGAGGTTCAACAATCAAAAGATGTGGTCATTCGACTGCAGAATACTTCCACAGTTCTTTCAAATGCCCAATCATTAGATGTTCTGAATTATGCTCTGCCGGCTTCTAAAAAGACACAGATCCAACTGTTGGACTCGCAACTGACAGAGTGCCGCGTGTCTTGTGAGTTTGTTGTTTTTTTTTTTCTCATGGGTATTGTTGCATCATCAATCATGTTCTACACACATATAGCATATGTTCTGTGAGTATCTTGTATGATGATGAATCTTTGATGATGATCTATGGAAATGATGATGAGTGTTTCTTCTATGAGTTGTTGAAGACATTCCATTGAATGTATGCCTGAGTCAAGAGATTGTGATAATACCATGCTATACCTTGTTCCATGAGAAGCTGAGAAGACATTTAATGCTTGGAATTTTGGACGTAACTCTCACAGCCAGAAGCCCCGCGCTTTCCCAGCGACACCGCCCACGTCACGACAACGTGCCTTGGTGTTTGTTTCATAAAGCTTTACCAAGGTGTCCCACGCCTCCTTGGGGGACTTGGCATCCTGAATGTGCCTAATCATGGTGTCCTGTATACTAATGGATAGCCAATACATAACCTTCCTGGCTCCTTGGTTCCAGTCTTTAAACTCTTTCACATCTGCAGCAGTCGGATTTATATCCGGTATCTCCGGTGCCTCTTCATGCTCACCTTCTATGTAGTCCCAATAGCCTTTTCCCATCAGGAAATTTGTTAACCTGAACCTCCAAGCATGGAAGTTATTCTTATCCAGCTTCTCAGCCACAATTTGTGTTATGCCATCATTAGACATCTTGCCAAACACACAATTTTACCAAAAACTGCACTCTGGTTTTTCTGCACAACTGCTGTATTTTCTGCACAGCGGTACCGTAGTACTCTCAAATGTCACCAACAGTGACTTCAATGTGCATACATACACCCAATGGCAACTGTAGACCTCTTTGCAGCACCCACAGTGTCTGCACAGTCAATCTGTCTTCCTGGAGTTCGTAAAACAGAGTTCTGCAGAGAATCGATGACTTACCCGCAGTGCTCGAAATCGCCTGCTTTCTGAAAAACGGAGGTCCAGACGCGCCCGAAACGCGTTTCCGGCCCAAAAAAGGAGTCCAAAGGATTGTATAGTTGCCCTGTAGCTTTACTCCCGCGAAGAAAGCTCCTCAATCAGAGACCATTTGCCGGTGCCTCCCGTAGAACTCCCGACAAGGGTGTAGTCACCAACACAAGCAGGGAAGAGTAGTTGAAACTCTTACCCTCGTACCGCTTCCTGTGGTTCTCTTGCTTGCAGCTCAGCCCTTAGCACGAACCAGGATCTGATACCATGAAAAGATGCAGGGGGGAAGAGAGCTTGAGCTCTTGCAAGCACACACACACACACTCACAAAACCCTAATAGAGAACACACAAGGTGAGAGGCTGAAAATCTTCTTCTTCTCTACTCAACACTCAACACACAATATACAAGAATAAGAGTACACACAATATGAAAGGTACTCAACCAATACATACACGGGTTCTCTATAGTGTGAACCCGACTAAATGAGCTGGCGCTATAACTATGCCAGTCTCTAGAATGGCTGTCACACAGCCTATCATCCCACTGGCCGCATATCACCCAAGATCTCACCAACCATGCCAGTGGTGTAAGTGTGGGGCCTATCCCCCAGGCGGGTCATCTTAGTGGCCACCGCCTCACTAGACGAGCTTGATATCTCAACAATGTAAGCCATTTATGTATGTTAGAATTGTGATAAACACTCGTCCATGAGGTGATGCTATAATAATCATTTCACATGTGACATTGAAGGGTTCTTAAGTAGGCTCACAAAGAAAATCAATCTACTTAAGGTATCCAATCCTGAGGCCCATCCATTGATGAAGGATATTCTCTTTAGAATTCTATCCACATGCAGATAAGTATGGATGGAAAAATGTGTTGTTAGAAGAGGTTTTCCTCAATAGTATCTTCTAAGAGACTCATAGGCTCTCCTTCCCTAACTCTCTTTCTTAAGTCTCAAACTTGTCTCAAAAAAACATCAATCAGGAAGACACGAGTACAATGAATCATGCGAACATACGTGCAATGATAGAAACGTGACAAATAGTCCAATTAAGTAGCTTTATTAGTACATCAAGCCATCTTTATTTATTATTGGAGATTGGCTATTTTGTTATAGCAGCAACAAGGGCCACATTATTAATAATGTATAACCATCTACTTGAACGCCCATTTTCCTGAGCCTGTGCCATTATCGGCAAGCCTGATGGGACAGGCTTGGCATTGATGCTGTTGGACTATATATAGCGCACCCTAACTTGACCTTGATCTCACCTATATTTTTTTACTCGAGAGACAAAACTTCTAGGAAGTGATGTAGGTTGGAAAGTTTTAGCTCAAGAGGCAAGGAATCTATGGGTTGGCATATAGAAGCTAAATGTTTTGGCTCTTGAGCCAAAACTCTTAGAAACGAGTAACAAGAGCCAAGACTTCTAAGAAACAATGCATGTGCTAAGTTTTGGCTTAAGAGCCAAAACTTTTAGTCAATGATGTAGTAGGTCGAAAATATTTAGCTTAAGAGCCAAAACTCTTAGGCCATGATAAAGGATGAAGTTCTAGCTAAAGAACTAGAATTTATAGGGAATCATGTAGGTTGGGAAGTTTTATATCGAGAGGTAACACATTTAGGGCATATAACTTTTACTCTTAATCACAAAGTCTTGGAAGTAAGCTAGAGAGCCAAGTCCTCTGGGATATAATGTAGATCAAAAGTTTAGGCTTAAGAGCTAAAGCCTAAAATTTATAGGCAATGATGTAGGTTTGAAAGGTTTGGATATAGAGACAAATATTTTAGGGTTTGGTTGAAAAGGATAGAGCTCTCGGTCTTAAGCCAAATCTCTTTGATACTAGTCAAAGTAGCCAAGGTCTCTAGATAATAATCTAATTTTAGCTCTTAATCCATAATTCTTGGAAAGTAGTCAAAACAACCCATAACTGTGAGCACTAATCTCAAGGGGTTCACTACTAAGAAACCCTATGTATCATGTGTGTTCAAGGGGTATTTAGAAAACCCCTTACCTGTGAACTTTTCATGAATAAAATAACCCTCATTTTATTTACTGACTCATGGTTTTTTTTTCCAAAATGTTATTACAAAAACCCTTTTGTAAATGTTTTTTTGTAAATCTACCTTAAGTTTTTGAAACCCTTTTGTAAATGTTTTTTTGTAAATCTACCTTAAATTTTTGAATTTAAAATTCCCTTTATTTGAACTCACGTGCTATACTTACATAGTTTTTGGTGAACCCCCCGAGGCACTTATATAGCTTGGAAATTCAGTTCAAGAGGCAAAACTTCCAAGTAATGATGTAGGTTATAAAGTTTAGACATAATAGCTAGACTTTCTAGGAATTTTTCTAAAGAGGCTATAGGTTTTATCTCTCGAGCCATTACTCTTATAAAGTAGTCAAGAGATCCAAGACCACTAGGCAATGTAATGCACCTTGAGGTTAAGAGCCAAATATTGTAAGGAATTTTGTATGTTGGAAGGTGTCAACTCAAGAACCCAAACTTGTAGGGAGAGGATAGAAGTTTTGATTCTTGACTAAAAACTCTTAGAAATTAGTCAAAAAAGTGAAGCACAACAAGGAAGTCTAGGATGAATAGAAAAATCTTCTAGGAAATGTTGGAATTTGGTTAACTTGTCTCAAGAACCAAACGTTTAAAGGTTTGTCCTAGAGAAGTTTCAAATTTTGGCTCTTGAACCAAAACCCTTGAAAATCATTCCCAAGGGGCAAGGTCTCTTAGAAATAAATCACGTGGTAAGTTTGGAATCAATAGCCAAAAACTGTACACAATGATGTAGGAAGTTGGACAAATTTCTCTCAAAGGTCAAAACTTTAAGGCAATGATGTAGCCTAAATTGTTTTGGCTGAATAGCCAAAACTTTTATGTAATCGCATAAAGAGGCTAGAATTTTTATCTATTGATACAAAACCCTTAAAATCCATAATTCCTATAGGCAACAATGTAGACATAAAAATTTCGAATTGATGAAGAAGGCTTGAAAGTTTTGGCCTATCATTCTAGGCAATTGCTCAAAAAGACTAGGTGTTTTTGCTCTTGAGGCAAGAAGAGTTTGTCATATGAGCTAACACTTATTCACACAATGTAAGAATAGGAAGTTTTGGTTGAGGAGTCTTAAGAATGGGAACAAGTAGACACTTACAATCATAAGTACACACAATCATAAGCACAAGATTTTGAAAAGTTTTCAAAGATATACACATAAAAGGGATAAATTTTTTGACTAAAGACCCAAATGTAAAGCTAAAGGTAAAGCATAACACAATATCATGCATTGGTTATATAGTTTCAAGCTAATCATGTTAGCACATAGAATAAGATATGTGGAATGAGCAAATGTAATGTCTCTGTGGTAATCCTGCAGCTCTTTGTGGTAATCTTGCAGGCCGATTACAAGAGCAAAAACAAAAGCCACACTTCTAACTCCCGCTACTGAAAGTGGCCAACTTCTACCAGTGTCTCTAGCCCATCACAGGCGAACTCTCCCTCTCTCGCTAGTAGCCACCGACCTCCAAAGCCAAAGGGCCTGATGATTACTATCGCCAACCACCTTCTCTTTTAGCGCGCGCCCATTGGTTGTCGCTACACCTCTGAGGCGATTCCCTTAGCGGTCACTGTCTCTCGTTCTCCAGCCACTGTAAAAAAATCCAGTCTCACCATCCTTCGCTAGCCGCTAGCCAGCTCTCCACAAAGTCACCAGCCCTACCTGCCACTTTGCCTCCCCTAGTCACCGCCTCCAGTGCCCGACGTCTCCCAATCGCCCACAGTCGGTGCGCCTGCAGTTTCTCTCCTTCGCTACCAGCTTCAAGCTTCCTTCTCTGTCGCCAGCCCACAGCCCTCGTAGGTGACCATCTTCTCAACAACACGATTGCCAACCCAAGCAAGCGTCGCTACAGTAGCTTCTCTCTCCGTTAGCTGTGCACACACACAAAGGAAACACACCCGCTTCTTTGTTGGCTCCACTCGCTGGTCCTAGAAGTCTCCTTCGTCTCCAGGCGGCAACTTTACACACTCAACCCAAAACAGTTCGCCACCTTCTGGCTCCTTCTTTTCACGATGGCGAGAGAGTTGGCAAGGCAAGCGGCCAGCTGGCTCTCTTTTTGCTTGACACTTCGTGGTTATATATATATATATATATATATTTGAAGGTGGTTCCCATGCCACACTGCAGTGCCTATCTAGGCCTCTATTAAAATCTTTTGTAACCTCGGAATCCATACATATACGACGTCTCATCACCATGCCTATTATGCCCAAACCCCTTGCGATGTGGAGACATACGGCCATTCCAAAAATTTGCTCAGTGCATTCAAACTCGAGCACAAAGAACAAATTATATTTAGCTGGTATCCCTTGTAGATTTTAGTATTTACAGTCTAGATTGGGCTCTCTCCATGTAAACCAGCATATGTACATCTATCTCCACCAGAGGCTCATCAAAGCCCCAATCATTAACATCCTCATGCTCTTCCACCTCTTGTTTGTACACATCCAAGACACCCTCTTGGCAATTAGAAAGCTCATACAATAAAAACTTCAAGTCTCATCCAAAGAAAAATGCATGTACTAACTCACTGCAAGCCATTTAGTCTGTACATTTGCCAGGGCATTCAGGGCAAAGTTTTATTGCATACCATGCATCCTATATGTACACGGACTTAAAACACCTTTACAGAATTTTGCTTGACACATGGTCCGTTGGATTTCATTGTAGGAGATAAGAAAAGACACTTTGGAAGTAGCTTGCCTAAATGACAGAGAAGTAATTACATTAGTGGAGAAGTTCCTCCCAACCAATATCTTAACCATACAAATGCATCTCCTAGTTCATGTTGTGGATGGGGTGGTTGTGGCAGGGGTCGTCCATTCACGTTGGATTTTCTTTTTGGAGAGGTTCATGAAGACGCTAAAAGGGTTTTTTCGTCAAAGAGCTCGCCTAGAGGGAAGTATGGCAATGGGATGGCTTGTGCAAGAATCCCTCGTGTACATACTGAGTTTCTTAGTACCGTAGACCCTGAAATTTCTAAACTGTGGTCAACGGAAGAGGATGATAGGGTAGTTGGAGCATTATGGAGAAAATGGACTATAAAATGGGTCCTTTACTAATCAAAAAATTAGTGCTAATCAAGATATCCACCAATGGGAAGGGGGGGCATGCACATTCTATCCACACTAGCTTTAGCTATAAAATATAGGGTAGTTATTACATTTCTTAGCCTTGTCCCCCTATCTTCCACCTCTCTCTAGACACCAAAGTTCAAGGTAAGGGTCAAATCTCTGTTTTGAAATGACATGGACCAACATTTTTAAATAAAAAAGTGCAGCTCGGCCAAAAAACCCTTAAAAGATAAAAATTTTGTTTTCCCTCCAAGAAGGTGGTTTTACCTGAAAAAAGGCTATCTAATCATATTCTAAGGTGGAATACCCATTTTTCAAGCTCATTTCAGCTCTTTAAGCTCTTAATCTCTCTCTAATCCTCTTCCACAATCTTCTTTAATCTTCTATTATTGCATAATCTCTAAGTCTACTATACTCTCCCTAATCTCATCTTGCTCACCCATACCAAACTTTAATCTTCTATTTCTTTAATCATTTGTTAAGCTAGTGTGCCCTCTCTTTTCCTCACTCTTCTTCACCTATACATATCATTATGCCTACCTCTAGTAAGAGACCAAGTGATTCCATCATTGGTGAATACCTTCTCTACAACACTATAGATGATGAAGGTGAGTGGATCGGGCATCCATTTAGGATGAAAGATTGGGTTTATATGCAACCAAGTGCCATAGGTCCACATCGAGTTCTTAATCATGGTGTTTTGGAACACCATTGGAAGAAAAGGATTCTTCATTTCAAGAAGGATAAGAATGGAGAAATCAAGGCAATAATACAACATGTCTACACGGTTGTAGACATGTATCTTCCTCCTTCCATGGAGAGGAATAGGCTCCCTTGCAACTATAAGTATGTGGTTGTATTTTTTTTTTGAAAATGGCTTGTTTTGTTTTACTAATTATGGTATATGGGTTGTAGACATTTTTCCATCAAGCTGTATTGAAGAAAAACCTTTGAGAAGCCTCACTGGTGTGTTTAGTGCTTTTCATATTACAATAGGTGAGCTTATGTTTCCAGGTGAGAATCATAGAACCCTCTTCAACAAAAATATATTCTTTTACTACACACACTCTTACAAAGTCCCTTCTTGGCCTACAGAATATGGTAGCCTTGAGGAGATCCCTATGGACTCTTTAATACATACTGTAGAGTGGCCAGTTCCGGATAGGTGGAGTGGTAATACTTTCAAAAAAAATATGTATTCTGAGAGACACTCCTTAAAATTCTCTAAGGCCTCTAAGTCTATGGGGCTTCGATGGTTTTCCCCATTACATTTATTTATATTTATGTTCTCTATAAGCTTTCTCCACAACCCACCCCAACAATGTTCATTTGCAAGAAATTACAAATTGAACAAATTAGCAATGTCTTGGGAATTGGATGAAATATTATGGAGGCGTTTCACAAAGGGGACATCTACTCATGTGAATTGGTGCCTTCAAGTGTGACCTTTGGATACTTGAAGACTCGTCAGAGCTTCTCCATTTGAGTTTTCTATGAACGATGGACGAAGAAGAATGGGGAGTGGATTCCCTTACAATCAAGTGAAGGTGTGGATACACCCATAGATTTATCTGTGACTCTTCCTGATGGTTCAATTGAGGTGGTGAATGCAAGCAATGAATGGAGCTTAGGAGATGTTCGGGAGCATTTGCTCATTCTAGGATTTCAAGATGTCTAAGAAAGCAAGCATCAAGAGTGGCCGACAAAAGGTGAGCTTTGATATTTGTAAATTTGTGTTGTTTTGTGTTTTTTGAATATGTTGTTTTATTTATTACACTTGAATTTTCTTATTTAGATTGGAAGACGTTCGGAGAAGAGCTTAACAGTTTGCAAAGATTGGAGTAACAATGGATGAAAATTTCAACTTTACAATTAATGTCACAAGTCATCTTTTTTTTAAAATTAAGATGGTTTTGTATCAAACCTATTATAAAATGATGGTTCCTTGTGAATGACCACTTGTGTTATGTTTTGTTGATTTAATTTATATTTTTATATAAATTTGGGGTTATCTACTGGTCACTTATGTTATAGTATGAAATGCCCAATGTTTAATTTTAAGGTCTATAAATATAGGACCTCTCTCATTTTCTAAAACTTTGTTTTGAAGTTCCTCTCTCTTTCACCACTCATATCTTCATTTCTAGCATTCATCACTTCCTTCTAGCATGGACCCAAACATGGCATACGAGAGGACCGAGTGGCCTCACAAAGAGGAAATTTTCTTCATCTTCTTTCGCGAGATTTACTTTGGAACGACCATCCTCTTGGCTGAAGAGGACTACATAGGTACTCTTGACTACATGGAGGATTACATGAGGCCCTGGACTATCAAGCTACCACAGAGGAGGATAGTGATTGGGTGCCATGCAATCTCCTACGATATATCAACAAGAATGACACGAATGCCCTCAGGTTGCAAAAATTCCAAGATATTGTGCTCCTTGATGGTCACTACAAGAAGATCACCAAGGAAGAGATGATTCACTTCAGAGGGGGAAGATTGGCCTTGATATCCTTGGGTTGCCGCATTCATATACCTTTGTGGTGAGCAAGACTCTGATGAAGAGGTAGAGGTGGAGGATTTCTCAATTCAAGGAATGGTACAAGGCAAGGAGGAGGATCCTAAACCTGAGGTCCTCAACCAACTTGTTGAGGCCATTATGGCCAAAGATCTCCTCCTCCAAATTGAGGCACCTCAATCTGGTGAAGCATCCTTGTCAAAGGCTTTGGTGCCATACTTTGGAGAGACAAGTTCCTTAGCCACAATAGAGGGTGGAGAAGAGGTGGGGGAGGGTCCTATAGAGGGTACCCTAGATGTACCAAATGTGGGCAAGGGAAAGGAGGCTACACATGAGATGCCGGAGCTTGAGCTTAGTAAGCTCAGCTCTATGGTGATTGAAGGGGAGGAATTCCTCTTTTTACATGACCTAAAAAAGGTCTACAAGCTCAACCAATCCGAGTGCCTCTCCTTGTTAGCTCTGATTGATGAATTTTTCATCGGCAAAAAGGGCTCGGAGGCTTTGCAACAAGGGCTTGTTCCGGTGTAGGGTGGTGTGCATGAGTCGGTGTGATGATCCTGAAATCAGCAATTGCAGAGGCTAATCAAAGCCTTGTGACTGAGGAGAAGTTTAGAAAAGCTCAGGAATAATTGCCGCGCCAACCAGAGAGTCTGAGGATGCTACAATAATGTCGTTGGAGGAACACAAGTCCTCCATTGACATTTGCAAACTTGAGGTGGTTAGCTCTGATTTCAAACACACAGTAAGATAAATTATGTATGAATCTAATAAATATAATTAATAATACTACTAGAATTCTACTTATCCTCTTTCTTGTGTGTAACATATAGTCTTTGTCAGGGATTTCACTAACGTAAATGAGAACATGTGAACATGTTAATAACATATGTTAATAACACAAAAAATCTTGTGATCACATGTTATATTCACAAAGCTTTCACAAGGGCCTAAAAAAATTATCTTTATCAGGCATAAAAAATCTTCTTAGGTGGCCACTGACCTGCTATTATGTGAAGATGGTAACATGAGAACATGCGAATAGCTTATTCTCATGTGTAGCCAAGCTTTTAAGGGGTTCCCAAATGGCAAGTGACCTGTTATTTTGTGAACGATAACATGAGAACATGTGAATAACTTGTTCACATGTGTTATTATCACAAAAAATCTTGTGATCACACGTGAATATTAAATCCCTGGTCTCTGTAGATGCTTGGGCTCAATGTAAAGGTGGCACACACGAGGGTTTGGGAAGAGATGTTGCATTAGCCCATTACATGGGTCGTATTGCACCTCAACAACTTGTTGTGGTGCACAATGCATTCAGCCCCATGGCAAGCTTCTACATGTTATCCCTCAAAGTACTTAGCAAGGTCCTATGCTTGTCCAATGATTCCAAGAAACATTGACAAGATAGTGCTCATCAACAAGGCTGCAACATACGCTGCCTTCCAAGGGGGTTACTCTTCTAAAGTTCTTGCACATACTGCATTTGCAGAGAGTATTTATGAGAAGGACCTAGATTGTGTCGTCAATGCCATATTATCAGGGACCCTTTCACTTGGCAAGAAGAAGCGTAAGACTGTAGCTAGGCGTCTCAAGAACATTATGAGTTAGCTTGAAAATTTATCGTAGATACTGTGTTCGACAATCAATGTAAATCGTTTTTATTAATACAAGTGGGGTTTTTTATACATAATTTCTACATAAAGTTTGAATAATGTAAGTTTTCATGATATGAGAGAGAGAGAGAGAGAGAGAGAGAGAGAGAGAGAGAGAGAGAGAGAGAGAGAGAGAGAGAGAGAGAAATGTAGTCTTAGGAATGTCCGCTTATGTGATGCAAATTTCATGGTATCTAAATCGCAAGTCAATGTTGGTAAAGACACATGACCCACTCAGTTGACTCAAGAACTCATGTATGTGAGGTAAAGGGTACTTATTCTTAATGGTCTACCGAGTCAACCCTCTATATTCAATGCAAAGTCTGTAAGTCCCATCCATTTTCCTTTGAAACAAAACTAGACTACCCCAAGGAGAAACACTAGGTCTAATGAAATCCTTTTGTGTCAAGTCCTCCAATTGAAGCTTCAGCTCTTTGAAATCATCCACATTAAACCTATAGGGTGCCCTAAAGTAAGGTTGGGTTCCTAGTTCTAATTCTATGGCATGATCTAAGTCTCTAGGAGGAGGCATCCCAGGTAGGTCATTTGGAAAAACATCACGATATTCATCGAGGAGTTTCTCACATACTCGAGATGGTCTTCCTTCTTTGTCTCTTCCTTAAGCTCATCCAAAAAGATTAAGAATGTCTCACACCCTTGCTTAATCCCTCTCAAAAGTTTCATGGTCAAAATTAGAAAGGCCTCACTATTCCTCTCTCCCCCTGTGAATAACTTTGGTTTCTCCCTCCTCACTAGCAAAACTCACAATCCTATCCACACAATTAATGAGGGCTTTGTTGGAGACTAACCAATCCTTCCCAATTATTATATCACACTTACCCGTCTCGATGGCATTTAAAAGTCTCCCTTACACTTCCTTCCCACTAAGGTGAAAGATAAGTTTTCCAAGAACACTTGGGTGTAGTGAGTTTTCCCATTGGCAAGCTGGACGGGCGTGTTTACTTGATTTCCTAATCTTAAAGTTTTGGAGTAATAAAGTAATGAGTGCTACCCGAGTCAGCTAATAATTGAACATCCCGATTTCTAATCTTTTCCCCCGCTTCCTCGACTGTTGGATCCATCTTAGTCAAGTCCGGAAATTGAATTTAGCTTTGTTCGGGTACTCAAATGTGTAATGTCCCTGCTCCCCACATCTAAAGCATAACATGAGCCTCCTTGCTTGCTCAATGAACTAGGGATCATTTTACCATGTGGATGGTTTTTGGTTCTTTTGATTCCCTGCATTCCAATTATTGGACTGATTCTGATTTCCAGAATTTTAGAAATTTGGATTTTGCCTAGTTGATTATAGGGTGCAGATCCTTGGTTTTTCCCACTATCATAATTTCTATCTTTTAGCTGCATACTATGCCCTTTTTGAAACTTGGAATCGATAAAAATTTCAGATCTACTTGGAATACCAGATTTTTGAAAACCTTGAGGATAATGGTGAGTCGGAATTAGCCTTGATTTTGCAGCCTTTTGTTGATTGTATGCTTCCATCCTTTGAAAATTCTCAATGCTGAATATAACATCTAAAAACTCCCATGATCTTGTTCCCTTCATCATGTAGAGGAGGTCCTCCTTCAAGCCCTCTACAAATTTGTGAGTAAGAGCCTCACCCGAGACTTCAGGTGCATACTTTTGCAAACAAAGGAACTTCTCCTTGTACTCACATCAATAGAAAGATCATGTTTTCCCTCTTGGATGACCTGCTTGAAATTGTAAAATTCCATCTTCTTTTCCATATAGTAATGAGGAGAACAATACATATTTTCTGCAGTTGCTCGGAATTCAGCGCCCAAGTAATTGGCTCATTTGGTTTCTCTCAAATCTGTACATGTGACTTCCACCATAATTTTGTGACACTGTGCAATTGCAGGCGAAGCAATTTTAGCCTTTACCTCCTCATCGAATTCTCGAAGGAAAATAAATCCTTCAATTCTTCAAGCCAAGCCTCAAGATCTTCTCCTGTCTTCTTTTCACCATCAAATTCTGAGAGTTTTGCTTTCTAGAAAACCTGCTTTAGGGAAGATTTGGTCGCATCTTCTTGTTCTTTAGCTCTTTTTTATTTTTTTGGTTCATGAGATTAACATTGGGAGAGACTTATTGTGTCCACTTTGGTCTTTATTTACTGACCAATTGTGTCCACTTTAAGTTCACTATATAAGATCCCTTGTTGTATCCACTATAAAGTTAGGTATGCCCACTTTAAGATAGGTGTGTTGACCTATAGTTTAGGTTCACGGGTCTTACATTGTGTCTTGTGTTCAATCGTATGCCATCTATAATTTTTAGTTGTGCGATAAAATTATATACAACGTTGCTTGGAAAAAAATCATGTGATGACATTAATGTTTGAAATTTATCATGTGATTAATTTAAATCTTTTACATTTTGTAGATCATGACCTAGCCAATTAACATACCTCAATGAAAACTCCTTTGAGAGACTATTTGCATGTATTTAATAAGCATGCCTGAAGTTGAGCTCAAATCATGTTTTGATTCAAAGAGGAAGAAGCTTTTTGAGAGCATGGTAGGTGAAGTTAGTAAGGAGGGCATTCATAGCTTTTCGTGAGACCTAGGTAATTTTTGACAACCAAGTTGACTTGCAAACATTAGGCAATATTGGCATAGAGTGTATGCATGCTTTGGGCCAGCTTTAGGTGGTCGCAAAGAATATACCTGCGAAGAAGACAAGTGCTGAGGGTTTTGCTATACCTGATTAGCTATAATCACAAATTTATATAATAGCTACTAAGGCAAGGTCAAAGCTAAAGCCATAGTTGAAGAATAGCAATAGTTTGATTGTCTTGCAAAAATTACCAAAACAGAGGTCATTGCCATAGCTAATGCACCAGCTCTACGATTTTGGGCAATTCGCACCTAGAGTTCTTGCCAGTGCTGCTAGATTGGGTGAAGGTGCATTCAACTTTGTGTGCAAGGTCAAAGTGCATGACCTAGCCTTCCTAGATAATTGCTATGCTATGAAGTGCATCACTCGTAGGAATCATTCATGTCACCAGAGATGATGGCAATGCATGAAGCCACTCGAGTGCATAATATCACTCATCGTGGTATCATTTCTACAAAGGGATTAATGTGTTCAATAGATAGACCATTAATCATCTATCAGTTTTGGAATGGTGGACATCTATAAATATGGATGAGCCAACTTTATACTATCACCCAATATGTGATTTGGTTCAGCCACATACTTTTTCAGTAAGCTATTGTGAAATACATTATGTGCTTTAACTCCTTCTGGAAGTTGTAGGTGATAAGCTTGTGTTCCAATCTTCTTAAGTATCTCGAAAGGTCCTGCATATCTAGGTGCTAATTTCTTAAACTTCCCAAGTATAAAAGAACTCTTCTTTGGTTTTATCTTCAAGAATACCATTCCACCTTAACTATTTTGATAACTTTGAGCAACTCTTATGCATTCCCTTATGTCTCTTGTCTGCATCTCCATTTCATCAAGCATCTGTTTACTTATCTCACCCTTCCCAACAGGATCATACCATAATACAAGTGACATGCAATCTTTCCCATATAATGCTTTGAATGGAGACATTCCAATAGTAGATTGTGGACTACTATTGTATGCTTATTCCACCATATGTAAGTATTCATCCCACTTTCCAGGCTTATCCATGCAATACATTCTTAACATGTCCTCCAAGATTTGATTCAGTCTTTCTATTTGCCCATCACTTTAAGGATGATATGCAGTACTCATATCAAGTGATGTCCCGATAGCTTTAAAAAATGCCTTCCCAAAAATTGAGTGAATCAAGAATATCGATCTGATACTATACTTTTAGCCATACCATGTAACTTGAAGATATTCTTCATAAATATATTTTGCCATATCCATAGTGATCAGGGATTTAATATTCATGTGATCACAAGATTTTTTGTGATAATAACACATGTGAACAAGTTATTCACATGTTCTAATGTTACCGTTCACAAAATAACAGGTACTTGCCATTTGGGAACCCCTTAAAAGCTTGGCTACACATGGGAATAAGCTATTCACATGTTCTCATGTTACCATCTTCACATAATAGCAGGTCAGTGCCACCTAAGAAGATTTTTTATGCCCAACAAAGATAATTTTTTTAGGCCCTTGTGAAAGCTTTGTGAATATAACATGTGATCACAAGATTTTTTGTGTTATTAACATATGTTATTGAACATGTTCACATGTTCTTATTTACGTCAGTGAAATCCATGATAGCGATATATGAACTCTTGATAAGCAAGAAATGAGCGGCTTTTGTAAGCCTATCTACCACCACAAAAATGATGTCATAACCTCCCTTAGTCCTTGGTAGCCCAGTAGTAAAGTCCATTGATATACATTGCCATTTCATCTCTGGCACATCTAATGGTAACATAGAGCTTGGTTTCTTTACATGCTCAGCTTTCACCTGTTGGCATTTTAGACATTTTGCCACATTATCCCTTACATAAGCTTTCATTCTTGGCCAAAAGAAACTCTTTCTAGCCTTAGTGTATGTCTTCTGAAATCCTGGATGTCCTGCTATGGCAATATCATGAAGGTCATGCATCAACTTGCTTCTTGATCTCCATAACATCAGGTATGTATAACCTTTTATCATAATATATTATTCCATCAATTACTTCATACTTTTCAAATGTATCTATTTTCTCTTGTGACCTATATTTCTTTTTCAAACTCGCAAAAGCTATTTTGAAGAAAGAATCTCTCGGGATATCACTCTTTACCTGTTCTCCCAAACTATTATGTATGATAGTGATTGCACTCACTAAAGCAACTTCTGGTTTTCTACTCAATGCATTGGCCACTTTGTTTTCTCATCCTGGTCTATAAATGATTTCAAAATCATATTCCTGTAAAAATTCTATTCACCTTCTTTGCTTTGCATTGCTTTGCATTCAATTTCGCTTGGCTAAATAAATGCCTCAAAGCAAATTGATCAGTTTGCAACTGAAACTTAACCTGCAGAGAGATAATGTCTCCATACACGCAATGCATGCACAACAACCAATAATTCCAATATATATACTGAATAATTCCTCTCACGAGGTTTCAGCTTATATGCAATTGAATGCCCATCTTGCATCAAAACCCCACCAAGCGCTATAATACTAGCATCTGTTACAACCAAGAAGGTTTTCCAAGCTCATGCAATTTAAGCACAGGGGATGTAGTCAATGCATACTTCAAAATCTGAAAACTCTCCTCACATTGCACAATCCATATGAATATTCTACTTAGATTGTACAATCCACAAACTTCTCTAACAGAAATGGGAGTTGGCCATTCCATAATGGCTGTAATCTTCTTGGGATCCATTGAAATACCTTCTTTAGATATAATGTGTCCCAAGTACTCCACCCTCTCTTTAAAGAATTCACATTTGGACCTTTTTGAATATAACTTATGCTCTAGCATTATGTGAAACACTTTTCACAAGTGTTCTTCATGCTCTTCTTTACTTTTGGAAAACACCAATATGTCATCAAAAAATACCAACACAAAGTCATCCAAGTTCTGATAGTGACATGCAATGGGCGATAAGTGTATGAGCAAGACTCTATGGTCTATTTACAGATTCATGTGTATTCCAATCTACATAATCACCTATAAGAACATCAAGATTACATAAACACTGTGTATTCTGATAGTGACATGCAATGGGCGATAATAAGCGTATGAGCAAGACTCTATGGTCTTTTTACATAATCACGTGTATTCTATCCTACATAATCACAACTGATTACTTTAAAGACTTTAGAAGGCTTTAAATGCATACTCTATTGTTAGCATGAAGATTCCATATGATCTATTTGTGACCATGTGAAAGTCACTTGTAAACAAAGATGAGCATGGAAGACAATAGCATCTTGCTTTTACAACACCACACTGGGATGTGGAAGCTTCCATGGTTCAAATCTTGTGGAACGATCTAATGCTTAGGAAGAGGTACATATTGTGACTGTAATTGAAGGCTATGAATAACACCTATCTGTCAGCAACATTTTGGTGTGGACACGTAGAAGGGTAGCTTTCTTGTAGGAGTGCAGGAAGTGGTTGACAAGGATGGGGTCTCGTAGTCATCACTCATTTTGGGATATGCACAACATAGCAAAATCTCCCTTACTCGCTACCAAAGATCAAGCCACACATGAGCCTACAAACTTTTCCAAAAATGTCTCTTGGGTTGCCTTGTTTTTGTCCTCTCAACAAAGCATTGAGAGAAGCACTCCTGAACAGCCCATGAGCCGAAAAAAAGAGGAGTTGTGAGCCCCAGACATTTGGAGTCTCGATAGCCTTCATCTCACCATCCTCCACTACTAGAGTGAGCGACGAGAGAGAGAGAGAGAGAGAGAGAGAGAGAGAGAGAGAGAGAGAGAGAGAGAGAGAGAAGAGAGAGAGAGAGTGTGAGAGTGAGAGAGAGAGAGAGAGAGAGAATCCTGTTCAGCCTTACACCTCCTGAAGTCCTCCTATATGTGTAGTTGTAGCCAAATCCTCCCAAAGTGGAGCCCCCTGCTAAAAAAAAGAGTAACCCCCCCAAAGGCTCATGATCTCCAAAAAAAAAAGTTCTTTTGTTTATTAGTTTTAAACCTTTGTCCCTGAAGAGCAGTTCTCTCTACTGTGCAATATAGTGCTCATAGAGTACTACCGATCAACAAATGTGTTGAGAAACACAATGTCAATCCGAGGACTCGACCCGATCAGTGCATGAAGGCTTATCTCTTACGGGAGAGCTCACATACACGAACCACCACTTGACGATTCAACCATTCAACACCTCAATCAATCTCTCAATCCCTTAAACCCACTACACTAATCAAGAGAACAAGCAATGCATGGCAATTATCTCTTAATCCCATTCAAACATTAATTAAATCTTAGCTTTTCCTAATGCCAAAAAACCCATAAGCGTGCATCTACTAACCCACAAGCTTAAGCAAGCATAGAATGTAACATTCACAAACCTACAAGCTCATAGAGAGAGTCTATCCATGAATAACTCATTGCCAATGAAGTGGGCAAGAGCTTGCATCAATGGAGACTACACACACACACTACAAGCATGCATACATGAGAGAAAGAAAGAAGCATTCAACTAATCATAGATTAATCTACTTCAATGATGCTAAAACAAATTAAGAGAAAGAAGTGGAGCTATACTCATTGGAGCTTGATGTTCATTAGACTACAATAGAGAGAGTTAGAGAGTTGCCATAGATTGAGAGCTCAAGAGCTTCACTCAATAGCTTATGAGAATGGCCAAAAATGCCCTCTTTCTTTAGCTAACATCTCTTTTATAGAGATGTCACTAACCCTAGACCTCTTTCACACATGGGCGGACAACCCCATAAGTGAGCCTTGCTTAATACACTTAGAACTCTCATTTAGAACCCACATTGGCCTAAAACGATTTACATTGCTCTTCGGCACAAAAATTTGGAAAAACTATGTGCATCTTTATATTCTCATGGCTACAATTCCGCTCTCTCGCATTAATTGCTTCTGGCCTCCTTCCATAATCCGGGTTCCCATGAGTGTTTCCATGGAACATTCCCCCCTTCCTAAATCACGCACATCCTCGCACGCGGTAGAAACAAAAGCTGCAAAAAACAATGGAAGACAAGTAAAGTCTTTTATTGAAAAAAAAACCAGCAATGACTATCTCACACGTGAGCATGCAAGTGAAAGGCCGATTAGAGTTTTAAAGAGTGCTAAAAGAGGCGAGTAAAGACTAGTCAAAGTGAGACTGTGGTAGATAGTGCTATGCAAAGGCAAGTGTGCTTGTACACCGTAGGTTATGACTACAGTCTCAATGTCCTACAAGTGTTTAAGTTATTCCTAAGTGGCAACCCTACTCCTAAATATAAGCCATGGTGATTGGAGCTTTCTTTCTTTCTTTCTTTCTATCTTTTCTTTGCTTTTCTTTTCTTTTTTTTGTGTGTAAAGAGGAGAAGATTAAAGAGAATTATTACTTTTAGCTTGATAAAGAGGAAGGTTCCATCCCAATGAGACCCAAGCCATGGCCAAGAGACCTCCGCCAAGAGAATCTAAAGCCTGCTAAGTATCTCAAGGGCGACAGACCCTTTTCTTTCTTTTTGACATAAGGAGTACCCCATGAAGATGAGAGCATCGGTCTCGAGGGCCCATAATGTACCCCAGAGTCCTACCAGCATCTATCAAGGTGATAGAGTCCTTGAAGTCTTCTTCTTAATCTTTTAGACGTCAGTGTTCACCCCATGGAAACCAAGGCATCGGCCCCAAGGTGCTAAGACAACCCAAGGTCCTACCAAGCATTCCACATGGCCGTAGACACATCATGTCTCCAGTCACTTGTATATATTTTTAGGGCATGTGTTTCATAAATTTTTGTTTATCGTAGCACCTAGCCCATACCTAAGAGGTAGCTTTCACTAAGGATAATTAATATACTTCGAGAGCATAAGAACTTGGCATACTCCATTGGCATATATCTTACACCGTCTTCAAATAGAAATACCTTCTACTAAGTCCTCTAAGAATCTAGAAATCACTCGCCACATAGTAACAACTAATTTAAAACTTAAACCAGCCAACTGTGTTTGAACATGCAAACAATATATGCGAAAGTGAAAAGCACATAAAGAACAAAAGATTATGATTTGAATACACCTGTTGTAGTGCCTGTTGATGTTGTGCATTTGTCTTGATACATTGCTGATGTGCATATTGCTTCTCTTTGCTCTTTGTAGGCATTGCATGTCTCCCTCCTTCCTAATTTGTGTGCACGGTAGGTGGACTGTTGGAGCGTGTTTGTATGCTCTTATCTAGCTAAGATCTCTGCAAAATGTCTTATTAACAAATAGTAAAAGAAAAGAAAAGAATAAAATTTGTTATTGGTGCCAATCACCGAATATAGCCGAGGGAAAAAACCCAGTGGGAGAAAAGTGCCCTGGCTTGTTGATCTTATTATGGAGTTGATGAGCTTACCCTTGCACTGGCGGTGGATCCGTGTCCACTTCTACTGGAAAGATGGTATCAATCACTTCAGGATGCAAGGACAACCCTATACAAAAGCCGGCCTCTGGAGAAGGTGGTAGAGGAAGGAGTGCTTTCTCACTAAAATATGGCATTTCTTCTATGGGAAGGTTAAGCAGACAATTACGATTTTGGAATTGCTCAATATAGGTGCTCATAGTGATCCAAAATTGACATGTTGAGGCTGGGCAAAGAAGGGCTTGCAAGATAGGTGGTTGCAAGTCATTTATGCATGTATCCCTTCATTGTTGTGCTTGAACCTTCTCAGGTAATCTAAGTTGATTTGGTCCTCGGTCTGGTACTCTCACATCAAGAAGGTTATGGTATTGGGGTGTAATTACCACAATTTGTTTCATTAAGCCCGTGCCATATCGTTGAAAGTAAGAGCGGCATAGCCAACAAATGTGTGAAGCTTTCCCTAATACGAGTCGTGCACACTCCTGATGACAATGTGGAAATGGATGATGCTGTTGATAGAATAAAGTGACAAAGTGATGCCCATAGCAAATTTCACCTAAGGGAGCATAAAAGTACCTAGAATGAGTTTTAAAAGGAGGAGCACTATAACCCCCGCGATGTTCAGGTTGAGTACTATCAGGGTCCATGCATGGTGGACATGTATCTCGCCAAGTATCCATCAGGAGGTATCTGGGCGTAGAACAATAAAATTTAGAAACTTCAAACTTTATACACTCATATCCATCATTAAAATCCCTATCAAAAACAATGTAGATAAGATCATCTAAAAAAGAACACAACCCTGTAAAGGCATAAGGAACCACATTAGTAAAAGTGAGACTATTCAAACACTGATCTACCAAAGAGCTTTAATTGTAGTGTTAATGCCTTACCTTTGGTTTTGGGTATGTGGGAAGGATAGCAATTGTCGAGAAATTTGAGCAAGATAAGAGGATTTAGGCAATGAAGTGCTAGAATCTATGCTCAAAGGAGACTCATGCAAAGTTGGATTTGTCTTAGGTACACAAGTTGATGGTAGAAGTGTGTAACAAGGAGAAGTTGGGACAACTGGTGATTCAATACATGTTTGGAGAAGGTCAACACAAGGAGATTTGTAGGTGTATCACAACCACCTATCCTATCTTGAAGAGGCTGTGTTGATTTCCTTTGCACCCACTGATATGAAAAACCAAGAGTGGCTTTTGGAATCTTATTGATACACTCTTCTAGCTCTAGCAAACCATGGCATTTGGGAAGCCAAAGTGCTGTTGCACCCTCATAATAGCCTTGTGCTTTAAGAACATGCTTTGGGACCCAATGAGTAACAATCTCAGGTTTAGGCTTGGAAAAGATATGCTTTTTAGGAGGTTTTTTAGCAACTAGGCTAGTTGGTACAAGTTTGTATGCATCTTTGGGTAGCTAAATTGACAATTCCTTCTTGCCTGGCCTTCTTTGAGTAGTGACTAGAGTAGTTGGAACATGCCAGCCATGGCCCTCATTTGAGGACTCATTGATTATCCACATCATTTGTCTTGGAGCTTGAAGAGCAGATGTTGAAATTGGGTTGTGTAAGGAAGAACTACCACCCTTTTGACATGATAAAACTCGTGGAGCAGCAAATCCCAAGATGCAATCAGAATCAATTTGCAATTTGTATTGTCTATTCTTCCAATCTAATGAACAATTGATAGCACTTAACCATGATCGACCAAGAACAACCTCTACCACTGCCTTCGACTTACTAGCCACATAAAGGGGAACTGACATCTGGTGATCCTGAATGGACATCATAATGACACATTTTCCCTCTATAGGGTAATCTTCACCTGAGAAGCTTTGTAAGTCAATAGGAATGTGCACAAGTGTTGGTTGTCTCAAGGCTACCCATGTGTGAAATGAGAGAACATTATAATCTGCACCAGAGTCAATTAAGGCAGAGACAAAGTAGGTAGTCTCATGAAGATGAAGACACACGTGAATATTGAAAGGATCGACATATTCATCAGTAGCCAACTCTAAGGTCAACACAGAAGCCTTGCGACGCTCCTTGGCTTTTGCAACTCTAGCTTTAGCTTCTTCTAGCGCCTGATGTTTAAGTAGGTCATGTGCTTTTTTCTGTGTGTGGGCATCATGCATTTGTTGTAGCATGGCTGCAGTTAATGGTTCATTTTATTTCTTGAGACGACTTCCATTAATGAAGTTAGGCATTTGCTCACCTTCTAGTGTCTCTAAACGCACTGCACCACTAGGAGTAAGCTCATTAATCACAAATGGTCCTAGGCCACATTTCTTGAGCTTTCGCTTATGCTTCTTAAGTGTGTATAAGAACACAAGGTCCCCTTTTTTGAATCGGCCAGTTGTTACATTTCGATCATACCATTGCTTTTGTCTCGTCTTCTTGGCATACATCCCCATTATTACTGCCAATAAACGGGTCTCATCAAGATTTTCCAATTCATCAATGCGTTGAGAAAGCTCATGACTAGTCCAGTCCAATTGTTTAGCAACTCTCGTAGAGTAGGTACAAGAAATTCAATGGGAAGAATTTCATCTAGCCCAAAAGCAAGCTCAAATGGGGTTGTGCCCACATAGATGTTTTATAGGTTGTTCTATATGCCCAAAGAACAGAGTGCAACTTTTGCTCCCAACAATGTCCTATGGCCCTCAACAATCTTTTTGTGAGTGCTGTGCAGAGAATCTTGTTAGTACTCTCAGCTGGACCATTGGTCTGGGGATGATAGGGTGTGCAGAACGCTTGTGAATTACCATAAATTCTTTAAGTAAAAACTCTATGACCTCATTCACAAAGTGCACACCTTGATCACTAACGATTTCAATAGGTAAGCCATAGCATGTAAACATGTACTCATACAAGAACTTGGCTATGGTTCTGGCATCATTTTTGACTGTAGCCTTTGCCTCTACCCATTTGGTCAAATAGTCAGTTGTTGCGACTATAATATATTCGGCATGCATACGACGAGCTAGAGGTTTAATGGGACCGACAAAATCAATACCCCATTTGGCAAACACACGTGTGCTTAACATATAGGCAGCAATGGCATATTATCCTTTGTGATGGGAGGTTTGGCCCTTTGACAATCGTCACAACATTTTACATATTCTTCGGCATCCATTTGTAAGGTTGGCCACCAAATCCCAGACCACCTAATCAACTTAGCTGTGGTATTGCCCGAAAAGTGTCCACCCCCAACACCTGCATGTGCATGAGTCAAGATTTTCAAGTAGTCAGCTTCACATACACACATGCGCAAGTTGCCATCCTTGCCCCTCTTGTAGAGTTGGCCCTCTATCAGCATATAGTTGGCCGCTTCAACTTCAATAGCACGCTTTCGATATTTAGGAATTGTTCGATCAGTATGACCATGCTGACGATAGTCCACAATATACTTACTCCAACTTAGTGTAGTTGAAATTTGGAATAATGTGACATTATGAATTGGTTGTTGAATTTGACATGAAGCACCATTACGAACAAATTTTTCAGCATCCGCATGCATGGTAGGCCACCATTGCCCATCCTGAGTTAGATGTCGCACACAAGTGGTAGCTGATGCATGGATTCCACCAATACCCTCATGTGCCCATTCCAAGATCTCCTCACAACACTCCATCATTACCCTGACGATATAATCTCCCTGAGATTAACTTGAATGGTCGCCATAGGTCCACATTAGGACCCGCTAGTTGTATCTGCCCACTTGTCAAAATTTCTAAGATGGGTTCAGACCATTTAGGACCTTTCTCTACAAGGAAAAGTGTTGAATCTAACATATCATCACCCACACCCACAGGAGCTTCTCCAGAGGTGATTCGAGACAAATGATCTGCCCTAAGATGAGTTGTTCCTTTTCGGACTGCCACTTCAAAATCAAACTCAAGAAGGATGACAAACCACCTCACAATCCTTCCAGTTGCACAAGGCTTATTCACCAAATATAGCAGTGCTTGATGGTCCACAAAAAATATAAATTTGTTTGCCAAAAGGTAATAGCGAAACTTTTTCACTGCATATATCATGGACAAACCTTCTCTTTTTATTGTGGTATAATTCTTCTCAGCATTGTTTAACTCTCGACTAGCATATGAGATTGGAAAATCCTTATTATGTTCTCCCGATTGAGCCAAAATACATCCAATTGCAAAGTTTGAAGCATCAATATGGACATGAAAGATTTGGTTCCAATCTGGTGCCCATAAGATGGGTGCAGACACTAATGCTTTCTTCAACTTTTCAAAGGATTCCTCACACTCGTCATTCCAATTAAACTTTACAAGAAGAGTATATAATGGTATGGCTAGGACAGCGTACATGTAGATGAATCGACGAGATAATAGCCACAATGTCCCATGAATATTTGTACCCCTTTAGGGTTGATAGGCTGAGGTAATGAGACAATGACATCAATTTTATCCGTATCTGTTGAAATACCATTGCGAGAAACAATATGACCCAAAATCTTCCCTTGTCTTACCATGAATTTGCACTTGTCAGGATTCAAGCATATACGATAAACTTGACACTTTTGAAACACAACTCTGAGGTGTTCTATATGATCATCATGCTCTTGTGAGTGAACACATAAATCATCCATGAAGATCTCAAGAAATAGCCTAAGGTACTCCTTGAATACATGACTCATTAACGGCCGCTGAAAGGTTGCAAGTGCATTTGTTAGACCAAATGGCATAACATGATAGGAAAAGATGCCATCTTCAGTAGCAAAGGCTGTCTTGTGTTGATCCTTCGAATCAATTGACACTTGATTGTAACCGGAGAATCCATCCAAGAAACTATATGCCTTTTTCCCTGCAACACGTTCCAAAACATGATCCGTGATTGGAAGTGGGTAATGATCACGTACAGTAGTTGCATTTACCTTCTTGTGGTTTACACATACTCAAAGTTTTCCATTTTTCTTGGGCACCACTACAATAGGGGAGACCCATTCAGTGTGTTTAATCTCATAGATAAATTTTACCTCTAAGGGCTTGTATATTTCTTCTTTTATCTTTCGTGCAAAATTCTCATTGTTGTAAGTATAAGGACGTTGCTTGGAAGGCTTTGCATCCTCTCGCAATGGAATTGTATGTTGACATATGCTTGGATCAACTCCTTTGAGGTCTTTATAACTCCAAGCAAAAACATTGCGATACTCCTTTATTGTTTGAATTAATAACTTCTCCTCATTTAAGGACAAGTCTGTGGCAATCCACACATAGCGAGGCTCTTTTCCTGGCTCAGCGATATCATTTTTTTTTTGCATCTTCTGGACCATCATATGAAACCCCTCGCATGCTTGGCTTTTATCGCATGGGCTGTTGAAGACAAATCTTCCGATCCAAATTCCTTGGCGAAATCAAGAAGTTTCAGGATTGGGGCAGAAGTAATAATGACCTTGAGCTGATCAAAACTGTTTTGATGGATTGGCAGCCACACTATTTTGTAATTCTTCTTAAAAAGATCTGTCAAAGGTGCTGCTACTACCAGGCATAATCTTTGATAAAAATCCTATACCATCCCATGATTCCCAAAAACCCACGAACTTCACGAACTGATTTAGGGGGTGGCCATTCTAGAATATTCTTGACCTTAGCGGGGTCTACTGAAATGCCATCTTTAGAGACGATGAATCCAAGATACTCAATTTGATGAGTAAAGAAGCTACGTTTGCTTTTCTTGGCATAGAGTTTGTGTCTGCACAGCAATTGCAGAACTCTACGCACATGCTCCTCATGCTCTTTCATTGATTTGGAGTAGATTAAGATGTCATCAAAGAAAACAAGCACAAATTCATCCAAGTAAGGACGGAATATATCTTGCATTAGACGGTTGAAGGTTGCAGGAGCATTGATTAACCCGAATGACATTACAGTAAACTCATAGTGGCCATAACGGGTATTGAAGGCTATCTTGGGTATATCTGCTTCCTTGACTTTGATCTAATAGTAACGAGACCTCAAATCTATTTTTGAGAAGACTTTGGCCCCATGAAGCCTGTTAAGAAGTTTGTCGATGCGAGGGATAGGATACTTATTCTTGATAGTGACTTGATTTAGCCCTCGATAATCTATGCAGAGGCGGAGAGTTCCGTCCTTCTTTTTTTGGAAAAGAACAGGTGCTCCCCAAGGAGAGCTACTGAGGCGTACAGATCCTTGCTCAATGAGTTGGGAAAGTTGCTCCTTAAGTTCAATGGCTTCAGAAAGGGACATTTTATAGGGAGTTTTTGAGATGGGTTGAGCCCCAGGGATCACCTCGATTTCATGATCGACTTCTCGAGGAGGCGGTAGCCCTATAAGCTTGTCAGGGAAGATGTTAGAGAATTCTTGGAGCCAAGAGGGTTCGGTCTCCATACTAGGTTCAATGACTTTGTTGAGCTTGACTAAGAAAACTTGCTGACCCTTACGTGTTCCCTTGAGAAGATGTTTTGCCTTGACTACCCTAGATTTAGGTTTTCCTGTGATCCCTTGAATAGATATTACTTGGCCATGCTCATTTTCAAAAGTGATACTCCCCTGGTTACAATGAATGCTAGCTTTGTTTGTAATTAACCAATCCATCTCAAGGATTCCATCATAAATTCCTAATAGCAAGACTCTAAAGTGGCAATGAGTTTACTCATTACCCAGCTCACAAATCAAGGTCTCCTATAGAGTGGCGAGATACTACTTCTTTCCCACTGGCTAACTCTACAATCATTCTTCTAGCTATTTTTTGACCCAAGTTTAATGTTTGCAAACACCTAGGAGAAAGGAATGAATGGGTACTGCCACAATCAATCAAAAGCTGAAATGGCTTACCGTGATGAGTAGTGGGGATTTGGATTACACCAAATTGTTTATTCAGACCTTGGTGTTCTATTGCCGCATGGACGGTGGCGTGCTCTTCTTCACCCGTTTCCAAGGTCAGTTCTTCACTTATAACACAGGCAGTCCTAGCAACTGCTCCTCCACGGCCTTTGCCACGGCCACCACCTCTTGCACCTTGGTGGATAGGGGTTCCACGGCCTTTATTTCCTCTGCTACCTTGGGGAAATGATGTTGCCATCTTGGGACAGTTGGCTCTAAAGTGTCCCGGTTCATTGCACTCAAAACACAGAGGGCCTTCTCTGGAAGAAGCAGCATACGAGCGGGGAACAAAAGAGTTGCTTTGTCACCCTCTCTTGTAGTAGGGAAAATTCTATTGGTGTTTCTTGTAGGGTTGATGTTTAGGATTTGCCTCAGGGTAAGATCTCTTTTGATGCTTAGGTTTGTCAGTCTTCATTTCTTTCACAAGGAGCTTTGCTCGTATGAGAGCATCCTATAATGTGCTTGGCCTCATTGCTTCAAGGCGGGAATCTAAGGATTCATTTAGCCCTTGGCAGAAACGAGCCACTTGTTGGGAAGTAGTCATAGCTGGGGCATACTTCGGAAGAGTGATAAATTTGGAATAGTAGTCCTCAAGAGTTAAGCTGCACTGCCTAAGACTAAAAAACTCATTCATCTTTATGGATTTATGGGATGGGGAAAGATAGCTTTCCTTCACTGGCTTGATGTCTTCCCACGTTTGAGAATACTCGGTGACTTCCTTGTCACGGCACCACTGTTTCCACCAGAGTTTAGCATCTCCGATGAGGCAAAACCGTGCAAACATAGACTAATTTGCTACCCCAGTACCGGCGGTAGAGAAATAATCGTTCATCGCCTCAATCCATACTTTAACATCCTTCTCAACCTTTGAACCTTCTCCTTTAAAGGAGGGAGGTTGCATTTGCTTGAGTAGGAGCTTCTTCTCCTGGGTATCAGTGCAAAGCGCATTGGAAAGTGGAGGGTGGTCATCCTGGCCATCATTGTAAAAACAATTTTTAAGATTACAAGATTCATATTTGTATAACGCTTATTTTTGGAGAGTAAAACATTGAAATCACTTTATTTCTAAATATTTACAAGAACGAGTTTTATTACAAAGATCTGAGACTAATATAATTAGTCTTATTTGCCATCAAGGGAAATTCCTAAGCTTGACTATGACATAAGGGTAGAGCAGTCCACATAGGTGAAATATGGGGGTTCCGCTGTAGTTTCTAAGACTCTAAAAATTGATGGTAAGGGTGGTAGACTCTAGATTGGGGTAGATCCTAACACAGCTACTCTATCAGCAGGTTAGATCTACATCACTTGGTCATACACCCAGCGATCCTGAGGTATGCGAACCCCATCTATAGTCATAGAGATATCGGCCCTGGGGGTACCGACAAACCAAAACAAACGGATCAACTTTTCAATCCAACGAATCCGTTTTAGGTCGGTGGTAAGGTTCCCAATTCGATCTACTCGGATGAAGAAATATATTGGCCCATGACTACAGAAATCTCTACCCCATCCTCTTTCAATACGAGAGAAATGAGGGAGGGACATCTTCTCTAGTATCTGCACCATGGTGTCTCGGAACTTGAAATTTGAGGAGTGACTAGCAGTCTCGAAGATGCATTGGAAAACTAAAAACTTCGAGTACGCATCTTCCTCTTCCTACAATCATTCAAACATCGATTCAACTTGTTTGTTTTAGTAGGATGTTTTTATTAGTATTATGTTAGGTAAAACATTCATTTGCAAAACAATCCTTAAAATGGCAATTCCTAGGAGCTAAGATCAGCTCTGATACCAATTGTAAGGTTCCTCCCTTCTAAAATGGGGGAAACACGTAAGATAGTCCACTAAGTCTTAACTTGGAGAAAATTTCCTATTCATCGATACCTTGACCATGTAGAGATTCAAGGATACGATTCATAGGTAAGACCTAGTTCTATCCCGCAAGGGGAGCGTGATCTTCTAAACATCAAATCACCCATAGGACAATTTATCATAAATTTATCTATTACATGGACATTTCTTTATTAGTGAAGATGGGTATGTTAAAGCTTCTATTGTTAAACCCACACATAACTGCTATGCTACACAAATGTAGTTGTACACAAACGGAGTAGAGTACTTGAAATTAAGTGTGAACACAATGACCATGATAACTAACATGATTATGGAACTGATGATAAGGGCCTCAAGATTCTCAAAATAGGAGGCTGAAAATTCAAATTCAGCTAAAATATGACATTGGCCAACCACGTTTGCTACAACGTGCATATTTCTTATTCTAGAGGCTCAAGTAACTTTTTGCAAACATCATAAGACATGCACAACAACAAATTTTGGCACCCTTACCCCGCCTTTCGTTGCTACATCTATCATCAATACTCCCACATAAATATCACCTTTGTTGGCTTTCAACACAACGGACTGGTCCCTTATGACAACCTTATGACAACCTTGCCTCTGGCATCACCCATCCCCTCAATCAGGATTGCCCTCGATAAAGGATTCCATGTGGAGAATGGCTTAATTTCACTGCTCGGATTGTATTTGCTGATAGAACCCCAGTTTAGGTGGCCAGAATCTGGAAGTTGCGCGCATGCACTAGTGAAAGAGCATAACTTTGTTCCTTAGTTACTTTATGCTTTATTAGTACCCGCGTCACCATTAACATGTCACAACTGATTCGAGGGTGTTTACACGAGATGTATGTTTAGGCCATTCTCTATGCATCTGATGGACCCCAGGTAGTGCTCGAGTGGTCCTTTATACCGCCAGCTCAAAGTACGGACGGCAACGTCGTCTAGTGGGCTGCACTGCTACATCATTCGTATAAAGAGGAGGTGGCTACCCTCACTCTGCATCGTCGCTCGTAGTCCATCTGCAATTAGCACTCGTAATAGTAAGACCTAGTCTTATCATTAGATCAGCTATGGCTCAGCAGCATCGTGTAGGCGCGGAGGTCATGCGTGTGCCCTTGGAGGGCATGCCGATGACGCTGCAGCCGCATGAGATCCAGGCTGCTTTGACCTCCTTCCAGGCGCTCGGTTCGTCAGGTGGAGCTAATCAGCAGCACTCTTACTACGTCACGGGCAGCGCTACCTATGACGCCGCCACCAACACCCTGCAATTCCAATTCGACACCAGTGGCCTCTACAAGTTCCTAGGCACTGCCAGCATTACTGGATCCGGAGCGAGCGGCCCGTTCCAGGGCACGCTCTTCTGCGAGGGCGACATCACCGCTTGCACGCAGGGCTTCACCTTCCATGCGGATAGCGACAACCTGGTGCTGGGCTTCCGCACTGGTTCAGCCTACGACAAGCGCGCCGACGGCGAGCCCGTCGTCGGCCTTGCCGGCAATGGCAGCGGCTCAGGAACGTGGGCGTTCAAGTAGATGGCTATACGTCATCAATAATGTGGCCCTTGCTGCTATAACGAAATAGCCAATCTCCACTAATAAATAAAGATGGCTTCCTATCCTAATAAAGCTACTTAATTGGACTTCTTGCCTCTTTGTCAGGTGTCGGTCATTGCATTACACATGTGTTCGTCTGATTCATTGCACGTGTGTACACGTGATGGCCTCCTATACTAATAAAGCTACTTAATTGGACTTCTTGCCTCTTTGTCAGGTGTCGGTCATTGCATGTTAGAAATGTGAAAAATACTTATCCCCATGAGGTGATGTTATAACACATCATTTCACATGTGACATACAATAGAGGGTTCTTACGTAGGCTCACAAAGAAAAGCAATCTACTTAAGGTATCCAATCCCAAGGCCCATCCATCGATGATTAATCATAGGATATATTCTTTAGAGTTTTTTACACTTGCATAAGTATGAGTGGAAAAATGTGTGGTATCTTCTATTTAGAAGAGGTTTTCCTTAATAGTATCTTCTAAGAGGTGGCACAAGGGCACTCCTTCCCTCTCTCTCTCTCATCTCAACCTCTAAGACATTGTCTCATCAAAAACATCAATTACACAAACACACATGCAATAAATCAAGTGAACACACGTGCAATCGACGGAAAGGTAACAAACAAGAAGTCCAATTAAGAGGTTTATTAGTATAGTAAACCATCGTCGGCCCGCAAGGCCGACGATGACAAGCTATTTCTTTAGAGTAGCAAGAGCCACATTATTGATAACGTATAGCCATCTACTTGAATGCCCACCTTCCTGAGCCTCTTCCTTTAGCGGCAAGGGCAACGAGTCGGTGTTGGCTCGCATCTTCATCATAAGGGTCTACTGTTTGTCATGTGGGAGTTCACAATCTTGACAAAACTTTATACAAAACAACGAGTCTTATGTGCCCTTAATTTTGAATAAGCTAGGCCTAGAGAATACGACTGAGAAAACTACAAACTTAACACAAAAGGATTGTAAGGAAAAGAAGAAGCAATAATGAATATGCACTATTATGCCATGATAGAATGTTTTAGGATATAAAATTGCATATGCGCACGAATGCCCCAAATGAAAAACATACTCTAAGTTGCTAATCTAGGTAATAATTTTGTTTAGTTTTTGCGAATCGATAGCAACTACTACATGTCAAGGCTATAAAGCTCTATAAAATTTAAGCCATTTATGCATGTTAGCAATGTGAAAAACACTCATCCATGAGGTGACGTTACAACACATCATTTCACATGTAACATACAATGGAGGGTTCTTAGATAGGCTAACAAAGAAAAGCAATCTACTTAAAGGTATCTAGTCCCGAGGCTCGCCCACATATGATTAATCATAGAATAAATTTTGTCCACGCAGATAAGTATGAGTGGGAAAATGTCTTATTAGAATTATTAGAAGAGGTTTTCCTCAATAGTATGGGAGGTGCATTGGAATTCCAGGGTGTTGGTGGCGGCGTCATAGGTAGCGCTGCCCGTGACTTAGTAAGAGCGCTACTGATTAGCTCCACCTGACGGTCCGAGCGCCTGGAAAGAGGTCAAAGCAGCCTTGATCTCATGCGGCTGCGGCGTCATCGGCATGCCCTCCAAGGGCACACGCAAAATTATTATATCAAGGCCTCCCAGATGCTGCTGAGCCATAGCTGATCTAATGATAAGACTAGGCCTTACTATTACGAGTGCTAATTGCAGGTGGACTGCGAGCAGTGATGCAGAGTGAGGGTAGCCACCTCCTCTTTATACGACATGCTCCTATCGTAAATGGTCAGAAAGGGAGAGGGAGGGACGCGGGTACTAATAAAGTTAGGCCTATGTTATGCTCTTCTACTTCGAGATTCTGGCAACCTAAGACAAACGAACTGGGGTTCCATCAGCAAATACAATCCGAGCAGTCAAATTAAACCATTCTCCACATGGAATCCATTATCGAAGGCAATCCTGATTGAGGGGATGGGTGATGCCAGAGGCAAGGTTGTCATAAGGGACCCGTCCGTTGTGTTGGATGCCAACAAAGGTGATATTTATGTGGGAGTATTGATGATAGATGTAGCAACGAAAGGTGGGGTAAGGGTGCTAAAATTTGGTGTTGTGCATGTCTTATGATGTTTGCAAGAAGTTACTTGAGAAATATACACGTCGTAGCAAACGTCGTTGGCCAATGTATACTTTGAGAATCTTGAGGCCCTTATCATGAGCTCCATAATCATGCGTGGTCATTGTGTTTACACTTAATTTCAAGTACTGTACTCCGTTTGTGTACAACTACATTTGTGCAGCATAGCAATTATGTCTGGGTTTAACAATAGAAGCCCTCAGTATGTAAAGTGTTATGTACGGTATATCTAGTGTGTGGTAACATTAAAAGCAAGAAGGCTATTGTGAAGAATGCTTAATACTAGTCTTGTAGAGAAAAATACATTTTTGTAGCTTTGACAAACTTTTTGAAAATATTTTTTTCTTCTCACCTATAACCTACAAATAAAATGGTTTTAGGGAAATATACCATTGAGAAAAAGTAATGGGCCTAGAAAAGGGTGACATTATCTATGCTTATATTGCCATCTCTTGAGGTCATTTGGCTAAATTGCTCAATTTTCTTATAAATTAACTAGAAAACATCTCAAATAATTTTTTAATAAATCAACTAGAAAACACCTCAAACAAATTTTAAGCACATCAAAAATGCTATGAGGAATCCATCTATATGTACGCAATATATTTGTATAATTTTTTAATGATGTTTACATAAAAATTGGCAAGTTTTTCAACCTTGCAAGTTGCATTACATGATGTTTTTGGTGATTTTACCATTTTTTTGGTGATTTTGCCATTTTTTTGAAAAGTAAATTTTCTCTTTTGGAAAATTTTTAAGCAAAAAATAATACTTAGTTTTTTCTATATATCTAAAAATAAAACCTAATAAGTTTTGTCAGGTTTTACAATCATGTAAGCAAGTTATGTAACAATTGCATAAGTTTAGTGGGAGGCTAGAAAGATTTAGCTCAAGAGTCAAACATTCTAAGTAATGATGTACATTATGAAATTTTTAGCCCAAGAGAAAAAACTTCTATGCACTGATGCAGGTTGGAAAGTTCTAGCTCTAGAGCCAAAACTTTTACTCAGTGACATAGGTTGGAAAGTTCTAGCTCAAGAGCCAAAATTTCTAGGAGCTAGCAAATAGAAGTTGGAAATTTAGTGTCTTGAAACAATACTCTTCACTTAAAAATAACCAAGACTCTTAGGTTTTAGATCAAGAGCTAGAATTTCTATTGAATGATATATGAGATTTGAAAGATATTCCTATAGACCCACAACTACTAGGCAATGATATAGGCTAGAAAGTTTTGGCTCAAGAGCCAAAACTTCTAGAAAGTGATGTAGGAGGTTGGAAAGATTTTAGCTTAGGAGCCAAAAGTTTAAGGAAATGATGCAGGTTGAAAAATCTTTACTCAAGACCCAAAGTTTCTAGGAGTTATCATAGAAAAGATGGAAGCTTTGGCTCTTGACTCAAAACTCATCAAAACCACATAAAGGATCCAAGACTATTGGGCAATAATGCATGTGCTAAGTCTTGGACATTAGAAAGATTTGACTTACTCGCTCTCATACCATGTTGACAGATATGATAAAGAGCAAGAGAGAATGAGAGGTACACGAGACAAAAAAACTATGGTTATCTATGTAAGTATCTATGATTTTGCATGAAACATCACTTTTGTCCTTGTTGTGTATTGAAACAAGTTGTAGGATTTTGACCCCCTAAGCTTACCGATAAATTTTGAGGGCCTGCTGGTCTGAATTCGAAGATTTGGCTGACAAATAGGATAGAGCCACTCGTACCCTCGATTTTGAATGAAAGTTATGATTGTTGTTGTGCTATGCAGTTTTTGGGCATTCTGCACGCATCGTCATGCAGAAGTTTCCTCACCTTTTTCACTTATTATTTTTTATTTGGATCTCTATTTTTGGTGATGGCATGCCCTTATACATATACACTTTGGGTACTTTTTCCTATTTTTTGACATGGCAACCAGAGAAGAAAGAGAAGGACGAAAACAAACGCATAAAAGAAAGAGACAATAGCATAAACAACTGGAAGCAAAGAGACAGGACAAAGGACAAACTGACTCACCTCTGAAAAAGTGAGTCTTCTTTTTGACTGGTTTCCTTCACCCGTGTGTGCTCCTTGTCTCCTCCTTGCACTTAGGTTTAGTGCTCTGTTGGAAGAGGCGGCGAAGGAGAGCAAATCTTGAGTTTGAAAATGTTTATTTGGAGAAGGCGGGGGTATTTTTAGATATGGACAGGTTTTCGTCGCGTGTAAAAATGCATGTATTTTTGCGTTTAGAATAAATCATCCGCGTTCATATACGTGATTTTTAGGATGTAGCCGCGTTTATACACGCGATTTTTAGAATTTAGCCGCGTTTATACACGCGAAGAAGAGGATATAGCCGCGTTGATACACGCGATTTTGAGGATATAGCTGTGTTTATACACGTGTTTTTTTATAGTTTAATTGAAAATTGATTATGATTTTGTGTTTACTCTTTTGTACATAGGATGTCATCAACCTCCTCAAGCAGTTCTGGTGAGGATGAGACAATGCGTCATCGTAATCGCGATGTATGGTTGGGACAAAGGATCAAGTGTATGTGTAATCGATGTCAAGGATGCATTGTACGAGTGCGTCGAATTACCTTGAATCACATCTCCATGTATGGAGAATAGAATCAAACAGGTTTAGAGGTGAGTAGATGTAAATTGATAGTATTCAAATGACTCATGGTATCCAAATTAAATTAATGGAGTTGTAATATATATACTCTAATTGAAACAGGATGTAGTTCCACACCCTAACATGGTGCCCTACGCGCGGCGAGAGCACGCAAAGTGTCGACGAGATGATGCTAGAGCTTCGGGATCTATTGTCAGAGATGAGTGAGAAAGGGATGACAATAGCCCTGTACCCCACGAAGTTGTGGAAGAGGAAGTGTTTGATGATATGGTGCGGTATCTTTTTAGGGAAAATCCCAAAGGTATGGACGACAATGATACGGAACAAGAGCATCTTTATAAGGCTTCATCGACACCGGTTTTTAAAGGGTGCACATTCTCTATTTTACGTGCTTCACTTGAACTACTCAATATACAAACAATTTATGGATGGAGCAATGCAAGTCTTGACGCATTATTGAAGTAAGCATTCTAACTTACAAATTTGAATTAGTGGTTTAAGGTTTAGGGTTTAGGACTAATTGATGATATTGGATGTAGGCTATTATCAAACATGCTTCCAAAGGAAAATAGACTACCCACCTCAAGAAACATAGCGAGGCACTATGTGACATCTCTTGAGGAGGCTCGACATTGTCCCACTTGTGGTGAAGCAAGGTATAGAATAGATGTGAAGAGTTTTGATGTACCTCATAAAGTCTTGCCACACTTTCCTATAATTCGACGCATCAAACACATGTTCAAGTCCATAGCAGAGCTCATGTCATAGCATTCCTCATATCGATCCAGGATGATGGCATGTGGAGAATTCCTGCAGACACTCCTACTTGGAAGCATATTGAAGATGAGTGGCCCAGCTTTAAAACAGAGCCCAGAAACTTGAGACTATTGAGATATCGAGCTCGTCTAGTGAGGCGATGGCCAGTGATGACCCGCCTGGGGGATAGGCCACACACTTACACCACTGGCATGGTTGGTGAGATCTTGGGAGATATGTGGCCACTGGGATGACAGGCTGTGTGACAGCCATTCTAGAGACTGGCATAGTTATAGCGCCAGCTCATTTAGTCGAGTTCACACTATAGAGAACCCGTGTATGTATTGGTTGAGTACCTTTCATATTATATGTACTCTTATTCTTGTATATGGTGTGTTGAGTGTTGAGTTGAGAAGAAGAAGATTTTCAGCCTCTCACGTTGTGTGTTCTCTATTAGGATTTTGTGAGTGTGTGTGTGTGCTTGCAAGAGCTCAAGCTCTCTTCCCCCCTGCATCTTTTCATGGTATCAGAGCCTGGTTCATGCTAAGGGCTGAGCTGCAAGTAAGAGAACCACAGGAAGTGGTACGACGGTAAGAGCTTCAACTACTCTTCCCTATCGTGTTGGTGACTACACCCTTGTCGGGAGCTCTACGGGAGGCACCGGCAAACGGTCTCTGATTGAGGAGCTTTCTTCGCGGGAGTAAAGCTATAGGGCAACTATACAGTCTTATCGGACTAAAATTTCCGGGCCGAAAACGCGTTTTGGGCGCGTCTGGACCTCCGTTTTTCAGAAAGCAGGCGATTTCGAGCACTGCGGGCAAGTCATCGATTCTCTGCAGAACTCTGGTTTAAGAACTGTAGGAAGATAGATTGATTGTGCAGACACTGTGGGTGCTGAAAAGAGGTCTACATTTGCCATTGGGTGTATGTATGCACATTGAAGTCATTGGTTGTGACATTTGAGAGTACTACAGTACCGCTGCAGAAAATACAGCATTTGTGCAGAAAAAACCAGGGTGCAGTTTTTGGTAAAATTGTGTGCTTGGCAAGATGTCTAATGATGGCATAACACAGATTGTGGCTGAGAGGCTGGATAAGAATAACTTCCATGCTTGGAGGTTCAGGTTGACGAATTTCCTGATGGGAAAAGGCTATTGGGACTACATAGAAGGTGAGCATGAAGAGGCATCGGAGATACCGGATATAAACCGACTGCTGTAGATGTGAAAGAGTTTAAAGACTGGAACCAAGGAGCCAGGAAGGTTATGTATTGGCTATCCATTAGTATACAAGACACCATGATTGGGCACATTCAGGATGCCAAGTCCCCCAAGGAGGCGTGGGACACCTTGGTAAAGCTCTATGAAACAAATACCAAGGCACGTAAGATACAGTTGAAGAATGAACTTCATACTGTGGAGAAAAAGAGCATGTCTGTAAATGACTATGCGCTGAAGATAAAGGGTATTGTGGAATCCCTTGCATCTATTGGTGTGTCAGTAGATGATGATGACAAGGTGGAAGTCTGTCTACGTGGTCTTGGGCCACAATACAAGGTGTTCAAGACGTCTATTCAGACTCGGGAGAACATTCCCAACTTTACAGATTTGGTGTCTATGCTGATTATCGAAGAGAAGAGCTTGGGTGAAGACCAACAGTCTTCACAAAGCAAAAACAATTCAGAGCAACAGGCCTTCTACACGAGTTCAGGAAGAGGACAAGGTAGAGGAGGCTGTGGACGCGGTCAAGGAGGTGGCCGAACAGGTAATCAGAATTATGGCCAGCAGAGCAGCAACAACAACAACAGTCCCAGAATCAACAACAACAACAACACGCAGGTGGAAGAGGCAAATTCAGAGGCAAAGGGAGTCAAAGAGGCCGTGGAAATTGGCAAAGGCAATATAATGATGCACGTGAATGCTATTATTGTGGTAAGCCTGGACATGTGCAAGCAGAATGTTATAAAAAGCAAGCTGACATGCAAAATGGGAAAGTGCAGCAAAATAACTATGCATCCTCAAGCAGAAATAATGAGGATAATGAAAGGTTGTTTGTTATGCAGCATGTCGTGAATGCCATGTCTGAAAATGTTGATGCAGCACAAAAAGATAATGTATGGTATGTGGATTCAGGTGCTTCAAACCACATGACGAGTCATGGAGAGTGGTTCAAGGAGATGAAAAATTCGAAAAGACGAGGTTTTGTGGAAACAGGGGATGACACTGCTCATCCAATTGCCCATGTTGGAGATGTGCCATTGTCTATGCATGATGGCAAAGTGAAGTACCTTGCAGATGTACTTCATGTACCGAACATAACAAAGAATCTGGTTTCAGTTGGCCAGATGATTGAGCAGGGTTTGCAGGTTCGGTTTAACCCTGATGGGTATTATGTTGAAGATTTCAAAGACAAGTGCAGGTTGGTTGCAAAAGGCAACAGAGTGGGCAGAATGTTTACGTTGACTGTAGACATGCCTGAAATGAGTGCTGCGATGTTTGCAAATGGTTCAGGAATTGTTGCAGACACAGACATATGGCATAAAAGGATTGGACATGTAAATGTGCAGAGATTGAAGTCTATGCAGACAAAAGGAATTGTGACAGGGCTGCCAAAATTTAAAGTGGAAGGTATGCAGAAAATATGTGAAGCATGCCGATTTGGGAAGCAAACAAAGCATGTGTTTCCACGTAACAGATATGTGAGCAGAAATGCACTAGATGTTGTGCATTCAGATGTATGGGGTCCTACGAAGACCATATCTATGGGAGGCTGTAGGTATTATGTGACTTTCATTGATGACCACACAAGGAAAGTGTGGGTATATTTCATGAAGGAGAAGAGTGAGGTGTTCACTCACTTTCAGAATTTTAGAGTTTTGGTTGAAAAGCAAACAGGAAAATATGTAAAGTGCCTAAGGTCAGATGGAGGGGGAGAGTACTTCTCCAATGAGTTCTCTGAATTTTTAAAGAAGAATGGTATTCGGAGATAGTTCACATGAAGATACACTTTGCAGAAAAATGGAGTTGCTGAGCGGAAAAATAGGCACATTGCTGAGATTGCGCGAGCATTGATGGAAGAGAAGAATATGCTGCATTGCTATTGGGCTGAGGCTGTTTCTACAGCAGTATACATCATGAACAGGACTCCAACTGCAGCCATACATGATGTAACTCCAGAGGAGAGGTTTACTGGCAGAAAACCAGATTTGTCTCATCTGAAAGTTTTTGGATGCATTGCATATGTGCATGTGCCAGATGAGCTGAGAACTAAGCTGGATCTGAAAGCTGAAAAATATGTGTTTATTGGATACTCCCTTGAGCAAAAGGGATACAGATGTTATAACCTTGCTACACGTGAGTTGAGGGTAAGCAGGGATGTTGTTTTTGATGAGATGAGAAGCTGGTATGTTGCTGAAAAAGAAGCTGTTGGGGCTGATGTGAGTGGAAGTGTGGTTGCACAAAATGCAGGTCAGCAATCACAGTCTTTGAGTGGACCAGGAGAGTCCTCATCTAGTGGGTCTGTTGATAGACCATGGAGTGGCAGGCTGCGTCATAATACCAGCCCTGCAAATGTGATTAGTACATCACGTAAAGGAAAAGAGAAAGTGGTTGAGTCCCTTGGTATGCCTGACATTTCTGCAGGGCATTCTCATGTTGATGGAGAGTCTAGTGGCTCAGATATGAGCCTCGATGAGGAGCTTGGGATCCCAGCTATGAGAACACTTGGTGTAAAGAAGGCTATGGAAGCCATGAATGAAAAGCTGCGAAGATCTGGGAGAGTGAAGAACCCTGTGTAGAGGTTTACTTATGATGGTTATGTGGCACATCACTATGCATATATGGCAAAAGTTGTGCAGGTTGTTGAGCCCACATGCATTGAAGAGGCTGTTGGAAATGTGTGTTGGGAGAAAGCTATGGATGAGGAGATGGATGCACTATATGGAAATGAAACTTGGGATTTACTGCAATTGCCTGAAGGCAAGAAAGCCATTGGATGCAAGTGGGTATACAAAGTTAAACATAACAGTGATGGAAGCATAAATAGGTACAAGGCTAGATTGGTAGCCAAAGGATATGCGCAGACATATGGGATTGATTATGAGGAAACTTTCAGCCCAGTTGCCAAGATGGCAATGGTGAGAGTTGTGATAGCAGTGGCTACGTCAAAGCAATGGTCTTTACATCAGATGGATGTAAAGAATGCATTCTTGCATGGGGATTTGCAAGAAGAGGTGTATATGTTGCAGCCACCTGGTTATGAGGATGTGGGTCACCCCGGAGCATGTTTGCAGGTTGAAGAAAGCCTTGTATGGCTTAAAGCAAGCACCAAGAGCATGGTCTGACAAGATTTCTGAATATCTTGTCACTATTGGCTTTCATGCAGCCAATGCAGATTTCTCATTGTATGTGAGACATGGTGATAGAGGACTTGTGCTTGTTGTCATCTATGTAGATGACTTGATCATTACGGGGGACCATGATGCAGAGATCTTTGATGTAAAGATCTTGCTTAGATAGAAGTTCGAGATGAAGGATCTGGGGGAGCTCAGATATTTCTTGGGCATTGAGGTGATTAGGTCACCACATGGTATTGGATTACTGCAGAGAATATGGCTTGGACATGTTGTCCAAGTATGGTATGACAGGCTGTAAGCCTATTTTCGTGCCATTGGATCAGAATGGCAACTTGAGTGCAGATTCAGGAGAGATCTTGGAGGATCCTACTATGTACAGGAGCATAGTAGGAAGCTTGATCTACATGACGATCACCAGACCATATTTGAGCTATGTTGTTGGGTTGGTGAGTCAGTTTATGCAGGTTCCACGAAAACCGCATTTGGATGCAGTGAGACACATACTGAGGTATGTGAAGTCTACTTTGCATCGTGGACTGTTCTATGAGACTGGGACAGAGATATGTGTACATGGGTACACAGATGCTGATTGGGCTGGTAGTATCTCAGATAGAAGGTCTACCAGTGGATTCATGTTTTCTTTGGGGAGTGCTGCTGTGACTTGGAGCAGCAAGAAGCAGCCTACGGTTGCTCTATCGAGTACAGAGGCCGAGTACAGAGGAGCTGCTATGGCAGCATGTGAGGTAGCTTGGTTGAGGAAGCTACTTGCAGATTTGGGTCTATCAGTGGATAGACAAGTTGTCATTTTCTGTGACAACATTAGCAGTATACAGTTAGCCAAGAACCCAATCTTTCATGCTCGTACGAAGCACATAGAGGTCCACTACCACTTCGTCAGAGAGAAGGTCTTGGCAGGAGATCTTGACCTTGTTTATGTCAGCACAGAGGATCAGGTAGCTGACATCTTCACCAAAGCATTGGGTACAGAGAAACTCCGCAGGTTCAGGGCTTCGCTTGGTGTACATGAGATGGAGTTGAGCTCGAGGGGGAGTGTTGAGATATCGAGCTCGTCTAGTGAGGCGGTGGCCCACTGATGACCCGCCTGGGGGATAGGCCCCACACTTACACCAGTGGCATGGTTGGTGAGATCTTGGGAGATATGCGGCCAGTGGGATGACAGGCTGTGTGACAGCCATTCTAGAGACTGGCATAGTTATAGCGCGAGCTCATTTAGTCGGGTTCACACTATAGAGAACCCGTGTATGTATTGGTTGAGTACCTTTCATATTATGTGTACTCTAATTTTTATGTTAAAAGCGTTACTTTTATTATTTTTATTTTCATGCATAGAAGTATGCATAATGGATAAATTTTTATATCAAAAGTGTTACTTTTACCATTTTTATTTTCATGCATAGAAGTATGCATAATGGATAAATTTTTATATCAAAAGTGTTATTTTTATCAATTTTTATTTTCATGCATAGAAGTATGCATAAAGGATAAATTTTTATATCAAAAGTGTTACTTTTATCATTTTTATTTCATGCATAGAAGTATACATAATGGATAAATTTTTATATCAAAAGTGTTACTTTTATCATATTTGAATTTCATGCATAAAGGTATGCATAAAAGTTGATTATTTTATTATAAAAGTGTGTCTTTTATTATATTGAATTTCATGCATAGCGGTATGCATAAAGGTTGATTATTTTATTATAAAAGTGTGACTTTTATCATAATTGAATTTCATGCATAGAGGTATACATAAAAGTTGATTATTTTATTGTAAGAGTGTTACTTTTATCATATTGGATTTCATGCATAGAGGTATGCATAAAAGATATTCTTTTTATACTAAAAGTGTGATTTTCCTCATAAATGGATTTTATGCATAACTTAGATGCATAAGAGAAATTCTTTTATTCTAAAAGTGTAATTCCTACCAAATTGAATTTATGCATAAGAAGATGCATAAAAGATTGATTTTGATTTCGAAAGTGTTAGTCTCCTTAAATGGAATTTATACATAAATAAATGTGTAGAGAAATCTTATATCAAATATAAGAATTCTCTTAAAAAAGATATAAAATGTGATAAGATGTGATAAGAGGTGTATGAGATGTGATAAGATTTGATAAGATGTGTATGGAAAGTGATACGATGTGATAAGAGGTGTATGAGATGTAAAAAGTTGTGATAAGATGTGTATGAGATGTGTATGAGATGTGATAGAATGTGTTAAGATAAGTTAAGATGTGTTAAGATGTATATGGGATGTGTTAGGACGAGAATGGATGTAATATGGTTGTATGAATGTGATGTGGATGTATACATGTAGATGTATATGTATGAATGTGAATGTTGATGTGGATGTGGATGTATGGATGTAGACACAGATGTGTATGTATGTATGTGGATGTGTATGTATGAATGAGGATGTGAAAATGGATGTATGTATGTAGATGTGGATGTATGGATGTATGTATGTAGATGTGGATGTATGGATGTGAATGTGAATGAAGAGGTGGATGTGGATGTATGGATGTAGATACGGATGGATGTATGTATGTGAATGTGGATGTATGAATGAGGATGTGAAAATGGATGTATGCATGTGAATGTGGATGTATGAATATGAATGTGGATGTGTGGATGTGGAAATGGAGGTATGGATGTATGAATGTGGATGTGGATGTATGCATGTAGATGCATATGTATGAATGTGAAATTGGATGTATGATGTGAACGTACGAACATGGATATGTAGTAGAATAATGAATATGAAAGTGTATGTGAGATAATGTGTAGTCTATATGAGTGAATGGATGAGAACGAGTACACATTGAATGGAATGTGGAATAAGTAATGTGGTCCGAGAGTGGATAATATGGAAAGATAAGAGTTCGTTATAGAAACTGTATTTTGTGACTGTTTGTAAATGACTGTTTTATGTCAAGAATGCTGGGGAAGCATTTTGACCGTCTTGAGGATTAAGGTCATGAAGACTGAACTGATAAAGTTGCAACTGCTGACGGAGAGTCAATGGAGGACGTCTCGCGTAGCAAGGTCGATCGAGGTCTTGACCAGTCTCGGTTCGATTTAAATGGTGAGCTTCCGGTACGGTGGATGAGGGACCAAGGAAGCGGCCTATGAGTGAAGCGCTAGGTCACCTATGAAGGATCCTAGAGGGTGCTGACCATGCGGTGCTCGGGCTCTGGGTCGCCGAAGATACCCACACGTGCGTCGTGGAAGATATTGGAACAAGGAGTAAGAGTTGTTTTCTGAAACCGGGCATGGATCTGGTTGATTGACCTTGCTGGTCCTCAACGGATGAGTCCATGGCTCTTTTATATGGATCTGTGGGTTGATCTTGCTGATCTTCCACGGAAATTCCATTCTATTATATGAATATATTGCCGGTTACTATGAGCTAGGAACTATGGAAAAGGCCCCTGAGAGAACAGGTGGTGAGCGTTCTGGTTGCCAATGATGCCATAAGTACACCGATGAAAGAATGACTGGAAATAAGGATTCAACCAAAGACTTTGAGGATTGTCATCAGTGACATAATGGTTTTATTAAAGGATTGTTTTAAAGCTAGTTGATGCTAAGAAAAAGGCAATTTCATATTGGGTGTGTAAGTGGTGTGACTAGTTTTATGTTTGCATGAACTTCCGGCTAGGGGACCTTGGAACTCTTTTCCTTGGTACCCGGGACAAAACCTAACCAAATTCTTAATTGGATCCCATCACTACAGTGGTTGGGTGGTTGGCTAACCCATGGGACTGGATGGGGTTAGGCTGGACTGATGGATCCATAAATCGAGATTTAATTTCTATTATTACGATAGATGAAGTAAATCCCGGATAGAAATTGTTCTATGGATAGGAATCAACGGCTGTGCCTCTTGATGGGGAAAAAAGCCTTGATCCCAATGATCCAAGTGCAAGTTTCTTCCTTGATTTGACCAAGTACCGTTAAAGGTGCAGTCAGATCAGTTGATCCGTAATGATCTTGACTACGTTAGAGTAAAGAGTTATCCTGGTGGAATCGCCCATGCTTTCCGGGCAAAGGAAGTTTTTCCGGTTTCGGTTTTGGACAAACCGACGGATTAGTCTCTTGTCCGGATATTCGTGGGCGAGGCCCCGAGTGTGAGACCCCTACCCACGCATGATGTGCTACTTCCGCTGCTAGTACCATGAATCCGTTGCGCGGTGGAGACCGGGATCTCACATCTGTGCCCCTGGTAAAATCCACTTCAGAGAATGGAGGTGAAATAATAGAGGACATATTCTCATTAACTTTCTCATGAACTGCTGCCCACATCTCATTTGCCATGTCCTCGTCAGCATCAATAACTTCATCAATGCATGGGAAGGCAAGACTAGGTGGTGGCAGAATGCCTTCTTTCAATGGGGTGTCAATTGGTGCAGACCTCTCGCTATGAGCTTGTGAGATCAGCTCACTTTTCATTTCCCAACTTGATGACACTTCTGGTATGGTTTCTAATGTTGGCTTAAGAGAGGTGGGGCCCCGAGGTGGAGGTGGGCCCTCAAGTATTGATTGAGCTTCCCTAATGAGTTGCTAATGTACAGCTAGATTGATCTTCTCCTCACGAGGGTTTGGGTATTCTTGAAGCTTCTTGGGTAGCTCAAATAAAGCTACAATGTGACTTCTATGAGCATCAATGATGGCATCTAGAGTCTCATTCACCTTATCCAAAAAAACAGAACCCCCTGAACTATCCTCAGTTGTAATAGCCTCATCTTGTTTAGCACTAGGCCCAGGTTGAGGTTGATGCTTCTCATGCACTTCTTGGGATGTAAAATCTTGATCCTTCATGTTTTGCTCATTAGGAAGTGAATGGGGTCTTCTTGGGCCCTTTAATTTGTCCCAGCCTAATCAAGGTGATTAAGGAATAGCCAAATGGGGGGTTGCCATGTGGACTGAAATGTTGGGTTTTTAAGAGAGGTGTAAGAGTGGTCAAAGGGTGCACTTTTTTCCCCAAAAGGGAGGGGGGCAATTTTACAATTTTCAGACCTCCATAACTTCTACATACAAGCTTCGATTTGAGCGGAGATTACAGATCCGTGATCTACGCATCAAGAGCTTTCCATAGATATGTTACATGATATGGTTTTATCCGCTAGATTTTAAATTCCATTTTCCCCCCAAAATTCAAATTCGAATAAAGTAGCCATTTTGAAGCTTCTAATTAGAAAACGTTTCTTCTTAAGAGAAAAGGTTTGACTCCCTTAAACTGCCAAATAAAAGGGCCCAAGAAGCCTTCCATTGAGGTCCTAATGTAGAGACTTCTTGAGAGCTAGTGGATGCACTCTTAGTTTTTTTTTTCGAGAAAAGATCCTTTCATTAGTTAAATAAAAACGCCCATAGGGCTACAAAAGATCTCTCCTGCTCATGAGAGAAACATAGTAGTGAATACAACAAGGCAACCCGGGAGACTCTCCCTAGGTGCTACAAAATACAGGCATCAGTACTTTACAGAGGGCTGAAGGCTAAATCATACAATAGGGGGGGAAAAGCCAAACAGGTGGCCTGTAATGCCAACGGGGGGATCCCGTGTGTAAGGTGTAGAAGGGGCCTCTACGCCAGGTGGTGTGAAAAGCCTGGCGCCGCAAGATCGCCTCACCGAGATGCGGTCATACTGTCCTCGCGCAGGGTGTGGATCAACTCTTGCCAAATCCCCCGTACAGTCTCTGCTCGTGGCTCCAGTCTCCCCTCAAGGGCCGTGAAACACCGACCCCTCCAGGTGAACCAGATGGTGAGGCTGCTGACGAGCTCCCATCGTAAATCCCTCTCTTGTTCTCTCTTGGCAGACGAGAAATCTGGTGCCGGAATCAGGTGAGGCTGGCCCCTAATGAATCTGATGGCCTGACTGTCCTCCTGCATCTCATAGCCCATATAGCAGGCCCTGACGAAGTCGACCAAGCAGCGGCACCCCACGTAAACATACCCTCTGGAGAGAGGGGGCCAGAATACGCAGCATCCACAGCCAAATCTGCTCTGCCTGAGGGCAATCCCAAAGGCAATGTCTCTGTGGAACAATATACTGGAAAAAGGTGATCTCTGTGGCCTCAAGGGATGCATAAGGATCATGCCACTCGTACTCCCCAGGGTCCCACTGTAGCGCCAATCCGGGAGCACATCAACAGGGTCGGGGTCAATATGCCACTTCCGAGAAGCGGCGGCCACTACCCGTATCCTCTGAAAGGTGCACTTGGCCACCAAAGGCGACTCCATCTCCACTCTCTGAAGTCTCCCCTCATCCTGAATCTCATAGTAGAGGAATCTGCCATCCTCAGTGCAAGCTCTGACAGCAACAATCAGGATCTCCAACTGTGTAAAGGCTCCTATCCACCGTGGGGTCACTGACTCGAAAGGCATGAACCACTCCTCCGTGAGTGCCTCCTGAATATCATCCCTCATAATCAACCCCCCTCTGAAGTGACTCAGCCTCTCCTCCTGGATCTCCTCTGGGAGACTGTAGAAGGCCTGCCAGTCTCCAAAACTACGTGCTAGGCCTGCCGCCGCTAAAGGTCCCCAAGCTAGACAAGGCCGAGAACCCAGCATATGACCCTGCTCTGTGCGAACCGCTGGGCTTCAGATGAGCGGCTGTCTGGCCCGCTCCTCAACACAAGAAGGAGGTCGCTAAGAGAACCTTGGTCTCAGCAGCTCCCAAGCTCTTAGGATGCTCAAAGCAAATCTGTCCTCCCATCCTCTATTGAGGCCTGTCCTCCTCATCTCTATGAAGATCCAGCGAATCTCTAGTGCCCAAGTACCCCCTGCTGGGGGAGCCCGAGCCTCCAGGCACTGCAAGAGAAGCTCTTTCCAAGGCTCAGCGCCTGGAAGCAGCCCCCGAACAATAAGCTTCCCCAATAAGGCTCTACTCTGATCAACTGGATCTATAATGCCCAAGCCTCCCTGAGCCAGCGGAAGTGTAATAACTGCCCATGCAACCTTTGTCGCCCAGGCTAGCTGACCGTCCCACTGAGACCGAAGAAAGTTCCTGATCAGCCTCTGTACATGGCTGATGCAAGAGCTCGAGAAGATCCAGCAAGACGTAATGTACCACATGGTCGCTAACAGCACCTGATTTGCCACCACCACCCTCCCAGCCAAAGGATAGTCGAACTGTACTCCAATACAAAAGCTTCTTCCGAATGCTCAGAAGAAGCGGGGCAATCTGCTGCTCAGGTGACAAATCTAGTCCAATCTGGCATCCCAAATACCGCACTGCTGTGCCAGGAGGAATCCATCTAAAACCGGGGTCTGGGCTCCATGCTGGAGTGGGAGCACTACTGATCCAAAAGGCCACTGTCTTGCGCCAATTGATCAATGCTCTTGAAGCTACACTAAAAACCTGGAGCGACTTCTCTGGCCCAAGAAGATTGGCCTCTTGGCCATGCAAAAATAAGCCCGTGTCGTCTGCAAACTCAACATCGAGTAGGTCCTTCCCCCGGACTGGGAGCTGGAGTCCTCTCAAACCAACCTCCTCTGCTGTCAAATACATGCTCATAGCCTCCACAAAGAAGAGAAAAAGAAAAGGGGCGAGGGGACACCCCTGACGGACTGATCTGGTCAGCTCAAAACTCGGCCTCCGTCCTCCTGCAATCAAAACCTGGCTACGAGCTGTGGAATACAGAGCCATCACCCCTCTGATCCATCCTGGCTCAAAGCCCAGGCAAAGCATAGTGCCCTCTAAGAAACCCCAATCAACTCTATCGTATGCCTTCTCAAAATCGAGAAGAATCACGACCAAGTCCTCACCAAGAAATCTAGCTCGGGCCGTCGCCTCCCAGAAAGTAAAGATGTTGTCAAGGATACTGTGCTCCTTGACGAATTCTGTCTGGGTAGCATGAATCAACTCCCCCAAGAAGGGTTGGATCCTCAAACTCAAGGCCTTTGCTAAGACCTTGTAGACAGTATTGAGGATCGTAATAGGCCTCCAATGCCGAATATCATCTGATACTCCCTCCCCCTTGGGGATAAGAAAGATCAAGCCCTCTGAAAAGTCTGTGGCATCACCCCAGTGTCCAGAACATACTGAAAGCCCCTGCAAAGGCCTGGCCTCAAAAGGTCCCAATAGCACAAAAAAAAGGCCGGCGTCAGTCCGTCCTCCCCTGGGCAACTATGTCGCGACAGGACCCTCAAGGCCTCGGCAAGCTCAATCTCTGAAAGAGGCGCACCAAGAACTATACGCATACGATCTGTGACCCTGCTCTGCACATGGGCCCACATAGTCTGTCTGCAAGCATCTCGATCCTCAGTGGTGGCTGGCTCCGCTGAAAGTAGGTCTCTATAGAATGCAGTGGCAATGGCTCTAATCTCCTCGGGCTCAGTAGACCAATCCATCCGGTCTACCAAGCTGACGGACTCCTGCTCGAGCATGGCGAGGCCCAGTGATCTCAAAAAACTCCCCAGTCACTCTATCACCAAGCTGCGTCCACTGAGAGGCCTCGCGACGATAGTAAAACTCATGTCTCTGCTCCTCTACCTCTCTAACCTCCTGGCGTGCCTGGCTCAGCTGTGATGCCACCCACTCACATGCAGGCTGCTGCTCCTGAAGGCGATGTAGCGAAGCAAGGCTGCGTCTTAGCCGATGCTCCCGCTCGCGAATCTCTCCCAGCCGTGTCAAAGCTGCAGCGTGCAGAAAAGAGCTAAGCTCCATGAGTCCCTGGGCACACTGGCCTGCTGCATCCTGGTCATCAGAGCACTGACTATCAGGCCAGATCCTCTCAATGTCCTCAGCGAGACTGGGATCTGCAAGTACCCTCTCTGGGATCCTCAACTGTAGGCTGGGCACACTGGCCTGCTGCATCCCGGTCATCAGAGCACTAACTATCAGGCCAGATCCTCTCAATGTCCTCAGCGAGACTAGGAACTGCAAGTACCCTCTCTGGGATCCTCAACTGTAGGCTGGGCTCCCGTGTCCTCTCCTCCAATGTCAAAATAACTGGCGCATGATCTGAAAATGAGGTGCCAGTGAGAATGCCGATGGAGCCCCCTCACTTCCCTAACCAGTCGCCCACATAAAAGCGATCAATCCGTGATAGATTAGTCCCTCCCTGCCGGCGATCCGACCGAGAGAAACTAAGATTGTCGTGAGAGCAGGAGAAGGCCCCATGCTGCCATGCATCAGTGATCCTCAGTGACATGCAAAACCGGTCCCAAGCTGCAAGCTCCGTGCCGTGCACTGTAACATGACTGCCTCCCACCCTATCGGCCGGGTCCTCAAGCATGTTGAAGTCTCCCCCAACACACCAATGTGCGGCCTCTGGCAATGCATCCATAACCTGGGTCCAGAACTCTGCTGCTCTGGCACTAGCATGATTGGGCGCATAGACGTTGAGCACACCCATTAGCTCATCATGCATCCTCAGAATGACATACTGTGCTCTACCAGGCACAATGATCCCTCGATCCACAATGGACTGCCACCATACATCTGCAATGACCATGCATACTCCTCCTTGTCCACCCAAAGGACCAAACCCTGCAGACCAAAAGGTGTCCCATCTACCAGGCATCACCGAACCATATCTCCGGATCCTGCTCTCACCCAAGTGGTGCTCCTGCATCATCAAAATATCAATGCTGCCACCAACCAGGCATCTTTGAAGCTCCTGCCTCAAGCAACCGCAATAGCGTATAAAATGTGCTTCGCCAAGGCCCTGTACATTCCATGAGATGATCCTCATGGATGACCTCTTGAGGTGGAGGCTATCTCAGTCGTACGGCGGGCCTTCGCAATAAGAGGTTTGGATGGAGAGTAGTCCCCATCCGAGCGGCTGCAAATGTGCCCACCCCCGGTGTACTGCAAGAATCACGGATCAGGCGCCAGTGGTGGCTGTGGCCCATGGCGACTGCCTCCCGCTCTGACAGAGCAACCTCGTGTATACATACATATCCAGGGTCACGTGCAAGGTCTGCCACTACGCAAACGACCAAATGACGAATCCCTGAGGCATCCACACTCCCGGGATCCAAGAAAAAATGAGCCAACTCCCATAGTCGGCCTATCACAAATCGCTCACATGATGCCGAAAACTCAACTGCCTAAGTCTTCAAAGTGCTAAGAGCGAGCTCTAGAGTCCACTCTCGGTCGCAAGGGCCACATAGAGGGAACGAGAAGGCCACCGCTGAATCAAGTGCCTCCTCCCCGCGGGCCGGCCTCCCCCCGCGGGCCCCCCGGCGGAGGTATCACTACATGAACTCGGATGGGTGCTGGCTCATGGGGGCCCTCTGCTCCAAAAAGCCATGTGAAGGCGTAATCAAAAGCCTCCGAGCGCTGTCTAATGCCGAGGCGACTCAGCCGACTGTAGATAGATGATATCCCTGAAGCCCGAATCGGCATGGTAGGTCTCCTCTGTGGTGCTCGAGCGAGGTTGGTGCTCAGCGCCCTCTGGACTGCAGGTGAGAGCCAAGGGACTGCCAGGGCCTCCCGGGAAGGTGAGGCAGGCGGGGGGGGAGGAGGGGGGGCGAGGGGGGTGGAGAGGGAGCCGCTGCCAAAACCGGAGCGGGTATGGGAGGAGGCGAAGGTGGAAGCGAGTCGGTGGGAGGGGACAGGGGTGTGGGGGGTGAAGAAGGGGGTGCTAGCATCTCCTGGTCCTCAATCGTCGCCGCAGGGGTCTCCTCCTGGAGAGGAGCAAAACTATTCCTCATGAGAACCCAGTGAGGCTGAGACTGTGGCTGCTGCTGCTGCAGCGGTCTCTGGGCGTGCTATTGTGGTTGTCTCCCTTGGCGGTGTCCCTGTCTAGGCTGCCACTCCGAGGTCTCTGTGGCCTGAGCAGGTGTCCCAAAGGCAGCCTGCCGAGCCGCATCTGTGGGCGGGCCATCAGGGGCCTGCTGCTATGGTGAGGGTCGGGGTGTCCTGCGAGGGCAGGCCTTGGCCAGATGACCGACCTGCCTGTGCAAATGAAGCACTGGTTCGGGAGCCCCGAGAACTCCACTCTCTGATCAATCCATCCCCCCCTATCCTAGGTAGCTGAATGACCTTAGGAAGGGAGGAGATGTCAGACACCAACACTCTGACCGAAGGTAGCCCAGCTGCTCTGGCCACCACTGAAGCTATTGTGGGGCCAGTCTCTATTACCGAGCCCACCAATCAGGGATTTAATATTCACGTGATCACAAGATTTTTTATGATAATAACACATGTGAACAAGTTATTCACATGTTCTCATGTTACTGTTCACAAAATAACAGGTCACTTGCCATTTGGGAACCCCTTAAAAGCTTGGCTACACATGGGAATAAGCTATTCACATGTTCTCATGTTACCATCTTCACATAATAGCAGGTCAGTGGCCACCTAAGAAGATTTTTTATGCCCGCCCGGACAAAGATATATTTTTTAGGCCCTTGTGAAAGCTTTGTGAATATAACATGTGATCACAAGATTTTTTGTGTTATTAATATGTTCACATGTTTTTGTTTACATCTGTGAAATCCCTGCTACCAATGCTCCTAGCCTAGAGAGGAGTGGAAGATACTCCCGGCAGAGTCCAGGGAAGCAAACTGTAACATGGAAAAGGTGCTCTCCCTGCTCAGCCGCTGCTGGGTCAAAGCCATGCTGCCAAGGTTTGAAAAAGACCCGAGCACCCCTGATATCAAGGGGACTCATGGCGAGGACCTTGGCCACGCTCTGGGCGGTCTCGAACTCGATCTGGTAATGACCACGGCCCAGAAGCTGTACGTCCAGGATCTTGCCCACATCTGCAAGAAGGCGGGCCTGGAGAAGATCTCGGATCTCCCCTCTGCTGGGGCGAGTGCCGACTATACGACAGATGGTGGAATGTGCCTGAAGGCGTTCCACCTCTGCGGCGAGGCTCGCTTCCTCTTCCGGCGAAAGAGAAAGCCTGATAGGGGCGGGCGAGGGGGCTGCGGATGAGTCCATCTGAGGCGGGGCAGGAGGAACCTCCATCAGAGTCTGAAGCTGTGTCGAAGGCGGAGCGGAGACGGAGAACCTGCACAAACCGAACTGCACACGAGGATGGGGGAAGGCAAAAAGTAAAAAGGAAAAAAAAATAAAAAATCCCTGGGGGCGGAGAAAAACAGAGAGAAGATGAGGGGGGAGGCGGCGAAGACCGATCCCAAGGGGGGGACGGAAGCAGCACAAAAAGGGCGAGAGAGGGGGAACGAGAGCTGGCGAAGGGGGGGCGAGGCGCTGAAGAGGAGGGGGGGTGGGCGCAATGGCGGAGAGCTACGGGAGGGGGGGCGACGACAAAAAGCAGTGGAGGGGGGGCGCTTCAGCGCAGGCAATCCAGGCGAAGGGGGGGCGGCAGGCAGAGGGAGGAAAACGCAATGGCGGGCAGGGAGGTGGGAGTGCAGACAGAAGCACGAGAAGGGGGGAGCGTAGAGCTTCAGCGAGCGATTCTTTTTCTGTTGATGATGATCCTTGTGACAGAGACAGATGATCCTTCTTTTTCTATTGATGATGATCCTTGTGACAGAGAGATGTGATACTCAGATGCACTCTTAGTTTGCCTGTTGTGATTCTTTTTCCTCCGAGTGGTCCTTTTTCTATTGGAATGTAGGGTCTTGTCCACTAGATTTGCCTTTGCATCCCTAGTTCGAGGTGTCTCATCAGTCTGCATTTCGGCATTTCGTGTCTGTGATATAGTCGTGACTCTAAGTGGCACGACATCCTCATTCTCTGATGAATGTGGCGATGGAACCGCCTCTACAAAGTTGAGTGAGACCTTTGGTTGAGAGGTGCCTTCCTCATGTGGTTTCAGCAAACAATCCTTTGGAAAGTGTTCTACCCAACACCCTAGACAATATCTTTCAATTGGTGGAAACTGTGGTACTATTGTATTGGATCGAGCTGGTTGCCTTTGGCGATGTGGACAATCACGAGCCCAATGGGCTTCTCCGCACTCATAACAGGGGCCCATTAGTTTGGCTTCAACTTTCCTTTGCTGCCATTGACCTGAAGGGCCTGGAGTCCTAGGATGGTAGCCGCCTAGCAACATCAAAGAAATTTGTTCTCCCGGTTGAGCCCAGTGCTTGGCTTGGATATGCGGGACTTTCAAAGAGATTTTCCTTGGATGAATATGATGCATATTCCTCCTCCATATATCTTGGGTTTACCAAGTCTCTACACATATTTGAATTGTCATAGTCAACAAACCTCACAGGAGCTGTCCCAGGAGCAGGATGTTGAACTCCAAGTACATGTCATGCTTGCTCTTGTGCCATCGGTGTCTTACGTTCAAAATTAGTATACTGTTGATGCATTTGTGGAGCCACTGCACCCCTTTGCTGCTCACGCTCTTGTCTCATTCTTGCAATGCGATTACATTCCTGTGTGGTGTGGGTATAATTTCAAGCACAGGCTTGGCACCACTTCTTTGTGGGTTGGTTTGTGACTAGAGGAGAAAAGGTATTACATTCTTTGGTTCTATGGTTACCGCCACATGCTCCACAAAGATGAGGACCTGTAGGTAGTACACTCCTCATTCGCTTCTGCTGTTGTTGTGGATGCATGGGTGGGCGTTAGGGTTGTCCCAATCTCCTTAGTACTGGGTTAGCTATCTGTTCTGGATTTACTATTTTGCTAGACCCTGAACTTTGGTCATCACCCCACTGATCTCTAGGTTGCACCTCAGGGCCAGTACCATCTTGGAATTTGAAGTTATCTGTGAAATCCATAGTATCATGGCAACACTCATTGAAATTTGTATGCTTCTTTGCATACAGTGCAGTGTTGAATTTTTGAGTCCTTTTAAGAAGAGAGAAATTAATCGACTCTGGGTGGGCTTCTCATCTTCTGGGAAACGATTAATGTACTACTTCATCCTATTTACACAGTCTCTAACACTCTCAGTCTCACCTTGCTTGAAAGAGTAGATGTTTGCTATACTGTGTCATGCTGAATCCCCATCAAGAAAAAAGCAACAATGAATCTCTCTTCCAAAACTCGTAAAGAAGATTTGTCTGAAGCCTCTAGTGGCTGAAACCAAGCAAGGACCTTTCCCTCAAGAGTGAGCCCAAATCCTTCAATTTGCGTATGCTTGTCAGTCACTCGCTCAGCTCGAACTGCTTACCTAAATGCTGCTACATGGTCATATGGATCTCCCGACCCTCCGTACTTCTTTACCAGTTTCTGAAGAAGAGTTGATGGCCTTACTCGTCTTGAATACTTATCATCAGGCCTACGGCCTCTCACTCTCAGTGGTTCCTCTCTTTGGTAAGGTGGTCCATATGCATCCCAAATTGGTGTGGGTCTCCTATTACTTGCCTCACCAACCCCCTCCAAAGATCTTGTTACCCGCATTTTAGGAGGTGCATTTATGGGAGGCCGAGTTGGTTCCCCTACCCTCTGATTGTCATAGTGAGAGAAACGTTGCTGTGGTGTGATCTGTGGTCGCACTTTTGGTGTAGGATAATATCTTGGTGCTAGAGTTGGGCTACTTGCAATGGTCCACTTTGATGTTGAGGGTCCCTCTCTCTAGTGAACTCTCGTAGGGGAGGAGCAACAGTTTCTCCAAGAAAGGTTGTCTCTCCTGGTTTAGCTGTATTAGTTGAGAACACTTCCATGAATAATGGTTGTCCTCTCCACGTGAGCTCACGAATCTCCTTCCAATCTAAGGTTCGGTATTCATTGGCCCATTTATCAATGATTCGGTTCTTGTATCTTGCAAGCTTCTCGACTACCACCACAAGTGCTAGAGGAAGATCTAGCTTTGGCAATCTAGTTGTGGCATAATATCCTTCTAAAGAGTCCTTATAGACCTCTTGAAGTGGGTCATCTTGAAAGACCTTTGTTACTGGAATTTGTTGTACAAACTCCCATTGGTTCTCAGCCCCCTGATCCATTTTGCTCTTGCCTTTCCTGTCCCTTTCCAAATTTAGATCTACAAAAAGTAAATCATCTATGGATGGCTTTGAGGACTGGGCATTGGATGGTCCAGGCATGTCCGGCTCAATGAGCCAATCATCTCTAGACTCCCTTGCTCCGGAAGGCTTCGATAAGTCTAGGAACTCACTCTTAGAGAGTCCTCCTAATTTGTCTACATTCTCTGGATGATAGGTGACTTCGTATAGCGAACACCATCTCCGCCCATGTACATGTCACCTCTAGTCATTGACTAGAGGTGCTCTATCAAGCTTTGAGAAAAAGTTTGCAATCTTAACGAGATACTGTTGTTGTGGATCCCTAAAGATCTCAGCTCCTTGAGCATTCGTGTAGACATATTGAAGTCTCACATTGAGTGGTAACCCCATGATGTCGGCTTCAAATGGATTAAAAGATCTTGTGGGTGTCCTATTTGGGGCTAAGGGATGACTATTTGACGGCCCTAGATTGTCCATAGACAATGAGCTAGTTGTCCTGAAAAGGGTATCAGATTGGGATTCAGAAAAGGTTTCAGCAATATCTGCCAAGTTTCCTATCGATTGGGTCCCACTTTCTTGCATAGGAACTCTAGAAGGTGCCCTAGACCCTATGGCAGTGTCTATATGACGTCCCGATCGCAAGTGCATAAGGTCAAATTTTAAGGTTGTTTTTTTAATTTTTTATTTTTTTATTTTTTTTTATTAAAAAAATCCAAAAATTTTCAGGTTGGCTCAAACTTTGCCATAACCCATTTTGAACCCCCTGGAACACATTAGGCCAAAAAATAAGCGTATTTTTCAGGATCAAAAATCGCCTAAAATTTACCAGTTTTCCATACTGAACTCACTATGGGAAAATGGTTCCGGGACCAAAATTTCGACGATGGGTGTTTTCTAACTCCTCTCGAAAAGTTAGAAAACCTCCCAATTTTTTGTGGTAGAAAATAAAAAATTTTCCACTTTTTTTTGGTACCCCTTTATCCGGTGCGGTGGCGGTCTTTATGGTGCGATGTGTGGGTCTCTTCACGCGGTGCACTGTTCACGCACAGCCGTCTTCTTTTATTATTATTTTTTTCTTTCTTTTTTGAAGTGCGTGTGCAGCTGTGAGATTTGCAGCAGCGAATTCAATGCGTGTGCAGGGAACTCAATGTGTGTACAGCTATGAGATTTGGAGTGAATTCGAAATGTTAAATCTTCATGTGTGTGTACAGATTTCAGTTTCTCTACAGGTACAGGTTTAACAGAGAACTAAAATGCACAAAATTAAAGATGCTGAAAACTAATCTAAGCTAAGAACAGAAAATAAAACGAACATGCAAAAAATTAGAGCTGTAAAAATTAACCTCAGACAGTAAAAATTATCCCCAAACAGAATGACAGAAATGTAAAATAGGCCTCTCTCTTTTGCACACAAATTGAAATTGGCAGGTTTAGCGCTTACCTCCAATCCTTCCCGTGTGTTGAATCCTTGTCTTGACCTCAAGGGAGAGGCGTAGCTAGCCAATGGCACTCAAATTAAGACAATAAAGAGAATTTAACAACAGATTAGTCTTAAATAAGTACTAAAATTACTCCCAAAGCCGATTGGAACCGATTGGAGCTTAACAAGGAGTGGTAGTGTGTGTATGGTGCTCAACTACTGTAGGCACTCGTTCCTCGACAGCGGCGCCATTGTAGAGCGGTTCTCTCTACCGTGCAATATAGTGTTTATAGAGTACTACCGATCAACAAATGTGTTGAGAAATACAATGTCAATCCAAGGACTCGACCCGATTAGTGCATGAAGACTTATCCCTTGCGGGAGAGCTCAAATACACAAATCACCACTTGACGATTCAACCATTCAATACCTCAATCAATCTCTCAATCTCTTAAACCCACTACACTAATCAAGAGAACAAGCAATGCATGGCAATCTCTTAATCCCATTCAAACAGTGATTAAATCTCAGCTTTCCCTAATGCCAGCAAATCCATAAGCGTGCATCTACTAACCCACAAGCTTAAGCAAGCATAGAATGTAACATTCACAAACCCACAAGCCCATAGAGAGAGTCTATCCATGAATAACTCATTGCCAATGAAGTGGGCAAGAGCTTGCATCAATGGAGACTACACACACACACACTACAAGCATGCAGCATACACAAGAGAAAGAAAGAAGCGTTCAACTAATCATAGATTAATCTACTTCAATGATGCTAAAACAAATTAAGAGAAAGAAGTGGAGCTATACTCATAGGAGCTTGATGCTCATTAGAGTACCATAGAGAGAGTTAGAGAGTTGCCATAGCTTGAGAGCTCAAGAGCTTCACTCAATAGAGAGAGTTAGAGAGTTAGAGAGTTGCCATAGCTTGAGAGCTCAAGAGCTTCACTCAATAGCTTATGAGAAAATGGCCCAAAAACGTACTCTTTCTTTAGCTAACATCTCTTTTATAGAGATGTCACTAACCCTAAAACTCTTTCACACATGGGCGGACAACCCCATAAGTGAGCCTTGCTTAATACACTTAGAAATCTCATTTAGAACCCACATTGGCCTAAAAGGATTTACATTGCACTTCGGCACAAAAATATGGAAAAATTATGTGCGTCTTTATGATGGCTACAATCCCGCTCTCTCGCATTAATTGCTTTCGGCCTCCTTCCATAATCCGTATTCCCATGAGTGTTCCCATGGAACAACCATCTTCTTGATCCAATGCACATCTTCAAGAATGTCGCCTCTAACATTTGGGAGCACTTGAGAGGAACACGTGGCTCCTTGCTTTTTATAAGAGAGGATCTACAAAGCATAGAGAGGATGCAAAGAGCTTGGCCACAAGAGGGACCAAATGGGAAGACAATTCTATCTCGAGCACTTGACAAAGAAGGAGGAGAAGTTGGTGAAAGATGCCATCACTACATTCCGTACTCTAACGGGGTGCATGAGGGGTTTAAAAGGTGCCTTCACAAAGACAAACAAGAGAGGTGTTGAGCAATTATATGGCTTGAAGTCCCACGATTGGCAAAAGGTGCTTCAAGTAAGTGAAACATTGAAGTTGTTTAATCATGATGTATCTAATGATGGTGTATAAATGTGTATAGTTCATTCTTCCTACAAGCATTTCCAATTGTGCATCCTACGAAGTGCGAGAGACGATTTATAAGATGGGGGAGCTTGTAAGGTTTTTACCCCAAACCCTCATAGCCAATTTTCTACACGCGTTTTCCTCAAAATGATTTGTTTATTGTTTCACATTGTAGATATGTGAGCTCAAAGGAAATCGATCCATGTACACTTGACTATGCAAGGGTCATGGGGGGCGGTGGAGGTGGTTTGTTTGGTGGAGGAGACATTCCCACGCGATCAATTCTCACAAGCCAACTATATCTTATGGTTCATTTAATTGATCAGAATTCCATATGTGGCACTGTGCATGCTCGATGGATGTTCTTTCTTGAGCGTTTTATGAAGACCTTGAAGGATTTTGTAAGGCAAAATGCAAAGCCAGAAGGTAGTATGGCTGAGGGTTGGTTGGTACAAGAATCACTTGTTTATATCTTAGAATACCTAGCGGAAGTGGATCTCTCCCTCGCCTATGGAGCAATGAAGAAGACTTGAGGATGACCTCTCATGTTCCTCAAGGAAAGGGAAAGACCAAAGTCATGGATATAGAGATGCATAGTAAACTTAATACCTTTTGTGTGCTTAATAGTGATGTGATGAGAAGATGGGTGGCAAAGTATGAGGATGAAAAGGCAAGAAGACAAAGTGAAAGGTCGACATTCCGTAAGCACCATGGACATAAGTGTGCCATATCCTAAGCACCTACGATCACTTCCCAAGGATCTTGATGTAGATTGGCTACATGAGGAGATGGAGAGAGTGGCGCAAGACGAAAACATGCATATCACATTGGAGGAGTAGGAGTATGCCCAAGGATGCTTCAAAAAGGGAAACAAACTTGTGTTCTCAAACATATTTTAGTATTTTAAACTTGCAAAATTTAATTTTGAGGTATTAATAATTTTTTTTGTCTTGGTATAGTGCATAATGTTTAATGCTTTGTTGTCGGAGGGTAAACATTTTTGCACACAAAGGATTGATGAGAAGAGGAACACCTGAGATTGTGGGGTAATTGCAAGCTTTGAGGGAGCCAATGGAGCCATGGATGATTATTGTGGAGTGATCCAAAATATCATTAAGCTTGACTTTTGAAGCTTCTTTGTATATATTTTGGATGTCAAGTGGTTTAAGGATGTGGTGGAAAGAGGTCCTAATGCAACAACCAATGTCATGCAAGTGGCTTTGTGACCATTGACTCTACAAATTTTTTGTAAGGAAAGGATGGGACTCTAGTGCTACCACAACATTGTGAACAGGTACATATAATTATTGGTAATTACAATATATGCATTTATAGATAGTAGAGATGTAATTTTTTTGTATGATATACCTTTGTGCTTGAATAGGTTGTGTATCAACCAATATTTACAATAAGAGATGGTGGCATATAATCCCAATATCACCATGTTCAAGATCCATTTATAGTACATTCACCCACATTGAACATATGGAGTAGCATGTCAACTCAACTATGGAGGGAGATAGCTTCGAAAACATTGATGATGATCGTGCAATTGGAGATGATGATCGTGATATTGGAGATGATGATATTGCCTCTCATAGTGATGATTCTAAAAGTGGGAGGGATCTCTTTGTAGATTTGGATATAGGCATCGACATTGAGATAGATACTTTACGAAGGGTTGACCTCATTAAAGATGAGGTTAAACTCTAGTTCTTTCATTGTACTTTTATTATGGCTATATTGGCCTTCCTTTTGGTATAGATTCATGCCTTTTTGAGATTACATGTATAGATTTATGCCTTTTTGAGATTACATGTATAGATTTATTATGATATGTTGCTTTTCGTGGCATTACTTAATCATTCACCTTTGGACTGCTTTTCATGGAGGTTCAAGATTTTTTTTAAAAGCTTCACTTTGATGAAAAGATGTGGGGATCGAATCATTGTCCTTTGGATTGTTTTTCATGGCATTACCTGATATACCTAAGACTTTGCATGTATCCATCCCTTTCACCACATTACTCGATTTATACCTATTTCTTTTCTCTTTCGTTAGCATATTTTTCCTTTCAAATATGCTTTCTAGAGATTCATTTGTATATAAATGCACCAAAAAATCATGCATATTATCAAGATCTTGTGCACATAGTTCAACAAATGATATTTTGGGGGATTGAAGATTATGTTTTTCTTTGCAAGGTCCACAATTGTAATTGTATAGGAAATTGTTGTGTACTACATCTATAAGCACGTCTGTAATTGTGTCTATGCTCGCGTCTATAAGCACGTCTAATTTCAAAGGAATTAGACGCGCTTATAGACACGAGCATAGATGCAAATGTAACTTACACGTCTATAAGAGCATCTAGTTTCAAAGAAGTAGATGCCCTTATTATAGACACGAGCATAACCGCTAGTAAAGATGCACCCGTAACTTGCACATCAATGCAATGCGTCTATGCTTGCTTTATGTTGTAGTGGTTCATGACTAAGAAACCCTATGTATCACCTGCGTTCAAGGGACATTTAACAAACACCTAACCTGTGAATTTTTCATGAATAAAACGCCCCCCGTTTTCTTTATAAACTTACAGGTTTTTTTTAAATGGATAAAAAAACCCTTTTGTAAATGTATTTCTATAAATTTACCTTAAAATTCCCTTCATTTGAACACATGTGCTATACTTACATAGTTTTAGGTGAACCCCCCCCAAGGAAGTAATATAGCTAGGATATTTGGTTCAAGAGACAAACTTCCAAGTAATGATGTAGGTCATAAACTTTTGGCTTAATAGCTAGAATCTCTAGGAATCGTTCTAAAGAGTCTAGGGGTTTTACCTCTTGAGCCATAACTCTTATAAAGTGGTCAAGAGAGCTAAGACCACTAGGCACTACAGGTTAAGAGTCAAATATTCTAGGGAATGATGTATGTTGAAAAGTTTCAACTCAAGAATGCAAACTTGTAGGGAGAGGATAGAAGATTGGATTCTTCACTAAAAACTCTTAAAAAATTAGTCAAAAAATCAAAGACCTCTAGGAAATAATACAACAAGGAAGTGTAGGCTGAAGAGCGAAATCTTCTAGGAAATATTGCAATTTGGTAACTTTGGCTCAAGAGGTAAACGTTTCACGGGTAAGATTAGAGAAGTTTCAAATTTTGGCTCTTGAACCAAAACTCTTGGAAATCAGTCCCAAGGGGCAAGGCATCTAGCAAATAAATCACGTGGTAAGCTTGGATGTCAGGGGACCCTTTAATCTTCTTGAAGAGAATAATCAAAAACTCATATATTATATCAAATATTAAAACAACTACTTGAATTAAATTGAAAATTAAAGCACATAACAAAACATAAGGCAAGAGAAAGAAAAACATCACCATCAACACAAGGCTGGGTGCAATCTCCCCCCCCCCCCAACGTGAGTGGCTTCTTCTCGCATGGGTATTTGTGATATATTCCAAAAGTAGGCTTTTAGCAAAAAATAAAGTACACATCCATATTTGGAATTTGCCATTTAATTAGCCTTTGTCCTCAATTAACCTTTGTCCTTAAGCCTTCCAAGGTTTGCACAATTTTTCTAATACAATAATCTAACTTGTGCACATATGCACATTACAAAATAAATCAACTAGTGCTCACACGCACACTGTACAATAAATTGATACGTGCACACACACATATCACAATGATGTCAAAATCAATCGCCATTATATGGCCACAAAATATTGTGAATATAATAATGAGATCTGTCCACATGCCCCACGACTCAATCCACCATCCGTGCGACACCTAAATCGGTACCCTCACACTATGCAACACCTAAATCGGTACCCTTGCACACCTCATCACCTAAACTCATAAACATAAGCCATGTCAGTAGTAACAATCAATTGGCATCGCATCAATCAATCCTAACGTGTTCATGATAAATAGGCATCATAAAAAATATATATAAATCAAATATTAAATGACCATGACTATCATTCGTCAAATAACATGGATCATAACATTGGAATCAATAGCAAAACCTCTACATAATGATGTATGATGTTGGAGAAATTTCTCTCAAAGGTAAAAACTTTAAGGCAATGATGTAGCCTAAATTGTTTTGACTGAATAGCAAAAACGTTTATACAATGGCATGAAGAGGCTTTTAAAAAAAAATTATTGATACAAAACCCTTAAAATCCACAAGACCTATAGACAACAATGTAGCCATAAAAACTTCAAAGTAATGATGAAGGCTAGAAATTTTTACCTCGAAAGCGTGTCATTCTAGGCAATTGCTTAAAAAGGCTAGAGTTTTTGAGTCTTGAGGCAAGAAGAGTTTATGCCACATGCTGTCACTTTTTGGCACAATGTCAGAATAGGAAGTTTCTGTTGAGGACTCTTTAGAATGGGCACAAGGAGACACTTGTAATCTTAAGCACAAGATTTGGCAAAGTTTTCAAAGATGAAAGGCATAAAAATTTTGACTAAAGAGGAAAATGTAAAGCATAAGACAATATTATGCATTGGTTATATCATTTCAAGCTAATCGTGTTATCATATAGAATAAGATATGTCGAATATGCATATATAATCTCTATTATCATGACAATTTTTCTACATCAATCCAATACTTTAATTTAGCTTCTTCTTTTAAATCTACCATTATGAGTATATAGTTTACTTAAAAACTATTTTTAAAATACTATTAAAGTCCTCTTCAAGTGCATGCTTTGTTTAAATTTATGTATAAGATGCTAGCAACACTTTGCCTTTAAGAACTTGATTAGAAGGAATCAAGAATACTTAATTATATCTTTATTTTTTTGAATTCAACTCCTCAAGGTGGAACAAATGTTTAGAATTGTGTTTTTCAACACCACATACCTTGAGAGATTCTATCTTCTTGTTTTATTTCAAGTTATCTTTGTAAATATATATTATTTTATCTTCAGTTCGATTTTTGACATCAACATCAAAACATTTTGAATTCTAGAGTACATGTACTGATATGTTGCTTCACACACAACGAAAGTTTTTATTTTTAAAACTAAGAATATGTAAAAGTATTTGCTAAACTCAACATAAAAATTTTAAATATTTTAATCCAAATTTAATATTAAACCAAAAAAGAGGCCGTCATTTTGGTATTTTGGCCAAATATTTGTATGGTGGGAAATGGGATTTTCCCAATTGTCTAATATGGTGCTTTTCACCAACCAAAATCATGCTTTTTTTAGAATCTTAGAGAAAGAAATGCATAAAGAAGATGCAAAGAGTATGCACAAAAGAGGAGTAGCCTAAAATTGAGTTCAACCTAGATCATTATATCCCAGATCAATGTGTAGTTTAGTCACTACATTTAATAGTAGATATGAGTGCTACAAAGGTGGATTTGTGTTTGTGATTGAAGCTATGAATGTAATATGCACTTGGAAAACTTCATGAAGGTTCATGCCTTTGAGTCTCATGCCCATAAGGCTCATGCTTGTGAAGGTTCAAGCCTGTGAGGCTCATGCTTGTGAGGTTCACGCCTGTGAGGCTCATGCTTGGGAAGGTTTATGCGTATGAGGCTCACATTGGTAAAAGTTCACACCTGTCACATCAGGTGCATGCTGCTGACGCTTGATACATGTGCGGCTCATACTAGTGCACGTTGAGGCACGTGAGGGTCACACTTGTGAAGGTTCACACGCATGAGGCTAAACCTCAAGAGCCACACAGTGAGATAGGGCTGAAAGGTGAATGCACCACCCCACTTAGCAATGCATAACACGTAGAAATATGAGAGGGGATCAATCCAATGAGTCATTGTGGCTCTAAAAGTATGAGGAAAGTCCTCAAGGGAGACACTAAGGAGACTGGGAGATATGAGGCTCACACAAAATTGAAAGTCCAAGGACAGAAAACTCATACCTCAAAGGTAATGTAAAGGAGGCCGGAGGCATGAGCCTCATGCTCGCAAATCGATAGATGCACTGTGAGATGCTAGATGTTATGTCAGTGTTAAGTAAATGAGAAAATTGAATGCAGAAACGTAAAACCACTAAATATTCCTTCACGTCAATGTAATAAGACAAAGTGCCAACAACAACCAGAAGAAACTAATGCATATCTACAACAATCAACTACCAACCTTTCACTCTAATCTATTAAAACTCTTTTCAAGTTGGCTAGGTGAGTGTCATCTACTCCCACCACCAATTCTAGTAGAAGGTTAATAAAACTGATATATCTCCCCACTAACTAGCCTCAATATTTTTATTGAGTATGGTGTAGCAGACAACTCTCAACCCAACCACCCACAAATTGTAGCGAGTGAGTGGGTAAGTCTCATCTACTCCCACTCAAAATTCTTACTTAGATCTGCATCACTATTTTCCCTAGATGCTCACAAGATATAACACATCAATAGTACACCACACCTCAAAAAGCACTTAGCAAAAAAACTATAGTGGATCACAATTAATAGATGGGGTGGTGATTAAGGAATTTAGGGATTCTTCTCAAGTTGGTTTGCTCCAATCACTTGTGCATGTGCCCCAAAATTAGACTTAGTAAGAAATTGATTTGTGTTTATGGCCCTTAATGCTGATGAGCTTTCATGAGGAGAGAGAAAGAGAGAAGAGATATTTCACAACATAAAAATCTTAGGGAATTCACTCGGATGGGGAGAATGTGAAGATTGTCATCTTGAGAGTAGTGCCCTCTTTTTTGTGAGCCTCTTAGAATGACAGCTTCAGAAGCAAGTTGTGCGTCTCTTCTCTTTGGCATATCCATACCTCTCTCTGGCTATTGTGCTACAATTTCACCATGCTCCTTACTTTGGCTATGCCTTGCCTTGATGTGTAGGCTTAACTCTTCTTTGCCTTCACACCTGGCTTTTGTTTGCCCTACTTTGCTGCACTGCTAAGGCCAACCCTCTCCTTGTTGTGCACAAGTCGGGCACTAACCTTGCTATGCCCTTTTCTTAGCCTTCACAACCCATCCTTGGCTTCGTAGGACTTCCTTATGCTTGGCCTTGTGCTAGCTCAGATTCCCTCCTTCTTCTTGCCTATGCTGCACACCGTGAAGCCTAGATTCCTTGCTTCACTCTCTATGGGGTTAAAGCATGGTTAGGTGGTATCACTTTTTTGTGTTCAAGTAGAAAAAAGATGATGATTTTAGGGTTCCTATTACGGTTTCAAAATCAAAAATAATGTCTTGCAAAGTACTTTTATGGATAATAATCTTAAAAAGTAATACTAGTATTTTCTAAATTTACCTAAAAGTCTCCAAAACAAAATAAAAAGTAGTGTCAAAGACACTACTTTTTGTACCACATATCCATGCTTTCACCCTGTGCCTTGCGCTGCCTCATAGCCCCTCCTTATTCTTTCCTATTCTTCATGCCGTGAAGCCAACTGCATTACTTTACTCCAAGTGCCTTGCACGCTAGCGCACAACCCCTCCTTCTTCTTGCCTATGCTTCATGTTGTGAAGCCAACTGCCTTGCTTCACTCCATGTGCCTTTTGCACTAGCTCACAACCCTCCGGCTTCTTGCCCATGATTCATGTGGTAACTCCCAACCACTTGGCTACTCTCCTCGCTTTTGGCATCTCCCCTCTGCTCCATGTTGTGAAGCCTTTCACTATGATTTTGTCTTGGTTGTTGAGCACCTCTCTTTCACTATGCTATCAGACGTTGTCATACAAAACAAAACTTCTTACGTGCCCTTAATTTTGAATATGCTAGGCATAGAAAATCCGATTAAGAAAACTACAAACTTTGCACAAAAGGATTGATAAGGAAAAGAATAAGAAATAATGACTGCACTATTATGCCATGATAGAATGTTTTAGTATTGAAAATTGAAGATGCAGGTGCCCCAAATGAAAACATACTCCAAGTTGCTAATCTAGGCTCTAATATTGTTAGTTTTTGCAAATCAATAGCAAGTACTACATGTGAAGGCTAGAAAGCTCTATAAAATTCAAGCAATTTATGCATGTTAGAAATGTGAAAAACACTTATCCATGAGGTGATGTTATAACACATCATTTCACATGTGACATACAATGGAGGGTTCTTACATAGGCTCACAAAGAAAAGCAATCTACTTAAGGTATCCAATCCCGAGGCCCATCCATCAATGATTAATCATAGGATATATTCTTTAGAGTTTTATACACACACATAAGTATGAGTGGAAAAATGTATTGTATCTTCTATTTAGAAGAGGTTTTCCTCAATAGTATCTTCTAAGAGGCGGCTCAAGGGCACTCCTCTCTCTCTCTCTCTCTCTCTCTCTCTCTCTCTCTCTCAACCTCTAAGACATTGTCTCATCAAAGACATCAATTACACAAACACACATGGAATGAATCAAGTGAACACATGTGCAATCGACGGACAGGTAACAAACAAGAAGTTTAACTAAGTAGCTTTATTAGTATAGCAAACCATCCTTGGCCAAAAGGCCAACGAGGACGGGCTATTTCTTTATAGCAACAAGAGCCACATTATTGATAACGTATAGCCATCTACTTGAATGCCCACATTCCTGAGCCTCTTCCTTTACCGGCGCAAGGCCAACAACGACGGGTTCGGTGTTGACATGCATCTTCATCACAAGGGTCTATTGTTTGTCATGTGGGAGTTCACAATCTTGACAAAACTTTAAACAAAACAACGAGTCTTATGTGCCCTTAATTTTGAATAAGCTAGGCCTAGAGAATACTGAGAAAACTACAAACTTTGCACAAAAGGATTGATAAGGAAAAGAATAAGCACTAATGACTATGCACTATTATGCCATGATAGAATGTTTTAGGATATAAAATTGCATATGCGAGTGCCCCAAATGAAAAACATACTCCAAGTTGCTAATCTAGGCATTAATTTTGTTTAGTTTTTGCGAATCGATAGCAACCACTACATGTTAAGGCTATAAAGCTCTATAAAATTTAAGCCATTTATGCATGTTAACAATGTAAAAAACACCCGTCCATGAGGTGACGCTATAACACATCATTTCACGTGTGACATACAATGAAGGGTTCTTACATAGGCTCACAAAAAAAAGTAATCTACTTAAGGTATCCAATCCCGAAGCCCATCCACATATGATTAATTATAGGATATGTTCTTTAGAGTTTTGTCCAACGCAGTTAAGTATGAGTGGGAAAATGCCTTGTTAGAAGAGGTTTTCCTCAATAGTATCTTCTAAGAGACTCATAGGTGCTCTTCTCTCTCTCTCCCTTTCTCAAGTCTCAACGTCTAACACTTTCTCTCATCAATCACGTGGACACACGTGCAATGAATAATACGAACACATGTGTAATGCAATGACCGACACGTGACAAAGAGGCAAGAAGTCCAATTATGTGAGATCCCTATTCCCACCGCGCAACGGATTCGGGGTACTAGCAGCGGAAGTAGCACTTCTTGCGCGAGGCAGGGTACCACACTCGGGGCCTCGTCCACGGATATCCGGACAAAAGACTAATCCGTCGGTTTTTCCAAAACCGAACCCGAAAAAACTTCCCTGATCCGGAAAGCACGGGCGATTCCTCCAGGATAACTTTTTACTCTAACGTAGTCAAGACTATTAATAATGATCAAACTGATCCAACTGCACCTATAAAGATACTCGGTCAGATCAAGGAAGAAACTTGCACTTGGATCATTGGGATCAACGCTTTTTTCCCCATCAAGAGGCACAGCCGTTGATTCCTATCCATAGAACAATTACTATCCGGGACTTACTTCATCTATCGTAATAACGGAAATTGAGTCTCGATTTACGGATCCATCAATCCAGCCTAACCCCATCCGATCCCATGGGTTAGCCAACCACCCAACCACTGTAGTGATGGGATCCAATTTTGAATTTGGTTAGGTTTTGTCCCGGGTACCAAGGAAAAGAGTTCCAAGGCCCCCTAGCCGGAAGTTCATGCAAACATAAAACTAGCCACACCACTTACACACCCAATATGAAATTACCTTTTTCTTAGCATCAACTAACTTTAAAACAATCCTTTAATGAAACCATAGTACCACTGATCATAATCTTCCAATTTATCCGGTTGATTCATAATTTCCCATCAGAGTATCTATGGCATCATTGGCAACTAGAACGCTCACCACCTGTCCACACAGGGGCCTTTTCAATAGTTCCTAGCCCATAATACTCGGCAATATAATCACTTATAAAAATCAAGATGGACTCTCGTTGAAGATCAGCAAGATCAACCAACAGATCCATATAAAGAGCCATAGACTCATCCATTGAAGACCAGCAAGGTCAATCAACCAGATCCATGCCCGGTTTCACAAAACAACTCTTACTCCTTGTTCCAATATCTTCCACGACGCACGTGTGGGTATCTTCGGCGACCCAGAGCCCGAGCACCGTATGGTCAGCACCCTCTAGGATCCTTCGCAGGTGACCTAGCGCTTCACTCATAGGCCGCTTCCTTGGTCCCTCATCCACCGTACCGGAAGCTCACCATTTAAATCGAACCGAGGCTGGTCAAGACCTCGGTCGACCTTGCTACGCGAGACGTCCTCCATTGACTCTCCGTCAGCAGTTGCAACTTTAACAGTTAGGTCTTCATGACCTTAATCCACAAGACGGTCAAAATGCTTCCCCAGCATTCATGACATAAAACAGTCATTTACAAACAGTCACAAAATACAGTTTCTAAATCAAACTCTCGTCTTTCCACATTATCCCTCCTTAGTCCACATTACTTATTCCACATTCCATTTAATGTGTACTCATTCTCATCCATTTCCTCATATCGGCGACACATTAATTCACAGACACATTCACATTCACACCCCTACATCCACATCTACATGCATACATCCATTTTTACATCCTCATTTATACATCCACATCCCATATCCACATTCATACATACACATCCATATCCACATCCATCTCCACATCCACATCCACATCCACATCCATACATCTACATCTACATGTTTACCTCCATTTTCACATCCTCATTTATACATCCACATCTCATATCCACATTCATACATACACATCCATTTTCACATCCATACATCCACATCCACATGTATACCTCCACTATCACGTCCTCATTCATACATCCTCATCCACACACATACATCCACATCCACATTGCCATTCATATCTATACATCCACATCTACATCCACATACATACATACATCCACATTCACATTCCATATCCATATCTACATCCACATTCACATACATCCACATCCACATTCCCATTCACATCTATACATCCACATCTACATCCATATTCATATACATCCACATCCACATTTCCATTCACATCTATACATCCACATCTACATCCACATACATACATACATCCACATCCACATTCCCATTCACATCTATACATCCACATCTACATCCACATTCCCATTCACATCTACATCCACATTCACATACATCCACATCCACATTCCCATTCACATCTATACATCCACATCTACATCCACATTCACATACATCCACATCCACATTCCCATTCACATCTATACATCCACATCTACATCCATATTCATATACATCCACATCCACATTTCCATTCACATCTATACATCCACATCTACATCCACATACATACATACATCCACATCCACATTCCCATTCACATCTAGACATCCACATCTACATCCACATTTCCATTCACATCTACATCCACATTCACATACATCCACATCCACATTCCCATTCACATCTATACATCCACATCTACATCCACATTCACATACATCTAAATCCACATTCCCATTCACATCTATACATCCACATTCATATACATCCACATCCACATTCCCATTCACATCTATACATCCACATCTACATCCACATACATACAAACATCCACATCCACATTCCCATTCACATCTATACATCCACATTCACATACATCCACATCCACATTCCCATTCACATCTATACATCCACATTCATTCCACATCCACATTCCCATTCACATCTATACATCCACATTCCCATTCACATCTATACATCCACATCCACATCCATATACATATATACATCCACATCCACATTCGCATTCACATCTATACATCCACATTCACATCCACATTCACATACATCCACATCCACATCAACATTCACATTCATACATATACATGTACATGTATACATCCACATCACATTCATACAACCACATTACATTCATTCTCGTTCTAACACATCCCATATACATCTTAACACATCCTAACTCATCTTAACACATTCTATCACATCTCATACACATCTTATCACATCTTTTTACATCTCATACACCTCTTATCACATCCGCATCTTATCAAATCTTATCACATCTCATACACCTCTTATCACCTCCTATCACTTTCCATACGCATCTTATCAATTCTTATCACATCTCATACACCTCTTATCACATCTTATCACATTTCATATCTTTTTTAAGAGAATTCTTATATTTAGTATAAGATTTCTCTACACTTTTATTTATGCATAAATTCCATTTAAGGAGACTAACAGTTTCGAAATTAAAATCAATCTTTTATGCATCTTCTTATGCATAAGTTCAATTTGGTAGGAATTACACTTTTAGAATAAAAGAATTTCTCTTATGCATCTAAGTTATGCATAAAATCCATTTATGAGGAAAATCACACTTTTAGTATAAAAAGAATATCTTTTATGCATACCACTATGCATGAAATCCAATATGATAAAAGTAACACTCTTACAATAAAATAATCAACTTTTATGTATACCTCTATGCATGAAATTCAATTATGATAAAAGTCACACTTTTATAATAAAATAATCAACTTTTATGCATACTTCTATGCATGAAAATTAAAAATGATAAAAGTAACACTTTTGATATAAAAAAATTTCTTTTATGCATACTTCTATGCATGAAAATTAAAAATGATAAAAGTAACACTTTTGATATAAATTTTTTTTCTTTATGCATACTTCTATGCATGAAAATTAAAATGATAAAAGTAACACTTTTGATATAAAATTTTTTCCTTTATGCATACTTCTATGCATGAAAATTAAAAATGATAAAAATAACACTTTTGATATAAAAATTTATCCATTATGCATACTTCTATGCATGAAATAAAAATGGTAAAAATAACACTTTTGATATAAAAATTTATCCATTATGCATACTTCTATGCATGAAATAAAAATGGTAAAAATAACACTTTTGATATAAAAACTTATCCTTTATGCATGATATTAAAATTCAATTTCTCCATGATTATAATGAAATTCTTTCAATTAATCTAGGATGATAATTCCTAGAATATGGTAGGAAGTCCTCTTTTTATGCTTTGAATGAGATTATTTTATGCATAATTTTTATAAAAATTTTGCCATAGCTCCGCTGCTATGACTGATAAATCTCAATTTTTCTAAGGGATAATGCTTATCATTAAGGAAATAATTAAAATAATCTCTAATTAGATTATTAATCCATAATGGATTGAATCATTAATATACATAAACTAAAAGCATAGAAAAAAGCCATTAATTTGACCTCAAGCATAGCTTAATCTTGGGTTAAGAAAAAGCTTTATGAAAAGCTTGATTTGGATTGAGAACGGGTCATGAGTATGACCATTTCTTGAGTGAGGGAGAGAATTTACATAAAAATCATTAGAATTTAAACATAAATGAAAATTAACTTCAATAGCATTATGTAACTCTTCACTACTATTCAAACTTCAATAGCATTTAAAAAAAACCATACCAATTAAACTTCTCAAGCTTGAGAGGGGTTGAGAAGAGAGAAACATTGAGAAATTATAGAAAGATCAATATTCACTAATTACCTTACAACTTGCTTGATTCTTTGTTCACGGTAGAGGCCCCCAACCAATCAATTGGTTAAGTATGTTGATGGAGCCACTAATGGGGATTGAAGAAAGATGAAAGCTCCAAAAACTAGTGAATTATTAAATGAATTCACAGTTCTTGGCTTAGGTGGAGTAGAGTAACGATGCATAAACACTATATATTTTTCAACAAGGGGGAGGCTTCTATTTATAGGAAAAATTGAGCTCCTAACCAAACAAACTGATTCTAGAATTTTCTAAATCAGTTTGGTCAATAATTGACCATTTTTAGGTCAGTTAAGCTAACTTTTTGGAACTAGACTTGAATGAGGAGAGAGGAGAGATGAAATATCTCAATTTTTATGAGTTTAAAACTCATTCAAGCATGTGAAATATGCACCTCCTTTAAAGAACTCCCCTTCCTTACATATGTGTCATAATGGAATCATTTTAATATTGCTCATAGTTTTTTTACTAATAAACCTTGTACATTTTCAACTCTTCATCTTATGTGAAATATGCACCTCCTTTAAAGAACTCCCCTTCCTTACATATGTGTCATAATGGAATCATTTTAATATTGCTCATAGTTTTTTACTAATAAACCTTGTACATTTTCAACTCTTCATCTTATGTGAAATATGCACCTCCTTTAAAGAACTCCCCTTCCTTACATATGTGTCATAATGGAATCATTTTAATATTGCTCATAGTTTTTTACTAATAAACCTTGTACATTTTCAACTCTTCATCTTATGTGAGCATTTAAGGGACTCCCCTTCCTTACATATGTGTCATAATAAAATCATTATACCCAAAATATCTCATATTTTTAATATTGCACATAGTTTTTTACTAATAAACCTTGTACATTTTCAACTCTTCACCTCATGTGAGCATTTACTCATTTTTGGGTATTTTCTTTTTACAAGTTGGATTTATCTCCTCCATACACATGGATTGATGCTATTGGTCCATAGGAACCTTAATTGGACCATAGTCTAAAGATTTCTGAAAATCTAGACCCTTAGGCTAAGGTTCTTTATACCTATTTTCAATTAATTCCAATTGCACATTGGAAAATTCTTTTTTGAATTTCTGTTTCAGGGGAACTCATCTGAATTAGAAGAGATATTTTTCTATCCAAAAATATTCAGAATCTGAATATTCTCTCTCTAGAATATGTTTCTCTCTCTAGGCTAAAACAGATAGAAACAAGGTCTTTATATTTCTGAAGAGGGATTGATTACAGGGAAAGATACTAGACATCAAAAAGGGGGTGGGGGAGGAATCTTACATTCTACCTCACTTAAAAAATGCGAGATGTCCTCATCTCACAAACTGGGATAATTTCGCAAGATGCACGAATATGAGACTTAAAGAAAAATTTTAATCAAGATTAACCACCAAGAAACATCTTAAAGAGAGCAAGATTCAAAATAAGAACAAGATTTAAACTTTATTCATTCTCGGAACTTATACAGTAAAGATAGAAGAACTCTTTACACTTCCATAAGCCCGTCCATCATATGATCACAAAAGCAGTCCTCACAAGCTGCACAAGTATAAGGTAACTCATCTATGGGAATAATTCTGTTGGTTATTGCTGCACCTATCTCAGAGGTATGAGGTGATCTAACAAAAGGACCTCTGAGAGGCAAGCCAAAAACGGGATAAAGGCATATCTTCTCATGAGGAAGAAAACATGCCAGTAAGAAGACCCGCTCAGAAAACCCAAGATGCCTTGATCTCATGACACAGTAATATCGGGGACCCAAACCCAAAGCTTTAATAACCATGGCCAAGCGGACATTGTTACGAAAGTGCTGCTGACCCCAGGGTGTTACCCTAGTTATGTTTTGATAGGTCCGCCATTTAGTTTGCGCTACAGAAGTTCCCAAGTGAGGGAAAAGTGAGCGCTCATACTGCTCTATAAAATCCTTCTTCACAGATTCACTTGCGTCTTGAAGGTGAGGAATCATTATGGATAAAACTAGTTCTTGTTGCCAAGCCATGAAGGAGATTAAGAAAGAAAGGAGATCGATGGAAGTAAGATTACTGTGAGCGACAAGTAAAAGTTACGGCTTATATAAAGGAAGGAGCTAGCGTAACTTAGAAGCCAACGATAACTTGCCACTGAAGTTTTACTGTCTTTCCATGATTTGGGTTTGACACATTTTTCTATAGAAGGCATTAAGAATTTTGAGGTGAAGAGATAAAAGAAGCTTGTAGGCTAAGTCACCTACTTTCATTGAATTCAGATATAAGGCTCACAATATCTGGGGGATAACTTCATATACTCCCCAAGAGATAAAGAACTTCTTTTGGGCCGTACTCGAATGAAGACCAAAACCTTGATATCCAAAACATCGATTCTCACTTCTGAACTCATTGTTCTGAATCCTTAAAACAGGTGGGACTCTTGAGAAGTATTCTAGAAAAAGGGTCTTCCTTTGTTAAACAAAACTTTCTTTTATTTTAGAGAGGGAATAATTATAAGATCAGAAAGGGAGATTCTTACTCCTGTATACCTCGAAGGTTGGGGAGGAATCTTACATTCTACCCCACTTAAAAGGTGCAAGATGTCCTCATCTCGCAAGTAGAGGACAACTCTTTTGCTTAAGATCCAATTTATTCTGGGATTCCTTATATTCCGGTCAACCCAACAGAATATGGGGATAAATATCCCTTATATAGAACTCATCATTAAATAATAATTCATTTAGATCATATCATTCCTACGATAATGGTCCATCAGACCGAATAATTTCCTTCTGAACATTCCTCCACGGGAATTTCAGTTAAGCAAGTTCTCAATTTGTCATCCCTTAACTTGATCTACCGTCTCAAGTATTAACAGTAGCAATTTGACAGCACAATCCACTAATCTCATAGTGATTTGCTGAAATCATTATCATCATTTATCATTACAGGGACTCGTCCCATTCATCCTCATTGTGGTTTTGCTCAGGTTATTATATTTCAACTAAATTTCAAAAATCATCATTTTTCAATCAGAATCCCAATCAATTCATCAGTTCCCAAACAGAATTTAAAATCATATCAACCACATTCGAATTCATCAACTGGATAGCATTAATGCTTATAATTTCAAGTCTTAGATTTACTCGTATATACGGGTAGTCACGGCCCTTGGAATTATAAGGTAAATACCATCATGTCTAGGCCTCAAACAAGTCAGGGATTCTATATAATTACGGTACTTCCATCTGAAGACCCAATTACTAATTACGAATTTCAGTTTGAATATCAAATTGTATGAATTATATCACACAATTACAACCTTTTTGTGCTTCTTGATAAATTTTTGACATATTTGGCTTCTCAGTTGATCTTTATTAACCAATTTGCTCTGATACCAACTGTGAGATCCCTATTCCCACCGCGCAACGGATTCGGGGTACTAGCAGCGGAAGTAGCACTTCTTGCGCGAGGCAGGGTACCACACTCGGGGCCTCGTCCATGGATATCCGGACAAAAGACTAATCCGCCGGTTTTTCCAAAACCGAACCCGAAAAAACTTCCCTGATCCGGAAAGCACGGGCGATTCCTCCAGGATAACTTTTTACTCTAACGTAGTCAAGACCATTAATAATGATCAAACTGATCCGACTGCACCTATAAAGATACTCGGTCAGATCAAGGAAGAAACTTGCACTTGGATCATTGGGATCAACGCTTTTTTCCCCATCAAGAGGCACAGCCGTTGATTCCTATCCATAGAACAATTACTATCCGGGACTTACTTCATCTATCGTAATAACGGAAATTGAGTCTCGATTTACGGATCCATCAATCCAGCCTAACCCCATCCGATCCCATGGGTTAGCCAACCACCCAACCACTGTAGTGATGGGATCCAATTTTGAATTTGGTTAGGTTTTGTCCCGGGTACCAAGGAAAAGAGTTCCAAGGCCCCCTAGCCGGAAGTTCATGCAAACATAAAACTAGCCACACCACTTACACACCCAATATGAAATTACCTTTTTCTTAGCATCAACTAACTTTAAAACAATCCTTTAATGAAACCATAGTACCACTGATCATAATCTTCCAATTTATCCGGTTGATTCATAATTTCCCATCATCAGAGTATCTATGGCATCATTGGCAACTAGAACGCTCACCACCTGTCCACACAGGGGCCTTTTCAATAGTTCCTAGCCCATAATACTTGGCAATATAATCACTTATAAAAATCAAGATGGACTCTCGTTGAAGATCAGCAAGATCAACCAACAGATCCATATAAAGAGCCATGGACTCATCCATTGAAGACCAGCAAGGTCAATCAACCAGATCCATGCCCGGTTTCACAAAACAACTCTTACTCCTTGTTCCAATATCTTCCACGACGCACGTGTGGGTATCTTCGGCGACCCAGAGCCCGAGCACCGTATGGTCAGCACCCTCTAGGATCCTTCGCAGGTGACCTAGCGCTTCACTCATAGGCCGCTTCCTTGGTCCCTCGTCCACCGTACCGGAAGCTCACCATTTAAATCGAACCGAGGCTGGTCAAGACCTCGGTCGACCTTGCTACGCGAGACATCCTCCATTGACTCTCCGTCAGCAGTTGCAACTTTAACAGTTAGGTCTTCATGACCTTAATCCACAAGACGGTCAAAATGCTTCCCCAGCATTCATGACATAAAACAGTCATTTACAAACAGTCACAAAATACAGTTTCTAAATCAAACTCTCGTCTTTCCACATTATCCCTCCTTAGTCCACATTACTTATTCCACATTCCATTTAATGTGTACTCATTCTCATCCATTTCCTCATATCGGCGACACATTAATTCACAGACACATTCACATTCACACCCCTACATCCACATCTACATGCATACATCCATTTTTACATCCTCATTTATACATCCACATCCCATATCCACATTCATACATACACATCCATATCCACATCCATCTCCACATCCACATCCACATCCACATCCATACATCTACATCTACATGTTTACCTCCATTTTCACATCCTCATTTATACATCCACATCTCATATCCACATTCATACATACACATCCATTTTCACATCCATACATCCACATCCACATGTATACCTCCACTATCACGTCCTCATTCATACATCCTCATCCACACACATACATCCACATCCACATTCCCATTCATATCTATACATCCACATCTACATCCACATACATACATACATCCACATTCACATTCCATATCCATATCTACATCCACATTCACATACATCCACATCCACATTCCCATTCACATCTATACATCCACATCTACATCCATATTCATATACATCCACATCCACATTTCCATTCACATCTATACATCCACATCTACATCCACATACATACATACATCCACATCCACATTCCCATTCACATCTATACATCCACATCTACATCCACATTCCCATTCACATCTACATCCACATTCACATACATCCACATCCACATTCCCATTCACATCTATACATCCACATCTACATCCACATTCACATACATCCACATCCACATTCCCATTCACATCTATACATCCACATCTACAACCATATTCATATACATCCACATCCACATTTCCATTCACATCTATACATCCACATCTACATCCACATACATACATACATCCACATCCACATTCCCATTCACATCTAGACATCCACATCTACATCCACATTCCCATTCACATCTACATCCACATTCACATACATCCACATCCACATTCCCATTCACATCTATACATCCACATCTACATCCACATTCACATACATCTAAATCCACATTCCCATTCACATCTATACATCCACATTCATATACATCCACATCCATATTCCCATTCACATCTATACATCCATATCTACATCCACATACATACAAACATCCACATCCACATTCCCATTCACATCTATACATCCACATCTACATCCACATTCACATACATCCACATCCACATTCCCATTCACATCTATACATCCACATTCATTCCACATCCACATTCCCATTCACATCTATACATCCACATTCCCATTCACATCTATACATCCACATCCACATCCATATACATATATACATCCACATCCACATTCCCATTCACATCTATACATCCACATTCACATCCACATTCACATACATCCACATCCACATCAACATTCACATTCATACATATACATGTACATGTATACATCCACATCACATTCATACAACCACATTACATTCATTCTCGTTCTAACACATCCCATATACATCTTAATACATCCTAACTCATCTTAACACATTCTATCACATCTCATACACATCTTATCACATCTTTTTACATCTCATACACCTCTTATCACATCCGCATCTTATCAAATCTTATCACATCTCATACACCTCTTATCACCTCCTATCACTTTCCATACGCATCTTATCAATTCTTATCACATCACTACTACATATTAGCCTAATACCGGGGCTTGTACCGGCGCTATTTAACGGGGTCTAAAAAAGCTTCGTCATCGGTATAAGCGCCGGTATCGCAGCGTCGGTATACCTGTCGGGTATTAATACCGGCGCAGATAACGGTGCCTATACCGACGCTGACCGGAGGTAATACCGGCGCTTAAACCGGCCTCTATACCGATTCATATATCGACGGGCAAACCGGCCTCTATACCGGATTATATACCGAAATGTAAACCGGCATCTATACCTATGTATATACCGACGCTGATACCGGGGCAAATACCGACGCTGTAGCAGAAATTTTTTTTTGGGCAGAATAGTGCTGCCTGGCTGTTGCCTAGCTGCCTGCAATGAGCAGGATCAACAACAGCAAACAGACAGCACCATTCTGTCTACAATAGAGCACAAAAACAACCGTGCTCGTTTGCATATTTTCCTGATATCGACAAACAAGAAATTAAATTAAACATTAATACTCAAGAATGTTTTGATCATATTTCATTAGTTTGAAGGTCATCATACATCATGGTAATGCCTCCCAATTGACGGTCTCTCCTTCTTCTTCAAGCATCTCAAACAAGGCCACAAGGCCATGTTTGTGAGCGTACTTCTCCTCTCGCCTGCTTGGTGGGCGATTCATGGCCAACTCCTGCACACACGATTAACAATTATAACTTTTAAAAAATCAACATTTAGCCCACATACCTACATTTAAATAAATAAAATTGCTACAAACACTTACGAATTCATGGCGCATGGTTTCGTAACCACCACTCCCGAGATGAGAAGCCCCTACTGTTTGCAGTCTTGCCCTTGCCGCCTCTCTTTGTTGTTGAAACCTGTCTGGTGTCTCGGTGAGCTCCTGAGCAATGGCTGCCCACTCCCTGTCATCTAGCCAAACAGGTTTCTCCTTCCCCTCTCTGAATGCGTCCCTCGCCTCTGACCTACGATGCCCCATCAAAATGCGAGCTGTATACTGTATCCACTCATTAGAGACGACATTCATAGGGTCAGATGGCTGGAACTCTTGCTTTATCTTTGTGTTTATATAATTTTTCTTTCCCTTGTCTTGCTGATCCCACTTAGTCATGACAGAGTCATGAAACTGTATAGTGCACAATTGTCGAATGCGTGTCTTCATTGCCTTCCCTGCACTATCCATTAATGGTGCCCCATCCCTAATTGTGTAAATCTTGCTGTTGTCATGGTCATGTGCACCCCAGGGAGTGGAAGGTGACCCTATGGGTGTGCTATCAACAGATGAGAGCGAAGGACGACGCTCACGTGGTGGTGGTGTCACAGCATCTGTGGCACTACCACCACAACAACCTCCCCCTGAAGACCTACTACGTGAGCGCCGTCTATGTGAAGACGTGGTAGATCGAGCTGTAACAGGGGTGGAAGGCTGTGTGGTACGAGGTGTGGGAGCTGCTGTCGTACCCACGGGTGTGGGAACTGGCGTCAGGAATCCAGATGGTGAGGCAGATGTCCCTGCTCCAGAACCCCAATAACTCTGAGCCATGGCTCTCTGCTCTGGAGTCATGGACGAAAGAAAACCATATAACTGCTGGGGACTCATGCCCTCCGGTGTAGGATTAAATGAGAAATCTGGACTGTAGTCGTAGGGCGGTGAGTCACCCATGGCCTGTTGGACAAAAAACCATATGTTGGACAAACTATATCAACTTGCTCCTACAGTAGTGATTATGATGGTAAACATTAACAATGGTAAACAATGAATGGACCTTCAATGTCATAAAACCATTACAAATATGTCATAACTATTTGCATAATCATTAAGATACATCATTTTATAAATCATTATCTATTCTATCATCCTCATTAAGATCAGTAGCCCCAAAGAGATCTATGTCTATGCACATTTCAGCATCCTCATCATTAAAAGTCCCTTGATGAAGGATGTCTTCATCATCTATGTCTTCTTCCTCAACTTGATTTTCAGCTTCCTTGGTTTGCACCTCTTCATTTGGATCTTGCTCTAGTTCCTTCTCTTCATTTGCTTGCTCCTCTTCATTGTTGATATCGGCTTGTTCTTGCTGCTCTCCATTACCCTGTGCATCCACATCACCTTGTTGTAGCTCAAATTCTTCAACTTCTTAAAACTTGTACGCAATACTCTTTGCATCCCACAATGTCATGAAAGATCATATGCATTTGCAATATCCACACAATATGACAGAAAAGGGGCCCCATTGCCCAAATGCATCCACAAAGTCGATGGTGAGGATTGTTGAGGACGCGCGTTGAAGCTTGCCGATCTCCCGGCCAAGCTCTTCTCACCCCTTCACCGAGTTTTCCTCCAAGGTGAAGGTTGAGGCCATTTCTTCACACCGGTGTACCTAATCCCCCTTCGTACCGCTTTACCAAGCAATCACGGCACAAAGAGTTCAAGCCATTCTCCCCTTGGCCTCTCCAACCAATGCCAAGGTACCCTCACACATTGCTAGATTCTATAGAAACTTGAAGTGGTTGCAATGGTGAGTGTAGGTACAAAATGATGTGGATAATATCAAATGATAGAACAAGTTTGTTGGCTTACAAGTATTGAGCATGACTCATGCCCTTTTACAATTTAGAACTCAGCAATTGAGGCATGGACTCATGCCTCAATCCATCATCCAAAAGCTCCAACACAAACCAACAATTCACAATGCCCTCACCATGGCATTTGCATAAGCATTTGTTAACCACAATCAAGGCATTTGCAATTGCATTTTAACAATCCCTTTCATATAAGCCATATGCATAAGTCTACCTGCGTACGCTCTATGCATAAGCCATATGCATAAGTCATATGCATAAGCCTTATGCATACGCTCTATGCATAAGTCTTATGCATACGCTCTATGCAAGACTTATGCATAAGCTCTATGCATAAGCTCAATGCTATATGCCTTATGCACTATTATGCTAACCCTTAATCCCTTTCACATAAGCCTTATGCACACGCTCTATGCAATTACGCTCTATGCATAAGCCTTATGCACACGCTCTATGCATAAGCCTTATGCATAAGCTCTATGCATAAGCCATATGCATAAGTCTACCTGCGTACGCTCTATGCATAAGCCATATGCATAAGTCATATGCATAAGTCTTATGCATACGCTCTATGCATAAGTCTTATGCATACGCTCTATGCAAGACATATGCATAAGCTCTATGCATAAGCTCTATGCATAAGCTCTATGCTATATGCCTTATGCACTATTATGCTAACCCTTAATCCCTTTCACATAAGCCTTATGCACACGCTCTATGCAATTACGCTCTATGCATAAGCCTTATGCACACGCTCTATGCATAAGCCTTATGCATAAGGTCTATGCATAAGCCATATGCATAAGTCTTATGCGTACGCTCTATGCATAAGCCATATGCATAAACTCTATGCATAAGTCATATGCATAAGTCTTATGCATACGCTCTATGCATAAGTCTCTTGCATACGCTCTATGCAAGACTTATGCATAAGCTCTATGCATAAGCTCTATGCTATATGCCTTATGCACTATGCTAACCCTTAATCCCATCACCCAATGGTGTAATAAACATGATCTTATTTTACGTACATGGATAATAGAGATTGCAAGCTTATTATAGGTTTTATGCATAGATATTAAATTAATCCTATGTGTTGTAAGCTTACAAGAACCCAAAACTAACCCTAAACCATAAAACAAGGATGCAAAAATTCATATAAAATAGCATAAACAAGAAAAATCAATAGAGGATCTACCTCTTTTTTGCAAAGCTGAAGGAGAGCTCGAGGATTGGTGAAAGATTGGTGAGGTGAAAGAGCTGCAAAACAAAATAATAAACAAACTAATTAGTAAATTAAACACAAGAAAAAGAACTAATACAAAACCCTAAAATCTCTATGCATGCATTAGGAGATCTATGCATACATAGAGAGCTCAAGATCTCAACATGCATAGAGAGCCAAGAAAACACAAAACCCTAAACGTCCTAATTTTTCAATTAAAAACTAAAAGCAATTGCAATAACATGTTAGGAGAAGGAGAAGAGGAGAAAAGAAGAATGAAGGAGAAAAGAGGAGAGAGGAAAAAAGAGGAGAGAGAGGGAAAGAGAAGAGGGAGAGAAAGCACCTCTTCCTAGTGATTACTTGCGCCACTTCTGCGAAAAACCAGAAAATAGGCTCTCGGCTGTGAAAAACTTACGAGCGCCGGTATATGCGACGGAATATGTGTCGGAATATTCGTCGGTATATGCTACGGAATATGCGTCGGTATGAGCGTCGTAATAAGCGTCGGTATACGCGTCGGTATACGCGACGGGAAATGAAAATTTAAAAAAACCCCGCCATACTTGTCTCCTCCAACATGACGACGGACATACCGACGTTCGACATTTGCGTCGGTATTTTGGCGTCGGTATGTCCTCAACCTCTTGTAGTGCATCTCATACACCTCTTATCACATCTTATCACATTTCATATCTTTTTTAAGAGAATTCTTATATTTAGTATAAGATTTCTCTACACTTTTATTTATGCATAAATTCCATTTAAGGAGACTAACAGTTTCGAAATTAAAATCAATCTTTTATGCATCTTCTTATGCATAAGTTCAATTTGGTAGGAATTACACTTTTAGAATAAAAGAATTTCTCTTATGCATCTAAGTTATGCATAAAATCCATTTATGAGGAAAATCACACTTTTAGTATAAAAAGAATATCTTTTATGCATACCACTATGCATGAAATCCAATATGATAAAAGTAACACTCTTACAATAAAATAATCAACTTTTATGTATACCTCTATGCATGAAATTCAATTATGATAAAAGTCACACTTTTATAATAAAATAATCAACTTTTATGCATACTTCTATGCATGAAAATTAAAAATGATAAAAGTAACACTTTTGATATAAAAAAATTTCTTTTATGCATACTTCTATGCATGAAAATTAAAAATGATAAAAGTAACACTTTTGATATAAAATTTTTTTCTTTATGCATACTTCTATGCATGAAAATTAAAATGATAAAAGTAACACTTTTGATATAAAATTTTTTCCTTTATGCATACTTCTATGCATGAAAATTAAAAATGATAAAAATAACACTTTTGATATAAAAATTTATCCATTATGCATACTTCTATGCATGAAATAAAAATGGTAAAAATAACACTTTTGATATAAAAATTTATCCATTATGCATACTTCTATGCATGAAATAAAAATGGTAAAAATAACACTTTTGATATAAAAACTTATCCTTTATGCATGATATTAAAATTCAATTTCTCCATGATTATAATGAAATTCTTTCAATTAATCTAGGATGATAATTCCTAGAATATGGTAGGAAGTCCTCTTTTTATGCTTTGAATGAGATTATTTTATGCATAATTTTTATAAAAATTTTGCCATAGCTCCGCTGCTATGACTGATAAATCTCAATTTTTCTAAGGGATAATGCTTATCATTAAGGAAATAATTAAAATAATCTCTAATTGGATTATTAATCCATAATGGATTGAATCATTAATATACATAAACTAAAAGCATAGAAAAAAGCCATTAATTTGGCCTCAAGCATAGCTTAATCTTGGGTTAAGAAAAAGCTTTATGAAAAGCTTGATTTGGATTGAGAACGGGTCATGAGTATGACCATTTCTTGAGTGAGGGAGAGAATTTACATAAAAATCATTAGAATTTAAACATAAATGAAAATTAACTTCAATAGCATTATGTAACTCTTCACTACTATTCAAACTTCAATAGCATTTAAAAAAAACCATACCAATTAAACTTCTCAAGCTTGAGAGGGGTTGAGAAGAGAGAAACATTGAGAAATTATAGAAAGATCAATATTCACTAATTACCTTACAACTTGCTTGATTCTTTGTTCACGGTAGAGGCCCCCAACCAATCAATTGGTTAAGTATGTTGATGGAGCCACTAATGGGGATTGAAGAAAGAGGAAAGCTCCAAAAACTAGTGAATTATTAAATGAATTCACAGTTCTTGGCTTAGGTGGAGTAGAGTAACGATGCATAAACACTATATATTTTTCAACAAGGGGGAGGCTTCTATTTATAGGAAAAATTGAGCTCCTAACCAAACAAACTGATTCTAGAATTTTCTAAATCAGTTTGGTCAATAATTGACCATTTTTAGGTCAGTTAAGCTAACTTTTTGGAACTAGACCTGAATGAGGAGAGAGGAGAGATGAAATATCTCAATTTTTATGAGTTTAAAACTCATTCAAGCATGTGAAATATGCACCTCCTTTAAAGAACTCCCCTTCCTTACATATGTGTCATAATGGAATCATTTTAATATTGCTCATAGTTTTTTTACTAATAAACCTTGTACATTTTCAACTCTTCATCTTATGTGAAATATGCACCTCCTTTAAAGAACTCCCCTTCCTTACATATGTGTCATAATGGAATCATTTTAATATTGCTCATAGTTTTTTACTAATAAACCTTGTACATTTTCAACTCTTCATCTTATGTGAAATATGCACCTCCTTTAAAGAACTCCCCTTCCTTACATATGTGTCATAATGGAATCATTTTAATATTGCTCATAGTTTTTTACTAATAAACCTTGTACATTTTCAACTCTTCATCTTATGTGAGCATTTAAGGGACTCCCCTTCCTTACATATGTGTCATAATAAAATCATTATACCCAAAATATCTCATATTTTTAATATTGCACATAGTTTTTTACTAATAAACCTTGTACATTTTCAACTCTTCACCTCATGTGAGCATTTACTCATTTTTGGGTATTTTCTTTTTACAAGTTGGATTTATCTCCTCCCTACACATGGATTGATGCTATTGGTCCATAGGAACCTTAATTGGACCATAGTCTAAAGATTTCTGAAAATCTAGACCCTTAGGCTAAGGTTCTTTATACCTATTTTCAATTAATTCCAATTGCACATTGGAAAATTCTTTTTTGAATTTCTGTTTCAGGGGAACTCATCTGAATTAGAAGAGATATTTTTCTATCCAAAAATATTCAAAATTTGAATATTCTCTCTCTAGAATATGTTTCTCTCTCTAGGCTAAAACAGATAGAAACAAGGTCTTTATATTTCTGAAGAGGGATTGATTACAGGGAAAGATACTAGACATCAAAAAGGGGGTGGGAGAGGAATCTTACAAATTAAGTAGCTTTATTAGTATAGGAAGCCATCTTTATTTATTAGTGGATTGGCTATTTCATTATAGCAGCAAGGGCCGCATTATTGATGACGTATAGCCATCTACTTGAATGCCCACGTTCCTGAGCCGCTGCCATTGCCGGCAAGGCCGACGACGGGCTCGGCGTCGGCGCGCTTGTCGTAGGCTGCACCAGTGCAGAAGCCCAGCACCAGGTGGTCGCTATCCGCATGGAAGGTGAAGCCCTGCGTGCAAGCGGTGATGTCGCCCTCGCAGAAGAGCGTGCCCTGGAATGGGCCGCTCGCTCCGGATCCGGTAATGCTGGCAGTGCCTAGGAACTTGTAGAGGCCACTCGTGTCGAATTGGAATTGCAGGGTGTTGGTGGAGGCGTCATAGGTAGCGCTGCTGTGACGTAGTAAGACTGCTGCTGATTAGCTCCACTTGACGCGCCGAGCGCCTGGAAGGAGGTCAAAGCAGCCTGGATCTCATGCGGCTGCAGCGTCATCGGCATGCCCTCCAAGGGCACACGCATGACCTCCGCGCCTACACGATGCTGCTGAGCCATAGCTGATCTAATGATAAGACTAGGCCTTACTATTACGAGTGCTAATTGCAGGTGGACTACGAGCGATGATGCAGACTGAGGGTAGCCACCTCCTCTTTATACGAATGATGCAGCTGGCGGTATAAAGGACCACTCGAGCACTACCTGGGGTCCATCAGATGCATACAGAATGGCCTGCACATACGCATAGTCCTCGTGTAAACACCCTCGAATCAGTTGTGACATGTTAATGGTCAGAGAGGGAGAGGGAGGGACGCAAGGAATAAAGTTAGGCCTATGTTATGCTCTTCCACTAGTGCATGCGCGCAACTTCCAGATTCTGGCCACCTAACACAAACGAACTTCCAGATTCTGGCCACCTAAGACAAACGAACTGGGGTTCTATCAGCAAATACAATCCGAGCAGTCAAATTAAGCCAGCAATCCTGATTGAGGGAATGGGTGATGCACATGGAATCCTTTATCGAGGGCAATCCTGATTGAGGGAATGGGTGATGCCAGAGGCAAGGTTTTCATAAGGGACCAGTCCGTTGTGTTGAAAGCCAACAAAGGTGATATTTATGTGGGAGGATTGATGATAGATGTAGCAACGAAAGGTGGGGTAAGGGTGTCAAAATTTGGTGTTGTGCATGTCTTATGATGTTTCCAAGAAGTTACTTGTGCATGTCTTATCATGGTCATTGTGTTCACACTTAATTTCAAGTACTGTACTCCATTTGTGTACAACTACATGTGTGTAGCATAGCAGTTATGTGTGGGTTTAAACAATAGAAGCCCTCAGTATGTAAAGTGTTATGTAGGGTATGTCTAGTGTGCGGTAACATTATAAGCAAGAAGGCTATTGTGAAGAATGCTTAATACTAGTCTTGTAGAGAAAAAATACATTTTTGTAGCTTTGAGAGACTTTTGAAGATACTTTTTTTCTTCTCACCTATAATCTATAAATAAAATGGTTTTAGGGAAATATGCCATTGACATTATCTATGCTTATATTGCCATCTCTTGGGGTCATTTGGCTAAAAACATCTCAAATATTTTTTTATTAAGTCAACTAGAAAACACCTCAAACAATTTTTAAGCACGTCAAAAATGCTATATGAAGAATCCAGCCATATGTATGCAATATACTTGTATAATTGTTTAGTTATGTTTACATAAAAACTGGCAAGTTTTTCAACCCTGCAAGTTGCATTACATGATGTTGTTTTTGGTGATTTTACCATTTTTTTGAAAAGTAAATTTTCTCTTTTGGAAAATTTTTTAAGCAAAAAAAAACTTAATTTTTTCTATATATCTAAAAATAAAACCCAAGAAGTTTTGTCAGGTTTTACGATCATGTAAGCAAGTTATGTGTAACAATTGCATAACTTTAGTGGGAGGCTAGAAAGATTTAGCTCGAGTCAAACATTCTAAGTAATTATGTACATTAGGAAAATTTTAGCCCAAGAGAAAAAACTTCTAAGCACTGATGCAGGTTGGAAAGTTCTAGATCAAGAGCCAAAACTTCTAGGAGCTAGCAAATAGAAGTTGGAAATTTAGTCTCTTGAAACAATACTCTTCACTTAAAAGAACCAAGACTCTTAGGCTTTAGATCAAGAGCTAGAATTTCTATTGAATGATGTATGAGATTTGAAAGATATTGCTATCGATCCACAACTACTAGGCAATGATGTAGGCTAGAAAGTTTTGGCTCAAGAGCCAAAAATTCTAGAAAGTGATGTAGGAGGTTGGAAATATTTAGCTTAGGAGCCAAAATTTTAAGGAAATGATGCAGGTTGAAAAGTCTTTACTCAAGAGGCAAATTTTATAGGAGTTGGAATAGAAAAATGGAAGCTTTGGCTCTTGAGTCAAAACTCATGGGAACCACATAAAGGATCCAAGACTATCGAGCAATAATGCATGTGCTAAGTCTTGGACATTCAAAAGATTTGACTTAAGAGATAAAACAACTAGCCAATGATTTAGGCTATAAAAAATTTTACTCGAGAGACAAAACTTCTAGGAAGTGATGTAGGTTGGAAAGTTTTAGCTCAAGAGGCAAGGAATTTATGAGTTGGAATATAGAAGCTAAATGTTTTGGCTCTTGAGCCAAAACTCTTAGAAACAAGTAACAAGAGCCAAGACTTCTAGGAACAATGCATGTGCTAAGTTTTGGCTTAAGAGCCAAAACTTTTAGTCAAGAATGTAGTAGGTCGAAAATATTTAGCTTAAGAGCCAAAACTCTTAGGCCATGATGAAGGATAAAAACTTTTGTCTTCATAGCTAATACCTCTAGGGGTTGGCATAAAGAGAACTGAATATCTTATAAATGGCTCAAGAGCCAAAGCATTTAGGCAATGTTGTAGGTTGGTAATTTTTGGCTTAAAAGTGAAAACCTCTAGAGGTTTTAATAAAGAGGATAGGACTTTTGGCTGTTTAAGCAAAGCTAAGACCTCTAGTAGGCAATGACGTCACTAGGAAGTTCTAGCTAAAGAACTAGAATTTATAGGGAATCATGTAGGTTGGGAAGTTTCATATCAAGAGGTAAAACATTTAGGGGTTTTCTTAAAGGGCATAGAAGTTTTAACTGCTAATAAGCACAAAGTCTTGGAAGTAAGCCAGAGAGCCAAGTCCTCTAGGATATAATGTAGATCAAAAGTTTAGGCTTAAGAGCCAAAATTTATAGGCAATGATGTAGGTTTGAAAGGTTTGGATGAAGAGACAAATATTTTAGGGTTTGGTTGAAAAGGATAGAGATCTCGGTAGTAAGCCAAATCTCTTTGATACTAGTCAAAGTAGCCAAGACCTCTAGATAATAATGTAATATTTATGAGAGGTTGATTGAAAGAGGCTATCAATTTTGGCTCTTAATCCAAAATTCTTGGAAAGTAGTAAAAACAACCCATAATTGTGAGCACTAATCTCGCGGGGTTCACTACTAAGAAACCCCACGTATCGTGTGCATTAAAGGGGTATTTAGAAAACCCCTTACCTAATGAACTTTTCATGAATAAAATGACCCCCGTTTTCTTTACAGACTTACGTTTTTTTTTTCAAAAAGGAATTAAAAAAAACCTTTTGTAAATGTTTTTCTATAAATCTACCTTAAATTTTTGAATTTAAAATTCCCTTCATTTGAGCTCATGTGCTATACTTACATAGTTTTTGGTGAACCCCCCGAGGCACTAATATAGCTTGGAAATTTGGTTTGAGAGGCAAAACTTCCAAGTAATGATGTAGGTTATAAAGTTTAGACATAATAGCCAGACTTTCTAGGAATTGTTCTAAAGAGGCTATAGGTTTTATCTCTTGAGCCATTACTCTTATAAAGTAGTCAAGAGATCCAAGACAACTAGACAATGTAATGCACCTAGAGGCTAAGAGCCAAATATTGTAAGGAATAATGTATGTTGGAAAGTGTTAAGTCAAGAACCCAAACTCATAGAGGGAGAGGATAGAAGTTTTGATTCTTGACTAAAAGCTCTTAGAAATTAGTCAAAAAAGTGAAGTACAACAAGGAAGTCTAGGCTGAATAGAAAAATATTCTAGGAAATGTTGCAATTTGGTAAACTTTGCTCAAGAGCAAAACGTTTCAAGGTTTGTCTTAGAGAAGTTTCAAATTTTGGCTCTTGAACCAAAACCCTTGAAAATTAGTCCCAAGGGGCAAGGCCTCTAAGAAATAAATCACGTAGTAAGTTTGGAATCAATAGCCAAAAACTCTACACAATGATGTAGGAAGTTGGAGAAATTTCTCTCAAAGGTCAAAACTTTAAGGTATTGATGAAGCCTAAATTGTTTTGGCTGAATAGCCAAAACTTTTATGTAATGGCATAAAGAGGCTATAATTTTTATTTATTGATACAAAATCCTTAAAATCCATAAGTCCTATAGGCAACAATGTAGCCATGAAAACTTCAAAGCAATGAAGAAGGCTTGAAAGTTTTGGCTCGGAAGCCTATCATTCTAGGTAGTTACTCAAAAAGGCTAGAGTTTTTGGCTCTTAAGGCAAGAAGAGTTTATGTCATATGCTAGCCCTTATTCGCACAATGTAAGAATATGAAGTTTTGGTTGAGGAGTCTTAAGAATGGGCACAAGTAGACACTTACAATCATAAGCACAAGATTTGGAAAAGTTTTCAAAGATATACACATAAAAAGCATAATTTTTTTGACTAAAGAGCCAAATGTAAAGCTAAAGGTAAAGCATAACACAATATTATGCATTGGTTATATAGTTTCAAGCTAATCATGTTAGCACATAGAATAAGATATGTCGAATGAGCAAATGTAATGTCTATTATCATGATGATGTTTCTACATCAATCCATTACTTTAATTTAGCTTCTAGTTTTAAATCTACCATTATGAGTATACAATTTATGTAAAAACTACTTTTAAAAAACTATTACATTCCTGTTCAAGTGCGCGCTTTGTTTAAATTTATGTATTAGATGCTAGCAACACTTTGCCTATAAGAACTTGATTACAAGGAATCAAGATTAGTTAATTATATCTTTATTTTTTTGAATTCAACTCCTCAAGGTGGAACAAATGTTTAGAATGGTGTTTCTCAACACCAGATACGCTGAGAGATACTATCTTTTTGGTTTTGTTCAACACCAAATACGTTCGGTTTCTCACATCAACATCAAAAAATTATCCCTAACTTCAAGGATACTTTGATAGTATTGTTTAAGCTCTCTTCCATTCACATGTCAAGTAAGCTCTTATAGAAGTCCTCTTAAAGAAATTCAGGTTTCTTATGATAGCCTTTGAATACTTCCATCATACCCGAAGTGAAATCTCAAAATTGGTATTTCTCAACACCACCTATCTCAAAAGATAAGTTTCTCTTCCTTTTATTTGAGTTCTTGATGTTTACTCATGTCTTTAAATGTTTAATAATTAATTTGGCCAATCTAAAATATATTAAAATATTTGGTGAATCCACATTTTCGTGTTGGGTAATCTCAAATGATTATAAAACTTTCCTTAAATATAATGATTGATGCTATAGTTTATATCATCCAATGTAAATTTGAATAAAAATTGGGCCTCCAATTTTCTATTCGGGCCAAAAATCTAATATCAAAGGACAAGTTTTTCAAAAATCCTCTTTTGCAACAACCCTTTTTAGTATATAGTGACTAACTATTGTTCAAGTTCTCATTTCTTCATATGTCAAGATTTTCCTAAATTGTCTTATGTGATAACCCTTTACCCTGACCCTCCCCTGACCTTTATGTCAAAATACTTCCATTAGCTTCAAATATACAATGACTTATTATTGTTCTTGTTCTCATTTTTCAGATGTCAAGTTAGCTAGAAAAATATAGATTTGTTAATAAAAGCTTGGAGTACTTTTATTAGCTCCTCAAAGTGCCGACAATAAAAAATGATGTTTCACAACATGGCCTATCTCAAGAGAAAATATCCTCTCGCTCCTATTTTGAATTCTAGAGTACATATACTGATATGTTGCTTCACACATAATGAAAGTTTTAATTTTTAAAACTCAAAATATGTAGAAGTATTTGCTAAACTCAACACAAAATTTATAAATATTTTAATCCAAATGCAACATTAAACCAAAAAAGAGGCTATCATTTTGGTATTTGTGAGGTGGGAAATGGGTTTTTAAAGCAAGAAATGCACAAAGAAGATTAAAAGAGTATGCATAAAAGAGGAGCAGCCTAAAGCTGAGTGCAACCTAGATCAATATATCCCAGATCAATGTGTAGTTTAGTCACTACATTTAACATCTGAGTGCTGCAAAGGTGGATCTGTGTTTGTGATTGAAGCACCTATGAATGTAACATGCACTTGGAAAACTTCATGAAGGTTCAATGCATGACAAGAAGAAATATGAGGGGATCAATTCAACGATTAATTGTGGATCTAAAAGCGTGAGGAACACACCTTGAGGGAAACACTAAGGAGACTGGGAGATATGAGGGTCACACAAAACCAAAAGTCCAAGAACAGAGAACTCATACCTCGGAGGTAACATAAAAAAGGGCGGGGGCATGGGCCTCACACCCGCAAATTGATAGATCCACTATCAGATGATGCTAGTTGTTACTGATACAAGAATTACACAAACAATAAAAGCAAGAGTTACGATCTCATCTTCAATAAGATCCATCCTTGCCAAACGATCAACATCAATATCCATTTGATCAATTTGTAAGGTTACGATTAAATTTATTCCACTATCGATATTCTGTCCATTAATAATGGTATCAATGTCCTGATCATCCTCATCAACATCACCATCATCCTCAATGGTAGGGTCATTCTCATGATCATGAGAAATGGCACGCTCATCCTCATTATCATGATCATCTCTTATTTCTTGATCATCGATCAAAACATCTTCATTGGCATGTTCGACATCATCTTCATTGCGGCTTGTTACATCCTCCATATGCTCCATATCAGTGAATGTATTATACATCACTTTGGAACGTGGTGCAATAGGGATGACGTACCACCATTTAATGTCATGCACCATTGGTAGATAGATAACCTACTCAAATACACATACTGCAGTAATTAATTAGCATATCAAAGTCAAGGGGTACTCGAGCTTAGATATATATGTACATGAAATACATTAGTAAAAAAAATGCATACCTGCTCACATGGTTGTGGCAATACGAGCCTATCTTTCTTTGTTTGCCAAAACTTTGTAGAGTCAATAGTTACATAGCCACTTGCATGGCGTTTTATCGTTGCATTAAGACCTTTTTCCACCACGTTCATTTGCCATTTGACATCCAAAACATACACAAAGAAGCGACGAAAGTCAAGCCTAAATATGTCTTGGATCGTGCCACAATAATCATCCATTTTTCCATTAGCTCCCTCAAAGCTACTAATGACACCGCAATCTTGTGTATTCCTCTTTTCATCAGTTCTTTGTGTTCGAAAGTGCTTGCCTTCACACCATATAGCATTGAACATAGTGCACTGGACCAAAATAGAAGCAATATTTGTGTAAGCAATGTGAATAAATATTAAAAGCAAATCACTTACAACTAATGCAAAACATTAGTTCTATGTACCTTTAACATGCATCCTCATGCATACTCCCATTCTTCCACCGTGATATGCAGCTCCTCGTCCCTCTCTGCTCTCTCCATTTCCTCATGCAACCAATCAACATGGATATCATTCGGAAGTGTTGCTAGATGCTTAGAGTACGCCTTACGACAGCCATGTTGCCTCCGAAAGAGAGCTCTTTCTGCTTGCGTTTTTGTCTTTGCATCCTCATATCTTGTAACCCATCTGCTCATCACATCACTATTAAGGATGCAAGTGAAATTAAGATCATCAATCAATGTTCTGTCAATTACTTTACTCTGTCCTTTTCCTTGAGGCACAATAGAGGTCATCCTCTAGTCCTCTTCATTGCTCCATAGTCGTGGCAAAGAGCTGTCCACCTGACCAAGAAATTCTGAAATATATACAAGAGACTCTTGTATCAACCAACCCTCGGCCATGCTTCCTTCAGGCCTTGCACTTTGCCTCACAAAGTCTTTTAAGGTCTTCATGAAGCGCTCTATGAAGAATATCCAACATGCATGCACAGTGCCACATAAAACGATCTCGTCCACTAAATGCACAATGAGATGTAGTTGACTTGTGAGAATGGTTCGCGGAAAAGTCTCCTCTACCAAACAAACCACCTCCACTACCATAACACGCGCATCATCCAACGTGGCTGGATCAATTGCTTTGGAACTAACATATCTGAAAAATAAATAAATAGTACGTTATACCTCATGCACGTTCATTTTGCAAGGTATAATGAAGGGTGATCTGACACGGGTTTTACATACCTCACAAGATCGCCCATCTTATAAATACATTTTTCAAACTCTTATTTGCACAATGGTCGATGCTAGTAGGCAATATGAACTGCGCACATAAGAGCACATGTATGTATGGTTTATGGCATAACAAAATTTAATTTCAATGTACAAGACTTGGAAAACACTTACTTGGAGCATCTTGTGCCAATCGTGGAACTTCAACCCATATAGTTGCTCAACGTCTCTTTTCTTAGTGGTTGTAAAGGCTCCCTTCAATGATCTCATGCATCCAGTGGGAGTACGCAAAGTGGTGATGGCCTGCTTTACCTGCTTCTCCTCTTTCTTTGATATAATCCATGGTGCAGGCGGAAGACAAACATGCCCACCCTCCTCTCGTGGCCAAGCTTGACGCATACGTCCGGTGACCCGCAAGTCCTCACGTATGCTAACATTATCTCGTTTACCAATAACATGTTCCCAAATACCAGATCCCGCATTCTTGAAGATGTGCATGGGATCAAGAAGATGGTTGATCTTAAGATGGGTCCAATATGGTAGCCGAAAAAAATGGAGTACCTACACAAGGGATTGCTCTATGTGACCTTTAATCCAATTAGAGACTACACAAAACAAGATTGAAAAACATTACTATACCTGTTCATGCCATCTGGAGGAAGAATATTTGTAGACTCCCAAATACACTTCCAATCTTTTACACGAAGTGTTTGTGGAGGAATGTTACTCTTACTAGCAACATATTTAGGATGATCTGAGGGGACAAATCGATGATGATTATCGAATATGGTCTTACACAAACCGTCAGCATACTCATGTACTAATGAAGGGCCACAAACAGGACATGCATGTTTACCCGATGTTTTCAAACCTGTTAAAATATAAATAAAAGTTAGAATAATAAAGTCAATATTTCTAATTAATATAGCCAATAGTATTAGAGTAGGGAGGTAATTAGAATTCTATTGATTTGCACTTGAACATGTGTTTGATGCGAGGAATTATAGGAAAGTGTCGCAAGACTTTACGAGGTACATCAAAACTCTTCACATCTGTTCTATACCTTGCTTCACCACAAGTGGGACAATGTAGAGCCTCCTTATGCGTCCCATGAAAGAGAATGCAATCATTAACGCATGCATGTATGTGATCATAATCCAATCCTCCAAGAGATGTCACATAGCGCCTCGCTATGTCTCTTGAGGTGGGTAGTCTATTTCCCTTTGGAAGCATGTTTGATAATAGCTTGCATCCAATATCATCAATTAGTCCTAAATCCTAAACCTTAAACCACTAATTCAAATTTGTAAGTTAGAATGCTTACTTCAATAATGCGTCAAGACTTGCATTGCTCCATCCATAAACTGTTTGTATATTGAGTAGTTCAAGTGAAGTGTGTAAAATAGAGAATGTGCACCCTTCAAAAATCGGTGTCGATGAAGCCTTGTAAAGATGCTCTTGTTTCATATCATCGTCGTTCATACCTTTGGGATCATCCTTAAAAAGATTCTGCACCATATCATCAAACACTTCCTCTTCCACAACTTCATGGGGTGCAGGGCTATTGTCATCCCTTTCCCACTCATCTCTGACAATAGATCCCGAAGCTCCAGCATCATCTCGTCGACGCTTTGCCTGCTCTCGCCGCGCGTAGGGCACCATGTTAGGGTGTGGTACTGCATCCTTCTTCAATTAGAGTTTATATATTACAACTCCATTAATTTAATTTGGATACCATGAGTCATTTAATTACCATCAATTTACATCTACTCACCTCTAAACCTGTTTGATTCCATTCTCCATACATGGAGATGCGATTCAAGGTAATTCGACGTGCTCGTACAATGCATCCTTGACATCTATTACACATACATTTGATCCGTTGTCCCAACCACACATCGCGATTACGATGACGCATTGTCTCATCTTCCCCAAAACTGCTTGAGGAGGTTGATGACATCCTATGTACAAACCAGAAAACACAAAATCATAATATGTTTTTAATGAAAGTATAAAAATCGCGTGTATTAACGTGGCTATTTCCTAAAAATTACGTGTATTAACGCAGCTATTTCCTAAAAATCCCGTGTATTAACGCAGGTACTTCCTGAAAATCGGGTGTATAAACATGGCTAGATCCTTAAAATCGTGTGTATAAACGCGGCTAATTTATCATACACGCGAAAATACACGCGTTTCTACACGCGACGACCTATTTAAACTAAAAATAACCTGCCTTCCCCAAATAAACATTTTGAACTAACATATCTGCTCTCTTTCGTTTTCGCCTCTTCCAACAGACACTAATAACGCAAGGAGGGAGCAGAGAAGGAGCACACACGGGTGAAGAAAACCGACCAAGAAAGAAGACTCACTTTTTCAGAGGTGAGTCAGTTTGTCCTTTGCCTTGTCTCCTTCCTCAGATTTGTCCTCAGATTTGTTTATACTATTTTCTCTGTGCTTTTTGGGTTTGTCTCCGTCCTTTTGCTTCTCTGGTTGTGATTTTGGGTGAACGATTCTGACAAGGGCGACAGTGGGCCTTTTATAAGGACACATTGTCGGAGGTCGATCGCTTTCAAAAAAACTTTTGTGCAGATCGCGTGTATATATGCGTGTATCCTGTCTACACAGACTTTTCATGCGGATATACACGCATTTCTAGATGGGTGTATACATGCGTTTTTGGACGGGTGTATACACGCATTTCTGGACGGGTGTATACACGAGACTGTGTTTCCTATTTCTATGGTTTGTAGGCTGATATGTGACTTGGATGATGATGATATTTGTGCGAGTCAAGAGACAGTCCATGATGTACATGAGGATTATTTTTGCAGATTCTTTATGGATATTTCAGGTTCTTCATCCGATCCATTTGCGTACAGCAATTGGCTGATGGAGATTCTAAATCATTTTGGGCACCATCCTGGTCCAGTTGAGCTTACAAAGTACATGTATGCCCATCCCCCTCCTTCCATGCCTGGTGTCTATACCCCTACCGGCCGTGAGTATCCAGGGCACTCCACTGTCGTCTATGCCTACGAGTCCGATGAGACGGCATGCAGCTTCTCCTCTTCCATGCCCATCGAGGAGACATACCTCATCCTAGACACACTCACGCACACCCTCCCAAGCACCGTCACGTCAGGGCTCACAGCCACCATCACGTACTCCCTCAGAGCCACCGTCATGTCAGGGCTCACAGCCACCGTCACGTAGACAATCCCCCAGTCGTGACTCCACCCGCAGCAATAGGAAGAGTGGGAGTGGAGGATGCGGCGGGTGCTTTGGTGGTGGGGGAGGTAGTAGGGCACGCGGTGAGAGAGGAGATAGATGGAGAAGAGTTAGAGGAGACAGTTCAGAAGAGGAGGAGATGAGAGAGGTGGAGGGAGTAATCTGCTATGATGTGACGGATAGGGGCGGGATAGTGATGGATGCGAGGGGGAAAGAGGTAATGGAGTACATGTGTGGGGTAGTATCAAACTTGTATAGAAATTGTTTTATTAAATTTAAAGATCAAAATAGCCGATTAGTTGGGGAGGTGATAGAGGCTGTACATAGTCGGTACCCGAATCCCCCACATGCTACATTCTCGGATGTATGGGGAAGGACGCGAATAAGGGAGATCTTAAGTAATAAAAGACCTCACCTTAAAAAACTCGCGTACGATGATGGGCTAAATGTAGCTGCGGGTGGCTATCCTGCCGAGAACGCACAAACGCGAGTGGAAGGAGGCAAAGAAACGAGCAGAGGGTGGCGTGAAGAGCAGGCAGCATGTGGAGGCATGACGGATCCAGATGGAGACCATTGGATCTTCGCATTTCAGATCTGGCGGCATCGAGTCATGGGAGGCAGAGTTCGTAAGTATCTTGCCACTTTATTTGATTGTTTACTTAATTCATTGATTCTATGATTGTTTTAATCTTACAAATTGTGTTGATTATGATACAGCGACAGGTTACGGGGAAGGCCCACAACCCACCACGATACTGCGTATGCTCGCCGGCATAGCAGACGTGACACGTGGGCCATCTTCAGAGCCGAGGGACGTATTACGAATGTGCAGTTTGAGATGGCCATGAGACCATACGGTCGACAGGTACTTGAAAACTCTAAACGAATGATTTTGGTTTATTGAATTACATATATATATACTTATTTACTATATATTACTTGAACAGGCACAAGCTACTGATGATCCACCCGCCGCCACTGCAGAGGGTGGACGTGAGTACTACTCATCGGACATTCCGACATCTGAGCATGGAGGGAGCACCGAGTCATCATCTGGGTCTGAGTAGTACTCAGACTTATAGTATCACATTCCATATTGAGGATGTGGTTGTATATATTTTTTTGTAAACTGAAGCCATGGGCTACTTCGACATATGGACTCCCTTGTATATATGTGTGAAATTTTGATAGTAATATTGAATCGTGAATCGATAATATTGCATTCATGTCTGTCTTGAATCATGTATTGACAATGTATGCATTCATGTCGTTCTTGTCTTAATCTTCCTTGTGGATATGTTCTTCGTGGATGGTCTAATGCACAAAAAAAAAAATCCAGAGAGTGTTATTGGGTGGTGCTGGAATGCTGGAACAGCATTCAGGTACCAAATAGCACTCTTTGGATTTTTTTTTTGCTCTCTGTTCGCGTGTATAAACGCGTCAGAACTGCAAAAAGTCGCGTGTATATACGCGGATAATCTGTAAAACACGCGTGTATAAACGCGTCAAATCTGAGAAATACGTGTGTATAAGCACATCTAAAGTCACAAAATGCATTTATAGACGCTTGTATCAGCGCGTCTAAATGTAGCTGAACTGACAGAACGCATGTATACGCCTGTGTATCAGCGCGTCTGAACAATCCTATACACGCGCTTTTACACGCATGTCTCTGGCCGTGATGATACACGCGCTGATACACGTGCCCGCGAATTTTTTTCACAAGTCATTTTTAGCGGCTAGGAGCACGTGTATGAGCCCGATCCCTTGTAGTGACTATGAGTGGAAAAATGTGTTGTAGAAGAGGTTTTCCTCAATAGTATCTTCTAAAGAGACTCATAGGTGCTCCTTCCCTCGCTCTCTTTCTCAAGTCTCAACTTGTAAAACCATGTCTCATAAAAAAAACATCAATCAAGAAGACACGAGTACAATGAATCATGCGAACATATGTGCAATGATAGACACGTGGTGACAAATAGTCCAATTAAGTAGCTTTATTAGTACATCAAGCCATCTTTATTTATTATTGGAGATTGGCTTTTTTGTTATAGCAGCAAGAACCACCACATTATTAATAATGTATAACCATCTACTTGAATGCCCATTTTCCTGAGCCTCTGCCATTATCGGCAAGCTTGATGATGACAGGCTTGGCATTGATGTTGTTGGACTATATATAGTGCACCCTAACTTGACCTTGATCTCACCTATACATACCTATGCACTATTAATAATATACACTACTTTTAGAGCAATGTCTCGTGTACCTCTCATTCTCTTTTGCTCTTTATTATATCTGTCAACATGGTATGAGAGCGAGTTACCCTTTTAACAATGTAGAAGATTGGTTTGAACAATTTTGGATGTTTTTGTTTTGCACTAAATTATGGATTTTGTTGTTTTGTTTCAGCAAAAAACTATGGTTATTTGTGTAAGTATCTATGATTTTTCATGAAACATCACTTTTGTCCTTGTTGTGTATTGAAACAAGTTGTAGGATTTTGACCCCCTAGGCTTATCGACAAATGTTGAGGGCCTTTTGGTCCACATTTGAAGATTTGGCTGACAAACAAGATAATATATGGTATTTGTTACAGGCTTGAAATCATAGAGCCACTCGGGCCCTCGATTTTGAATGAAAGTTATGATTGTTGTTGTGTTATGCAGTTTTTGGGTGTTCTGCATGCATCATCATGCAGAAGTTTCCTCAGCTTTTTCACTTATTATTTTTTTTTGGATCTCTATTTTTGGTGATCCTTATACATATATGCTTTGGGTACTTTTTCCTATTTTTGACATATTATTCTTTACATCTGAAAAAGCATTAACACTGTTATTGCATCGTTTTTCTTCTTCACACTCTGTCCATGGCAAATATTTCTCTTATTAATGGTTATACTTCTAGTCAACACTCTGTTCCTATTTTTCAAGGCCATGGTTTTCTTGGTTGGAAGGCAAAGATGACTTTGAATCTTGAAGGTGACGATCTTTTTGATATTGTATATGGAAATTCTCCACGTCCTTAGTGACCTATTGATGTTACTAGTTCACTTACTAATGGGAAGTTATTTAGTGATTGGCATACTTTCATCCGAATGGACAAAGAAATATAAGGTTGCTCGATGGTATATTTTGTCCCTATGTTGGATGTATTTAATCTTCCCACTTCCAATGATATTTGGAAATATCTTATTTCTACTTTTGAGAAGAAATCTTTCATAAAAATTCTATATCTTCATAATATGCTGGACAGGTTGGATTACAAAGTTTCTACTTTTACAAAGAAATCTACTTTTGAGAAGAAATCTATCATCAAAATTCTATATCTTCATAATATGCTCGATAGGTTGGATTACAAAGTTTCTACTTCTATGACCTCATATTGAATCATTCAAAGAAATTGTTAATCAACCTGCTGCTCTTGGTGCTTCTACTGCACAGGACCTCAACTTGTTTCCTAGTTTCTTCACACTATCAAAGATAAAAAATATGATAATATTTTCATGATTATTAGTTACAAAGATGGTATTGATTTTGATATTTCTTGCATATCAAAGATGGTATTGATTTTGATATTGCTTGCATATCTCTTATTGAATATTCACAGCGTCATGAATAACGCACAGAGCCCTCTGAAGATGCTCTTCTTACATGTCACTTAGATTATTTTGAGGATGATCTTCTTATCTCCAAAAGCACCCCTTTTCACGGTTCTCTAGTGGTGGAAATCGCTTTTCTCATGGGGGAAGCTGTAACCGACAATATGGTTCTAGTAGCAAGTATTGCAATTATTGTCACAAAAATGGACATTATGAATATGATTGTTTTTCCAAACTATATGATGACGAACATTGGTTCTCTCAATCTTATAAGAAATCAACCACAAGTCCACCTATGGCATGTATATGGTGGTTGTACAAATCATCCCCCTTCTTAATGTCTAAAGAAAAAGTATAATGATGAACGTAATCAAGCTTATGCTATTGATAAATCTCATGATGATATTGATCATGAGAAGATGAATTGTGTTAACCATCATATTTCATCAGATAAAGTGCTTCTTGTTCGTGATGGTGCTACATTTATAGTGGTTTTTGGTGCCACTAGTAACATGACATATCAAACTCAATAGCTTCATAATTATCATGCTTTACCAATCAAGAAGATGGTTTATCTTGCTGATGAGAATACATGTCAATTTATGGGTATTGGTGATCTTTATGGTTGGAAGCACACTCCTCTACTTGAATTTTGCTAGGTGTTTTACATGTTCCTGATCTTCAATGCAATCTTTTATCAGTTGCTCGTCTTGTGGATCTTGTTTTTTTTTTGGTTTTGACCATACTCAATGTCGGGTTGAGAAGGATGGACATACCTTAGAAAGTGTGCCTCATCAAGGTAATCTATTTGAGCTTTCATTAATAGATGATGTAGCTAATGTTGTGACTTCACTAGTCAATCGTGATAGCAAACTGTGGCATTCTTCACGTGCCCATGCTGACTTCTCAAAAATTATTGATTTATATCATTTTTAATTAATGTGTGGTCTTCAACTGAAGCCTCGCTCAACTCTTAGTGTCTATGAACATGTCTATGAACATTGCGCTTTGGGCAAACATCACCGAAAACCTTTTATTTCTTCCACTTCTCATCACTCTCAAGATCTAATAGAGCTTATTCATATTGACGTTTGTGGTCCATTCCCTCCATCCTACTTCAAATTCCTCTATTCTCTTATATTTATTGATGATTTTTCTTGATTTACACACATTTTTCTTGTACGACATAAATCAAAAGTTTTTTGTGTATTTTAGCAATACCGCAAACATGTTGAATTTTCAAACTAGTCGGGATATCAAAACTATACGAAGTGAAAATGGTGGAGAATACATATTGATTTTGAAGAATATTGTGTTTAAATGAATCATGAACTTAATATTCCCTATTCTCCTTAGCAAAATGGAGTTGCTGAGCGCAAAAATCGGACCATTATCAATGCCATGAGGTGTCTTCTTATTCAAGTCGGTTTATTAAAGATGTTTTGGGTAGTCACATTTCTTACAGAAATTTATATTCAAAATTATTTACCTACAAATTGTCCTTTTGGTAATATTCCCATTGCAAGTTGGATAGGTACAACACCCTCGGTCTCTCATTTATGTGTCTTTGGTTGCATCGCCTATATTCATGTTCCTAAAGAGACATGACCAAAGATTGATCCTCCTACTAAGAAGGTCATTTTAATTGGGTATCTTGATAATTCCAAAGGCTATAAGTTTTATGATCCTCTCTCCAATAAGGTCACTTTAAGCCGCCGTGATGTAATTTTTTTATCAACATACTATGGGTGGTGAATGGTCCATTGATGCATTTGATGATTAACAAACCATTCTAACTTCGTTTCCTTTTCTGGCAAATGAATCTCATATTATTGATTCTCAAGTTGATGTCTCTATTCCACTCTCTTCACTGGATTGTGAGACAAAAATAGCCCTGACATTGATATATGCATTGATCTTCCTATTAAAGATGAACATGGTTCTCATACTCGTTGATTATGATGACATTGAATTTGATGCCATGCCCATTATTGAAGACTGTATTACCTACATGCAAACTATTTCTTCTCCACAAAAGGATCAGTGGTGGCAAGATGCTATGCAAGATGAGTATGATTATCTCATCTCAAAAGGTACTTGGATTCTAACTGATCTTCCTCATGGAATGAACACCTAGTGTAAGTGGGTGTACTAGACAAAAGTTAAGGTTGATGGTTCTTTTAACAAATTTAAATCTCGTCTAGTTGCCAAAGGACACTCTCAAGTAGCAGGTGTTCCCTATCATGATACATTCTCACCTATTGTTCACATGACAAGTACGTGTTCTTTTGGCATTTGCCACTCAATTTGATTTAGAAATTCATCAAATGGATGTTAAAATAACTTTTCTCAATGGTGAATTGAAAGAAGAGATATATATGGAACAACAACTTGGTTTTGTTATACCAGGAAAGGAACATCTGCTATGCATCTTCATCGAGCTCTCTATGATTTGAAACAGGCTTCTCATGCATGGTACTTGGAAATTTATACCTTTCTTTAATCACATGGATTTGCTTCATGTTCTTCTGATCCAAATTTTTACTTGGAACAAAAATACCACTTATTTATTATTATTACTTTATATGTAGATGATACCATCTTGGTTGCCAATGATTTATCCTTCCTTCTACATACTAAGAAGCTTTTATCCCCAACATTTGAAATGGTGGATCTTGTTGAAATTCATTCTTGTCTTGGCATTCAAATCCAACAAGCTTGCGAGAAAGGTATTTTGCTTCTTCGACATACAAAATTAATTACTGACGCTCTTGCAAAATTTTGATTGGTTGATGCACATTTGGTATGTACTCCTATTGTTATGCATTCTTCTAAGAACATGCCTTCAAAATATGATCATCCTTTGATGGATGATTTCCCATATGCAAACCTAGTTGGTTGCCTACAATTGATTGATCTGAATACACATCCTAATGTTCTCTTCACTAAAAATCTTCTTGGTCAATATATTGCTCAACTTTGTCATGGAAATCAGATTAATGTAAAGCATGATTTGAGGTATTTAAAGAGCACTAAAGATCATGACGTCCTCTATTGTCGATAGGCATCTTCATCTCACTCTTCACCTTTATGCCTAGTTGGTTATTGTGATGATGATTAGGCAAGTTCTAATTCTTGAATGAGATCTACAAGTGGAAATTACTTTTTGGTCAATGGATGCTTGGTTTCTTGGACGAGAAAGAAACAACGTTGTGTTGCGGTTTCAACTACAGAAGCTGAATATGTAACGACATCATTAGCATCTCATGAGTTGATATGGTTACATCAGTTACTTTTAGACATTGGGTATCCTCCACCTTCTAGCAGTCCTCTTTGATGGATAATCAAAGTGCTATCAATCCTTACAAAGGATTATGTTCAGCATAGCAAAATCAAACACATTCCTGCTCATTATCTCTATGTTCACCAATGAAGTGATGAGTAAGGGATCTATTATGGTTGAATATTGCCCAGCTGACCAAATGGTTGCAGATATTCTTACGAAGGGACTTGCTGAAGCTTAATTCACTTGTCTACGCAATGAACATGGAGTGACAATCGAAAATTCTTCGAAACTCATCTATGATCATCATTGTATATATTAATTCAAAAGTTAGACACCTGCACCACACATCAAATTCATCCACAATTTATGGACATCGATGTATATATATATTATTGAGAACTTATCACATTCATGCACATTTAGATTATCACATTCGTATATAAATTTTCATAGATGTATGTAGCAGCTCAGGTTTTTCCCTTGTACTCCCCAAGGGTTTTTTCATCCGTAGTAGTAGCTAGAGACCCTAGTTTGAGAAAGCATTTTGGACTATATATAGTTCACCCTAACTTGACCTAGAGCTCACCTATACCTATGCACTATCAATAAAATACACTACTTTGAGAGTGATGTCTCGTGTATCTCTCTTTCTCTCTTGCTCTTTATCGTATTTGTCAATAGGCGTGCTTATGGTAGGCTGCAGCATCGACGAAGCCTAATACTAGGTTGTCATTATCCGCATGGAAGGTGAAGCCCTGAATGTAAGCGATGATGTCGTTGATACAAAAGAGTGTGCCCTGGAATGGGCCGCTTGCTCTGGATCCCATAATGTTGGGAGTGCATAGGAACTTGTAGACGCTAGTGGGGTTGAATTGGAATTGCAAGGTGTTGGTTGCGACATCATAGGTAGCTACCGTGACGTAGTAAGAGTGCTACTACTACTGAGTAGCTCCAGTTGATGAGCCGAGTGCCTAAAAGGATGTCAAAGTGGCCTGGATCTCATGTTGTTATAGCTTCATCGGCATACCCTTCAAGGTCACATGCATGACCTCCACGCCTACGCGATGTTGCTAAGCCGCCATAGTAGCTGATCTAATGATAAGACTAGGCCTTACTATTACAAGTGGTAATTGTAAGTGGGCTACGAGCGATGATGTAGAGTGAGAGTAGCCACCTCCTCTTTATACGAATGATGTAGTGCAGCCCACTACATAACATTGCCGTCCATACTTTAAGAGGGGGAATAAAGTAAGGCCTATGTTGTTGACAGAGAAGTAGAGAGAGATGAGAGACTTTAAACATAGCTCCCAAATTGTGTGGAAAGTACACTGAGGCTAGGTATATATAGGGGTTAGGTTGGGTAGGCTATATATAGCTCCAACACCCCTGCTCAAACAAAGGTCTCTACCTGTGGATGAAAAAACCTTTGGGGAGTAACAAGGGAAAAACCCAAAGTCTCAATATATGCCTACCATTGTATTATTATATTTGAAGTGTTACAATGGAAATATAGCAAGTACAATGGTCACATAAAGAGCCTTCAGAGCCTTTAGAGCTATGGAAATATTACAAGTACAATGGTCCATAAAGACCCTTCACAACCTATAGAGCGATGGAAATATTACAATGAGCTCGAGATGTATGGTTGAATAGCATGGGAGAATAATCCATTTTTCATCGAGAAGGAACCAACAAGGTCTATATTTAAAGACCCCCAATATTGATAAAGCTCCAAGGAGTCTTGGTGAAAATATATAAATATATAATGTAGAACTATATGGTACCTGCTAAAAATTTATATGAGTTATGCACAAAACAATGTCTTTAGAGATGGTTCGTGATGCCACTCTTTGGGCAACATGAACATGTACAAAATGTTTTATGCACAATATAACATACAAGAACATGCGTGCACACACAAATACAAAGCCAACTTAAACAAGGGGCCCAAGTGTTAATAAAGTATGTGGAGCAAAACTACCCACAAAGTCGGCTTAAACAAGGGGACCAAATAGTAATAAAGTATGCAGTGCAAAACAGCCCACGAAGTCAACTTAAACAAGGGGCCCAAGTGGTAATAAAGTATGTGGAGCAAAGTTGCCCATATAGTCGACTTAAACAAGGGACCCAAGTGCTAATAAAGTATGTGGAGAAAACTGCCCACAAAGTTCACTTAAACAAGGGCCCAAGCAGTAGTAAAGTATGTGGAACAAAATTTTCCAGTCTGCATCAAATCACAACCAGAGATATAATAGAAATGCCACAAGTGATATAATCGAAATCCCACAGTTAATAATGAGAGCCACCCTTGTGTTATGAGACAAGCCATACATGCCGCGATTATCTACAGAAAATGACTTAAATAAAAGGTCAATCATGATGACTCAAAATATCATTCCTTTTTTAATTTATAATTTTGACTTCTTAGCAACAACAAGAAAAGGTCGAATTTATCGATTTAAATCACTATAATAGATTTAAATCATAATCACAATTTATAAACATAGGGTTAGATTGCATCCCTAGAATGTCCATCTTGAAATAAGTATAACGAGATAAAAATAGAAAAGACGTAACAACATCCATGCTACTCCAAGGGCGCCTCTACTAAAAATCCATAAGAGTCGAGGTGGAGATGACGACCACTAGAGAAAGGAATTCGGCATGTGAAAGTCTTCGTGGTGCTTTCCTATGTGATGTGACAAAAGAACATGGTGTTGGAGCTCTATATATGGCTCACTCTACCTAACTTGGTCTCACCTATATATATGTATCTTGTCCTCAATATGAATCAATCTTTGGGAGCGTACATGATGTGTCTCTTGTCTAGTCTCTTTCTTTCTACATTTCAACATGGTATCAGAGCATCTATAAGGGAAGCATCTATGTCTTCTTGTTAAATTCATGATTATAATTTCATGTCTTACAAGATTGTTCTTTGATTATGTGTTGTCTACATGATTTTATAGCTTAACTTGTTGTAATTAGAGTTGTTTCTTAATCCCGTCCTTATGTGCAGGTGCGTAGATTGTATTGTGCTGGTGAATCCTATCAAAAAAGTTTGTCAAACAGAGTTGTGAGTCAAAAGTTATGACAATTCAGGCAAACTGCATCTGTAACAGCAAAACAGGTTCTTTGAATAAGCAAACAGGTTCTTTGTGTGAGCACACAGGTTTCGTCGTCAAGCGTCTTTGTGACCACACAGGTTTCGTCTTTGTCAAGCATCTTTTATTATTCTGCTATTTTTAGCAAACTGGCAAATCTAGCTTTTTCGTCAAGCATCTCTTATTATTTTGCTATTTTTAGCAAAACGACCAATCTAGCTTTTTCATCAAGCGTCTATCAATAAATCTTGTGTCCCACGTCTCTTTTCTTATTGATGTCTCTTATCTCTTGCGATCGTCCATGTCTATGGTGTGCAGATTTTGTGATTTTATCTTATATGTCTTCTTGCAGATAGATATGGCTATGATTGTTCTCGTCAATGGGTTTCCTTATATCTTGGCACCTTATCTTCTTCAACTCGAGTTTTATGAGGGGTTTTACATGTCCCAGAACTTCAACGTAATCTTCTTTCATTTTCAAGACTTGTTGATCTTGGTTTGTTTGTTGGATTCGACCACACCAAATGCCGCATTGAGAAAGATGGACAGATTATTGCAACTGCTTCTCGTAATGGTAATTTGTTTGAGCTCTCTCTTAATGATGCTATAGCAAATGTTGTCACTGCTCGAGTGATCATGATTACAAGATATCGCATCATCGCTTTGTTCATGCTGATTTCTCAAAGCTTATTGATCTTCATCGTCAAGTTCTTGTACATGGCATGGATCTTAAAGCTCATCCTCATATGGGAATCTGTGAGTTTTGTGCTCTTGGCAAACACAATCGTAAACCCTTTCCTCTCTCGAATTCAGTTCATTCTCATGCTTTGTTGGATCTTGTTCATACTGACATTTGTGGACCTTTGCCACAACATCGTTATTTCATTACGTTTATTGATGATTACTCACGGTATACAGTTGTTTTCTTGCTTCGATAAAAATCTGAGGCGTTATCTGTTTTTAAGCAATTTCACAAGGCTGCCGAACTTCAAACTGGTCATCGCCTCAAGAAACTTCGCAGCAGCGATAATGGTGGAGAATATGTGTTTCGTGAGTTTGAGAGTTATTGTACGGACCATGGTATTCATCATGAACATACTATTCCATATTCACCTCAACAGAACGGTGTCGCTGAACATAAGAATCGGACTATTATCAATGCTATACGATGTATGCTGATTCATTCTGGGTTATCTCGTGTTTTTTGCAGTGAAGCTCTCTTGACAGTAGTCTTTGTTCAGAATCATCTTTCTACTACTGCTCCTTCTAGTTACCCATCACAGCATGGACATGTGAAATTCCTTCTGTATCTCATTTTCGAACCTTTGGATGTATTGCTTATATTCATGTTCCTAAAGAAACACGAGCAAAGCTTGATGCTCCTAGGCTTAAAGTTATTTTTATTGGCTATTCTGACACTTCCAAAGGCTACAAATTCTATGACCCGTCCTCCAAGAAAGTGCTTGTGAATCGTGATGCTATTTTCAATGAACAGCTTATGGGCGGTACATGGTCCATGGATGATTCTGATGATACTAAATCTTTGCTTCAAGCTTTTCCATTCTTGTGTGATGATGAATCTTCTTCTATAGAGCAACTTTCCTCTTCACAACCATCTAACGAGCAACTTTCCTCTTCACACAACCATTGATTCCGAATGCTATCATTGATAATGTTGACATTTTTATCGATCTGTCTATTGATTTTGAGCATGGGTCTTGTCATGTTTATGATGAAGATTTTGATGCTAATGTTTTCTCTACTTCTGAAGATCCTACCACGTACAGTGATGCTATATGTTCTCAACAAAAGGATCAATGGCAAGAGGCTATGGAAGCAGAGTACGATTCTCTTATCTCTAAAGGTACATGGATACTCACCAAGCTGCCTCCTGGCCGTACTGCCATTAAGTGTAAGTGGGTATATAAGACAAAATTTAAAGTAGATGGATCCTTTGACAAATTCAAGGCACGTTTATTTGCCAAAGGTTATTCTCAAGTTACTATTATCATGAAACCTTTTCACCAGTTGTTCGCATTACTAGTATTTGGGTTTTATTGGCATTTGCTATTCAATTTGACTTAGAAATTTATCAGATGGACGTGCGCACAGCTTTCTTCAATGGAGATTTGAATGAAGAAATTTACATGGAGCAGCCAGAAGGATTTGTTATTGCAGGTAAGGAAGATCTTGTTGCTCGTCTTCACAGGGCTTTATATGGTCTTAAACAAGCTTCACGGGCCTGGTACATCAAGTTTGATCTTTTTCTTACCTCCCATGGCTTTCTCTCTTGCTCTTCTGATCCCAACTTATTTACCAAACACCAAAATGGTAGTTTTGCAATCCTTGCCCTTTATGTCGATGATACAATCCTTGTTTCCAATGATTTGGGATTTTTACACCAAATTAAGCAGTTGTTATATTCGGCATTTGATATGGTGGATCTTGGAGAGCTTCACTCATGTCTTGGCATTCAGATTCAAAGGGATCGTAGCAAAGGTATTTTATTACTTCGACAGTCAAAGTTTATTGAAGATACTATTAAGAAGTTTGGTTTGGAATCTGCACATTCAGCAACTACTCCTTGTCTTGCGAGTTCCATGAGAAACACTTCTGATGGTGGTGGCCAGCTTGTTACAAATCAACCATATGCTAATTTGGTTGGATGTCTTCAAGTTGTTGGTTTGAACACTCGTCCTGACATTTTGTTTGTTACTAACTATCTCGGGCAACATTTTGCATGTCCTTCTCTTAAGCATTGGTCTTCAGCAAAGCGCGTGTTGAAATACTTAAAAGGCACTGCAGATTATGGTTTGGTTTATCAACGATAATTCACATCCGACTCCATTCCATGTCTTTCTCTTTTGGGTTACACAGATGCAGATTGGGCCAGCTCACATTTATCTATGCGATCTACTAGTGGCAATTGTTTTTTCATTAATGGTTGTCTTATTTCTTGGACCAGCAAGAAACAACATTGTGCTGCAGTTTCTACAACCGAATCTAAAAATGTTGCGGCATCACTTGCAGCTCGTGAAATCATTTGGCTTCGACAAGTGTTGACAGATATTGGCCATTCTCCTCTTTCTAGTATACCCTTGCAGTGTGATAATCGAAGTGCTATTAGTCTTGCAAAAGACTATGTCCAACATAACAAGTCAAAACATATTGTTGTGCATTACCATAATGTTCGATACGAAGTATGCAAAGGCACTATCATGATTGAACATTGTCCAAGTGACCAGATGATTGCAGATATTCTTACAAAAGGTCTCAATGAGTCACGCTTCATTCTCTTGCGCTCAGAGCTTGGAGTTACCTCGGGCTCACTCTTTCTAGATTAGGCTCTTTACTCTTATGGTAGCTTTGTACATATATCGTTGTTATCTTCTAGACACCACGCACTTTGCACATTTCACAATCGCACACTATGACCTCTTGGTCCTTTTGTATATTTGTACATAGATGCACAATGCACTTTCACATCATTACTTCTGGTTCGTATTTTCACATTTGTATAGGGGCTTGGGTTTTTCCCTTGTACTCCCCAAGGGTTTCTTCATCCATAGCTAGAGACCCTTGTTTGAATGGGGGTGTTAGAGCTCTATATATGGCTCACTCTACCTAACTTGGTCTCACCTATATATATGTATCTTGTCCTCAATATGAATCAGTCTTTGGGAGCGTACATGATGTGTCTCTTCTCTCATCTCTTTCTCTCTACATTTCAACAGGATGTTCTTTCTTGAGCGTTTTATGAAGACCTTGAAGGATTTTGTAAGGCAAAATGCAAAGCCACCAAGTGGCTAAGGGTTGGTGGGTACAAGAATCACTTATTTATATCTTAGAATACCTAGCCGAAGTGGATCCCTCTCTCCCTCGCCTATGGAGCAATGAAGAAGACTTGAGGATGACCTCTCATGTTCCTCAAGGAAAGGGAAAGACCAAAGTCATGGATACAAAGATGCATAGTAAACTTAATACCTTTTGTGTGCTTAATAGGATGTGATGAGAAGATGGGTGGCAAAGTATGAGGATTAGAAGGCAAGAAGACAAAGTGAATAAGCACCATGGACATAGTGTGCCATACCCCGAGCACCTACGATCACTTCCCAAGGATCTTGATGTAGATTGGCTACATGAGGAGATGGAGAGAGTGGCACAAGACATGAACATGCATATCACATTGGAGGAGTGGGAGTATGTCCAAGGATGCTTCAAAAAGGTAAACAAACTTGTGTTTTCAATCATATTTTAGTATGTTAAACTTGCAAAAATTAATTTTGAGGTATTAATAATTTTTTTGTCTCGGTATAGTGCATAATGTTTAATGCTTTGTGGTCGGAGGGTAAACATTTTCACACACAAAGGATTGATGAGAAGAGGAACACCCGAGATTATGGGGTAATTGCAAGCTTTGAGGGAGCCAATGGAGCCATGGATGATTATTGTGGATTGATCCAAAATATCATTAAGCTTGACTTTTGAAGCTTCTTTGTATATATATTTGGATGTCAAGTGGTTTAAGGATGCGGTGGAAAGAGGTCCTAATGCGACAATCAATGTCATGCAAGTGGCTTTGTGACCATTGACTCTATAAATTTTTGGCAAGGAAAGGATGGAGCTCTAGTGCTACCACAACATTGCGAATAGGTACATAAAATTATTGGTAATTACAATATATGCATTTAGAGATAGTAGAGATGTAATTTTTTTGTATGATATACCTTTGTGCTTGAATAGGTTGTGTATCAACCAATAATTGACAATAAGAGATGGTGGCATATAATCCCAATCTCACCATGTTTAAGATCCATTTATAGTACATTCACCCACATTGAACATATGGAGTAGCATGTCAACTCAACTATAGAGGGAGATAGCTTCGAAAACATTGATGATGATCGTGCCATTGGAGATGATGATCGTAATATTGGAGACGATGATATTGCCTCTCATGGTGATGATTCTAGTAGTGGGATGGATCTCTTTGTAGATTTGGATATAGGCATCGACATTGAGATAGATACTTTAGGAAGGGTTGCCCTCATTGAAGATGAGGTTGAACTCTAGTTCTTTCATTGTACTTTTATTATGGCTATATTGGCCTTTCTTTTGGTATAGATTCATGCTTTTTTGAGATTACATGTATAGATTCATGCCTTTTTGAGATTACGTGTATAGATTTATTATGATCTGTTGCTTTTCGTGGCATTACTTAATCATTCACCTTTGGATTGCTTTTCATGGAGATTCAAGATTTTTTTTAAAAGCTTCACTTTGATGAAAAGATGTGGGGATCTAATCATTGTCCTTTGGATTGTTTTTCATGGCATTACTTGATATACCTAAGACTTTGCATGTATCCATCCCTTTCACCACATTACTCGATTTATACCTATTTCTTTTCTCTTTCCTTAGCATATTTTTCCTTGCAAATATGCTTTCGAGAGATTCATCTGTATATAAATGCACCAAAAAATCATGCATATTATCAAGATCTTGTGCACATGGTTCAGCAAATCAAATTTTGGGTGATTGAAGATTATGTGTGTCTTTGCAAGGTCCACAATTGCAATTGCATAGGAAATTGTTGTATACTGCATCTATAAGCATGTCTGCAATCCCGTCTATGCTCGTGTCTATAAGCACGTCTAATTTCAAAGGAATTAGACGCGCTTATAGACACGAGTATAGATGCAAATGTAACTTACACGTCTATAAGAGCATCTAGTTTCAAAGAAGTAGATGCCCTTATTATAGACACGAGCATAAACGCTAGTAAAGATGCCCCCGTAACTTGCACATCATTGCAATGCATCTATGCTTGCTTTATGTTGCAGTGCTTCATGACTAAGAAACCCTATGTATCACGTGTGTTCAACAGACATTTAACAAACACCTTACCTGTGAATTTTTCATGAATAAAACGACCCCCGTTTTCTTTATAAACTTACAGGTTTTTTTTACTGGATAATAAAAACCTTTTTGTAAATATATTTCTATAAATTTACCTTAAAATTCCCTTCATTTGAACACATGTGCTATACTTACATAGTTTTAGGTGAACCCCCCCAAGGAAGTAATATAGCTAAGATATTTGGTTCAAGAGACAAAACTTCCAAGTAATGATGTAGGTCATAAACTTTTGGCTTTTTAATAGCTAGAATTTCTAGGAATTGTTCTAAAGAGGCTAGGGGTTGTACCTCTTGAGCCATAACTCTTATAAAGTGGTCAAGAGAGCTAAGACCACTAGGCAATGTAATGCACCTAGAGGTTAAGAGTCAAATATTCTAGGGAATGATGTATGTTGGAAAGTTTCAACTCAAGAATGCAAACTTGGGAGAGGATAGAAGATTTGATTCTTCACTAAAAACTCTTAAAAAATTAGTCAAAATATCAAAGACCTCTAGGAAATAATATAATAAGGAAGTGTAGACTAAAGAGCCAAATCTTCTAGGAAATATTGCAATTTGGTAACTTTGGCTCAAGAGGTAAGAAGTTTCAAATTTTGACTCTTGAACCAAAACTCTTGGAAATCAGTCCCAAGGGGCAAGGCGTCTAACAAATAAATCACGTGGTAAGCTTGGAATCAATAGCCAAAACCTCTACACAATGATGTATGATGTTGGAGAAATTTCTCTCAAAGGTAAAAACTTTAAGGCAATGATGTAGCCTAAATTGTTTTGGCTGAATAGCCAAAATGTTTATAAAATGGCATGAAGAGGCTTTAAAAAAAAATTATTGACACAAAACCCTTAAAATCCACAAGACCTGTAGACAACAATGTAGCCATAAAAACTTCAAAGCAATGATGAAGGCTAGAAATTTTTACCTCGGAAGCCTGTCATTCTAGGCAATTGCTTAAAAAGGATAGAGTTTTTGAGTCTTGAGGCAAGAAGAGTTTATGCCACATGCTAGCACTTTTTGGCACAATGTAAGAATAGGAAGTTTCTGTTGAGGACTCTTAAGAATGGGCACAAGGAGACAGTTATAATAATAAGCAAAAGATTTGGCAAAGTTTTCAAAGATAAACACATAAAAGGCATAAAAATTTTGACTAAAGAGGAAAATGTAAAGCATAAGACAATATTATGTATTGGTTGTATCATTTCAAGCTTATCGTGTTATCACATAGAATAAGATATGTCGAATATGCATAGATAATCTCTATTATCATGACAATTTTTCTACATCAATCCAATACTTTAATTTAGCTTCTTCTTTTAAATCTACCATTATGAGTATATAGTTTACTTAAAAAACTATTTTTAAAATACTATTAAAGTCCTCTTCAACACTTTGCCTTTAAGAACTTGATTAGAAGGAATCAAGATTACTTAATCATATCTTTATTTTTTTGAATTCAACTCCTCAAGGTGGAACAAATGTTTAGAATTTTGTTTTTCAACACCACATACCTTGAGAGATTCTATATTCTTGTTTTATTTCAAGTTTTCTTTGTAAATATATATTAGTTTATCTTCAGTTTGATTTTTGAAATCAACATCAAAACATTTTGAATTCTAAAGTACATGTACTGATATGTTGCTTCACACACGATGAACATTTTAATTTTTAAAACTAAGAATATGTAGAAGTATTTGCTAAACTCAACATAAAAATTTTAAATATTTTAATCCAAACTTAATATTAAACCAAAAAAGAGGCCGTCATTTTGGTATTTTCGCCAAATATTTGTATGGTGGGAAATGGGATTTTCCCAATTGTCTAATATGGTGTGCTTTCCACCAACCAAAATCATGCTTTTTTTAGAATCTTAGAGAAAGAAATGCATAAAGAAGATGCAAAGAGTATGCACAAAAGAGGAGTAGCCTAAAATTGAGTTCAACCTAGATCATTATATCCCAGATCAATGTGTAGTTTAGTCACTACATTCAATAGTAGATATGAGTGCTGCAAAGGTGGATTTGTGTTTGTGATTGAAGCACCTACGAATGTAATATGCACTTGGAAAACTTCATGAAGGTTCATGCCTTTAAGTCTCATGCCCATAAGGCTCATGCTTGTGAACGTTCAAGCCTGTGAGGCTCATGCTTGTGAGGTTCATGCCTATGAGGCTCATGCTTGGGAAGGTTTATGCGTATGACGCTCACATTGGTAAAAGTTCACACCTGTCCATCACGTGCATGCTGCTGACGCTTGATACATGTGCACCTCATTCTAGTGTAGGTTGAGGCACGTGAGGGTCACACTTGTGAAGGTTCACACGCATGAGGCTAAACCTCAAGAGCCACACAGTGACAGGGCTGAAAGGTAAATGCACCACCCCACTTAGGAATGCATAACATGTAGAAATATGAGAGGGGATCAATCCAGTGAGTCATTGTGGCTCTAAAAGTGTGAGGAAAGTCCTCAAGGGAGACACTAAGGAGACTGGGAGATATGAGGCTCACACAAAATTGAAAGTCCAAGGACAGAAAACTCATACCTTAAAGGTAATGTAAAGGAGGCCGGAGGCATGAGCCTCATGCCCACAAATCGATAGATCCACTGTGAGATGCTAGTTGTTATGTCAGTGTTAAGTAAATGAGAAAATTGAATGCAAAAACATAAAACCACTAAATAATCCTTCATGTCAATGTAATAAGACAAAGTGCCAACAACAACCAGAAGAAACTAATGCATATCTACAACAATCAACTACCAACTTGTCACTCTAATCTATTAAAACTCTTTTCAAGTTGGCTAGGTGAGTGTCATCTACTCCCACCCCCAATTCTAGCAGAAGGTTAATAACTGATATATCTCCCCACTAACTAGCCTCAATATTTTTACTAGGTATGGTGTAGCAGACAACTCTCAACCCAACCACAAAGAAATAGCGAGTGAGTGGGTGAGTCTCATCTACTCCCACTCAAAATTCTTACTTAGATTTACATCACTATTTTCCCTAGATGCTCACAAGATATAACACATCAATAGTACACCACACCTCAAAAAGCAATTAGCAAAAAAACCATAGTAGATCACAATTAATAGATGGGGTGGTGATTAAGGAATTTAGGGATTCTTCTCATGTTGGTTTGCTCCAATCACTTGTGCATGTGCCCCAAAATTAGACTTAGTAAGAAATTGATTTGTGTTTATGGCCCTTAATGCTGATGAGCTTTCATGAGGAGAGAGAAAGATAGAAGAGATAATTCACAACATTAAAATATTAGGGAATTCACTCGGATGGGGAGAATATGAAGATCATCATCTTGAGACTAGTGCCCTCTTTTCTGTGAGCCTCGTAGAATGACACCTTATGAAACAAGTTGTGCCTCTCTTCTCTTTGGCATATCCATACCTCTCTCTGACTATTGTGCTACAATTTCACCATGCTCCTTAATTTGGCTATGCCTTGCCTTGATGTGTCGGCTTGACTCTTCTTTGCCTTCACACCTGGCTCTTGTTTGCCCTACTTTGCACCGCTAAGGCCAACCCTGTCCTTGTTGTGCACAAGTCGGGCACGAACCTTGCTATGCCCTTTTCTTAGCCTTCATAACCCATTGACTCTACAAATTTTTGGCAAGGAAAGGATGGGACTCTAGTGCTACCACAACATTGTGAATAGGTACATATAATTATTGGTAATTACAATATATGCATTTACAAATAGTAAAGATGTAATTTTTTTGTATGATATACCTTTGTGCTTGAATAGGTTGTGTATCAACCAATAATTGACAATAAGAGATGGTGGCATATAATCCCAATCTCACCATGTTCAAGATCCAATTATAGTACATTCACCCACATTGAACATATGGAGTAGCATGTCAACTCAACTATGGAGGGAGATAGCTTCGAAAACATTGATGATGATCGTGCCATTGGAGATGATGATCGTAATATTGGAGACGATGATATTGCCTCTCATGGTGATGATTCTAGTAGTGGGATGGATCTCTTTGTAGATTTGGATATAGGCATCGACATTGAAATAGATACTTTAGGAAGGGTTGCCCTCATTGAAGATGAGGTTGAACTCTAGTTCTTTCATTGTACTTTTATTATGGCTATATTGGCCTTCCTTTTGGTATAGATTCATGCTTTTTTGAGATTACATGTATAGATTCATACCTTTTTGAGATTACGTGTATACATTTATTATGATATGTTGCTTTTCGTGGCATTACTTAATTATTCACCTTTGGACTATTTTTCATGGAGGTTCAAGATTTTTTTTAAAAGCTTCACTTTGATGAAAAGATGTGTGGATCGAATCATTGTCCTTTGGATTGTTTTTCATGACATTACTTGATATACCTAAGACTTTGCATGTATCCATCCCTTTCACCACATTACTCAATCTATACCTATTTCTTTTATCTTTCCTTAGCATATTTTTCCTTGCAAATATGCTTTCTAGAGATTCATCTGTATATAAATGCACCAAAAAATCATGCATATTATCAAGATCTTGTGCACATAGTTCAGCAAATCATATTTTGGGGGATTGAAGATTATGTTTTTCTTTGCAAGGTCCACAATTGCAATTGCATAGGAAATTGTTGTATACTGCATCTATAAGCACGTCTGTAATCCCGTCTATGTGCTCGTGTCTATAAGCACGTCTAATTTCAAAGGAAATAGACGCGCTTATAGACACGAGCATAGATGCAAATGTAACTTACACGTCTATAAGAGCATCTAGTTTCAAAGAAGTAGATGCCCTTATTATAGACAACACGAGCATAAACGCTAGTAAAGATGCCCCCGTAACTTGCACATCATTGCAATGCGTCTATGCTTGCTTTATGTTGCAGTGCTTCATGACTAAGAAACCCTATGTATCACGTGCGTTCAAGGGACATTAAACAAACACCTTACCTGTGAATTTCTCATGAATAAAACGACCCCCGTTTTCTTTATAAACTTACAGGTTTTTTTCAATGGATAATAAAAACCTTTTTGTAAATGTATTTCTATAAATTTACCTTAAAATTCCCTTCATTTGAACACATGTGCTATACTTACATAGTTTTAGGTGAACCCCCCCAAGGAAGTAATATAGCTAAGATATTTGGTTCAAGAGACAAAACTTCCAAGTAATGATGTAGGTCATAAACTTTTGGCTTAATAGCTAGAATTTCTAGGAATTGTTCTAAAGAGGCTAGGGGTTGTACCTCTTGAGCCATAACTCTTATAAAGTGGTCAAGAGAGCTAAGACCACTAGGCAATGTAATGCACCTAGAGGTTAAGAGTCAAATATTCTAGGGAATGATGTATGTTGGAAAGTTTCAACTCAAGAATGCAAACTTGGGAGAGGATAGAAGATTTGATTCTTCACTAAAAACTCTTAAAAAATTAGTCAAAAAATCAAAGACCTCTAGGAAATAATATAACAAGGAAGTGTAGGCTGAAGAGCCAAATCTTCTAGGAAATATTGCAATTTGGTAACTTTGGCTCACGAGGTAAACGTTTCAGGGGTAAGCTTAGAGAAGTTTCAAATTTTGGCTCTTGAACCAAAACTCTTGGAAATCAGTCCCAAGGGGCAAGGCGGCTAACAAATAAATCACGTGGTAAGCTTGGAATCGAAAGCCAAAACCTCTACACAATGATGTATGATGTTGGAGAAATTTCTCTCAAAGGTAAAAACTTTAAGGCAATGATGTAGCCTAAATTGTTTTGGCTAAATAGCCAAAATGTTTATAAAATGGCATGAAGAGGCTTTTTAAAAAAATTTTATTGATACAAAACCCTTAAATTTATTGAGACCTATAGACAACAATGTAGCCATAAAAACTTCAAAGCAATGATGAAGGCTAGAAATTTTTACCTCGGAAGCCTGTCATTCTAGGCAATTGCTTAAAAAGGCTAGAGTTTTTGAGTCTTGAGGCAAGAAGAGTTTATGCCACATGCTAGCACTTTTTGGCACAATGTAAGAATAGGAGGTTTCTGTTGAGGACTCTTAAGAATGGGCACAAGGAGACATAATCTTAAGCACAAGATTTGGCAAAGTTTTCATAGATAAACATATAAAAGGCATAAAAATTTTGACTAAAGAGGAAAATGTAAAGCATAAGACAATATTATGTATTGGTTGTATCATTTCAAGCTAATCGTGTTATCACATAGAATAAGATATGTTGAATATGCATAGATAATCTCTATTATCATGACAATTTTTCTACATCAATCCAATACTTTAATTTAGCTTCTTCTTTTAAATCTACCATTATGGGTATATAGTTTACTTAAAAAACTATTTTTAAAATACTATTAAAGTCCTCTTCAAGTGCATGCTTTGTTTAACTTTATGTATAAGATGCTAGCAACACTTTGCCTTTAAGAACTTGATTAGAAGGAATCAAGATTACTTAATCATATCTTTATTTTTTTGAATTCAACTCCTCAAGGTGGAACAAATGTTTAGAATTTTGTTTTTCAACACCACATACCTTGAAAGATTCTATCTTCTTGTTTTATTTCAAGTTATCTTTGTAAATATATATTAGTTTATCTTCAGTTCGATTTTTGACATCAACATCAAAACATTTTGAATTCTAAAGTACATGTACTGATATGTTGCTTCACACACGATGAACATTTTAATTTTTAAAACTAAGAATATGTAGAAGTATTTGCTAAACTCAACATAAAAATTTTAAATATTTTAATCCAAACTTAATATTAAACCAAAAAAGAGGCCGTCATTTTGGTATTTTCGCCAAATATTTGTATGGTGGGAAATGGGATTTTCCCAATTGTCTAATATGGTGTGCTTTCCACCAACCAAAATCATGCTTTTTTTAGAATCTTAGAGAAAGAAATGCATAAAGAAGATGCAAAGAGTATGCACAAAAGAGGAGTAGCCTAAAATTGAGTTCAACCTAGATCATTATATCCCAGATCAATGTGTAGTTTAGTCACTACATTCAATAGTAGATATGAGTGCTGCAAAGGTGGATTTGTGTTTGTGATTGAAGCACCTACGAATGTAATATGCACTTGGAAAACTTCATGAAGGTTCATGCCTTTAAGTCTCATGCCCATAAGGCTCATGCTTGTGAACGTTCAAGCCTGTGAGGCTCATGCTTGTGAGGTTCATGCCTATGAGGCTCATGCTTGGGAAGGTTTATGCGTATGACGCTCACATTGGTAAAAGTTCACACCTGTCCATCACGTGCATGCTGCTGACGCTTGATACATGTGCACCTCATTCTAGTGTAGGTTGAGGCACGTGAGGGTCACACTTGTGAAGGTTCACACGCATGAGGCTAAACCTCAAGAGCCACACAGTGACAGGGCTGAAAGGTAAATGCACCACCCCACTTAGGAATGCATAACATGTAGAAATATGAGAAGGGATCAATCCAATGAGTCATTGTGGCTCTAAAAGTGTGAGGAAAGTCCTCAAGGGAGACACTAAGGAGACTGGGAGATATGAGGCTCACACAAAATTGAAAGTCCAAGGACAAAAAACTCATACCTCAAAGGTAATGTAAAGGAGGCCAGAGGCATGCGCCTCATGCCCACAAATCGATAGATCCACTGTGAGATGCTAGTTGTTATGTCAGTGTTAAGTAAATGAGAAAATTGAATGCAGAAACATAAAACCACTAAATAATCCTTCATGTCAATGTAATAAGACAAAGTGCCAACAACAACCAGAAGAAACTAATGCATATCTACAACAATCAACTACCAACATGTCACTCTAATCTATTAAAACTCTTTTCAAGTTGGCTAGGTGAGTGTCATCTACTCCCACCCCCAGTTCTAGCAGAAGGTTAATAAGTGATATATCTCCCCACTAACTAGCCTCAATATTTTTACTAGGTATGGTGTAGCAGACAACTCTCAACCCAACCACAAAGAAATAGCGAGTGAGTGGGTGAGTCTCATCTACTCCCACTCAAAATTCTTACTTAGATTTACATCACTATTTTCCCTAGATGCTCACAAGATATAACACATCAATAGTACACCACACCTCAAAAAGCAATAAGCAAAAAAACCATAGTAGATCACAATTAATAGATGGGGTGGTGATTAAGGAATTTAGGGATTCTTCTCACGTTGGTTTGCTCCAATCACTTGTGCATGTGCCCCAAAATTACACTTAGTAAGAAATTGATTTGTGTTTATGGCCCTTAATGCTGATGAGCTTTCATGAGGAGAGAGAAAGAGAGAAGAGATAATTCACAACATTAAAATATTAGGGAATTCACTCGGATGGGGAGAATATGAAGATTGTCATCTTGAGACTAGTGCCCTCTTTTCTGTGAGCCTCTTAGAATGACACCTTATGAAGCAAGTTGTGCCTCTCTTCTCTTTGGCATATCCATACCTCTCTCTGACTATTGTGCTACAATTTCACCATGCTCCTTAATTTGGCTATGCCTTGCCTTGATGTGTCGGCTTGACTCTTCTTTGCCTTCACACCTGGCTCTTGTTTGCCCTACTTTGCACCGCTAAGGCCAACCCTTTCCTTGTTGTGCACAAGTCGTGCACTAACCTTGCTATGCCCTTTTCTTAGCCTTCACAACCCATCCTTGGCTTCATAGGACATCCTTGTGCTTGGCCTTGTGCTAGCTCAGATCCCCTCCTTCTTCTTGCCTATGCTGCACACCATGAAGCCTAGATGCCTTGCTTCACTCTGTGTGGGGTTAAAGCATGGTTTGGTGGTATTACTTTTTTGTGTTCAAGTAGAAAAAAGATGATTGATTTTAGGGTTCCTATTACGGTTTCAAATTCAAAAATAATGTCTTGCAAAGTACTTTTATGGATAATAATCTTAAAAAGTAATACTAGTATTTTCTATATTTACCTAAAAGTCTCCAAAATAAAATAAAAAGTAGTGTCAAAGACACTACTTTTTGTACCACATATCCATGCTTTCACCCTGTGCCTGCCCCTCCTTATTCTTTCCTATTCTTCATGCCGTGAAGCCAACTGCATTACTTTACTCCAAGCGCCTTGCACGCTAGCTTACAACCCCTCCTTCTTCTTGCCTATGCTTCATGTTGTGAAGCCAACTACCTTGCTTCACTCCATGTGCCTTGCGCTAGCTCACAAACCCTCCGTCTTCTTGCCCATGATTTTCCAACCACTTTGCTTCTCTCCTCGCTTTTGGCATCTCCCCTCTGCTCCATGTTGTGAAGCCTTTCACTATGATTTTGTCTTGGTTGTTGAGCACCTCTCTTTAACTATGTTATCAGACGTTGTCATACAAAACAAAACGTCTTACGTGCCCTTATTTTTGAATATGCTAGGCATAGAAAATCCGATCGAGAAAACTACAAACTTTACACAAAAGGATTGATAAGGAAAACAATAAGAAATAATGACTATGCACTATTATGCCATTATAGAATGTTTTAGTATTGAAAATGGAAGATGCAGGTGCCCCAAATGAAAACATACTCCAAGTTGCTAATCTAGGCTTTAATATTGTTAGTTTTTGCAAATCAATAGCAAGTACTACATGTGAAGGCTAGAAAGCTCTATAAAATTCAAGCAATTTATGCATGTTAGAAATGTGAAAAACACTTATCCATGAGGTGATGTTATAACACATCATTTCACATGTGGCATACAATGGAGGGTTCTTACATAGGCTCACAAAAAAAAGCAATCTGCTTAAGGTATCCAATCCCGAGGCCCATCTATCGATGACTAATCATAGGATATATTCTTTAGAGTTTTGTACACACACATAAGTATGAGTGGAAAAATGTATTGTATCTTCTATTTAGAAGAGTTTTTCCTCAATAGTATCTTCTAAGAGGTGGCTCAAGGGCACTCCTCTCTCTCTCTCTCTCTCTCTCTCTCTCTCTCAACCTCTAAGACATTGTCTCATCAAAGACATCAATTACACAAACACACATGGAATGAATCAAGTGAACACACGTGCAATCGACGGACAGGTAACAAACAAGAAGTCTAACTAAGTAGCTTTATTAGTATAGCAAACCATCCTTCGCCAAAAGGTCGACTAGGACGGGCTATTTCTTTATAGCAACAAGAGCCACAATATTGATAACGTATAGCCATCTACTTGAATGCCCACGTTCCTGAGCCTCTTCCTTTACCGGTGCAAGGCCAACGACGACGGGTTCGGTGTTGGCATGCATTTTCATCACAAGAGTCTATTGTTTGTCATGTGGGAGTTCACAATCTTGACAAAACTTTAAGCAAAACAATGAGTCTTATGTGCCCTTAATCTTGAATAAGCTAGGCCTAGAGAATACGACTGAGAAAACTACAAACTTTGCACAAAAGGATTGATAAGGAAAAGAATAAGCACTAATGACTATGCACTATTATGCCATGATAGAATGTTTTAGGATATAAATTTGCATATGCGAGTGCCCCAAATGAAAAACATACTCCAAGTTGCTAATCTAGGCATTAATTTTGTTTAGTTTTTGCGAATCGATAGCAACCACTACATGTCAAGGCTATAAACCTCTATAAATTTTAAGCCATTTATGCATGTTAACAATGTGAAAAACACCCGTCCATGAGGTGACGCTATAACACATCATTTCACATGCGACATACAATGGAGGGTTTTTACATAGGCTCACAAAGAAAAGTAATCTACTTAAGGTATCCAATCCCGAAGCCCATCCACATGATAAATCATAGGATATGTTCTTTAGAGTTTTGTCCATGCAGATAAGTATGAGTGGGAAAATGTCTTGTTAGAAGAGGTTTTCCTCGATACTATCTTCTAAGAGACTCATAGGTGCTCTTCTCTCTCTCTCTTTCTCAAGTCTCAACGTCTAACACCTTGTCTCATAAAAAAACATCAATCACGTGGACACACGTGCAATGAATCATACGAACACATGTGTAATGCAATGACCGACACGTGACAGAGAGGCAAGAAGTCCAATTAAGTAGCTTTATTAGTATAGGAAGCCATCTTTATTTATTAGTGGAGATTGGCTATTTCGTTATAGCAGCAAGGGCCGCATTATTGATGACGTATAGCCATCTACTTCAACGCCCACGTTCCTGAGCCGCTGCCATTGCCGGCAAGGCCGACGACGGGCTCGGCGTCGGCGCGCTTGTCGTAGGCTGCACCAGTGCGGAAGCCCAGCACCAGGTTGTCGCTATCCGCATGGAAGGTGAAGCCCTGCGTGCAAGCGGCGATGTCGCCCTCGCAGAAGAGCGTGCCCTGGAACGGGCCGCTCGCTCCGGATCCGGTAATGCTGGCAGTGCCTAGGAACTTGTAGAGGCCACTCGTGTCGAATTGGAATTGCAGGGTGTTGGTGGAGGCGTCATAGGTAGCGCTGCCCGTGACGTAGTAAGATTGCTGCTGATTAGCTCCACCTGACGTGCCGAGCGCCTGGAAGGAGGTCAAAGCAGCCTGGATCTCATGCGGCTGCAGCGTCATCGGCATGCCCTCCAAGGGCACACGCATGACCTCCGCGCCTACACGATGCTGCTGAGCCATAGCTGATCTAATGATAAGACTAGGCCTTACTATTACGAGTGCTAATTGCAGGTGGACTACGAGCGATGATGCAGACTGAGGGTAGCCACCTCCTCTTTATACGAATGATGCAGTGCAGCCCACTAGACGACGTTGCCGTCCATACTTTGAGCTGGCGGTATAAAGGACCACTCGAGCACTACCTGGGGTCCATCAGATGCATACAGAAATGGCCTGCACATACGCATCGTCCTCGTGGAAACACCCTCGAATCAGTTGACATGTTAATGGTCAGAGAGGGAGAGGGAGGGACGCGGGTACTAATAAAGCATAAAGTAACTAAGGAATAAAGTTAGGCCTATGTTATGCTCTTCCACTAGTGCATGCGCGCAACTTCCAGATTCTGGCCACCTGGGGTAAGGGTGTCAAAATTTGGTGTTGTGCATGTCTTATGATGTTTGCAAGAAGTTACTTGAGCCTCTAGAATAAGAAATATACACGTCGTACCAAACGTGATTGGCCAATGTCATATTTTAGCTGAATTTGAAGCCTCATATTTTGAGAATCTTGAGGCCCTTATCATAGTTGAACCATAAGCATGTTAGTTATCACGGTCATTGTGTTCACACTTAATTTCAAGTACTGTACTCCATTTGTGTACAACTATATGTGTGTAGCATAGTAGTTATGTGTGGGTTTAACAATAGAAGCCCTCAATATGTAAAGTGTTATGTAGGGTATGTCTAGTGTGCGATAACATTAAGCAAGAAGGCTATTGTGAAGAATGCTTAATACTAGTCTTGTAGAGAAAAAATACATTTTTGTAGCTTTGAGAGACTTTTGAAAATATTTTTTTTCTTCTCACCTATAATCTATAAATAAAATGGTTTTAGGGAAATATGCCATTGACATTATCTATGCTTATATTGCCATCTCTTGGGATCATTTGGCTAAATTGCTCAATTTTTTGATAAATTAACTAAAAACATCTCAAATATTTTTTAATAAATCAACTAGAAAACACCTGTGGTAGGCTTGGCATCGATGCTGTTGGACTATATATAGCGCACCCTAACTTGACCTTGATCTCACCTATATATACCTATGCACTATCAATAATATACACTACTTTCGGAGCAATGTCTCGTGTACCTCTCATTCTCTCTTGCTCTTTATCATATCTCTCAACATGGTATGAGAGCGAGTTACCCTTTTAACAATGTAGAAGATTGGTTTGAACAATTTCGGAGCAATGTCTCGTGTACCTCTCATTCTCTCTTGCTCTTTATCATATCTCTCAACATGGTATGAGAGCGAGTTACCCTTTTAACAATGTAGAAGATTGGTTTGAACAATTTTGGATGTTTTTGTTTTGCACTAAATTATGGATTTTGTTGGTTTGTTTTAGCAAAAAACTATGGTGATCTGTGTAAATATCTATGATTTTTCATGAAACATCACTTTTGTCCTTGTTGTGTATTGAAACAAGTTGTAGGATTTTGACCCCCTAGGCTTACCAACAAATTTTGAGGGCCTTTTGGTCCAAATTTGAAGATTTGGCTGACAGACAGAATAATATATGGTATTTGTTGCAGGCTTGAAATCATAGAGCCACTCGGGCCCTCGATTTTGAATGAAAGTTATGATTGTTGTTGTGTTATGTAGTTTTTGGGTGTTCTGCATGCATCATCATGCAGAAGTTTCCTCAGCTTTTTCACTTATTATTTTTTATTTGGATCTCTATTTTTGGTGAATCGTGATCTCATGCCCTTATACATATACACTTTGGGTACTTTTTCCTATTTTTGACATATTATTCTTTAAATATGAAAAAGCATTAACACTGTTACTGCATCGTTTTTCTTCTTCACGCTCTGTACATGGCGAATATTTCTCTTATTAATGGTTATACTTCTAGTCAACACTCTATTCCTATTTTTCAAGGCCATGGTTTTCTTGGTTGGAAGGCAAAGATGACTTTGAATCTTGAAGGTGACGATCTTTTTGATATTGTATATGGAAATTCTCCACGTCCTTAGTGACCTATTGATGTTACTAGTTCACTTACCAATGGGAATTTATTTAGTGATTGGCAAATACTTTCATCCGAATGGACAAAGAAAGATAAGGTTGCTCGATGGTATATTTTGTCTGCTCTTCATGATTCTCCTATATTGGATGTATTTAATCTTCCCACTTCCAATGATATTTGGAAATATCGTATTTCTACTTTTGAGAAGAAATCTATCATCAAAATTCTATATCTTTATAATATGCTGGACAGGTTGGATTACAAACTTTCTACTTTTATGAAGAAATCTACTTTTGAGAAGAAATCTATCATCAAAATTCTATATCTTCATAATATGCTGGATAGGTTGGATTACAAAGTTTCTACTTCTATGACTTCTCATATTGAATCATTCAAAGAAATTGTTAATCAACTTGCTGCTCCTAGTGCTTCTACTCCACAGGACCTCAACTTGTTTCCTAGTTTCTTCACACTATCAAAGATGAAAAAAATGATAATATTTTCATGATTATTTCTTACAAAGATGGTATTGATTTTGATATTTCTTGCATATCAAAGATGATATTGATTTTGATATTGCTTGCATATCTCTTATTGAATATTCACACCATCATGAATAACGTACAGAGCCCACTCTGTAGATGCTCTTCTTACATGTCACTTAGATTATTCTGAGGATGATCTTCTTACCTCCAAAAGCGCCCCTTTTCACGGTTCTCTCGTGGTGGAAATCGCTTTTCTCATTGGGGAAGCCGTAAATAACCGACAATATGGTTCTAGTAGCAAGTATTACAATTATTGTCACAAAAATGGACATTATAAATATGATTGTTTTTCCAAACTATCTGATGAAGAACATTGGTTCTCTCAATCTTATAAGAGATCAACCACAAGTCCACCTATGGCATGTACATATTGTGGTTGTACAAATCATCCCACTTCTTAATGTCTAAAGAAAAAGTATAATGATGATCGTAATCATCCCACTTCTTAATGTCTAAAGAAAAAGTATAATGATGATCGTAATCAAGCTTATGCTATCGATAAATCTCATGATGATACTGATCATGAGAAGATGAATTGTGTTAACCATCATATTTCATCAGATAAAGTGCTTCTTGTTCCTGATGGTGCTACATTTATAGTGGTTTTCAGTGCCACTGGTAACATGCTCAAGCTCAATAGCTTCAAAATTATCATGCTTTACCAATCAAGAAGATGGTTTATCTTGCTGATGAGAATACATGTCAATTTATGGGTATTGGTGATCTTTACAGTTGGGAACACACTCCGTTGGTTTTGACCATACTCAATGTCGGGTTGAGAAGGGTGGACATACCTTAGAAAGTGTGCCTCATCAAGGTAATCTATTTGAGCTTTCATTAACAGATGATGTAACTAATGTCGTGACTTCACTAGTCAATCGTGATAGCAAACTTTGGCATTCTTCACTTGCCCATGCTGACTTCTCAAAAATTATTGATTTATATCATTTTTAATTAGTGTGTGGTCTTCAACTGAAGCCTCGCTCAACTCTTAGTGTCTATGAACATTGCACTTTGGGCAAACATCACCGAAAACCTTTTATTTCTTCCACTTCTCATCACTCTCAAGATCTAATAGAGCTTATTCATATTAACGTTTGTGGTCCATTCCCTCCATCCTACTTCAAATTCCTCTATTCTCTTATATTTATTGATGATTTTTCTTGATTTACACATATTTTTCTTGCACGACATAAATCAAAAGTTTTTTTGTGTATTTTAGCGATAGCGCAAACGTGTTGAATTTCAAACTAGTCGGGATATCAAAACTATACGAAGTGAAAATGGTGGAGAATACATATTGATTTTGAAGAATATTGTGTTTAAATGAATCATGAACTTAATATTCCCTATTCTCCTTAGCAAAATGGAGTTGCTGAGCGCAAAAATCAGACCATTATCAATGCCATGAGGTGTCTTCTTATTCAAGTCGGTTTATTAAAGATGTTTTGGGTAGTCACATTTCTTACAGAAATTTATATTCAAAATTATTTACCTACAAATTGTCCTTTTGGTAATATTCGCATTGCAAGTTGGATAGGTACAACACCCTCGGTCTCTCATTTATGTGTCTTTGGTTGCATCACCTATATTCATGTTCCTAAAGAGACACGAATAAAGATTGATCCTCCTACTAAGAAGGTCATTTTAATTGGGTATCTTGATAATTCCAAAGGCTATAAGTTTTATGATCCTCTCTCCAAGAAGGTCACTTTAAGCCGCCATGATGTAATTTTTGATGAACATACTATGGGTGGTGAATGGTCCATTGATGCATTTGGTTGATGATTAACAAACCATTCTAACTTCATTTCCTTTTCTAGCAAATGAATCTCATATTATTGATTCTCAAGTTGATGTCTCTATTCCACTCTCTTCACTGGATTGTGACAAAAATAGCCCTGACATTGATACGTGCATTGATCTTCCTATTAAAGATGAACATGGTTCTCATACTCGTTGATTATGATGACATTCAATTTGATGCCATGCCCATTATTGAAGACCGTATTACCTACATGCAAACTATTTCTTCTCCACAAAAGGATCAGTGGCAAGACGCTATGCAAGCTGAGTATGATTATCTCATCTCGAAAGGTACTTGGATTCTAACTAATCTTCCTCATGGACGAACACCTATCAAGTGTAAGTGGGTGTACTAGACAAACGTTAAGGCTGATGGTTCTTTTAACAAATTTAAATCTCGTCTAGTTGACAAAGGACACTCTCAAGTAGCAGGTGTTCCCTATCATGATACATTCTCACCTATTGTTCACATGACAAGTACGTGTTCTTTTGGCATTTACCACTCAATTCGATTTAGAAATTCATCAAATGGATGTTAAAATAACTTTTCTCAATGGTGAATTGAAAGAAGAGATATATATGGAACAACAACTTGGTTTTGTTATACTAGGAAAGGAACATCTGCTAGGCATCTTCATCGAGCTCTCTATGATTTGAAACAGGCTTCTCATGCATGGTACTTAGAAATTTATGCCTTTTTTTAATCACATGGATTTGCTTCATGTTCTTCTGATCCAAATTTTTACTTGGAACAAAAATACCACTTATTTATTATTATTACTTTATATGTAGATGATACCATCTTGGTTGCCAATGATTTATCCTTCCTTCTACATACTAAGAAGCTTTTATCCTCAACATTTGAACTGGTGGATCTTGTTGATTGGTTGATGCACATTTGGTATCTGCTCCTATTGTTATGCATTCTTCTAAGAACATGCCTTCAAAATATAATCATCCTTTGATGGATGATTTCCCATATGCAAACCTAGTTGGTTGCCTACAATTGATTGGTCTGAATACACACCCTAATGTTCTCTTCACTAAAAATCTTCTTGGTCAATATATTGCTCAAATTTCTCATGGAAATTAGATTGATGTAAAGTGTGATTTGAGGTATTTAAAGAGCACTAAAGGTCATGACCTCCTCTATTGTCGATAGGCATCTTCTTCTCACTCTTCACCTTTATGCCTAGTTGGTTATTGTGATGATGATTAGGCAAGTTCTAATTCTTCAATGAGATCTACAAGTGGAAATTACTTTTTGGTCAATGGATGCTTGGTTTCTTGGAGGAGAAAGAAACAACCTTGTGTTGCAGTTTCAACTACAAAAGCTGCATATGTAGCGACATCATTAGCACCTCATGAGTGGATATGGTTATGTCAGTTACTTTTAGACATTGGGTATCCTCCACCTTCTAGCACTCCTCTTTAATGTGATAATCAAAGTGCTATCAGTCCTTACAAAGGATTATGTTCAGCATAGCAAAATCAAACACATTCCTGCTCATTATCACTATGTTCACCAATGAAGTGATGAGGAAGGGATCTATTATGGTTGAATATTGCCCAGCTGATCAAATGGTTGGAGATATTCTTACGAAGGGACTTGGTGAAGCTTAATTCACTTATCTATGCAATGAACATGGAGTGACAATCGAAAATTCTTCGAAACTCATCTATGATCATCATTGTATATATTAATTCAAAAGTTAGACACATGCACCACACAGCATATTCATCCACAATTTAGGGACATCGATGTATATATATATTATTGAGAACTTATCACATTCATGCACATTTCAATTATCACATTCGTATATAAATTTTCATAGATGTATGTAGAAGCTCAGGTTTTTCCCTTGTACTCCCCAAGGGTTTTTTCATCCGTAGTAGTAGTAGTAGCTAGAGACCCTAGTTTGAGAAAGAGTTTTGGACTATATATAGTTCACCCTAACTTGACCTAGAGCTCACCTATACCTATTCACTATCAATAAAATACACTACTTTGAGAGTGATGTCTCGTGTATCTCTCTTTCTCTCTTGCTCTTTATCGTATCTATCAATAGGCGTGCTTATGGTAGGCTGCAGCATCGACGAAGCCCAATACTACGTAATCATTATCCGCATGGAAGGTGAAGCCCTGAATGTAAGCGATGATGTCGTCGATACAAAAGAGTGTGCCCTAGAACGGGCCGCTTTCTCTAGATCCCGTAATGTTCGCAGTGCATAGGAACTTGTAGACGCGAGTGGGGTTGAATTGGAATTGCAAGGTGTTGCTTGCGACATCATAAAAGGTAGCGCTTCCATGACGTAGTAAGAGTGCTACTATTCAGTAGCTCCACTTGATAAGCCGAGTGCCTAAAAGGATGTCAAAGTATCCTAGATCTCATGTGGTTATAGCTTCATCGGCATACCCTTCAAGGTCACATGCATGACCTCCATGCCTACGCGATGTTGCTAAGCCACCATAGTAGCTGATCTAATGATAAGATTAGGCCTTACTATTACAAGTGGTAATTGTAGGTGGGCTACGAGCAATGATGCAGAGTGAGAGTAGCCACCTCCTCTTTATACGAATGATGTAGTGTAGCCCACTACACAACATTGCCGTCCATACTTTAAGAGGGGGGATAAAGTAAGGCCTATGTTGTTGATAGAGAAGAAGATAGAGATGAGAGACTCTAAACATAGCTCCCAAATTGTGTGGAAAGTACACTGAGGCTAGGTATATATATAGGGGTTAGGTTGGGTAGGCTATATATAGCTCCAACACCCCTGCTCAAACAAAGGTCTCTACCTGTGGATGAAAAAACCTTTGGGGAGTAACAAGGGAAAAACCCAAAGTCTCGATATATGCCTACCATTGTACTATTATATTTGAAGTGTTACAATGGAAATATTGCAAGTACAATGGTCACATAAAGACCCTTCAGGGCCTTTAGAGCTATGGAAATATTATAAGTACAATGGTCCATAAAGACCCTTCACAACCTATAGAGCGATGGAAATATTACAATGAGCTCGAGATGTATGGTTGAATGGCATGGGAGAATAATCCATTTTCACCGAGAAGGTTCACGATGTAAACTATTGTAGAAACATCCTCACTTCAATAGTGGCATTACTTAATCATTCACCTTTGGACTGCTTTTCATGGAGGTTCAAGATTTTTTTTTAAAGCTTCACTTTGATGAAAAGATGTGGGGATCGAATCATTGTCCTTTGGATTGTTTTTCATGGCATTACCTGATATACCTAAGACTTTGCATGTATCCATCCCTTTCACCACATTACTCGATTTATACCTATTTCTTTTCTCTTTCCTTAGCATATTTTTCCTTTCGAATATGCTTTCTAGAGATTCATTTGTATATAAATGCACCAAAAAATCATGCATATTATCAAGATCTTGTGCACATAGTTCAACAAACGATATTTTGGGGGATTGAAGATTATGTTTTTCTTTGCAAGGTCCACAATTGTAATTGTATAGGAAATTGTTGTGTACTACATCTATAAGCACGTCTGTAATTGTGTCTATGCTCGCGTCTATAAGCACGTCTAATTTCAAAGGAATTAGACGCGCTTATAGACACGAGCATAGATGCAAATGTAACTTACACGTCTATAAGGGCATCTAGTTTCAAAGAAGTAGATGCCCTTATTATAGACACGAGCATAACCGCTAGTAAAGATGCACCCGTAACTTGCACATCAATGCAATGCGTCTATGCTTGCTTTATGTTGTAGTGGTTCATGACTAAGAAACCCTATGTATCACCTGCGTTCAAGGGACATTTAACAAACACCTAACCTGTGAATTTTTCATGAATAAAACGCCCCCCGTTTTCTTTATAAACTTACAGGTTTTTTTTAAATGGATAAAAAAACCCTTTTGTAAATGTATTTCTATAAATTTACCTTAAAATTCCCTTCATTTGAACACATGTGCTATACTTACATAGTTTTAGGTGAACCCCCCCCAAGGAAGTAATATAGCTAGGATATTTGGTTCAAGAGACAAACTTCCATGTAATGATGTAGGTCATAAACTTTTGGCTTAATAGCTAGAATCTCTAGGAATCGTTCTAAAGAGTCTAGGGGTTTTACCTCTTGAGCCATAACTCTTATAAAGTGGTCAAGAGAGCTAAGACCACTAGGCAATGTAATGCACCTACAGGTTAAGAGTCAAAAATATTCTAGGGAATGATGTATGTTGGAAAGTTTCAACTCAAGAATGCAAACTTGTAGGGAGAGGATAGAAGATTGGATTCTTCACTAAAAACTCTTAAGAAATTAGTCAAAAAATCAAAGACCTCTAGGAAATAATACAACAAGGAAGTGTAGGCTGAAGAGCCAAATCTTCGAGGAAATATTGCAATTTGGTAACTTTGGCTCAAGAGGTAAATGTTTCAGGGGTAAGATTAGAGAAGTTTCAAATTTTGGCTCTTGAACCAAAACTCTTGGAAATCAGTCCCAAGGGGCAAGGCGTCTAGCAAATAAATCACGTGGTAAGCTTGGATGTCAGGGGACCCTTTAATCTTCTGGAAGAGAATAATCAAAAACTCATATATTATATCAAATATGAAAACAACTACTTGAATTAAATTGAAAATTAAAGCACATAACAAAACATAAGGCAAGAGAAAGAAAAACATCACCATCAACACAAGGTTGGGTGCAATCTCCCCCCCCCAACGTGAGTGGCTTCTTCTTGCATGGGTATTTGTGATATATTCCAAAAGTAGGCTTTTAGCCAAAAATAAAGTACACATCCATATTTGGACTTTGCCATTTAATTAGCCTTTGTCCTCAATTAGCCTTTGTCCTTAAGCCTTCCAAGGTTTGCACAATTTTTCTAATACAATAATCTAACTTGTGCACATATGCACATTACAAAATAAATCAACTAGTGCTCACACGCACACTATACAATAAATTGATACGTGCGCACACACATATCACAATGATGTCAAAATCAATTGCCATTATATGGCCACAAAATATTGTGAATATAATAATGAGATCTGTCCACACGCCCCACGACTCAATCCACCATCCGTGCGACACCTAAATCGGTACCCTCACACTATGCAACACCTAAATCGGTACCCTTGCACACCTCATCACCTAAACTCATAAACATAAGCCATGTCAGTAGTAACAATCAATTGGCATCGCATCAATCAATCCTAATGTGGTCATGAGAAATAGGCATCATAAAAAATATATATAAATCAAATATTAAATGACCATGACTATCATTCGTCAAATAACATGGATCATAACATTGGAATCAATAGCCAAAACCTCTACATAATGATGTATGATGTTGGAGAAATTTCTCTCAAAGGTAAAAACTTTAAGGCAATGATGTAGCCTAAATTGTTTTGACTGAATAGCCAAAATGTTTATACAATGGCATGAACAGGCTTTTAAAAAAAATTTATTGATACAAAACCCTTAAAATCCACAAGACCTATAGACAACAATGTAGCCATAAAAACTTCAAAGTAATGATAAAGGCTAGAAACTTTTACCTCGAAAGCGTGTCATTCTAGGCAATTGCTTAAAAAGGCTAGAGTTTTTGAGTCTTGAGGCAAGAAGAGTTTATGCCACATGCTGTCACTTTTTGGCACAATGTCAGAATAGGAAGTTTCTGTTGAGGACTCTTTAGAATGGGCACAAGGAGACACTTGTAATCTTAAGCACAAGATTTGGCAAAGTATGGATAATAATCTTAAAAAGTAATACTAGTATTTTCCAAATTCACCTAAAAGTCTCCAAAACAAAATAAAAAGTAGTGTCAAAGACACTACTTTTTGTACCACATATCCATGCTTTCACCCTTTGCCTTGCGCTGCCTCATAGCCCCTCCTTATTCTTTCCTATTCTTCATGCCGTGAAGCCAACTGCATTACTTTACTCCAAGTGCCTTGCACGCTAGCGCACAACCCCTCCTTCTTCTTGCCTATGCTTCATGTTGTGAAGCCAACTGCCTTCCTTCACTCCATGTGCCTTTTGCACTAGCTCACAACCCTCCGGCTTCTTGCCCATGATTCATGTGGAAACTCCCAACCACTTGGCTACTCTCCTCGCTTTTGGCATCTCCCCTCTGCTCCATGTTGTGAAGCCTTTCACTATGATTTTGTCTTGGTTGTTGAGCACCTCTCTTTCACTATGCTATCAGACGTTGTCATACAAAACAAAACTTCTTACGTGCCCTTAATTTTGAATATGCTAGGCATAGAAAATCCGATTAAGAAAACTACAAACTTTGCACAAAAGGATTGATAAGGAAAAGAATAAGAAATAATGACTGCACTATTATGCCATGATAGAATGTTTTAGTATTGAAAATTGAAGATGCAGGTGCCCCAAATGAAAACATACTCCAAGTTGCTAATCTAGGCTTTAATATTATTAGTTTTTGCAAATCAATAGCAAGTACTACATGTGAAGGCTAGAAAGCTCTATAAAATTCAAGCAATTTATGCATGTTAGAAATAAGAAAAACACTTATCCATGAGGTGATGTTATAACACATCATTTCACATGTGACATACAATGGAGGGTTCTTACATAGGCTCACAAAGAAAAGCAATCTACTTAAGGTATCCAATCCCGAGGCCCATCCATCAATGATTAATCATAGGATATATTCTTTAGAGTTTTGTACACACACATAAGTATGAGTGGAAAAATGTATTGTATCTTCTATTTAGAAGAGGTTTTCCTCAATAGTATCTTCTAAGAGGCGGCTCAAGGGCACTCCTCTCTCTCTCTCTCTCTCTCTCTCTCAACCTCTAAGACATTGTCTCATCAAAGACATCAATTACACAAACACACATGGAATGAATCAAGTGAACACATGTGCAATCGACGGACATGTAACAAACAAGAAGTTTAACTAAGTAGCTTTATTAGTATAGCAAACCATCCTTGGCCAAAAGGCCAACGAGGACGGGCTATTTCTTTATAGCAACAAGAGCCACATTATTGATAACGTATAGCCATCTACTTGAATGCCCACATTCCTGAGCCTCTTCCTTTACTGGCGCAAGGCCAACAACGACGGTGTTGACATGCATCTTCATCACAAGGGTCTATTGTTTGTCATGTGGGAGTTCACAATCTTGACAAAACTTTAAACAAAACAACGAGTCTTATGTGCCCTTAATTTTGAATAAGCTAGGCCTAGAGAATACTGAGAAAACTACAAACTTTGCACAAAAGGATTGATAAGGAAAAGAATAAGCACTAATGACTATGCACTATTATGCCATGATAGAATGTTTTAGGATATAAAATTGCATATGCGAGTGCCCCAAATGAAAAACATACTCCAAGTTGCTAATCTAGGCATTAATTTTGTTTAGTTTTTGCGAATCGATAGCAACCACTACATGTCAAGGCTATAAAGCTCTATAAAATTTAAGCCATTTATGCATGTTAACAATGTAAAAAACACCCGTCCATGAGGTGACGCTATAACACATCATTTCATGTGTGACATACAATGGAGGGTTCTTACATAGGCTCACAAAAAAAAGTAATCTACTTAAGGTATCCAATCCCGAAGCCCATCCACATATGATTAATTATAGGATATGTTCTTTAGAGTTTTGTCCAACACAGATAAGTATGAGTGGGAAAATGTCTTGTTAGAAGAGGTTTTCCTCAATAGTATCTTCTAAGAGACTCATAGGTGCTCTTCTCTCTCTCTCCCTTTCTCAAGTCTCAATGTCTAACACCTCCTCTCATAAAAAACATCAATCACGTGGACACACGTGCAATGAATAATACGAACACATGTGTAATTCAATGACCGACACGTGACAAAGAGGCAAGAAGTCCAATTAAGTAGCTTTATTAGTATAGGAAGCCATCTTTATTTATTAGTGGAGATTGGCTATTTCATTATAGCAGCAAGGGCCGCATTATTGATGACGTATAGCCATCTACTTGAACGCCCACGTTCCTGAGCCGCTGCCATTGCCGGCAAGGCCGACGACGGGCTCGGCGTCGGCGCGCTTGTCGTAGGCTGCACCGGTGCAGAAGCCTAGCACCAGGTGGTCGCTATCCGCATGGAAGGTGAAGCCCTGCGTGCAAGCGGTGATGTCGCCCTCGCAGAAGAGCGTGCCCTGGAACGGGCCGCTCGCTCCGGATCCGGTAATGCTGGCAGTGCCTAGGAACTTGTAGAGGCCACTCGTGTCAAATTGGAATTGCAAGGTGTTGGTGGAGGCGTCATAGGTAGCGCTGCCCGTGACGTAGTAAGACTGCTGCTGATTAGCTCCACCTGACGCGCCGAGCGCCTGGAAGGAGGTCAAAGCAGCCTGGATCTCATGCGGCTGCAGCGTCATCGGCATGCCCTCCAAGGGCACACGCATGACCTCCGCGCCTACACGATGCTGCTGAGCCATAGCTGATCTAATGATAAGACTAGGCTGTTGGAGCGCTATATATGGCTCACTCTACCTAACTTGGTCTCACCTATATATATGTATCTTGTCCTCAATATGAATCAATCTTTGGGAGCGTACATGATGTGTCTCTTGTCTCATCTCTTTCTCTCTACATTTCAACATGGTATCAGAGCATCTATGAGGGAAGCATCTATGTCTTCTTGTTAAATTCATGATTATAATTTCATGTCTTCCAAGATTGTTCTTTGATTATGTGTTGTCTACATGATTTTATAGCTTAACTTGTTGTAATTAGAGTTGTTTCTTAATCGCGTCCTTAAAACCAAAACCAGGTGTGCAGGTGCGTAGATTGTATTGTACTGGTGAATCCTATCAAAAAAGTTTGTCAAACGGAGTTGTGAGTCAAAAGTTATGACAGTTCAGGCAAACTGCATCTGTAAAACAGCAAAACAGGTTCTTTGTGTGAGCACACAGGTTTCGTATTCATCAAGTGTCTTTGTGAGCACACAGGTTTCGTCTTCGTCAAGCGTTTTTAGCAACCCGCCCAAATCTAGCTTCTTCATCAAGCGTTTTTAGCAAACCGCCAAATCTAGCTTTTTCGTCAAGCGTCTACCAATGAATCTTGCATCCCACGTCTCGGATTTTACTATTTTTAGCAAAGCGACCAATCTAGCTTTTTCATCCAATGAATCTTGCGTCCCACGTCTCGCTATTTTGAGGACTCTTTTCTTATTGACGTCTCTTACCTCTTGCAGTCGTCCTTGTCTATGGTGTGCAAATTTTGTGATTTTATCTTATACGTCTTCTCACAGATAGATATGGCTATGACTGTTCTCGTCAATGGTTTTCCTTCTGGCCAACGTTCTATTCCTTCTTTTCAAGGCCAAGGGTTTCCCGGTTGGAAAGCAAAGATGCTGTTAATTCTTGAAGGCGATGAGCTCTCAGATGTTGTTATTGGCAACTCTCTATGTCCGTCTCAGCCTATTATTCCAAATTCTGACAACGTTCTTATCACGGAAGGCCCTATTTTTGATGCATGGCGTCTTGCTTATATGGATTGGCAGAGGCGTGATAAAGCAGCTCGTCGGTATATTCTTTCTGCTCTTAGTGATTCTCTCATGCTTGATGTGTATGACTTTCCTACTTCCCATGACGTATGGGAGTATCTTATAGCAAATTTTCAGAAAAAGTCTGTTACAGAAACACTTTATTTGAGAGGTTTGCTTTCAAAGTTACAGTATGAAGTTGGTACTGCTATGACGGGACATATTGATTCTTTCAAATCTATTATTAATCAACTTGCTGCTGCAGGTGATCCTGTTCCACGAAAGCAACTTATTACAATTCTTCTTGATACAATAAAGGATCCGTCTTATGACAACATTGTTACCATTCTTTCTAACAAGGACGGTCTTGATTTTGACCAAACTTGCATATCTTTGATTGAGTATTCTCAACGTCAACAACGACGTAGTGTTGGTCATGATGCAGTTATGTTTTCACAACAAGAGGAGCCTGAGTCACAACAGTTGGAACGGGCCTTTAATGTGCGAAGGCGTTCTTTTCAACGAGGCAACCGTAGAGGTGGTCGTCGTGGTGGTAGTTTCTCTCGTCTCAAATTTCCTAACAAGCATTGTTCTTACTGCAATAGGAATGGTCATACTGAAGATGACTGTTGGGCACGTCAATATGATGAAGAACACAACATTACCACAAAACAACCACGTTTATCTAGAGATTCTTCTTCTTGTGATTATTGTGGAAAATCTGGTCATCCCTCTTCCATGTGCTTTAAGCGTCGATTTGATGTAGATCGAAATCGAGCATATGCAGCCGAGCATCATGATAATGTTATGCCTGAAACAAGTTGTGTTTTATGTTCAGTTCTCCCAGACAGAATACTTCATGTACGTGATGGTTCACTTTTCATTATTGATTCTGGTGCTACAGGAAATATGACATATGAATCTAAGTGGCTACATAACTATCATTCTTTACCTGTTAAGCGTGTTGTTTATCTTGCTGATGATACAACTTGCCAAGTCAAGGGCATTGGAGATTTATATCTTGGCACCTTATCTTCTTCAACTCGAGTTTTACGAGGGGTTTTACATGTCCCAGAACTTCAACGTAATCTTCTTTCAGTTGCAAGACTTGTTGATCTTGGTTTGTTTGTTGGATTCGACCACACCAAATGCCGCATTGAGAAAGATGGACAGATTATTGCAACTGCTTCTCGTAATGGCAATTTGTTTGAGCTCTCTCTTAATGATGCTGTAGCAAATGTTGTCACTGCTCTAGGGGATCATGATTGCAAGATATGGCATCATCGCTTTGTTCATGCTGATTTCTCAAAGCTTCTCAATCTTCATCGTCAAGGTCTTGTACGCGGAATGGATCTTAAAGCTCATCCTCATATGGGAATCTGTGAGTTTTGTGCTCTTGGCAAACACAATCGTAAACCCTTTCCTCTCTCGAATTCAGTTCATTCTCATGATTTGTTGGATCTTGTTCATACCGACATTTGTGGACCTTTGCCTCCATCGAGAACACAACATCGTTATTTCATTACATTTATTGATGATTACTCACGGTATACAGTTGTTTTCTTGCTTCAACAAAAATCTGAGGCGTTATCTGTTTTTAAGCAATTTCACAAGGCTGCCGAACTTCAAACTGGACGTCGCCTCAAGAAACTTCGCAGCGATAATGGTGGAGAATATGTGTCTCGTGAGTTTGAGAGTTATTGTACGGACCATAGTATTCATCATGAACATACAATTCCATATTCACCTCAACAGAACGGTGTTGCTGAACGTAAGAATCGCACTATTATCAATGCTATACGATGTATGCTGATTCATTCTGGGTTATCTCGTGTCTTCTGGAGTGAAGCTCTCTTGACAGTAGTCTTTGTTCAGAATCATCTTCCTACTATTGCTCCTTCTGGTAGGATACCCATCACAGCATGGACAGGTGAAATTCCTTCTGTATCTCATTTTCGAACCTTTGGATGTATTGCTTACATTCATGTTCCTAAAGAAACACGAGTAAAGCTTGATGCTCCTGGCCTTAAAGTTATTTTTATTGGGTATTCTGACACTTCCAAAGGCTACAAATTCTATGACCCGTCCTCCAAGAAAGTGCTTGTGAATCGTGATGCTATTTTCAATGAACAGCTTATGGGCGGTACATGGTCCATGGATGATTCTGATGATACTAAATCTTTGCTTCAAGCTTTTCCATTCTTGTGTGATGATGAATCTTCTTCTATAGAGCAAATTTCCTCTTCACAACCATCTAAAGAGCAACTTTCCTCTTCACAACCATTGATTCCAAATGCTGTCATTGATGATGTTGACATTTTTATTGATCTGCCTATTGATTTTGAGCATGGTTCTTGTCATGTTTATGATGAAGATTTTGAGGCTAATGTTTTCTCTACTTCTGAAGATCCAGCCACGTACAGTGATGCTATATGTTCTCCACAAAAGGATCAATGGCAAGAGGCTATGGAAGCAGAGTATGATTCTCTTATCTCTAAAGGTACATGGATACTCACTGAGCTACCTCCTGGCCGTACTGCCATTAAGTGTAAGTGGGTATATAAGACAAAATTTAAAGCAGATGGATCCTTTGACAAATTCAACGCACGTTTAGTTGCCAAAGGTTATTCTCAAGTTGCTGGCGTTGATTATCACGAAACCTTTTCACCAGTTGTTCGCATTACTAGTATTCGGGTTTTATTGGCATTTGCTGTTCAATTTGACTTAGAAATTCATCAGATGGACATGCGCACAGCTTTCTTGAATGGAGATTTGAATGAAGAAATTTACATGGAGCAGCCAGAAGGATTTGTTATTGCAGGGAAGGAGGATCTTGTTGCTCGTCTTCATAGGGCTTTATATGGTCTTAAACAAGCTTCACGGGCCTGGTACATCAAGTTTGATCTTTTTCTTACATCCCATGGTTTTCTCTCTTGCTCTTCTGATCCCAACTTATTTACCAAACACCAAAATGGTAGTTTTGTAATCCTTGCCCTTTATGTGGATGATACAATCCTTGTTTCCAATGATTTGGGATTTCTACACCAAAGTAAGCAGTTGTTATATTCGGCATTTGATATGGTGGATCTTGGAGAGCTTCACTCGTGTCTTGGCATTCAGATTCAAAGGGATCGCAGTAAAGATGCAGATTGGGCCAGCTCACATTTATCTATGCGATCTACTAGTGGCAATTGTTTCTTCATTAATGGTTGTCTTATTTCTTGGACCAGCAAGAAACAACGTTGTGTTGCAGTTTCTACAACCGAATCTGAATATGTTGCGGCATCACTTGCAGCTCGTGAACTCATTTGGCTTCGACAAGTGTTGACAGATATCGGCCATTCTCCTCTTTCTAGTACACCCTTGCGGTGTGATAATCAGAGTGCTATTAGTCTCATCTTCCTACTACTGCTCCTTCTGGTAGGATACCCATCACAGCATGGACAGGTGAAATTCCTTCTGTATCTCATTTTCGAACCTTTGGATGTATTGCTTACATTCATGTTCCTAAAGAAACACGAGCAAAGCTTGATGCTCCTGGCCTTAAAGTTATTTTTATTGGGTATTCTGACACTTCCAAAGGCTACAAATTCTATGACCCGTCCTCCAAGAAAGTGCTTGTGAATCGTGATGCTATTTTCAATGAACAGCTTATGGGCGGTACATGGTCCATGGATGATTCTGATGATACTAAATCTTTGCTTCAAGCTTTTCCATTCTTGTGTGATGATGAATCTTCTTCTATAGAGCAAATTTCCTCTTCACATTGTTGAACTGTAGAGAGAAAGAGACGAGACAAAGAGACATATCATGTACGCTCCCAAAGACTGATTCATATTGAGGACAAGATACATATATATAGGTGAGACCAAGTTAGGTAGAGTGAGCTATATATAGAGCTCCAACACCCCCACTCAAACAAGGGTCTCTTAGCTATGGATGAAAAAACCCTTGGGGAGTACAAGGGAAAAACCTAAGCCCCTATACAAATGTGAAAATATGAACCAGAAGTAATGATGTGAAAGTGCATTGTGTATCTATGTACAAATATACAAAAGGACCAAGAGGTCATATTGTGCAATTGTGAAATTTACAAAGTGCATGGTGTCTAGAAGATTACAACGATATATGTACAAAGCTACCATAAGAGTAAAGAGCCTAATCTAGAAAGAGTGAGCCCGAGGGGGGAACAGTGCACAGGCCAGCCCTCATTTTTTTTGGCGGGTCTAGACTCCCCGGATGGGTGCGCATGAGAGCCATGGGCAAGTCACTGTGAGGACAGCCGCCATCAGAAGAGGGGTGCTAAGCTATTGTGAGCAGAGGGTGTGATAAAGATGGTGCAACATTGCTTTTTTGGACCTAAAAGGGGGGAACCAGTTTTTTTGGCCTCACAATGTTTTTTTTGGACTTAAAAGAGGGGTGCCGGCTTTCTATTATAAATGGCCTTTTTTTTTTGAAAGCTAAAAAAAAAAAACAGGGGGCAGTTTTTATTAAAGCAGAAAAACACACAGCACCTTATAGACGCATATCTCTTACAATGAACCATAACAGAGACTCTTACGAGTATCGGTGTGGGACAACTGTGGGGAGCAGATTCGCACTTCGATTTTTGTACATGGAACGCGTTCATGCAATTTTATTTGATGCAAGTTTTTTATGCGATTTCCCCTTTTACTTTCCTGAACATCCAGAATCAGCAGGCATTTTATTATGCCATTGTAGTAGCAGAAGAAACCCTTTTCTTCTTATCCATGGTCAGGATGACCACAGAGTAGCATGACCATTAGATGGCCTTTTGAGGGTGAAATAGGCGCTCGGGCCCGGTAGTTGTGGTCCACGAGAGGAGCACTTGTTTCCTGTGGCACCTTTTTCACCTCTCAGGAGTAGACATAGGGGAAAAGCAACATATTTGATTCTTACTTTCATGATGTAAGTAGAAGAAGATCTTTCGTACCTTATGCAACTCACATTGATCGTGACTTATGCCATGGTATTTGATCTTGATGAGATGCATATTCCTTAGAGTTTTTTGTCGATGATAATCAACATATTTGATTCTTACTTTCATGATGTAAGTAGAAGAAGATCTTTCGTACCTTATGCAACTCACATTGATGTGACTTATGCCATGGTCTGTGCTAGCTACAGGAATCACATGATTAAGCTTGGACGTTCATAATGTATTTATTGACAATCCAAGGTATTATCACATGATGGTAATTATGCCTTTCTTTTCGATCGACTGCTGATGATATGTATATGGATTTTGTTCATCCTGCCATGGTTTTATTTTGTGATGCTCACTGTATGATGATTTCTTTATATTCGTTGATGACGTTTCCATGGACTTTATCCATGATGTCATGGTTTTGGCTTGCTATCCTTTTGGTGTATGTCTGCTTGATATTGCTTACATATCTGATGTTGGATCTTATTTTTTGAATGGTTACTCCTTCTCTCAATATCAATTCGTAGCCCTGTGCGTGTGAGCAAAAATCTCGCATACCAAACCAAAGGTGTGCATTAGTTTGTTTGAAATAGGTTGGTTCTAATTTGTGCCCATGAAATGCTTGTGGTGGTAAATTCAATGAAGACCCTTTTATATCATGACTTCAGAATCGTTACTGTTACTTGCTCATGGTCATCTCGGTGATGATCTGATCGTTTTAACTCATGACTTAGGAATCGTTATAGTTACTTACTCGTGGTCATCTCGGTGATGATCTGATTGTTTTATATCATGACTTCAGAATCGTTACAGTTACTTGCTCATGGTCATCTCGGTGATGATCTGATTGTTTTAACTCATGACTTCAGAATCGTTACATTTACTTGCTCATGGTCATCTCGGTGATGATCTCATTGTTTTATCTCATGACTTCAGAATCGTTACATTTACTTGCTCATGGTCATCTCGGTGATGATCTCATTATCCTTTTATCTCCGCAGTGATGTTTGTGAGATCCTTGTTCCCACCGTGCAACAGATTCGGGGTACTAGCAGAGCGGAAGTAGCACTTCATGCGCGGGGCAGGGACCCACACTCGGGGCCTCGTCCACGAATATCCGGACAAGAGACTAATCCGTCGGTTTTTCCAAAACCGAACCCGAAAAAACTTCCTTTACTCGGAAAGCATGGGCGATTCCACCAGGATAACTCTTACTCTAACGCAGCCAAGATCATTACAGATCAACTGATCTGACTGCACCTTTAACGGTACTTGGTCAAATCAAGGAAGAAACTTGCACTTGGATCATTGGGATCAACGCTTTTTTCCCCATCAAGAGGCACAGCCGTTGATTCCTATCCATAGAACAATTTCTATCCGGGATTTACTTCATCTATCGTAATAATAGAAATTAAATCTCGATTTACGGATCCATCAGTCCAGCCTAACCCCATCCGATCCCATGGGTTAGCCAACCGCCCAGCCACTGTAGTGATGGGATCCAATTTGGAATTTGGTTAGGTTTTGTCCCGGGTACCAAGGAAAAGAGTTCCAAGGCCCCCTAGCCGGAAGTTCATGCAAACATAAAACTAGCCACACCACTTACACACCCAATATGAAAATTACCTTTTTCTTAGCATCAGCTAACTTTAAAACAATCCTTTAATGAAACCATAGTACCACTGATCACAATCTTCCAATTTATCCAGTTGATTCATAATTTCCCATCATTCCTTCATCAGAGTATCTATGGCATCATTGGCAACTAGAACGCTCACCACCTGTCCACACAAGGGCCTTTTCAATAGTTCCTAGCCCATAATACTCGGCAATATAATCACTTATAAAAATCAAGATGGACTCTCGTTGAAGATCAGCAAGATCAACCAACAGATCCATATAAAGAGCCATGGACTCATCCATTGAAGACCAGCAAGGTCAATCAACCAGATCCATGCCCGGTTTCACAAAACAACTCTTACTCCTTGTTCCAATATCTTCCTCGACGCACGCGTGGGTATCCTAGGCAACCCAGAGCCCGAGCACCGTATGGTCAGCACCCTCTAGGATCCTTCGCAGGTGACCTAGCGCTTCACTCATAGGCCGCTTCCTTGGTCCCTCATCCACCGTACCGGAAGCTCACCATTTTAATCGAACCGAGGCTGGTCAAGACCTCGGCCGACCTTGCTACGCGAGACTTCCTCCATTGACTCTCCGTCAGCAGTTGCAACTTTATCAGTTAGGTCTCCACGACCTTAATCACAAGACGGTCAAAATGCTTTCCCAGCATTCTTGACATAAAACAGCCATTTACAAACAGCATTTACAAACAGTTTACAAATACAATTTCTATATTAACTCTAATTTTTCCACATTATCCCTCATATAATCCACATTACTTATTCCTCATTCCATTTATATGTGTACTCATCCAATCACATCATTTTCCATCTCTTCACTTCAGATTCCTTCACATCACATATCATATATTCACATCCATACATCCACATCCACATCCACATTCACATCCATACATCCACATCTACATGTTTACCTCCATTTTCACATCCTCATTTATACATCCACATCCCATATCCACATTCATACATACACATCCATACATCCACATCCACATGCATACATCCACTATCACGTCCTCATTCATACATCCACATCCACTTGCATACATCCACTATCACGTCCTCATTCATACATCCATATCCACATACATACATACATCCACATCCACATTCCCATTCACATCTATACATCCACATCTACATCCATATGCATACATCCACTATCACGTCCTCATTCATACATCCACATCCTCATGCATACATCCACTATCACGTCCTCATTCATACATCCATATCCACATACATACATACATCCACATCCACATTCCCATTCACATCTATACATCCACATCTACATCCACATACATACATACATCCACATCCACATTCCACATTCACATCTATACATCCACATCTACATCCATATACATACATACATCCACATCCACATCCACATTCCACATTCACATCTATACATCCACATCTATATCCACATTCACAAATATCCACATCCACATTCCCATTCACATCTATACATACACATCTACATCCACATACATACATACATCCACATCCACGTTCCACATTCACATCTATACAACCACATCTACATCCACATTCACGTACATCCACATCTACATTCACATTCACATTTATATCCACATCTATATTCCCATTCACATCTATACAACCACGTCTACATCCACATTCACATCTATGCATATACATCTTCGTGCATACATCCATTTTCACATGCATACATCGACACTCCCATCTCCACATCCACACATCCACATACATACATCCATTTTCACATTCCCATTCATATAACCCCATATGCCTTCATATCTAATCTTTTATATCACCTCCATTCTCACCCTATCACAACCCATATACATCTTATCTCATCTGATACACTTCTTATCTCATCCCATACACATCTTATCACATCTTAACTCATCTTATATGCATCTTATCATATCTTATCACTTCCCATATCTTTTATGCATACTTCTATGCATGAAATTCAATTATGCTAAAAGTAACACTTTTATAATAAAATAATCATCTCTTATGCATACCTCTATGCATGAAATTCAATTATGCTAAAAGTAACACTTTTATAATAAAATATTCATCTCTTATGCATACCTCTATGCATGAATTTTAATTATTGTAAAAGTAACACTTTTATAATAAAATATTCATCTCTTATGCATACCTCTATGCATGAAATTCAATTATGCTAAAAGTAACACTTTTGATATAAAAATTTATCCATTATGCATACTTCTATGCATGTAAATAAAAATGATAAAAGTAACACTTTTGATATAAAAATTTATCCATTATGCATACTTCTATGCATGTAAATAAAAATGATAAAAGTAACACTTTTGATATAAAAATTTATCCATTATGCATACTTATATGCATGTAAATAAAAATGATAAAAGTAACACTTTTGATATAAAAATTTATCCATTATGCATACTTCTATGCAAGTAAATAAAAATGATAAAAGTAACACTTTTGATATAAAAACTTATTCTTTATGCATAATATAAAAATTCAATTTCTCTCTGATTATAATGAAATTCTTTCAATTAGTCTAGGATGATAATTCCTAGAATATGGTAGGAAGTCCTCTTTTTATGCTTTGAATGAAATTATTTTATGCATAATTTTTATAAAAATTTTGCCATAGCTCCGCTGCTATGACTGATAAATCTCAATTTTTCTAAGGGATAAAGCTTATCATTAAGAAAATAATTAAAATGATCTCTAATTGGATCATTAATCCATAATGGATTGAATCATCAATATGCATAAACTAAAAGCATAGAAAAAAAAAACCATTAATTTGGCCTCAAGCATAGCTTAATCTTGGATTAAGGAAAAGCTTTATGAAAAGCTTCTTTTGGATTGAGAATGGGTCATGAGTATGACCATTTCTTGAGTGAGAGAGAGAAATTACATAAAAACCATTAGAATTTAAACATAAATGAAAATTAAATTCAATAGCATTTATTAAATTATGTAACTCTTCACTACTATTCACCAATTAACTTCAATAGCATTTAAAAAACCATACCAATTAAGCTTCTCAAGCTTGAGAGGGGTTGAGAAGAGAGAAACATTGAGAAATTATCGAAAAGAGCAATATTCACTAATTACCTTACAAGTTGCTTGATTCTTTGTTCACGGTAGAGGCCCCCAACCAATCAATTGGTTAAGTATGTTTATGGAGCCACTAATGGGGATTGAAGAAAGAGGGAAGCTCCAAAAACTAGTGAATTATTAAATGAATTCACAGTTCTTGGCTTAGGTGGAGTAGAGTAACGATGCATAAACACTATATATTTTTCAACAAGGGGGAGGCTTCTATTTATAGAAAAAATTGAGCTCCTAACCAAACAAACTGATTCTAGAATTTTCCAAATCAGTTTGGTCAATTTTTGACCATTTTTAGGTCAGTTAAGCTAATTTTTTGGAACTAGACTTGAATGAGGAGAGAGGAGAGATGAAATATCTCAATTTTTATGAGTTTAAAACTCATTCAAGCATGTGAAATATGCACCTCCTTTAAAGAACTCCCCTTCCTTACATATGTCATATTTTTAATATTGCTCATAGTTTTTTACTAATAAACCTTGTACATTTTCAACTCTTCATCTTATGTGAAATATGCACCTCCTTTAAAAAACTCCCCTTCCTTACATATGTCATACTTTTAATATTGCTCATAATTTTTTACTAATAAACCTTGTACATTTTCAACTCTTCATCTTATGTGAAATATGCACCTCCTTTAAAGAACTCCCCTTCCTTACATATGTCATACTTTTAATATTGCTCATAATTTTTTACTAATAAACCTTGTTCATTTTCAACTCTTCATCTTATGTGAAATATGCACCTCCTTTAAAGAACTCCCCTTCCTTACATATGTCATACTTTTAATATTGCTCATAATTTTTTTACTAATAAACCTTGTACATTTTCAACTCTTCATCTTATGTGAGCATTTACTCATTTTTGGGTATCTTCTTTTACAAATTGGATTTATCTCCTCCCTACACATGGATTGATGCTATTGGCCCATAGGAACCTTAATTAGACCATAATCCAAAAATTTCTGAAAATCTAGACCCTTAGACTAAGGTCCTTTATACACATTTCCAATTAATTCCAATTGCACATTGGAAAGTTCTTATTGAATTTCTGTTTCAGGGGAACTTATTTTAATAAGATGAGATATTTTTCTATCCAAAAATATTAAAAATCTGAATATTCTCTCTCTAGAATATTTTCTCTCTCTAGGTTAAAACAGTTAGAAATAAGTCTTTTATATTTCTGAAGAGGGATTGATTATAGAAGAAGATACTAGACATCAAAAGGGGGTTTGGGGGAGGAATCTTACATTCTACCCCACTTAAAAAACACGAGATGTCCTCATCTAGCAAACTGGGATAATTTCGCAAGATGCACGAATTATGAGACTTAGAGAAAAATTTAAATCAGGATTAACCACCAAGAAAAAGTCTCAAAGAGAGCAAGATTCAAGATAAGAACAAGATTTAAACTTTATTCATTCTCAGAACTTATACAGTAAGATAGAAGAACTCTTTACACTTCCATAAGCCCGTCCATCATATGATCACAAAAGCAGCACTCACAAGCTGCGCATGTATAAGGTAACTCATCTATGGGAATAATTCTGTTGGTTATTGCTGCACCTATCTCAGTGGTATGAGGTGATCTGTAAGATTCCTCCCCCAACCCTTTTTGATGTCTAGTATCTTCCCCTGTAATCAATCCCTCTTCAGAAATATAAAGGCCTTGTTCTAACTGTTTTAGCCTAGAGAGAGAAAAATATGCTAGAGAGAGAATATTCAGATTATGAATATTTTTGGATAAAAAATTAACTCATCTTATTAAAATAAGTTCCCCTGAAATAGAAATTCAAAAAGAATTTTCCAATGTGCAATTGGAATTAAATGGAAATAAGTATAAAGAACCTTAGTCTAAGGGTCTAGATTTTCAGAAATTTTTAGATTATGGTCCAATTAAGGTTCCTATGGGCCAATAGCATCAATCCATGTGTAGGGAGGAGATAAATCCAATTTGTAAAAGAAGATACCCAAAAATGAGTAAATGCTCACATAAGATGAAGAGTTGAAAATGTACAAGGTTTATTAGTAAATAAACACATATGTAAGGAAGGGGAGTTCTTTAAAGGAGCTGCATATTTCACATAAGATGAAGAGTTGAAAATGTACAAGGCTTATTAGTAAAAAAAACTATGACACATATGTAAGGAAGAGGAGTTCTTTAAAGGAGGTGCATATTTCACATAAGATGAAGAGTTGAAAATGTACAAGGTTTATTAGTAAATAAACACATATGTAAGGAAGGGGAGTTCTTTAAAGGAGGTGCATATTTCACATAAGATGAAGAGTTGAAAATGTACAAGGCTTATTAGTAAAAAAAACTATGACACATATGTAAGGAAGAGGAGTTCTTTAAAGGAGGTGCATATTTCACATAAGATGAAGAGTTGAAAATGTACAAGGTTTATTAGTAAAAAACTATGAGCAATAAAATTTTGACACATATGTAAGGAAGGGGAATTCTTTAAAGGAGGTGCATATTTCACATGCTTGAATGAGTTTTAAACTCAAAAATAATGTGATATTTTTATCTCTCATCTCTCTTGAACCAAACCAAATCAAAATGGAACCAAACCGAATCAAAAAGTAACCAAACTAGGTCCAAATCTAGTCCAAATTCAACCAAACTGACTTGGAAAATTCTAGAATCAGTTTGTTTGGTTAGGAGCTCAAATTTTCCTATAAATAGAAGCCTCCCCTTGTTGAAAAAAATATAGTGTCTTATGCTTTGTCACTCTACTCCACCTAGGCCAAATTAGATAGAGTCTTATGCTTTGTTACTCTACTCCACCTAAGCCAAATTAGATAGAGTCTTATGCCTTGTTACTCTACTCCACCTAAGCCAAATTAGATAGAGTCTTATGCTTGTTACTCTACTCCACCTAAGCCAAAATATAGAGTGTATTATGCATTGTTACTCTACTCTACCTAAGCCAAGAGTTGTGAATTCTTTAATAATTCACTAGTTTTGATACTTCTCTCTTTCTTCAATCCCCATTGGTGGCTCCATCAACATACTAAACCAATTGATTGGTTGGGGGCCTCTACCGTGAATAAAGAATCAAGCAAATCATAAGGTAAGTATATTGAATTTTGATCTTTCTATAATTTCTCAATGATTCTCTCTTCTCAACCCCTCTCAAGCTTGAGAAGTTTAATTGGTATGGTTTTTTTAAATGCTATTGAAGTTAATTGGTGAATAGTAGTGAAGAGTTACATAATTTAATAAATGCTATAGAAGTTAATTTTCATTTATGTTTAAAATTCTAATGGTTTTTATGTAATTTCTCTCTCTCACTCAAGAAATGGTCATACTCATGAACCATTCTCAATCCCAATGAAGCTTTTCATAAAGCCTTTCTTTAATCCAAGATTAAGCTATGCTTGAGGCCAAATTAATGGCTTTTTGCTATGCTTTTAGTTTATGCACATTGATGATTCAATCCATTATGGATTGATGACCCAATTAGAGACCATTCTAATTGTTTTCTTAATGATCCAATTAGAGACCATTATGGATTGATGATCCAATTAGAGACCATTATGGATTGATGATCCAATTAGAGACCATTCTAATTATTTCTTTAATAATGAGCTTTATCCCTTAGAAAAAAAAATTGAGAATTATCAGTCATAGTAGCGGAGCTATGGCAAAATTTTTATAGAAATTACGCATAAAATAAATTCATTCAAAGTATAAAAAGAGGAATTCCTACCATATTCTAGGAACTATCATCCTAGATTAATTAAAAGAATTTTATTATGCATGGAGATGTGGATGTTGCATGTAGATGTAGATGTATGGATGTGAGTGTGAATGTGGAGGTGGATGTATGCATGGGACGTGGATGTATGCATGTAGAAATAGATGTGTAGATGAGGATGTAAATGGAGATGTGGATGGATGCATGTAGATGTAGAGGTATAGATGTAGATGTGAATGGAGATGTGGATGTATACATGTAGATGTAGATGTATAGATGTAGATGTGGATGTGGAGGTGGATGGATGCATGTAGATGTAGATGTATAAATGTAGATGGGAATGGAGATATGGATGTATGCATGTAGATGTAGTTGTGAATGGAGATGTATATGTATACATGTAGATGTAGATGTATAGATGTAGATGTGGATGTGGATGGGGATGTATGCATGTAGATGTAGGTGTATAGACGTAGATGTGGATGTAGAGGTGGATGTATGCATGTAGATGTAGATGTATAGATGTGGATGTGAATATGGAGTGGATGTATGAATGTAGATGTAGATGTATGGAGGTGAATGTGAATGTGGATGTGGATGTATGCATAGGGATGTAGATGTATGCATGTAGATGTGGATGTACGCATATAGTTGTGGATGTATGGATGTGAATATACGATTGTGATGTGAGGGAATCTGAAGTGATGTGATGGGATGAGTATACATATAAATGGAATATGGAATAAGTAATGTAGATTGTGGAGGGATAATGTGGAAAAATGAAAGTTAAAATAGAAATTGTATTGTAAACTGTTTGTAAATGCTGTTTGTAAATGCTGTCTGTAAATGATTGTTTTATGTCAAGAATGCTGAGGGGAGCATTTTGACCGTCTTGTGATTAAGGTCGTGATGAGAAAGTTGCAACTGCTGACGGGGAGTCAATGAAGGACGTCTCGCGTAGCAAGGTCGGCCGAGGTCTTGACCAGCCTCGGTGCGATTAAAATGGTGAGCTTCCGGTACGGTGGATGAGGGGCCAAGGAAGCGGCCTATGCGTGAAGCGCTAGGTTACCTGCGAAGGATCCTAGAGGGTGCTGACCATACGGTGCTCGGGCTCTGGGTCGCCTAGGATACCCACGCGTGCGTCGAGGAAGATATTGGAACAGAGTTGGAGTTGTTTTCTGAAATCGAGCATGGATCTGGTTGATTGACCTTGCTGGTCTTCAATGGATGAGTCCATGGCTCCTTATATGGATCTGTTGGTTGATCTTGCTGATCTTCAACGAGAGTCCATCTTGTTAAGTGATTATATTGCCAAGTATTATGGGCTAGGAACTATCGAAACGGCTCTTGAGCGTTCTAGTTGCCAATGATGCCATAGATACTCTGATGAAGGAATGATGGGAAATTAAGAATCAATTGGATAAATTGGAAGATGGTGATCAATGATACTATGGTTTTATTAAAGGATTGTTTTAAACTGGTTGAATCTGGTTGAAAAAGGCAATTTCATATTGGGTGTGTGAGTGGTGTGACTAGTTTTATTTTGCATGAACATCCGGCTAGGGGGCCTTGGAACTCTTTTCCTTGGTACCCGGGACAAAACCTAACCAAATTTTTAATTGGATCCCATCACTACAGTGGTTGGGCGGTTGGCTAACCCATGGGATTGGATGGGGTTAGGCTGGACTGATGGATCCGTAAATCGAGACTCAAACTTTTGTTTTTATGATAGAAAAAAAAAATCCCGGACAGTAACTGTTCTATGGATAGGAATCAACGGCTGTGCCTCTTAAATGGGAAAAAAAGCGTTGATCCCAATGATCCAAGTGCAAGTTTCTTCCTTGAACTGACTAAGTATCTTATAGATGTAATTGGATCATCTCGATCAGAAATGATCTTGGCTACGTTAGAGTAAAAGTTATCCTGGTGGAATCGCCCATGCTTTCCGGTAAAGGAAGTTTTTCCGAGTTCGGTTTTGGAACAATCGATGGATTAGTCTCTTATCCGGATATCCGTGGGCGAGGCCCCGAGTGTGGGACCCCTGTCCCGCGCGAGAAGCGCTACTTCCGCTGCCAGTACCCTGAATCCGTTGCTCGGTGGGAACAGGGATCCTACAGTTGGTATCAGAGCATTTGGTTAATAAAGATCAACTGAAAAGACAAATATGTCAAAAATTTATCAAGAAACACAAAAGAGTTATAATGGTGTGATATAATTCATACAAATTGATATTCAAACTGAAACTCGTATTTTGGTAATTGGGTCTTCAGATGGAAGTACCACAATTATATAGAATCAGAGACTTGCTTGAGGCCTAGACATGATAGTATTTACCTAATAATTCCAAGGGCCGTGACTACCCGTATATACCGAGAGTATACTGCAGCTCTTTACTGACAGTATATACGAGTAAATCTAAGACTTGAAATTATAAGCGTTAATGCTATCTAGATGATGATTTCGAATGTGATTGATATGATTTTTAATTCTGTTTGAGAATGGATGAATTGATTTGGATTCTGATTGAAAATGCTGATTGAAAAATGTTGATTTTTAAAAATTAGTTGAAATATAATGAAACCACAATGAGGGGGAATGGGACGAGTCCCTGTGATGATATTCATAACTAGAAAGATGATAACGAATTCATCAAATCACTATGAGATTAGTGGGTTGTGCTGTTAGATTGCTACTGTTAATACTTGACCGGTAGATCAAGTTAAGGGATGTCAAATTGAGAACTTGCTTGACTGAAGTTTCCGTGGAGGAATGTTCCGAAGGAAACTTTTTGGTCTAATAGACCATTATCATGTTAAAGATATGAATGATATGACCTGAATGAATTGTTATTTAATGATGAGTTCTATATAAGGGATATTTATCCTAGTGTTCTGTTAGGTTGACCAGAATATAAGGAACCCCAGAATAAAATTGGATCTTAAGAAAAAGAGCTGTCCTCTACCTTGCGAGATGAGGACATCTTGCACTTTTTAAGTGGGGTAGAATGTAAGATTCCTCCCCAACCTTCGAGGTATACTGGAGTAAGAATCTTCCTTTCTGATCTTATAATTATTCCCTCTCTAAAATAAAAGAAAGTTTCTGTTTAAAAAAGGAATACCCTCTTCCTAAAATACTTCTCAGGAGTCACGCCTATTTTAAGGATTTAGAACAATGAGTTTAGAAGTGAGAATCGGTGTTTTGGATACCAAGGTTTTGGTTTTCATTCGAGTATGGCCCAAAAGAAGTTCTTTATCTTTTGGGGAGTATAAGAAGTTATTTCCCAGATATTGTGACCCTTATATCTGAATTCAATTAAAGTAGGTGACTTAGCCTACAAGTTTCTTTTATTCCCTCATCTCAAAATTCTTAATGCCTTCTATAGAAAAATGTGTCAAACTCAAATCATGGAAAGACGGTAAAACTTCAGTGGCAAGTTACCGTTGGCTTCTAGGTTACGCTAGCTCCTTCCTTTATATAAGTCGTAATTTTTACTTGCCGCTCACAGTAATCTTACTCCCATCAATCTCCTTTCTTTCTTAATCTCCTTCATGGCGGCTTGGCAACAGGAATTAGTTTTATCCCTGATGATTTCTCACCTTCAAGACGCAAGAGAGTCTGTGAAGAAAGACTTTATAGAACAGTATGAGCGCTCACTTTTTCCTCACCTAGGAACTTCTGTAGCGCAGACCAAATGGCGGACCTATCAAAACATAACTAGGGTAACACCCTGGGGTCAGCAGCACTTTCGTAACAATGTCCGCTTGGCCATGGTTATTGAAGCTTTGGGTTTGGGTCCCCGATACTACTGCGTCATGAGATCAAGGCATCTTGGGTTTTCTGAGCGGGTCTTCTTACTGGCGTGTTTTCTTCCTCATGAGAAGATATGCCTTTATCCCGTTTTTGGCTTGCCTCTCAGAGGTCCTTTTGTTAGATCACCTCATACCACTGAGATAGGTGCGGCAATAACCAGCAGAATCATTCCCATAGATGAGTTACCCTATACTTGTGCAGCTTGTGAGGACTGCTTTTGTGACCATATGATGGACAGGCTTATGGAAGTGTAAAGAGTTCTTCTATCTTTACTGTATAAGTTCCGTGAATGAATAAAGTTTAAATCTTGTTCTTATTTTGAATCTTGCTCTCTTTAAGACTTTTCTTGGTGGTTAATCTTGATTAAAATTTTTCTCTAAATCTCATATTCGTGCATCTTGTAAAATTATCCCAGTTTGCAAGATGAGGACATCTCGCATTTTTTAAGTGGGATAGAATGTAAGATTCCTCCCCCAACCCCCTTTTTGATGTCTAGTATCTTCCCCTGTAATCAATCCCTCTTCAGAAATATAAAAACCTTGTTTCTAACTATTTTAACCTAGAGAGAGAAAAATATTCTAGAGAGAGAATATTCAGATTATGAATATTTTTGGATAGAAAAATAACTCATCTTATTAAAATAAGCTCCCCTGAAACAAAAATTCAAAAAGAATTTTCCAATGTGCAATTGGAATTAATTAGAAATAGGTATAAAGAACCTTAGTCTAAGGGTCTAGATTTTCAGAAATCTTTAGACTATGGTCCAATTAAGGTTCCTATGGGCCAATAGCATCAATCCATGTGTAGGGAGGAGATAAATCCAATTTGTAAAAGAAGATACCCAAAAATGAGTAAATGCTCACATAAGATGAAGAGTTGAAAATGTACAAGGTTTATTAGTAAATAAACACATATGTAAGGAAGGGGAGTTCTTTAAAGGAGGAGCATATTTCACATAAGATGAAGAGTTGAAAATGTACAAGGTTTATTAGTAAATAAACACATATGTAAGGAAGGGGAGTTCTTTAAAGGAGGTGCATATTTCACATAAGATGAAGAGTTGAAAATGTACAAGGTTTATTAGTAAAAAAACTATGACACATATGTAAGGAAGGGGAGTTCTTTAAAGGAGGTGCATATTTCACATAAGATGAAGAGTTGAAAATGTACAAGGTTTATTAGTAAAAAACTATGAGCAATAAAATTTTGACACATATGTAAGGAAGGGGAATTCTTTAAAGGAGGTGCATATTTCACATGCTTGAATGAGTTTTAAACTCAAAAATAATGTGATATTTTTATCTCTCATCTCTCTTGAACCAAACCAAATCAAAATGGAACCAAACCGAATCAAAAAGTAACCAAACTAGGTCCAAATCTAGTCCAAATTCAACCAAACTGACTTGGAAAATTCTAGAATCAGTTTGTTTGGTTAGGAGCTCAAATTTTCCTATAAATAGAAGCCTCCCCTTGTTGAAAAATATATAGAGTCTTATGCCTTGTTACTCTACTCCACCTAAGCCAAATTAGATAGAGTCTTATGCCTTGTTACTCTACTCCACCTAAGCCAAATTAGATAGTGTCTTATGCTTTGTTACTCTACTCCATCTAAGCCAAAATATATAGTGTCTTATGCTATGTTACTCCACCTAAGCCAAGAACTGTGAATTCTTTAATAATTCACTAGTTTTTGACACTTCTCTCTTTCTTCAATCCCCATTGGTGACTCCATCAACATACTAAACCAATTGATTGGTTGGGGGCCTCTACCGTGAATAAAGAATCAAGCAAACCGTAAAGTAAGTATATTGAATTTTGATCTTTCTATAATTTCTCAATGATTCTCTCTTCTCAACCCCTCTCAAGCTTGAGAAGTTTAATTGGTATGGTTTTTTTAAATGCTATTGAAGTTAATTGGTGAATAGTAGTGAAGAGTTACATAATTTAATAAATGCTATAGAAGTTAATTTCCATTTATGTTTAAAATTCTAATGGTTTTTATGTAATTTCTCTCTCTCACTCAAGAAATGGTCATACTCATGAACCATTCTCAATCCCAATGAAGCTTTTCATAAAGCCTTTCTTTAATCCAAGATTAAGCTATGCTTGAGGCCAAATTAATGGCTTTTTGCTATGCTTTTAGTTTATGCACATTGATGATTCAATCCATTATGGATTGATGACCCAATTAGAGACCATTCTAATTGTTTTCTTAATGATCCAATTAGAGACCATTATGGATTGATGATCCAATTAGAGACCATTCTAATTATTTCTTTAATAATGAGCCTTATCCCTTAGAAAAAATTGAGATTTATCAGTCATAGTAGCGGAGCTATGGCAAAATTTTTATAGAAATTACGCATAAAATAATTTCATAAAAAGAGGACTTCCTACCATATTCTAGGAACTATCATCCTAGATTAGTTAAAAGAATTTTATTATGCATGGAGATGTGGATGTTTGCATGTAGATGTAGATGTATGGATGTGAGTGTGAATGTGGAGGTGGATGTATGCATGGAGATGTGGATGTATGCATGTAGAAGTAGATGTATAGATGAGGATGTAAATAGAGATGTGGATGGATGCATGTAGATGTAGATGTATAGATGTAGATGTGAATGGAGATGTAGATGTATGCATGTAGATGTAGATATATAGATGTGGATGTGGATGTATGCATGTAGATATGGATGTATGCATGTAGATGTAGATGTATAGATGTAGATGTGGATGTGGAGGTGGATGGATACATGTAGATGTAGATGTATAGATGTAGATGTGAATGGAGATGCGGATGTATGCATGTAGATGTAGGTGTATAGATGTGGAGGTGGATGGATGCATGTAGATGTAGATGTATAGATGTAGATGTGAATGGAGATGTGGATGTATGCATGTAGATGTAGGTGTATAGATGTAGAGGTGGATGTATGCATGTAGATGTAGATGTATAGATGTGGATGTGAATGTGGAGGTGGATGTATGCATATAGATGTAGATGTATGGATGTGAATGTGAATGTGGATGTGGATGTATGCATAGAGATGTAGAAGTATGCATGTAGATGTGAATGTACGCATATAGATGTGGATGTATGGATGTGAATATATGATATGTGATCTGAGGGAATCTGAAGTGATGAGATGGAAATGATGTGATAGGATGAGTATACATATAAATGGAATATGGAATAAGTAATGTAGATTGATGAGGGATAATGGGAAAAAATGAAAGTTAAAATAGAAATTGTATTGTAAACTGTTTGTAAATGCTGTTTGTAAATGCTGTTTGTAAAAGATTGTTTTATGTCAAGAATGCTGGGGGGAGCATTTTGACCGTCTTGTGATTAAGGTCGTGATGAGAAAGTTGCAACTGCTGACGGGGAGTCAATGAAGGACGTCTCGCGTAGCAAGGTCGGCCGAGGTCTTGACCAGCCTCGGTGCGATTAAAATGGTGAGCTTCCGGTACGGTGGATGAGGGGCCAAGGAAGCGGCCTATGCGTGAAGCGCTAGGTTACCTGCGAAGGATCCTAGAGGGTGCTGACCATACGGTGCTCGGGCTCTGGGTCGCCTAGGATACCCACGCGTGCGTCGAGGAAGATATTGGAACAGAGTTGGAGTTGTTTTCTGAAATCGAGCATGGATCTGGTTGATTGACCTTGCTGGTCTTCAATGGATGAGTCCATGGCTCCTTATATGGATCTGTTGGTTGATCTTGCTGATCTTCAACGAGAGTCCATCTTGTTAAGTGATTATATTGCCAAGTATTATGGGCTAGGAACTATCGAAACGGCTCCTGAGCGTTCTAGTTGCCAATGATGCCATAGATACTCTGATGAAGGAATGATGGGAAATTAAGAATCAATTGGATAAATTGGAAGATGGTGATCAATGATACTATGGTTTTATTAAAGGATTGTTTTAATCTGGTTGAATCTGGTTGAAAAAGGCAATTTCATATTGGGTGTGTGAGTGGTGTGACTAGTTTTATTTTGCATGAACATCCGGCTAGGGGGCCTTGGAACTCTTTTCCTTGGTACCCGGGACAAAACCTAACCAAATTAAAAATTGGATCCCATCACTACAGTGGTTGGGTGGTTGGCTAACCCATGGGACTGGATGGGGTTAGGCTGGACTGATGGATCCGTAAATCGAGACCCAAACTTTTGTTTTTACGATAGAAAAAAAAAATCCCGGACAGAAACTGTTCTATGGATAGGAATCAATGGCTGTGCCTCTTGAATGGGGAAAAAAGCGTTGATCCCAATGATCCAAGTGCAAGTTTCTTCCTTAAACTGACTAAGTATCTTATAGATATAATCGGATCATCTCGATCAGAAATGATCTTGACTACGTTAGAGTAAAAAGTTATCCTGGTGGAATCGCCCGTGCTTTCCGGTAGAGGAAGTTTTTCCGGGTTCGGTTTTGGAACAACCGACGGATTAGTCTCTTATCCGGATATCCGTGGGCGAGGCCCCGAGTGTGGGACCCCTGTCCCGCGCGAGAAGCGCTACTTCCGCTACCAGTACCCCGAATCCGTTGCTCGGTGGGAACAGGGATCCAAGAATTGGATGTGGATGGGGATGTATGCATGTAGATGTAGGTGTATAGACGTAGATGTGGATGTAGAGGTGGATGTATGCATGTAGATGTAGATGTATAGATGTGGATGTGAATATGGAGTGGATGTATGAATGTAGATGTAGATGTATGGAGGTGAATGTGAATGTGGATGTGGATGTATGCATAGGGATGTAGATGTATGCATGTAGATGTGGATGTACGCATATAGTTGTGGATGTATGGATGTGAATATACGACTGTGATGTGAGGGAATCTGAAGTGATGAGATGGAAATGATGTGATGGGATGAGTATACATATAAATGGAATATGGAATAAGTAATGTAGATTGTGGAGGGATAATGTGGAAAAATGAAAGTTAAAATAGAAATTGTATTGTAAACTGTTTGTAAATGCTGTCTGTAAATGATTGTTTTATGTCAAGAATGCTGAGGGGAGCATTTTGACCGTCTTGTGATTAAGATCGTGATGAGAAAGTTGCAACTGCTGACGGGGAGTCAATGAAGGACGTCTCGCGTAGCAAGGTCGGCCGAGGTCTTGACCAGCCTCGGTGCGATTAAAATGGTGAGCTTCCGGTACGGTGGATGAGGGGCCAAGGAAGCGGCCTATGCGTGAAGCGCTAGGTTACCTGCGAAGGATCCTAGAGGGTGCTGACCATACGGTGCTCGGGCTCTGGGTCGCCTAGGATACCCACGCGTGCGTCGAGGAAGATATTGGAACAGAGTTGGAGTTGTTTTCTGAAATCGAGCATGGATCTGGTTGATTGACCTTGCTGGTCTTCAATGGATGAGTCCATGGCTCCTTATATGGATCTGTTGGTTGATCTTGCTGATCTTCAACGAGAGTCCATCTTGTTAAGTGATTATATTGCCAAGTATTATGGGCTAGGAACTATCGAAACGGCTCTTGAGCATTCTAGTTGCCAATGATGCCATAGATACTCTGATGAAGGAATGATGGGAAATTAAGAATCAATTGGATAAATTGGAAGATGGTGATCAATGATACTATGGTTTTATTAAAGGATTGTTTTAAACTGGTTGAATCTGGTTGAAAAAGGCAATTTCATATTGGGTGTGTGAGTGGTGTGACTAGTTTTATTTTGCATGAACATCCAGCTAGGGGACCTTGGAACTCTTTTCCTTGGTACCCGGGACAAAACCTAACCAAATTTTTAATTGGATCCCATCACTACAGTGGTTGGGCGGTTGGCTAACCCATGGGATTGGATGGGGTTAGGCTGGACTGATGGATCCGTAAATCGAGACTCAAACTTTTGTTTTTATGATAGAAAAAAAAAATCCCGGACAGTAACTGTTCTATGGATAGGAATCAACGGCTGTGCCTCTTAAATGGGGAAAAAAAGCGTTGATCCCAATGATCCAAGTGCAAGTTTCTTCCTTGAACTGACTAAGTATCGTATAGATGTAATTGGATCATCTCGATCAGAAATGATCTTGGCTACGTTAGAGTAAAAGTTATCCTGGTGGAATCGCCCGTGCTTTCCGGTAAAGGAAGTTTTTCCGGGTTCGGTTTTGGAACAATCGATGGATTAGTCTCTTATCCGGATATCCGTGGGCGAGGCCCCGAGTGTGGGACCCCTGTCCCGCGCGAGAAGCGCTACTTCCGCTGCCAGTACCCTGAATCCGTTGCTCGGTGGGAACACGGATCCTACAGTTGGTATCAGAGCATTTGGTTAATAAAGATCAACTGAGAAGACAAATATGTCAAAAATTTATCTAGAAAGACAAAAAGGTTATAATTGTGTGATATAATTCATACAATTTGATATTCAAACTGAAACTCGTAATTTGGTAATTGGGTCTTCAGATGGAAGTACCGCAATTATATAGAATCCCTGACTTGCTTGAGGCCTAGACATGATAGTATTTACCTTATAATTCCAAGGGCCATGACTACCCGTATATACCGAGAGTATACTGCAGCTCTTTACTGACAGTATATACGAGTAAATCCAAGACTTGAAATTATAAGCGTTAATGCTATCTAGATGATGATTTCGAATGTGATTGATATGATTTTTAATTCTGTTTGAGAATGAATGAATTGATTTGGATTCTGATTGATAATGCTGATTGAAAAATGTTGATTTTAAAAAATTAGTTGAAATATAATGAAACCACAATGAGGGGGAATGGGACGAGTCCCTGTGATGATATTCATAACTAGAATGATGATAATGAATTCAGCAAATCACTATGAGATTAGTGGGTTGTGCTGTCAGATTGCTGCTATTAATACTTGACCGGTAGATCAAGTTAAGGGATGTCAAATTGAGAACTTGCTTGATTGCAGTTTCCGTGGAGGAATGTTCCGAAGGAAACTTTTCGGTCTAATGGACCATTATCATGTTAAATGAATTGTTAGTTCTATATAAGGGATATTTATCCCAGTGTTCTGTTGGGTTGACCAGAATATAAGCAACCCCAGAATAAAAATTGGATCTTAAGAAAAAGAGTTATCCTCTACCTTGCGAGATGAGGACATCTCGCACTTTTTTAAGTGGGGTAGAATGTAAAATTTCTCCCCAGTTATTGAAGTATTCAAAAATAAGAATCTCCCTTCTGATCTTATAACTATTCTCTCTCTAATATATAAATTTTGACAGAATCATGAGACGAGGAAACCGTAGCCGTCAGCAGCAGCCAGACCCTATCCTTGAAGATAACGAACTTGACCCTAATGTTCGCAAGGCTCTTCATAGGACTCAGCCAGGACCCTTCAAAGGAGAAGGGGAGAACCTGGGTGAGACTGTGGAGAAATGGGTGGAAGCCATGGAAGAGTATTTTGACGTCACAGGTTATAATGAGCTGAGCAAAATGGCTCTTGGCCGGTTGAAAATAGTGGAAACAGCCAGGGTAGCATGGAGGAACCACTGTGACACCAACCGTCTGAATAGAAATACTCAATCTTGGAATGACCTAAAAACCTATTTGAGAAAGAGATTTTGTCCCCCTGGATTTTTGGAAACCAAAATGAACGAATTTTTAGAACTAAAGCAGGAGAACAAAACCATTGAAGAATATCACCAGGCCTTTGCTCTTCTACTCAAATACTCACCACCTCTAGATGAAGAACAGCTCATGGCCAGGTTCATTCGGGGAATGAACGAACCCTTAGACACATTGGTCAAAAATGCCAAACCAGTGTCCATGGCTGAAGCAGTAAAAATGGCAAAGGATTTTGCCAAGGCCTTTGTAGTAAAGGTCCCGCCAAAGCCTGCACCCTCTAACTTTAAAAGATTCCAAGCCCAGGAAGGTACTTCAAACTTTCCACCCCCAAAGAGGCAGCAAGGACCAATTCAGAATCAAGATGCAGGAAGATTCCAAAGTGAAGGAAGATCCTTCCCCCAGAATACTTTCTCAGGAGGACCATCTATTTTAAGGATGCAGAACAATGAGACCAGAAGTGAGAACCGGTGTTTTGGATGCCAAGGTTTTGGTCATCAGTTAAAAGACTGCCCAACTCCTGCCATGTCAAGGGGACAGGGAAGTCTAGGACCCCGAATTCAGAGACCAATTCCTTCATACCAGTCTAATCAGGGTCCATCTCGCTCAAGCCAGGATAACCCCAGAAGAACTCCAAATCAACCATCTGCCTCTACCCAGAGTAACCTCAGAACTCCTTTCCAGAATAGGGGCAACCAAAGAGAAAGAATTCCACCTCAGACTGCAGCAGCCAGAGCAGTCACAATTGCAAAAGAAGTAGAAGAGGAAAGAAGGGCAGATCCTTACTGCAATTGAAAAAAAAAAAAACCAAGGGCTTAACTGACAATTCTCAAGTCATCCATAATCCAGCAGAATACCAGGGAAAAATCGACCGTCCACTTCCAAGGCGTAACGTTGAATGTGATTGAAGAAGAAAAAGATGATGAAAGAGAGCATACTCCACCTGCGAGATGAGGACATCTCGCGTTTTTTAAGTGGGATAGAATGTAAGATTCCTCCCCCAACCCTTTTTGATGTCTAGTATCTTCCCCTGTAATCAATCCCTCTTCAGAAATATAAAGGCCTTGTTCTAACTGTTTTAGCCTAGAGAGAGAAAAATATGCTAGAGAGAGAATATTCAGATTATGAATATTTTTGGATAAAAAATTAACTCATCTTATTAAAATAAGTTCCCCTGAAATAGAAATTCAAAAAGAATTTTCCAATGTGCAATTGGAATTAAATGGAAATAAGTATAAAGAACCTTAGTCTAAGGGTCTAGATTTCCAGAAATTTTTAGATTATGGTCCAATTAAGGTTCCTATGGGCCAATAGCATCAATCCATGTGTAGGGAGGAGATAAATCCAATTTGTAAAAGAAGATACCCAAAAATGAGTAAATGCTCACATAAGATGAAGAGTTGAAAATGTACAAGGTTTATTAGTAAATAAACACATATGTAAGGAAGGGGAGTTCTTTAAAGGAGGTGCATATTTCACATAAGATGAAGAGTTGAAAATGTACAAGGCTTATTAGTAAAAAAAACTATGACACATATGTAAGGAAGAGGAGTTCTTTAAAGGAGGTGCATATTTCACATAAGATGAAGAGTTGAAAATGTACAAGGTTTATTAGTAAATAAACACATATGTAAGGAAGGGGAGTTCTTTAAAGGAGGTGCATATTTCACATAAGATGAAGAGTTGAAAATGTACAAGGCTTATTAGTAAAAAAACTATGACACATATGTAAGGAAGAGGAGTTCTTTAAAGGAGGTGCATATTTCACATAAGATGAAGAGTTGAAAATGTACAAGGTTTATTAGTAAAAAACTATGAGCAATAAAATTTTGACACATATGTAAGGAAGGGGAATTCTTTAAAGGAGGTGCATATTTCACATGCTTGAATGAGTTTTAAACTCAAAAATAATGTGATATTTTTATCTCTCATCTCTCTTGAACCAAACCAAATCAAAATGGAACCAAACCGAATCAAAAAGTAACCAAACTAGGTCCAAATCTAGTCCAAATTCAACCAAATTGACTTGGAAAATTCTAGAATCAGTTTGTTTGGTTAGGAGCTCAAATTTTCCTATAAATAGAAGCCTCCCCTTGTTGAAAAAAATATAGTGTCTTATGCTTTGTCACTCTACTCCACCTAAGCCAAATTAGATAGAGTCTTATGCTTTGTTACTCTACTCCACCTAAGCCAAATTAGATAGAGTCTTATGCCTTGTTACTCTACTCCACCTAAGCCAAATTAGATAGAGTCTTATGCTTGTTACTCTACTCCACCTAAGCCAAAATATAGAGTGTATTATGCATTGTTACTCTACTCTACCTAAGCCAAGAGTTGTGAATTCTTTAATAATTCACTAGTTTTGATACTTCTCTCTTTCTTCAATCCCCATTGGTGGCTCCATCAACATACTAAACCAATTGATTGGTTGGGGGCCTCTACCGTGAATAAAGAATCAAGCAAATCATAAGGTAAGTATATTGAATTTTGATCTTTCTATAATTTCTCAATGATTCTCTCTTCTCAACCCCTCTCAAGCTTGAGAAGTTTAATTGGTATGGTTTTTTTAAATGCTATTGAAGTTAATTGGTGAATAGTAGTGAAGAGTTACATAATTTAATAAATGCTATAGAAGTTAATTTTCATTTATGTTTAAAATTCTAATGGTTTTTATGTAATTTCTCTCTCTCACTCAAGAAATGGTCATACTCATGAACCATTCTCAATCCCAATGAAGCTTTTCATAAAGCCTTTCTTTAATCCAAGATTAAGCTATGCTTGAGGCCAAATTAATGGCTTTTTGCTATGCTTTTAGTTTATGCACATTGATGATTCAATCCATTATGGATTGATGACCCAATTAGAGACCATTCTAATTGTTTTCTTAATGATCCAATTAGAGACCATTATGGATTGATGATCCAATTAGAGACCATTCTAATTATTTCTTTAATAATGAGCTTTATCCCTTAGAAAAAAAAATTGAGAATTATCAGTCATAGTAGCGGAGCTATGGCAAAATTTTTATAGAAATTACGCATAAAATAAATTCATTCAAAGTATAAAAAGAGGAATTCCTACCATATTCTAGGAACTATCATCCTAGATTAATTAAAAGAATTTTATTATGCATGGAGATGTGGATGTTGCATGTAGATGTAGATGTATGGATGTGAGTGTGAATGTGGAGGTGGATGTATGCATGGGACGTGGATGTATGCATGTAGAAATAGATGTGTAGATGAGGATGTAAATGGAGATGTGGATGGATGCATGTAGATGTAGAGGTATAGATGTAGATGTGAATGGAGATGTGGATGTATACATGTAGATGTAGATGTATAGATGTAGATGTGGATGTGGAGGTGGATGGATGCATGTAGATGTAGATGTATAAATGTAGATGGGAATGGAGATATGGATGTATGCATGTAGATGTAGTTGTGAATGGAGATGTATATGTATACATGTAGATGTAGATGTATAGATGTAGATGTGGATGTGGATGGAGATGTATGCATGTAGATGTAGGTGTATAGACGTAGATGTGGATGTAGAGGTGGATGTATGCATGTAGATGTAGATGTATAGATGTGGATGTGAATATGGAGTGGATGTATGAATGTAGATGTAGATGTATGGAGGTGAATGTGAATGTGGATGTGGATGTATGCATAGGGATGTAGATGTATGCATGTAGATCTGGATGTACGCATATAGTTGTGGATGTATGGATGTGAATATACGATTGTGATGTGAGGGAATCTGAAGTGATGAGATGGAAATGATGTGATGGGATGAGTATACATATAAATGGAATATGGAATAAGTAATGTAGATTGTGGAGGGATAATGTGGAAAAATGAAAGTTAAAATAGAAATTGTATTGTAAACTGTTTGTAAATGCTGTTTGTAAATGCTCTCTGTAAATGATTGTTTTATGTCAAGAATGCTGAGGGGAGCATTTTGACCGTCTTGTGATTAAGGTCGTGATGAGAAAGTTGCAACTGTTGACGAGGAGTCAATGAAGGACGTCTCGCGTAGCAAGGTCGCCCGAGGTCTTGACCAGCCTCGGTGCGATTAAAATGGTGAGCTTCCGGTACGGTGGATGAGGGGCCAAGGAAGCGGCCTATGCGTGAAGCGCTAGGTTACCTGCGAAGGATCCTAGAGGGTGCTGACCATACGGTGCTCGGGCTCTGGGTCGCCTAGGATACCCACGCGTGCGTCGAGGAAGATATTGGAACAGAGTTGGAGTTGTTTTCTGAAATCGAGCATGGATCTGGTTGATTGACCTTGCTGGTCTTCAATGGATGAGTCCATGGCTCCTTATATGGATCTGTTGGTTGATCTTGCTGATCTTCAACGAGAGTCCATCTTGTTAAGTGATTATATTGCCAAGTATTATGGGCTAGGAACTATCGAAACGGCTCTTGAGCGTTCTAGTTGCCAATGATGCCATAGATACTCTGATGAAGGAATGATGGAAAATTAAGAATCAATTAGATAAATTGGAAGATGGTGATCAATGATACTATGGTTTTATTAAAGGATTGTTTTAAACTGGTTGAATCTGGTTGAAAAAGGCAATTTCATATTGGGTGTGTGAGTGGTGTGACTAGTTTTATTTTGCATGAACATCCGGCTAGGGGGCCTTGGAACTCTTTTCCTTGGTACCCGGGACAAAACCTAACCAAATTTTTAATTGGATCCCATCACTACAGTGGTTGGGCGGTTGGCTAACCCATGGGATTGGATGGGGTTAGGCTGGACTGATGGATCCGTAAATCGAGACTCAAACTTTTGTTTTTACGATAGAAAAAGAAAAATCCCGGACAGTAACTGTTCTATGGATAGGAATCAACGGCTGTGCCTCTTAAATGGGGAAAAAAGCGTTGATCCCAATGATCCAAGTGCAAGTTTCTTCCTTGAACTGACTAAGTATCTTATAGATGTAATTGGATCATCTCGATCAGAAATGATCTTGGCTACGTTAGAGTAAAAGTTATCCTGGTGGAATCGCCCGTGCTTTCCGGTAAAGGAAGTTTTTCCGGGTTCGGTTTTGGAACAATCGATGGATTAGTCTCTTATCCGGATATCCGTGGGCGAGGCCCCGAGTGTGGGACCCCTGTCCCGCGCGAGAAGCGCTACTTCCGCTGCCAGTACCCTGAATCCGTTGCTCGGTGGGAACAGGGATCCTACATGATCTAACAAAAGGGCCTCTGAGAGGCAAGCCAAAAACGGGGTAAAGGCATATCTTCTCATGAGGAAGAAAACACGCCAGTAAGAAGACTCGCTCAGAAAACCCAAGATGCCTTGATCTCATGACGCAGTAGTATCGGGGACCCAAACCCAAAGCTTCAATAACCATGGCCAAGCGGACATTATTACGAAAATGTTGGTGACCCCAGGGTGTTACCCTAGTTATGTCTTGATAGGTCCACCATTTGGTCTGCGCTACAGAAGTTCCCAAGTGAGGAAAAAGTGAGCGCTCATACTGTTCTATAAAATCCATCTTCACAGACTCACTTGCGTCTTGAAGGTGAGGAATCATTATGGATAAAACTAGTTCTTGTTGCCAAGCCATGAAGGAGATTAAGAAAGAGAGGAGATCGATGGAAGTAAGATTACTGCTGTGAGCGACAGGTAAAAGTTACGACTTATATAAAGGAAGGAGTTAGCGTAACCTAGAAGCCAACGGTATCTTGTCACTGAAGTTTTATCGTCTTTCCTTGATTTGGGTTTGGCACATATTTCTATGAAATACATTAAGAACTTTGAGATGAGGAGGTAAAAGAAGCTTGTAGGCTAAGTCACCTACTTTGATTGAATTCAGATATAAGGCTCACAATATCTGGGGGATAAGTTCTTATACTCCCCAAGAGATAAAGAACTTCTTTTGGGCCGTACTCGAATGAAAACCAAAACCTTGGTATCCAAAACACCGATTTTCACTTCTGAACTCATTGTTCTGAATCCTTAAAACAGCGTGACTCCTGAGAAGTATTCTAGGAAAAGGGTCTTCCTTTTTTTAAAACAGAATCTTTCTTTTATTTTAGAGAGGGACTAATTATAAGATAAAAAAGGGAGATTCTTACTCCTGTATATCTCGAAGGCTGGGGAGGAATCTTACATTCTACCCCACTTAAGAAAGTGCGAGATGTCCTCATCTCGCCAAGTAGAGGAAAACTCTTTTTCTTAAGATCCAATTTATTCTAGGGTTCCTTATATTCTGGTCAACCCAACAGAATACGGGGATAAATATCCCTTATATAGAACTCATCATTAAATAATTTCATTTCAGATCATATCATTCATATCTTTAACACGATAATGGTCCATCAGATCAAAAATTTTTCTTTCTGAACATTCCTCCACGGGAATTTCAGTCAAGCAAGTTTTTCAATTTATCATCCCTTAACTTGATATACCGAGTCAAGTGTTAACAGTAGCACTTTGACAGCACAATCCACTAATCTCATAGTGATTTGCTGAAATCATTATCATCATTTATCATTACAGGGACTCGTCCCATTCATCCTCATTGCGGTTTTGCTCAAGTTATTATATTTCAACTAAATTTTAAAAATCATCATTTTTCAATCAGAATCCCAATCAATTCATCAGTTCCTAAACAGAATTAAAAATCATATCAACCACATTCAAATTCATCATCTGGATAGCATTAACGCTTATAATTTCAAGTCTTAGATTTACTCGTATATACTGTCAGTAAAGAGCTGCAGTTATACTCTCGGTATATACGGATAGTCACGGCCCTTGGAATTATAAGGTAAATACCATCATGTCTAGGCCTCAAGCAAGTCAGGGATTTTATATAATTGCGGTACTTCCATCTGAAGACCCAATTACCAAATTACGAATTTCAGTTTAAATATCAAATTGTATGAATTATATCACACAATTACAACCTTTTTTTGTGCTTCCTGATAAATTTTTGACATATTTGGTTTCTCAGTTGATCTTTATTAGCCAAATGCTCTGATACCAACTGTGAGATCCCTATTCCCACCGTGCAACAGATTCGGGGTACTAGCAGCGGAAGTAGTACTTTATGCGCGGGGCAGGGACCCACACTCGGGGCCTCGTCCACGAATATCCGGACAAGAGACTAATCCGTCGGTTTTTCCAAAACCGAACCCGAAAAAACTTCCTTTACCCGGAAAGCATGGGCGATTCCACCAGGATAACTCTTACTCTAACGCAGTCAAAATCATTACAGATCAACTGATCTGACTGCACCTTGAACGGTACTTGGTCAAATCAAGGAAGAAACTTGCACTTGGATCATTGGGATCAACGCTTTTTTCCCCATCAAGAGGCACAGCCGTTGATTCCTATCCATAGAACAATTTCTATCCGGGATTTACTTCATCTATCGTAATAATAGAAATTAAATCTCGATTTACGGATCCATCAGTCCAGCCTAACCCCATCGGATCCCATGGGTTAGCCAACCGCCCAACCACTGTAGTGATGGGATCCAATTTGGAATTTGGTTAGGTTTTGTCCCGGGTACCAAGGAAAAGAGTTCCAAGGCCCCCTAGCCGGAAGTTCATGCAAACATAAAACTAGCCACACCACTTACACACCCAATATGAAAATTGCCTTTTTCTTAGCATCAGCTAACTTTAAAACAATCCTTTAATGAAACCATAGTACCACTGATCACAATCTTCCAATTTATCCAGTTGATTCATAATTTCCCATCATTCCTTCATCAGAGTATCTATGGCATCATTGGCAACTAGAACGCTCACCACCTGTCCACACAGGGGCCTTTTCAATAGTTCCTAGCCCATAATACTCGGCAATATAATCACTTATAAAAATCAAGATGGACTCTCGTTGAAGATCAGCAAGATCAACCAACAGATCCATATAAAGAGCCATGGACTCATCCATTGAAGACCAGCAAGGTCAATCAACCAGATCCATGCCCGGTTTCACAAAACAACTCTTACTCCTTGTTCCAATATCTTCCTCGACGCACGCGTGGGTATCCTAGGCGACCCAGAGCCCGAGCACCGTATGGTCAGCACCCTCTAGGATCCTTCGCAGGTGACCTAACGCTTCACTCATAGGCCGCTTCCTTGGTCCCTCATCCACCGTACCGGAAGCAAGCTCACCATTTTAATCGAACCGAGGCTGGTCAAGACCTCGGCCGACCTTGCTACGCGAGACTTCCTCCATTGACTCTCCGTCAGCAGTTGCAACTTTATCAGTTAGGTCTCCACGACCTTAATCACAAGACGGTCAAAATGCTTTCCCAGCATTCTTGACATAAAACAGCCATTTACAAACAACATTTACAAACAGTTTACAAATACAATTTCTATATTAACTCTAATTTTTCCACATTATCCCTCATATAATCCACATTACTTATTCCTCATTCTATTTATATGTGTACTCATCCAATCACATCATTTTCCATCTCTTCACTTCAGATTCCTTCACATCACATATCATATATTCACATCCATACATCCACATCCACATCCACATTCACATCCATACATCCACATCTACATGTTTACCTCCATTTTCACATCCTCATTTATACATCCACATCCCATATCCACATTCATACATACACATCCATATCCACATCCATACATCCACATCCACATGCATACATCCACTATCACGTCCTCATTCATACATCCACATCCACTTGCATACATCCACTATCACGTCCTCATTCATACATCCATATCCACATACATACATACATCCACATCCACATTCCCATTCACATCTATACATCCACATCTACATCCATATGCATACATCCACTATCACGTCCTCATTCATACATCCACATCCTCATGCATACATCCACTATCACGTCCTCATTCATACATCCATATCCACATACATACATACATCCACATCCACATTCCCATTCACATCTATACATCCACATCTACATCCACATACATACATACATCCACATCCACATTCCACATTCACATCTATACATCCACATCTACATCCATATACATACATACATCCACATCCACATCCACATTCCACATTCACATCTATACATCCACATCTATATCCACATTCACAAATATCCACATCCACATTCCCATTCACATCTATACATACACATCTACATCCACATACATACATACATCCACATCCACGTTCCACATTCACATCTATACAACCACATCTACATCCACATTCACGTACATCCACATCTACATTCACATTCACATTTATATCCACATCTATATTCCCATTCACATCTATACAACCACGTCTACATCCACATTCACATCTATGCATATACATCTTCGTGCATACATCCATTTTCACATGCATACATCCACACTCCCATCTCCACATCCACACATCCACATACATACATCCATTTTCACATTCCCATTCATATAACCCCATATGCCTTCATATCTAATCTTTTATATCACCTCCATTCTCACCCTATCACAACCCATATACATCTTATCTCATCTCATACACTTCTTATCTCATCCCATACACATCTTATCACATCTTAACTCATCTTATATGCATCTTATCATATCTTATCACTTCCCATATCTTTTATGCATACTTCTATGCATGAAATTCAATTATGCTAAAAGTAACACTTTTATAATAAAATAATCATCTCTTATGCATACCTCTATGCATGAAATTCAATTATGCTAAAAGTAACACTTTTATAATAAAATATTCATCTCTTATGCATACCTCTATGCATGAATTTTAATTATTGTAAAAGTAACACTTTTATAATAAAATATTCATCTCTTATGCATACCTCTATGCATGAAATTCAATTATGCTAAAAGTAACACTTTTGATATAAAAATTTATCCATTATGCATACTTCTATGCATGTAAATAAAAATGATAAAAGTAACACTTTTGATATAAAAATTTATCCATTATGCATACTTCTATGCATGTAAATAAAAATGATAAAAGTAACACTTTTGATATAAAAATTTATCCATTATGCATACTTCTATGCATGTAAATAAAAATGATAAAAGTAACACTTTTGATATAAAAATTTATCCATTATGCATACTTCTATGCATGTAAATAAAAATGATAAAAGTAACACTTTTGATATAAAAATTTATCCATTATGCATACTTCTATGCAAGTAAATAAAAATGATAAAAGTAACACTTTTGATATAAAAACTTATTCTTTATGCATAATATAAAAATTCAATTTCTCTATGATTATAATGAAATTCTTTCAATTAGTCTAGGATGATAATTCCTAGAATATGGTAGGAAGTCCTCTTTTTATGCTTTGAATGAAATTATTTTATGCATAGTTTTTATAAAAATTTTGCCATAGCTCCGCTGCTATGACTGATAAATCTCAATTTTTCTAAGGGATAAAGCTTATCATTAAGGAAATAATTAAAATGATCTCTAATTGGATCATTAATCCATAATGGATTGAATCATCAATATGCATAAACTAAAAGCATAGAAAAAAAAACCATTAATTTGGCCTCAAGCATAGCTTAATCTTGGATTAAGAAAAAGCTTTATGAAAAGCTTCTTTTGGATTGAGAATGGGTCATGAGTATGACCATTTCTTGAGTGAGAGAGAGAAATTACATAAAAACCATTAGAATTTAAACATAAATGAAAATTAAATTCAATAGCATTTATTAAATTATGTAACTCTTCACTACTATTCACCAATTAACTTCAATAGCATTTAAAAAACCATACCAATTAAGCTTCTCAAGCTTGAGAGGGGTTGAGAAGAGAGAAACATTGAGAAATTATCGAAAAGAGCAATATTCACTAATTACCTTACAAGTTGCTTGATTCTTTGTTCACGGTAGAGGCCCCCAACCAATCGATTGGTTAAGTATGTTTATGGAGCCACTAATGGGGATTGAAGAAAGAGGGAAGCTCCAAAAACTAGTGAATTATTAAATGAATTCACAGTTCTTGGCTTAGGTAGAGTAGAGTAACGATGCATAAACACTATATATTTTTCAACAAGGGGGAGGCTTCTATTTATAGAAAAAATTGAGCTCCTAACCAAACAAACTGATTCTAGAATTTTCCAAATCAGTTTGGTCAATTTTTGACCATTTTTAGGTCAATTAAGCTAATTTTTTGGAACTAGACTTGAATGAGGAGAGAGGAGAGATGAAATATCTCAATTTTTATGAGTTTAAAACTCATTCAAGCATGTGAAATATGCACCTCCTTTAAAGAACTCCCCTTCCTTACATATGTCATATTTTTAATATTGCTCATAGTTTTTTACTAATAAACCTTGTACATTTTCAACTCTTCATCTTATGTGAAATATGCACCTCCTTTAAAGAACTCCCCTTCCTTACATATGTCATACTTTTAATATTGCTCATAATTTTTTACTAATAAACCTTGTACATTTTCAACTCTTCATCTTATGTGAAATATGCACCTCCTTTAAAGAACTCCCCTTCCTTACATATGTCATACTTTTAATATTGCTCATAATTTTTTACTAATAAACCTTGTACATTTTCAACTCTTCATCTTATGTGAAATATGCACCTCCTTTAAAGAACTCCCCTTCCTTACATATGTCATACTTTTAATATTGCTCATAATTTTTTTACTAATAAACCTTGTACATTTTCAACTCTTCATCTTATGTGAGCATTTACTCATTTTTGGGTATCTTCTTTTACAAATTGGATTTATCTCCTCCCTACACATGGATTGATGCTATTGGCCCATAGGAACCTTAATTGGACCATAATCCAAAATTTTTGAAAATCTAGACCCTTAGACTAAGGTCCTTTATACACATTTCCAATTAATTCCAATTGCACATTGGAAAGTTCTTATTGAATTTCTGTTTCAGGGGAACTTATTTTAATAAGATGAGATAATTTTCTATCCAAAAATATTAAAAATCTGAATATTCTCTCTCTAGAATATTTTCTCTCTCTAGGTTAAAACAGTTAGAAACAAGTCTTTTATATTTTTGAAGAGGGATTGATTATAGAAGAAGATACTAGACATCAAAAGGGGGTTTGGGGGAGGAATCTTACATTCTACCCCACTTAAAAAACGCGAGATGTCCTCATCTCGCAAACTGGGATAATTTCGCAAGATGCACGAATTATGAGACTTAGAGAAAAATTTAAATCAGGATTAACCACCAAGAAAAAGTCTCAAAGAGAGCAAGATTCAAGATAAGAACAAGATTTAAACTTTATTCATTCTCAAAACTTATACAGTAAGATAGAAGAACTCTTTACACTTCCATAAGCCCGTCCATCATATGATCACAAAAGCAGCACTCACAAGCTGCGCATGTATAAGGTAACTCATCTATAGGAATAATTCTGTTGGTTATTGCTGCACCTATCTCAGTGGTATGAGGTGATCTAACAAAAGGGCCTCTGAGAGGCAAGCCAAAAACGGGGTAAAGGCATATCTTCTCATGAGGAAGAAAACACGCCAGTAAGAAGACTCGCTCAGAAAACCCAAGATGCCTTGATCTCATGACGCAGTAGTATCGGGGACCCAAACCCAAAGCTTCAATAACCATGGCCAAGCGGACATTGTTGCGAAAGTGCTGCTGACCCCAGGGTGTTACCCTAGTTATGTCTTGATAGGTCCGCCATTTGGTCTGCGCTACAGAAGTTCCCAAGTGAGGGAAAAGTGAGCGCTCATACTGTTCTATAAAATCCTTCTTCACAGACTCACTTGCGTCTTGAAGGTGAGGAATCATTATGGATAAAACTAGTTCTTGTTGCCAAGCCATGAAGGAGATTAAGAAAGAGAGGAGATCGATGGAAGTAAGATTACTGCTGTGAGCGACAGGTAAAAGTTACGACTTATATAAAGGAAGGAGTTAGCGTAACCTAGAAGCCAACGGTATCTTGTCACTGAAGTTTTATCGTCTTTCCTTGATTTGGGTTTGGCACATATTTCTATGAAATACATTAAGAACTTTGAGATGAGGAGGTAAAAGAAGCTTGTAGGCTAAGTCACCTACTTTGATTGAATTCAGATATAAGGCTCACAATATCTGGGGGATAAGTTCTTATACTCCCCAAGAGATAAAGAACTTCTTTTGGGCCGTACTCGAATGAAAACCAAAACCTTGGTATCCAAAACACCGATTTTCACTTCTGAACTCATTGTTCTGAATCCTTAAAACAGTGTGACTCCTGAGAAGTATTCTAGGAAAAGGGTCTTCCTTTTTTTAAAACAGAATCTTTCTTTTATTTTAGAGAGGGACTAATTATAAGATCAAAAAGGGAGATTCTTACTCCTGTATATCTCGAAGGCTGGGGAGGAATCTTACATTCTACCCCACTTAAAAAAGTGCGAGATGTCCTCATCTCGCCAAGTAGAGGAAAACTCTTTTTCTTAAGATCCAATTTATTCTAGGGTTCCTTATATTCTGGTCAACCCAACAGAATACGGGGATAAATATCCCTTATATAGAACTCATCATTAAATAATTTCATTTCAGATCATATCATTCATATCTTTAACACGATAATGGTCCATCAGATCAAAAATTTTTCTTTCTGAACATTCCTCCACGGGAATTTCAGTCAAGCAAGTTTTTCAATTTATCATCCCTTAACTTGATATACCGAGTCAAGTGTTAACAGTAGCACTTTGACAGCACAATCCACTAATCTCATAGTGATTTGCTGAAATCATTATCATCATTTATCATTACAGGGACTCGTCCCATTCATCCTCATTGCGGTTTTGCTCAGGTTATTATATTTCAACTAAATTTCAAAAATCATCATTTTTCAATCAGAATCCCAATCAATTCATCAGTTCCCAAACAGAATTAAAAATCATATCAACCACATTCAAATTCATCATCTGGATAGCATTAACGCTTATAATTTCAAGTCTTAGATTTACTCGTATATACTGTCAGTAAAGAGCTGCAGTTATACTCTCGGTATATACGGATAGTCACGGCCCTTGGAATTATAAGGTAAATACCATCATGTCTAGGCCTCAAGCAAGTCAGGGATTTTATATAATTGCGGTACTTCCATCTGAAGACCCAATTACCAAATTACGAATTTCAGTTTAAATATCAAATTGTATGAATTATATCACACAATTACAACCTTTTTTTGTGCTTCCTGATAAATTTTTGACATATTTGGTTTCTCAGTTGATCTTTATTAGCCAAATGCTCTGATACCAACTGTGAGATCCCTGTTCCCACCGTGCAACAGATTCGGGGTACTAGCAGCGGAAGTAGCACTTCATGCGCGGGGCAGGGACCCACACTCGAGGCCTCGTCCACGAATATCCGGACAAGAGACTAATCCGTCGGTTTTTCCAAAACCGAACCCGAAAAAACTTCCTTTACCCGAAAAGCATGGGCGATTCCACCAGGATAACTCTTACTCTAACGCAGTCAAGATCATTACAGATCAACTGATCTGACTGCACCTTTAACGGTACTTGGTCAAATCAAGGAAGAAACTTGCACTTGGATCATTGGGATCAACGCTTTTTTCCCCATCAAGAGGCACAGCCGTTGATTCCTATCCATAGAACAATTTCTATCCGGGATTTACTTCATCTATCGTAATAATAGAAATTAAATCTCGATTTACGGATCCATCAGTCCAGCCTAACCCCATCCGATCCCATGGGTTAGCCAACCGCCCAACCACTGTAGTGATGGGATCCAATTTGGAATTTGGTTAGGTTTTGTCCCGGGTACCAAGGAAAAGAGTTCCAAGGCCCCCTAGCCGGAAGTTCATGCAAACATAAAACTAGCCACACCACTTATACACCCAATATGAAAATTGCCTTTTTCTTAGCATCAGCTAACTTTAAAACAATCCTTTAATGAAACCATAGTACCACTGATCACAATCTTCCAATTTATCCAGTTGATTCATAATTTCCCATCATTCCTTCATCAGAGTATCTATGGCATCATTGGCAACTAGAACGCTCACCACCTGTCCACACAGGGGCCTTTTCAATAGTTCCTAGCCCATAATACTCGGCAATATAATCACTTATAAAAATCAAGATGGACTCTCGTTGAAGATCAGCAAGATCAACCAACAGATCCACATAAAGAGCCATGGACTCATCGATTGAAGACCAGCAAGGTCAATCAACCAGATCCATGCACGGTTTCACAAAACAACTCTTACTCCTTGTTCCAATATCTTCCTCGACGCACGCGTGGGTATCCTAGGCGACCCAGAGCCCGAGCACCGTATGGTCAGCACCCTCTAGGATCCTTCGCAGGTGACCTACACTACAAGACAATGCTGCCATACACGCATTTCATACACGCGATAAATTACGAACGCGTGTATGGTCGCGCTTGTATTTGAATAAAATCGGGCGCGTGTATTTTAGCATTTAAGTTCGCGTGTATATTTGCATTTATCAACGCGTGTATAAACGCGTTTATATACACGCATAAATACACGATAATATTTACGGGGTAATACTCGCTATTATACACGGATAAATACACGCCACTGTACACGGATTAATACACGCATGGCAGAGAAAAACTGAAAAAAAACTGAATTCCTTAACAAAATTAAAAACTATTTTCCTTAAACCATCTCATAGTACATTACAGTATACATCATTACACAATCCCACTACATGCATTTACAACAATGAAATATATTCAAAAATAAATCATGCATATGAGATGATAGAAATGTCATCAATTTAGAACATACAGTGACGGATTGGTTAGGGTTCGATCTCATCTTCAATAAGATCCATCCTTGTCAAACGATCAACATCAATATCCATTTGATCAATTGGTAAGGCTACGATTAAATTTATTCCACTATTGATATTCTGTACTCCATTGATAATGGTATCGATGTCCTGATCATCCTCATCAACATCACCATCATCCTCAATGGTAGGGTCATTCTCATGATCATGAGAAATGGCATGCTCATCCTCATTATCACGATCATCTCTTATTTCTTGATCATCGATCACAACATCTTCAATGGCATGTTCGACGTCATCTTCATTGCGGCTTGTTACATCCTCCATATGCTCCATATCAGTGAATGTATTATACATCACTTTGGAACGTGGTGCAATAGGGATGACGTACCACCATTTGATGTCATGCACCATTGGTAGATAGATAACCTACTCAAATACACACAGTACAGTAATTAATTAGCATATCAAAAGTCAAGGGGTACGCGAGCTTAGATATATATGTACATGAAACACATTAGTAAAAAAATGCATACCTGCTCACATTGTTGTGGCAATACGAGCCTATCTTTCTTTGTTTGCCAGAACTTTGTAGAGTCAATAGTTACATATCCACTTGCATGGCGTTTTATCGTTGCATCAGGCCCTTTTTCCACCACGTTCATTTGCCATTTGACATCCAAAACATACACAAAGAAGCGACGAAAGTCAAGCCTAAATATGTCTTGAATTATGCCACAATAATCATCCATTTTTCCATTAGCTCCCTCAAAGCTACTAATGACACCGCAATCTTGTGTATTTCTCTTTTCATCAATTCTTTGTGTTCGAAAATGCTTGCCTTCACACCATATAGCATTGAACATAGTGCACTGGACCAAAATAGAAGCAATATTAATATTGTGTAAGCAATGTGAATAAATATTAAAAGCAAATCACTTACAACTACTGCAAAACATTACTTCTATGTACCTTTGACATGCATCCTCGTGCATACTCCCATTCTTCCGCCGTGATATGCAGCCCCTCGTCACTCTCTGCTCTCTCCATTTCCTCATGCAACCAATCAACATGGATATCATTCGGAAGTGTTGCTAGATGCTTAGGGTACGCCTTCCGAGAGCCATGTTGCCTCCGAAAGAGAGCTCTTTCTGCTTGCCTTTTTGTCTTTGCATCCTCATATCTTGTAACCCATCTACTCATCACATCACTATTAAGGATACAAGTGAAATTGAGATCATCAATCAATGTTCTGTCAATTACTTTACTCTATCCTTTTCCTTGAGGCACAATAGAGGTCATCCTCAAGTCCTCTTCATTGCTCCATAGTCGTGGCAAAGAGCTGTCCACCTGACCAAGAAATTTTGAAATATATACAAGAGACTCTTGTATCAACCAACCCTCGGCCATGCTTCCTTCAGGCCTTGCACTTTGCCTCACAAAGTCTTTTAAGGTCTTCATGAAGCGCTCTAGAAAGAACATCCAACGTGCATGCACAGTACCACATAAAGCAATTTCATCCACTAAATGCACAATGAGATGTAGTTGACTTGTGAGAATGGTTCGCGGAAAAGTCTCCTCTACCAAACAAACCACCTCCACTGCCATAACACGCGCATCATCCAACGTGGCTGGATCAATTGCTTTGGAACTAACATATCTGAAAAATAAATAAATAGTACGTTATACCTCATGCACGTTCATTTTGCAAGGTATAATGAAGGGTGATCTGAGCATGGGTTTTACATACCTCACAAGCTCGCCCATCTTATAAATACATTTTTTCAAACTCTTATTCGCACAATGGTCGATGCTAGTAGGTAGTATGAACTGCGCACATAAGAGCACATTTATGGTTTATGGCATTACAAAAATTAATTTCAACGTACGTACAAGACTTGGAAAACACTTACTTGAAGCATCTTGTGCCAATCGTGGGACTTCAACCCATATAGTTGCTCAACGCCTCTTTTCTTAGTGGTTGTAAAGGCTCCCTTCAATGATCTCATGCATCCAGTGGGAGTACGCAAAGTGGTGATGGCCTGCTTTACCTGCTTCTCCTCTTTCTTTGATATAATCCATGGTGCAGGCGGAAGACGAACGTGCCCACCCACCTCTCGTGGCCAAGCTTGACGCATACGTCCTGCGACCCGCAAGTCCTCACGTACGCTAACATTGTCTCGTTTACCAGTAATATGTTCCCAAATACCAGATCCCACATTCTTGAAGATGTGCATGGGATCAAGAAGATGGTTGATCTTAAGATGGGTCCAATATGGCAGCCGAAAAAAAATGGAGTACCTGCACAAGGGATTGCTCTATGTGACCTTTAATCCAATTAGAGACTACACAAAACAAGATTGAAAAAACATCACTATACCTGTTCATGCCATCTGGAGGAAGAATAGTTGTAGACTCCCAAATACGCTTCCAATCTTTTGCACGAAGTGTTTGCGGAGGAATGTTACTCTTACTAGCAACATATTTAGGATGATCTGAGGGGAGAAATCGATGATGATTATCGAATATAGTCTTACACAAACCATCAGCATACTCATGTACTAACGAAGGACCACAAACAGGACATGCATGTTTACCCGATGTTTTCAAACCTGTTAAAATATAAATAAAAGTTAGAACAATAAAGTCAAACCGTCTAATTAATATATATAGCCAATAGTAATAGAGTAGGGAGGTAATTAGAATTCTTACCAGAACAATCGCTGTATCCTGGAAAGTCATGCATTGTCCACATCAACACTGCTTTTAAGTCGAAGTGTCGAGAGGAGGGAGGCCTACTAATGTCCACCACCGCAATACCTCTCCATAGTTCCTCCAACTCATCAATCAGTGGTTCAAGATAAACATCCATATGCTTGACTTTATGTTTCCCTGGAATTAGAAGGGATAACATAAGATGTCCCTTCTTGATCGCCATTGATGGTGGAAGGTTGTAATTCACGAGCACAACTGGCCACACGCTGTATGCGGTGCTTTTGAAACCAAATGGATTCACTCCATCCATACCCAGGCCAAGTCTCAAGTTTCTGGGCTCTGTTTTAAAGCTGGGCCACTCATCTTCAATATGCTTCCAAGCAGGAGTGTCTGCGGGAATTCTCCACATGCCATCATCCGATCGATGTGAGGAATGCCATGACATGAGCTCTGCTATGGATTTGCACTTGAACATGTGTTTGATGCGAGGAATTATAGGAAAGTGTCGCAAGACTTTACGAGGTACATCAAAACTCTTCATATCTGTTCTGTACCTTGCTTCACCACAAGTGGGACATGTCAGAGCCTCCTTATGCGTCCCACGAAAGAGAATGCAATCATTGACGCATGCATGTATTTTATCATAATCCAGTCCTCCAAGAGATGTCACATAGCGCCTCGCTATGTCTCTTGAGGTGGGTAGTCTATTTTCCTTTGGAAGCATGTTTGACAATAGCCTGCATCCAATATCATCAATTATAATTAGTCTTAAATCCTAAACCTTAAACCACTAATTCAAATTTATAAGTTAGAATGCTTACTTCAACAATGCGTCAAGACTTGCATTGCTCCATCCATAAACTGTTTGTATATTAAGTAGTTCAAGGGAAGCACGTAAAACTGAGAATGTGCACCCTTCAAACACCGGTGTCGATGAAGCTTTATAAAGATGCTCTTGTTCCATATCATCGTCGTCCATACCTTTGGGATCATCCTTAAAAAGATTCCGCACCATATCATCAAGCACCTCCTCTTCCACAACTTCATGGGGTGCAGGGCTATTGTCGTCCCTTTCCCACTCATCTCTGACAATAGATCCCGAAGCTCCAGCATCATCTCGTCGACGCTTTACGTGCTCTCGTCGCGCGTAGGGTACCATGTTAGGGTGTGGTACTGCATCCTGCTTCAATTTATCAAATTATATGTTACAACTCTATAAATTTAATTTGGATACCATGAGTCATTTGAATACCATCAATTTACATCTACTCACCTCTAAACCTGTTTGATTCCATTCTCCATACATGGAGATGTGATTCAAGGTAATTCGACGTGCTCGTACAATGCATCCTTGACATCGATTGCACATACATTTGATCCGTTGTCCCAACCACACATCGCGATTACGATGACGCATTGTCTCATCTTCCCCAGAACTGCTTGAAGAGGTTGATGACATCCTGTGTACAAACCAGAAAACACAAACTCATTATATATTTTTAATGAAAGCACAAAATCGCGTGTATTCACGCGGCTATCTCCTAAAACTTGCGTGTATAAACGCGGCTACTTCCTAAAAAGCGCGTGTATTCACGCGGCTAATTTCTGCAAAACGCGTGTATAAACGCAGCTAAAATCCTATACACGCGAATATTCCTGCGTTCGTAAACGCGAACATAAACGCGGCGGCATATTTAAACTAAAAATAGCCCGCCTTCCCCAAATATAGATTTTGAACTTAGAAATCAACAGTGCATGCGTTTTCGCCTATTTTCGCCTCTTCCAACAGCAAGGAGGGAGCAGAGAAAGGAGCACACACACGGGAGAAGGAGGGAGCAGAGAAGGAGCAGAGAGGACTCAAATTTTCAGAGGTGAGTCACTTTGTCCTGTGCCTTGTCTCTTTTGTCAGATTTGTTTACTTTGCTCTTTGCTCTTTGGGTTTGTCTTTTTGCACACGATTGGGTTGCTGCATCCTGACAGGGGCGACAATGGCTGGTGCTTTTATAAGGACATTCTGTCTTTGTCGGGGGGTCGGTCTTTTCGAGAAAATTTTTTCGCAGGTCGCGTGTACAAACGCGTGTAGGAGCGCGTGTAACCTGTCTGCAGAGTTTTTTCACGCGCATATACACGCGTTTTTGGCCGGGTGTATACACGCGTTTTTTGACGGGTGTATACACGCGTTTCTGCAGACAGAAAACTGCCGCGTTTCAGATTTCATGGTTTACAGGCAATTGACTTGTGTAATGACAATGTGTGAGTCAAGAGACAGCCCATGATGTACATGATGATGTTTGTTGCAGGTTCTTTATGGATATTCCAGGTTCTTCATCCGATCCATTTGCGTACAGCAATTGGTTGATGGAGATGATGAATCACTTTGGGCGCCAACCTGGTCCGGTTGAGCTTACAGAGTATATGTATGCCCATCCCCCTCCTTCCCTGCCTGGTGTCTATACCCCTACCGCGAGTATCCAGGGCACTCCAGTGCCGTCTATTCCTCCGAGTCCGACGAGACGGCATGCAGCTTCTCCTCTTCCACGTCCACCGAGGAGACATACCTCGTCCCAGACACACTCACGTACACCCTCACAGCCACCATCACGTGCTCCCTCAGAGCCACCGTCACGTCAGGGCTCACAGCCACCGTCACGTAGACAATCCCCCAGTCGTGACTCCACCCGCAGCAGTAGGAAGAGTGGGAGTGGAGGATGCGGCGGGTGCTTTGGTGGGGGAGGTGGGGGAGGTGGGGGAGGTAGTAGGGCACGGGGTGAGAGAGGAGATAGAGGGAGAAGAGTTAGAGGAGACAGTTCGGAAGAGGAGGAGATGAGAGAGATGGAGAGAGTGGTTTGCTATGATGTGACGGATAGGGGCGGGATAGTCATGGATGCGAGGGGGAGGGAGGTAATGGAGTACATGCGTGGGGTAGTATCAAACTCATATAGAAATTGTTTTATTAAATTTAAAGATCAAAATAGCCGATTAGTTGGGGAGGTGATAGAGGCTGTACACAGTCGGTACCCCAATCCCCCACATGCTACATTCTCGGATGTATGGGGAAGGACGCGAATAAGGGAGATCTTAAGTAATAAAAGATCTCACCTTAAAAAACTCGCGTACAATGACCGGCTAAATGTAGCTGCGGGTGGCTATCCTGCCGAGAAACCTGCCACTGCGCACAAACGCGAGTGGAAGGAGGCAAAGAAACGAGCAGAGGGTGGCGTGAAGAGCAGGCAGCATGTGGAGGCACGACGGATCCAGATGGAGACCGTTGGATCTTCGCATTTCGGATCTGGCGGCGTCGAGTCATGGGAGGCAGAGTTCGTAAGTATCCTGTCACTTTATTTGATTGTTTACTTAATTCATTGATTCTATGAATTGTTTTAATCTTACAAATTGTGTTGATTATGATACAGCGACGGGTTACGGGGAGGAAGCCCACAACCCACGATACTGCGTATGCTCGCCGGCATAGCAGACGTGACACGTGGGCCATCTTCAGAGCCGAGGGACGTATTACGGACGCGCAGTTTGAGTTGGCCATGAGACCATACGGTCGACAGGTACTTGAAAATTCGTAACGAATGGTTTTGGTTTATTGAAATGCATATATATATACTTATATACTATATATTACTTGAACAGGCACAAGCTGCTGATGATCCACCGGTGCCGCTGCAGAGGGTGGACGTGAGCACTACTCCTTGGACATTCCGACCGATGCGAGCTCATCTGAGCATGGGGGGAGCACCGAGTCATCATCTGGGTCTGAGTAGTACTCAGACTTGTAGTATCACATTCCATATTTAGGATGTGATTGTATATATTTTTTTGTAAACTCAAGCCATGGGCTACTTCGAGATATGGACTCCCTTGTATACATGTATGAAATTTTGATAGTAATATTGAATTGATTGATTGATAGTATTACATTCATGTCTGTCTTGAATCGTGTAATGACAATGTATGCATTCATGTCGTTCTTGTCTTAATCTCCCTCGTGCATATGTTCTTCGTGGATGGTCTAATGGGATGGTCTAATGCACCAAAAACCCTAAACCAGAGAGTGCTATTGGGTGCTGGAATGCTGGAACAGTATTCAGGCACCAAATAGCACTCTCTGGATTTTTTTTTTGCTCTCTGCTCGCGTGTATAAACGTGTCAAAACTGCTAAAATTCGCGTGTATCTACGCGGATACCCTGGAAATTACGCGTGTATTAACGCGTATAAACTGGCAATAACGCGTGTATGAGCGCATCTAAATTAAACAAACGCGTGTATACACGCAAGTAAAAACGCGTCTGGGACATGGGAACTGAACAGGATGCGGCTATACACCCGTGTATAAGCGCGTCTAATATAATAAGAAGCGTGTATTAATGCGTCTGTGTAAAAAAACGCGGCTATACACCCGTGTATACGCGCGTCTGAGAGGTACTTTACACGCGGTTTTACACGCATGTCTCTGGCCGCGATTATACACGCGCTGATACACGGGCCCGCTACTTTTCTTTACAAGTCATTTTTAGCGGCTAAGAGCGCAGGTATGAGCCCAATCCCTTGTAGTGCTAGCGCTTCACTCATAGGCCGCTTCCTTGGTCCCTCATCCACCGTACCGGAAGCTCACCATTTTAATCGAACCGAGGCTGGTCAAGACCTCGGCCGACCTTGCTACGCGAGACGTCCTCCATTGACTCTCCGTCAGCAGTTGCAACTTTATCAGTTAGGTCTCCACGACCTTAATCACAAGACGGTCAAAATGCTTTCCCAGCATTCTTGACATAAAACAGCCATTTACAAACAGCATTTACAAACAGTTTACAAATACAATTTCTATATTAACTCTAATTTTTCCACATTATCCCTCATATAATCCACATTACTTATTCCTCATTCCATTTATATGTGTACTCATCCAATCACATCATTTTCCATCTCTTCACTTCAGATTCCTTCACATCACATATCATATATTCACATCCATACATCCACATCCACATCCACATTCACATCCATACATCCACATCTACATGTTTACCTCCATTTTCACATCCTCATTTATACATCCACATCCCATATCCACATTCATACATACACATCCATATCCACATCCATACATCCACATCCACATGCATACATCCACTATCACGTCCTCATTCATACATCCACATCCACTTGCATACATCCACTATCACGTCCTCATTCATACATCCATATCCACATACATACATACATCCACATCCACATTCCCATTCACATCTATACATCCACATCTACATCCATATGCATACATCCACTATCACGTCCTCATTTATACATCCACATCCTCATGCATACATCCACTATCACGTCCTCATTCATACATCCATATCCACATACATACATACATCCACATCCACATTTCCATTCACATCTATACATCCACATCTACATCCACATACATACATCCACTATCACGTCCTCATTCATACATCCACATCCTCATGCATACATCCACTATCACGTCCTCATTCATACATCCATATCCACATACATACATACATCCACATCCACATTCCCATTCACATCTATACATCCACATCTACATCCACATACATACATACATCCACATCCACATTCCACATTCACATCTATACATCCACATCTACATTCATATACATACATACATCCACATCCACATCCACATTCCACATTCACATCTATACATCCACATCTATATCCACATTCACAAATATCCACATCCACATTCCCATTCACATCTATACATACACATCTACATCCACATACATACATACATCCACATCCACGTTCCACATTCACATCTATACAACCACATCTACATCCACATTCACGTACATCCACATCTACATTCACATTCACATTTATATCCACATCTATATTCCCATTCACATCTATACAACCATGTCTACATCCACATTCACATCTATGCATATACATCTTCGTGCATACATCCATTTTCACATGCATACATCCACACTCCCATCTCCACATCCACACATCCACATACATACATCCATTTTCACATTCCCATTCATATAACCCCATATGCCTTCATATCTAATCTTTTATATCACCTCCATTCTCACCCTATCACAACCCATATACATCTTATCTCATCTCATACACTTCTTATCTCATCCCATACACATCTTATCACATCTTAACTCATCTTATATGCATCCTATCATATCTTATCACTTCCCATATCTTTTATGCATACTTCTATGCATGAAATTCAATTATGCTAAAAGTAACACTTTTATAATAAAATAATCATCTCTTATGCATACCTCTATGCATGAAATTCAATTATGCTAAAAGTAACACTTTTATAATAAAATATTCATCTCTTATGCATACCTCTATGCATGAATTTTAATTATTGTAAAAGTAACACTTTTATAATAAAATATTCATCTCTTATGCATACCTCTATGCATGAAATTCAATTATGCTAAAAGTAACACTTTTGATATAAAAATTTATCCATTATGCATACTTCTATGCATGTAAATAAAAATGATAAAAGTAACACTTTTGATATAAAAATTTATCCATTATGCATACTTCTATGCATGTAAATAAAAATGATAAAAGTAATACTTTTGATATAAAAATTTATCCATTATGCATACTTCTATGCATATAAATAAAAATGATAAAAGTAACACTTTTGATATAAAAATTTATCCATTATGCATACTTCTATGCATGTAAATAAAAATGATAAAAGTAACACTTTTGATATAAAAATTTATCCATTATGCATACTTCTATGCAAGTAAATAAAAATGATAAAAGTAACACTTTTGATATAAAAACTTATTCTTTATGCATAATATAAAAATTCAATTTCTCTATGATTATAATGAAATTCTTTCAATTAGTCTAGGATGATAATTCCTAGAATATGGTAGGAAGTCCTCTTTTTATGCTTTGAATGAAATTATTTTATGCATAATTTTTATAAAAATTTTGCCATAGCTCCGCTGCTATGACTGATAAATCTCAATTTTTCTAAGGGATAAAGCTTATCATTAAGAAAATAATTAAAATGATCTCTAATTGGATCATTAATCCATAGTGGATTGAATCATCAATATGCATAAACTAAAAGCATAGAAAAAAAAAACCATTAATTTGGCCTCAAGCATAGCTTAATCTTGGATTAAGGAAAAGCTTTATGAAAAGCTTCTTTTGGATTGAGAATGGGTCATGAGTATGACCATTTCTTGAGGGAGAGAGAGAAATTACATAAAAACCATTAGAATTTAAACATAAATGAAAATTAAATTCAATAGCATTTATTAAATTATGTAACTCTTCACTACTATTCACCAATTAACTTCAATAGCATTTAAAAAACCATACCAATTAAGCTTCTCAAGCTTGAGAGGGGTTGAGAAGAGAGAAACATTGAGAAATTATCGAAAAGAGCAATATTCACTAATTACCTTACAAGTTGCTTGATTCTTTGTTCACGGTAGAGGCCCCCAACCAATCAATTGGTTAAGTATGTTTATGGAGCCACTAATGGGGATTGAAGAAAGAGGGAAGCTCCAAAAACTAGTGAATTATTAAATGAATTCACAGTTCTTGGCTTAGGTGGAGTAGAGTAACGATGCATAAACACTATATATTTTTCAACAAGGGGGAGGCTTCTATTTATAGAAAAAATTGAGCTCCTAACCAAACAAACTGATTCTAGAATTTTCCAAATCAGTTTGGTCAATTTTTGACCATTTTTAGGTCAGTTAAGCTAATTTTTTGGAACTAGACTTGAATGAGGAGAGAGGAGAGATGAAATATCTCAATTTTTATGAGTTTAAAACTCATTCAAGCATGTGAAATATGCACCTCCTTTAAAGAACTCCCCTTCCTTACATATGTCATATTTTTAATATTGCTCATAGTTTTTTACTAATAAACCTTGTACATTTTCAACTCTTCATCTTATGTGAAATATGCACCTCCTTTAAAAAACTCCCCTTCCTTACATATGTCATACTTTTAATATTGCTCATAATTTTTTACTAATAAACCTTGTACATTTTCAACTCTTCATCTTATGTGAAATATGCACCTCCTTTAAAGAACTCCCCTTTCTTACATATGTCATACTTTTAATATTGCTCATAATTTTTTACTAATAAACCTTGTACATTTTCAACTCTTCATCTTATGTGAAATATGCACCTCCTTTAAAGAACTCCCCTTCCTTACATATGTCATACTTTTAATATTGCTCATAATTTTTTTACTAATAAACCTTGTACATTTTTAACTCTTCATCTTATGTGAGCATTTACTCATTTTTGGGTATCTTCTTTTACAAATTGGATTTATCTCCTCCCTACACATGGATTGATGCTATTGGCCCATAGGAACCTTAATTGGACCATAATCCAAAAATTTCTGAAAATCTAGACCCTTAGACTAAGGTCCTTTATACACATTTCCAATTAATTCCAATTGCACATTGGAAAGTTCTTATTGAATTTCTGTTTCAGGGGAACTTATTTTAATAAGATGAGATAATTTTCTATCCAAAAATATTAAAAATCTGAATATTCTCTCTCTAGAATATTTTCTCTCTCTAAGTTAAAACAGTTAGAAACAAGTCTTTTATATTTCTGAAGAGGGATTGATTATAGAAGAAGATACTAGACATCAAAAGGGGGTTTGGGGGAGGAATCTTACATTCTACCCCACTTAAAAAACGCGAGATGTCCTCATCTCGCAAACTGGGATAATTTCGCAAGATGCACGAATTATGAGACTTAGAGAAAAATTTAAATCAGGATTAACCACCAAGAAAAAGTCTCAAAGAGAGCAAGATTCAAGATAAGAACAAGATTTAAACTTTATTCATTCTCAGAACTTATACAGTAAGATAGAAGAACTCTTTACACTTCCATAAGCCCGTCCATCATATGATCACAAAAGCAGCACTCACAAGCTGCGCATGTATAAGGTAACTCATCTATGGGAATAAGTCTGTTGGTTATTGCTGCACCTATCTCAGTGGTATGAGGTGATCTAACAAAAGGGCCTCTGAGAGGCAAGCCAAAAACGGGGTAAAGGCATATCTTCTCATGAGGAAGAAAACACGCCAGTAAGAAGACTCGCTCAGAAAACCCAAGATGCCTTGATCTCATGACGCAGTAGTATCGGGGACCCAAACCCAAAGCTTCAATAACCATGGCCAAGCGGACATTATTACGAAAATGTTGCTGACCCCAGGGTGTTACCCTAGTTATGTCTTGATAGGTCCGCCATTTGGTCTGCGCTACAGAAGTTCCCAAGTGAGGGAAAAGTGAGCGCTCATACTGTTCTATAAAATCCATCTTCACAGACTCACTTGCGTCTTGAAGGTGAGGAATCATTATGGATAAAACTAGTTCTTGTTGCCAAGCCATGAAGGAGATTAAGAAAGAGAGGAGATCGATGGAAGTAAGATTACTGCTGTGAGCGACAGGTAAAAGTTACGACTTATATAAAGGAAGGAGTTAGCGTAACCTAGAAGCCAACCGTATCTTGTCACTGAAGTTTTATCGTCTTTCCTTGATTTGGGTTTGGCACATATTTCTATGAAATACATTAAGAACTTTGAGATGAGGAGGTAAAAGAAGCTTGTAGGCTAAGTCACCTACTTTGATTGAATTCAGATATAAGGCTCACAATATCTGGGGGATAAGTTCTTATACTCCCCAAGAGATAAAGAACTTCTTTTGGGCCGTACTCGAATGAAAACCAAAACCTTGGTATCCAAAACACCGATTTTCACTTCTGAACTCATTGTTCTGAATCCTTAAAACAGCGTGACTCCTGAGAAGTATTCTAGGAAAAGGGTCTTCCTTTTTTTTAAACAGAATCTTTCTTTTATTTTAGAGAGGGACTAATTATAAGATCAAAAAGGGAGATTCTTACTCCTGTATATCTCGAAGGCTGGGGAGGAATCTTACATTCTACCCCACTTAAAAAAGTGCGAGATGTCCTCATCTCGCCAAGTAGAGGAAAACTCTTTTTCTTAAGATCCAATTTATTCTAGGGTTCCTTATATTCTGGTCAACCCAACAGAATACGGGGATAAATATCCCTTATATAGAACTCATCATTAAATAATTTCATTTCAGATCATATCATTCATATCTTTAACACGATAATGGTCCATCAGATCAAAAATTTTTCTTTCTGAACATTTCTCCACGGGAATTTCAGTCAAGCAAGTTTTTCAATTTATCATCCCTTAACTTGATATACCGAGTCAAGTGTTAACAGTAGCACTTTGACAGCACAATCCACTAATCTCATAGTGATTTGCTGAAATCATTATCATCATTTATCATTACAGGGACTCGTCCCATTCATCCTCATTGCGGTTTTGCTCAGGTTATTATATTTCAACTAAATTTCAAAAATCATCATTTTTCAATCAGAATCCCAATCAATTCATCAGTTCCCAAACAGAATTAAAAATCATATCAACCACATTCAAATTCATCATCTGGATAGCATTAACGCTTATAATTTCAAGTCTTAGATTTACTCGTATATACTGTCAGTAAAGAGCTGCAGTTATACTCTCGGTATATACGGATAGTCACGGCCCTTGGAATTATAAGGTAAATACCATCATGTCTAGGCCTCAAGTAAGTCAGGGATTTTATATAATTGCGGTACTTCCATCTGAAGACCCAATTACCAAATTACGAATTTCAGTTTAAATATCAAATTGTATGAATTATATCACACAATTACAACCTTTTTTTGTGCTTCCTGATAAATTTTTGACATATTTGGTTTCTCAGTTGATCTTTATTAGCCAAATGCTCTGATACCAACTGTGAGATCCCTGTTCCCACCGTGCAACAGATTCGGGGTACTAGCAGCGGAAGTAGCACTTCATGCGCGGGGCAGGGACCCACACTCGGGGCCTCGTCCACGAATATCCGGACAAGAGACTAATCCGTCGGTTTTTCCAAAACCGAACCCGAAAAAACTTCCTTTACCCGGAAAGCATGGGCGATTCCACCAGGATAACTCTTACTCTAACGCAGTCAAGATCATTACAGATCAACTGATCTGACTGCACCTTTAACGGTACTTGGTCAAATCAAGGAAGAAACTTGCACTTGGATCATTGGGATCAACGCTTTTTTCCCCATCAAGAGGCACAGCCGTTGATTCCTATCCATAGAACAATTTCTATCCGGGATTTACTTCATCTATCGTAATAATAGAAATTAAATCTCGATTTACGGATCCATCAGTCCAGCCTAACCCCATCCGATCCCATGGGTTAGCCAACCGCCCAACCACTGTAGTGATGGGATCCAATTTGGAATTTGGTTAGGTTTTGTCCCGGGTACCAAGGAAAAGAGTTCCAAGGCCCCCTAGCCGGAAGTTCATGCAAACATAAAACTAGCCACACCACTTACACACCCAATATGAAAATTGCCTTTTTCTTAGCATCAGCTAACTTTAAAACAATCCTTTAATGAAACCATAGTACCACTGATCACAATCTTCCAATTTATCCAGTTGATTCATAATTTCCCATCATTCCTTCATCAGAGTATCTATGGCATCATTGGCAACTAGAACGCTCACCACCTGTCCACACAGGGGCCTTTTCAATAGTTCCTAGCCCATAATACTCGGCAATATAATCACTTATAAAAATCAAGATGGACTCTCGTTGAAGATCAGCAAGATCAACCAACAGATCCATATAAAGAGCCATGGACTCATCCATTGAAGACCAGCAAGGTCAATCAACCAGATCCATGCCCGGTTTCACAAAACAACTCTTACTCCTTGTTCCAATATCTTCCTCGACGCACGCGTGGGTATCCTAGGCGACCCAGAGCCCGAGCACCGTATGGTCAGCACCCTCTAGGATCCTTCGCAGGTGACCTAGCGCTTCACTCATAGGCCGCTTCCTTGGTCCCTCATTCACCGTACCGGAAGCTCACCATTTTAATCGAACCGAGGCTGGTCAAGACCTCGGCCGACCTTGCTACGCGAGACGTCCTCCATTGACTCTCCGTCAGCAGTTGCAACTTTATCAGTTAGGTCTCCACGACCTTAATCACAAGACGGTCAAAATGCTTTCCCAGCATTCTTGACATAAAACAGCCATTTACAAACAGCATTTACAAACAGTTTACAAATACAATTTCTATATTAACTCTAATTTTTCCACATTATCCCTCATATAATCCACATTACTTATTCCTCATTCCATTTATATGTGTACTCATCCAATCACATCATTTTCCATCTCTTCACTTCAGATTCCTTCACATCACATATCATATATTCACATCCATACATCCACATCCACATCCACATTCACATCCATACATCCACATCTACATGTTTACCTCCATTTTCACATCCTCATTTATACATCCACATCCCATATCCACATTCATACATACACATCCATATCCACATCCATACATCCACATCCACATGCATACATCCACTATCACGTCCTCATTCATACATCCACATCCACTTGCATACATCCACTATCACGTCCTCATTCATACATCCATATCCACATACATACATACATCCACATCCACATTCCCATTCACATCTATACATCCACATCTACATCCATATGCATACATCCACTATCACGTCCTCATTCATACATCCACATCCTCATGCATACATCCACTATCACGTCCTCATTCATACATCCATATCCACATACATACATACATCCACATCCACATTCCCATTCACATCTATACATCCACATCTACATCCACATACATACATACATCCACATCCACATTCCACATTCACATCTATACATCCACATCTACATCCATATACATACATACATCCACATCCACATCCACATTCCACATTCACATCTATACATCCACATCTATATCCACATTCACAAATATCCACATCCACATTCCCATTCACATCTATACATACACATCTACATCCACATACATACATACATCCACATCCACGTTCCACATTCACATCTATACAACCACATCTACATCCACATTCACATACATCCACATCTACATTCACATTCACATTTATATCCACATCTATATTCCCATTCACATCTATACAACCACGTCTACATCCACATTCACATCTATGCATATACATCTTCGTGCATACATCCATTTTCACATGCATACATCCACACTCCCATCTCCACATCCACACATCCACATACATACATCCATTTTCACATTCCCATTCATATAACCCCATATGCCTTCATATCTAATCTTTTATATCACCTCCATTCTCACCCTATCACAACCCATATACATCTTATCTCATCTCATACACTTCTTATCTCATCCCATACACATCTTATCACATCTTAACTCATCTTATATGCATCTTATCATATCTTATCACTTCCCATATCTTTTATGCATACTTCTATGCATGAAATTCAATTATGCTAAAAGTAACACTTTTATAATAAAATAATCATCTCTTATGCATACCTCTATGCATGAAATTCAATTATGCTAAAAGTAACACTTTTATAATAAAATATTCATCTCTTATGCATACCTCTATGCATGAATTTTAATTATTGTAAAAGTAACACTTTTATAATAAAATATTCATCTCTTATGCATACCTCTATGCATGAAATTCAATTATGCTAAAAGTAACACTTTTGATATAAAAATTTATCCATTATGCATACTTCTATGCATGTAAATAAAAATGATAAAAGTAACACTTTTGATATAAAAATTTATCCATTATGCATACTTCTATGCATTTAAATAAAAATGATAAAAGTAATACTTTTGATATAAAAATTTATCCATTATGCATACTTCTATGCATGTAAATAAAAATGATAAAAGTAACACTTTTGATATAAAAATTTATCCATTATGCATACTTCTATGCATGTAAATAAAAATGATAAAAGTAACACTTTTGATATAAAAATTTATCCATTATGCATACTTCTATGCAAGTAAATAAAAATGATAAAAGTAACACTTTTGATATAAAAACTTATTCTTTATGCATAATATAAAAATTCAATTTCTCTATGATTATAATGAAATTCTTTCAATTAGTCTAGGATGATAATTCCTAGAATATGGTAAGAAGTCCTCTTTTTATGCTTTGAATGAAATTATTTTATGCATAATTTTTATAAAAATTTTGCCATAGCTCCGCTGCTATGACTGATAAATCTCAATTTTTCTAAGGGATAAAGCTTATCATTAAGGAAATAATTAAAATGATCTCTAATTGGATCATTAATCCATAATGGATTGAATCATCAATATGCATAAACTAAAAGCATAGAAAAAAAAACCATTAATTTGGCCTCAAGCATAGCTTAATCTTGGATTAAGGAAAAGCTTTATGAAAAGCTTCTTTTGGATTGAGAATGGGTCATGAGTATGACCATTTCTTGAGTGAGAGAGAGAAATTACATAAAAACCATTAGAATTTAAACATAAATGAAAATTAAATTCAATAGCATTTATTAAATTATGTAACTCTTCACTACTATTCACCAATTAACTTCAATAGCATTTAAAAAACCATACCAATTAAGCTTCTCAAGCTTGAGAGGGGTTGAGAAGAGAGAAACATTGAGAAATTATCGAAAAGATCAATATTCACTAATTACCTTACAAGTTGCTTGATTCTTTGTTCACGGTAGAGGCCCCCAACCAATCAATTGGTTAAGTATGTTTATGGAGCCACTAATGGGGATTGAAGAAAGAGGGAAGCTCCAAAAACTAGTGAATTATTAAATGAATTCACAGTTCTTGGCTTAGGTGGAGTAGAGTAACGATGCATAAACACTATATATTTTTCAACAAGGGGGAGGCTTCTATTTATAGAAAAAATTGAGCTCCTAACCAAACAAACTGATTCTAGAATTTTCCAAATCAGTTTGGTCAATTTTTGACCATTTTTAGGTCAGTTAAGCTAATTTTTTGGAACTAGACTTGAATGAGGAGAGAGGAGAGATGAAATATCTCAATTTTTATGAGTTTAAAACTCATTCAAGCATGTGAAATATGCACCTCCTTTAAAGAACTCCCCTTCCTTACATATGTCATATTTTTAATATTGCTCATAGTTTTTTACTAATAAACCTTGTACATTTTCAACTCTTCATCTTATGTGAAATATGCACCTCCTTTAAAAAACTCCCCTTCCTTACATATGTCATACTTTTAATATTGCTCATAATTTTTTACTAATAAACCTTGTACATTTTCAACTCTTCATCTTATGTGAAATATGCACCTCCTTTAAAGAACTCCCCTTCCTTACATATGTCATACTTTTAATATTGCTCATAATTTTTTACTAATAAACCTTGTACATTTTCAACTCTTCATCTTATGTGAAATATGCACCTCCTTTAAAGAACTCCCCTTCCTTACATATGTCATACTTTTAATATTGCTCATAATTTTTTTACTAATAAACCTTGTACATTTTCAACTCTTCATCTTATGTGAGCATTTACTCATTTTTGGGTATCTTCTTTTACAAATTGGATTTATCTCCTCCCTACACATGGATTGATGCTATTGGTCCATAGGAACCTTAATTGGACCATAATCCAAAAATTTCTGAAAATCTAGACCCTTAGACTAAGGTCCTTTATACACATTTCCAATTAATTCCAATTGCACATTGGAAAGTTCTTATTGAATTTCTGTTTCAGGGGAACTTATTTTAATAAGATGAGATAATTTTCTATCCAAAAATATTAAAAATCTGAATATTCTCTCTCTAGAATATTTTCTCTCTCTAGGTTAAAACAGTTAGAAACAAGTCTTTTATATTTCTGAAGAGGGATTGATTATAGAAGAAGATACTAGACATCAAAAGGGGGTTTGGGGGAGGAATCTTACAATGTTGATCTCTCGTTTGATTGTTCTCACAAGGAAGTTGTGTATTTGTTCTTTCTATGGCTTCGAGGAAGTTTGTCTTGTGCGTAAAGAGGACCTTATTGATGCTTAGCATGCTGTTACTACTCGAGAGGCTTTGTAAGCATGCAACTATTTCTCGGGAGCCTTTGCAAGAAATAGTTAAAGGTGCCATGTGTTCTACCTTTGCTTGTTACATTACAACCAGTCTCACGGACTTGACAATTATTATTTTAATCATGCAAGCCTCAGTGATTCTGACAGGTTTGGTGAGTTTGTAATTTTGGTGCCTTGGTATGATGCCATGGTGGTGATGGTTACACATTTTACCGATATATGTATATGTGTTCATTGCATTGATGTAATTCACTCACTACAATCCATGATGCCATGGTGTTGTTCCATGATGATGGTTACATGTTTCGTGTTACGTGATGATGGTTACATGTTTCGTCGATGATGGTTGACCATGTTTCCATGGATTGTATCCATGATGCCATGGTGTTGTTCCATGATGATGGTTACATGTTTCATCGATGATGGTTGACTATGTTTCCATGGATCGTTGTTCCATGATGATGGTTATATGTTTCGTTGATGTTGGTCATTCCAAGCTATATGTTTTGTTGATGTTGGTCATTCCAAACTACATGTTTCGTTGATGTTGGTTCACTTGGCTAATCTATATTGGTTGATTGTGTTTCCATGGATTTTTTCCATGATGCCATGGTGTTGTTCCGTGATGATGGTTACATGTTTCGTGAATGATGGTTGACTACGTTTCCATGGATTGTTACCATGATGCCATGGTCATTGGATGCACCGTGCCTTGGCTTTGGCTCATCAGATTGACTAGGTTTATTTAAGTCTATCAATGTCTTTTGTGGTCGACAATGCAACCATGCAGGTCTAAATGGCTATAATGGTGGTCAAGTATTGGAATTCAATCTATGGCAACTAACAAGAAATTTCGTCAAGCATATTTTCTGAGAGATTTGATTTCTCGTCCTATCAGCTTATGAGGTTTATGTTCACATCATGTCATCCTGGCTACATGCTGCCTACGGATGTCAAAGGTTTGATTTCTCGTTCCATCATCTTATGAGGTTTACTATCCTGATTGTGAATGTCACACGTTTGATTTCTCGGCCTATCATCTTATGAGGTTTACTTTCAAGTACGTCATGTCAGAGGTTTGCTTTTTCGTCCTGTCAGAGGTGTCTACATCCTAATTGTTGTTTCATGTCAGAGGTTTGCTTTTTCATCATGTCTGGTCATCCTACCTATGGACGTCAGAGGTTTGATTTCTCGTCCTCTCATCTTATGAGGTTTACCTTCATATCATGTCATCTTGGAGGTTTGATCCAAGTTATAGTTGTCTCATTATCTTGACTCATAATATTGAAGGTTTGATCTTATGTCATAGATTTTTCTCATGGCAAAGATATGATTCTAGCTTTCCATGATATCCTTACTAACTAGTGTCATTTTCTATTTTAGTGTTTATTGACAGGTCAATCTTCCAAGTCAACTTCTCCAAGTAACCAGATTCTCTTACCAAATCTAGTTCATTTGGATGATCTTCCACAAGTTGACATTGCCATGCATGTCCTTGCGGATGGACTATATTCCTAAGCAACTATAGAATAGATACCTTTATGTCTATTTCTTTATGTATATCTTTTCGTGTACATCTCATATTTCTATAACAAAATTATGGTTTTCCATTTGTTATGGAGACTTCTTCCATATTACAGGGTTTATGGCTCAGGATTGTATTTGGATATTGTTGAGCTTCAATATAGAGAAGAGACTACAAAAATATTATTTGGCATCGTCCACGAAGATAGACTCGCACCCAACCTACATGAATGGATCAAGACAACATGAAGATGGATGACCTTCAAAGCCTTCATGGCTATTGTACACATAAGAGTGATGAAGTATATATGGGAGTGATGTAGCTCCTTCATGGCTATTGTATATATGGGAGTGATGTAGCTCCTTCATGGATATTGTGTATATGGGAGTGATGTAGCTCCTTCGCAGTCGTCATGGCTATTGTATATATGGGAGTGATGTAGCTCCTTTGAATAATACTTTGTAACTATAAAATAAATTAATATAGCGGTAGGTGTATATAGAGCTGTGGGTTTTTCCCTTGAGCCCCCAAGGGTTTTTTCATCCACAGTTAGAGACCCTTCTTTGAGCGAGGGTGTTGTCTATATATAGAATGTCTCTATATATAGCCCTAGGATCTCCTCTATATATACTCCTCTATTGTGTGTATTCCACACACCTTTGGGGATGCATATGACGTGTCTCTCTCTCTCTCATGTTGGTTCAACATGGTATCTTGATTTTGACCAAACTTGCATATCTTTGATTGAGTATTCTCAACGTCAACAACGACGTAGTGTTGGTCATGATGCAGTTATGTTTTCACAACAAGAGGAGCCTGAGTCACAACAGTTGGAACGGGCCTTTAATGTGCGAAGGCGTTCTTTTCAACGAGGCAACCGTAGAGGTGGTCGTCGTGGTGGAAATATGACATATGAATCTAAGTGGCTACATAACTATCATTCTTTACCTGTTAAGCGTGTTGTTTATCTTGCTGATGATACAACTTGCCAAGTCAAGGGCATTGGAGATTTATATCTTGGCACCTTATCTTCTTCAACTCGAGTTTTACGAGGGGTTTTACATGTCCCAGAACTTCAACGGGATCATGATTGCAAGATATGGCATCATCGCTTTGTTCATGCTGATTTCTCAAAGCTTCTCAATCTTCATCGTGATTGCAAGATATGGCATCATCGCTTTGTTCATGCTGATTTCTCAAAGCTTCTCAATCTTCATCGTCAAGGTCTTGTACGCGGAATGGATCTTAAAGCTCATCCTCATATGGGAATCTGTGAGTTTTGTGCTCTTGGCAAACACAATCGTAAACCCTTTCCTCTCTCAAATTCAGTTCATTCTCATGATTTGTTGGATCTTGTTCATACCGACATTTGTGGACCTTTGCCTCCATCGAGAACACAACATCGTTATTTCATTACATTTATTGATGATTACTCACGGTATACAGTTGTTTTCTTGCTTCAACAAAAATCTGAGGCGTTATCTGTTTTTAAGCAATTTCACAAGGCTGTCGAACTTCAAACTGGACGTCGCCTCAAGAAACTTCGCAGCGATAATGGTGGAGAATATGTGTCTCGTGAGTTTGAGAGTTATTGTACGGACCATAGTATTCATCATGAACATACAATTCCATATTCACCTCAACAGAACGGTGTTGCTGAACGTAAGAATCGCACTATTATCAATGCTATACGATGTATGCTGATTCATTCTGGGTTATCTCGTGTCTTCTGGAGTGAAGCTCTCTTGACAGTAGTCTTTGTTCACAATCATCTTCCTACTACTGCTCCTTCTGGTAGGATACCCATCACAGCATGGACAGGTGAAATTCCTTCTGTATCTCATTTTCGAACCTTTGGATGTATTGCTTACATTCATGTTCCTAAAGAAACACGAGCAAAGCTTGATGCTCCTGGCCTTAAAGTTATTTTTATTGGGTATTCTGACACTTCCAAAGACTACAAATTCTATGACCCGTCCTCCAAGAAAGTGCTTGTGAATCGTGATGCTATTTTCAATGAACAGCTTATGGGCGGTACATGGTCCATGGATGATTCTGATGATACTAAATCTTTGCTTCAAGCTTTTCCATTCTTGTGTGATGATGAATCTTCTTCTATAGAGCAAATTTCCTCTTCACAACCATCTAAAGAGCAACTTTCCTCTTCACAACCATTGATTCCGAATGCTGTCATTGATGATGTTGACATTTTTATTGATCTGCCTATTGATTTTGAGCATGGTTCTTGTCATGTTTATGATGAAGATTTTGAGACTAATGTTTTCTCTACTTCTGAAGATCCAGCCACGTACAGTGATGCTATATGTTCTCCACAAAAGGATCAATGGCAAGAGGCTATGGAAGCAGAGTATGATTCTCTTATCTCTAAAGGTACATGGCTACTCACTGAGCTACCTCCTGGCCGTACTGCCATTAAGTGTAAGTGGGTATATAAGACAAAATTTAAAGCAGATGGATCCTTTGACAAATTCAAGGCACGTTTAGTTGCCAAAGGTTATTCTCAAGTTGCTGGCGTTGATTATCACGAAACCTTTTCACCAGTTGTTCGCATTACTAGTATTCGGGTTTTATTGGCATTTGCTGTTCAATTTGACTTAGAAATTCATCAGATGGACGTGCGCACAGCTTTCTTGAATGGAGATTTCTCTTAAACAAGCTTCACGGGCCTGGTACATCAAGTTTGATCTTTTTCTTACATCCCATGGTTTTCTCTCTTGCTCTTCTGATCCCAACTTATTTACCAAACACCAAAATGGTAGTTTTGTAATCCTTGCCCTTTATGTGGATGATACAATCCTTGTTTCCAATGATTTGGGATTTCTACACCAAAGTAAGCAGTTGTTATCTTCGGCATTTGATATGGTGGATCTTGGAGAGCTTCACTCGTGTCTTGGCATTCAGATTCAAAGGGATCGCAGTAAAGGTATTTTATTACTTCGACAGTCAAAGTTTATTGAAGATACTATTAAGAAGTTTGGTTTGGAATCTGCACATTCAGCAACTACTCCTTGTCTTGCGAGTTCCATGAAAAACACTTCTGATGGTGGTGGCCAGCTTGTTACAAATCAACCATATGCTAATTTGGTTGGATGTCTTCAAGTTGTTGGTTTGAACACTCGTCCTGACATTTTATTTATTGCTAACTATCTCGGGCAACACCTTGCATGTCCTTCTCTTAAGCATTGTTCTTCAGCAAAGCGCGTGTTGAAATACTTGAAAGGCACTATAGATTATGGTTTGGTTTATCAACGACAATTCACATCCGACTCCATTCCATCTCTTTCTCTTTTGGGTTACACAGATGCAGATTGGCCCAGCTCACATTTATCTATGCGATCTACTAGTGGCAATTGTTTCTTCATTAATGGTTGTCTTATTTCTTGGACCAGCAAGAAACAACGTTGTGTTGCAGTTTCTACAACCGAATCTGAATATGTTGCGGCATCACTTGCAGCTCGTGAACTCATTTGGCTTCGACAAGTGTTGACAGATATCGGCCATTCTCCTCTTTCTAGTACACCCTTGCGGTGTGATAATCAGAGTGCTATTAGTCTTGCAAAAGACTATGTCCAACATAACAAGTCAAAACATATTGCTGTGCATTACCATTATGTTCGATACGAAGTACGCAAAGGCACTATCATGATTGAACATTGTCCAAGTGACCAGATGATTGCAGATATTCTTACCAAAGGTCTCAATGAGTCACGCTTCATTCTCTTGCGCTCAGAGCTTGGAGTTGCCTCGGGCTCACTCTTTCTAGATTAGGCTCTTTACTCTTATGGTAGCTTTGTACATATATCGTTGTAATCTTCTAGACACCATGCACTTTGCACATTCCACAATTGCTCACTATGACCTCTTGGTCCTTTTGTATATTTGTACATAGATGCACAATGCACTTTCACATCATTACTTCTGGTTCATATTTTCACATTTGTATAGGGGCTCGCCTTCAAGAATTAACAGCATCTTTGCTTTCCAACCGGAAAAACCTTGGCCTTGAAAAGAAGGAATAGAACGTTGGCCAGAAGGAAAACCATTGACGAGAACAGTCATAGCCATATCTATCTGTGAGAAGACGTATAAGATAAAATCACAAATTTTGCACACCGATTGTAATCTGCAGCAAAATTCTACACCGATTGTAATCTGCAGCAGTAGACTGATAGCAATCTTTTGACCGTTGGCTATCAAAACTTCTGTCTGGACAAAAGAAGATAAGTGATTTAGTTTTCTCAATCTTTACAATGATTTATTGCTTGATTATGTGTATGTTATGTATGAGAAATTTTTTAGAGAAGATCTCGTTATCTCTTATATGTATGATGTTCGTATTAGATAGAGATTTGTGAAACTAATAAAATATTTCATGAGCATTGATTTTCATGTATAGATTGCATCATACTTGTGAAAAAGAAAATATCGTTTGTTTCTCATAGAAAATAAAGGTTTCTAGGAGAAAGAAGATCTTTCATGAGTATATGTTTGCATGTATATATTTCTTCATACTTGTGAAAGAGAATATACAGTATGCCATATTGTAGGAAGAGACTTGAGAAAAATAGAACTTTCCTTATGACTAGAAGAATGATCCTCCCTTCTACTCGCTGCTTCAAATCCAATTCTTTAGTTCTGTTGTTCCACCGTCCAGATATCCAACATCTCTCTGCTAATGCTAATTATCGAAGCCTTGCTGATATGATATTTTTATATATTATGTCCACCATAGCAACATATCCAAACGGATTCGTGGAGCACTATAAAAGCGAAACCCACAGGCCACACGAGGGGCTATGATTGCAAGACCCCCTCAAGAAGTTTTAGGTGAATTTCCTTGAAACATTTTAACTTTGAAGATAGTTTATAGGTTAATATGATAGCTTCTACAGTGGTTTACTTCCTACGACGGCTCATGGCATTTTTATTAAAACTAAGAGAAAATTCATATTTAGCGTTAAAAGATCTCTCGCATCATGCATAGAGTTTAGCCAATATCATGATGGTATTTGATATTGATAAGATGCATATTCCTTAGAGTTGTTTGTCCATGATAATCAACATATTTGATTCTTACTTTCATGATGTAAGTAGAAGAAGATCTTTCGTATCTTATGCAACTCACATTGATCATGACTTATGCCATGGTCTGGTATAACTCTTATGCTACCATGATGTACTTCTACAATAATCTTGATCTTTTTGATTGCTTCATGAGCTAATATGTTGTGATCTTGTTTTAGTGCTAGCTACAGGAATCACATAATTAAGCTTGGACGTTCATAACGTATTTATTGACAATCTAAGGTATTATCACATGATGGTAATTATGCCTTTCTTTTCGATCGACTGATGTTATGTATATGGATTTTGTTCATCCTGCCATGGTTTTATTTTGTGATGCTCATTATGATGATTTCTTTATATTCGTTGATGACGTTTCCATGGAATTTATCCCCATGATGTCATGGTTTTTGCTTGCTATCCTTTTGGTGTACGTCTGCTTGATACTACTTACATATCTAATGTTGGATCTTACTTTTTTGAATGGTTACTTCTTCTCAATATCAATTCGTAGCCCTGTGCGTGTGAGAAAAAATCCCGCATACCAAACCAAAGGTGTGCATTAGTTTGTTTGAAATAGGTTGGTTCTAATTTGTGCCCATGAAATGCTTGTGGTAAATTCAATGATCATGACTTCAGAATCATTACAGTTACTTGGTCATGGTCATCTTGGTGATGATCTCATTATCCTTTTATCTCGGCGGTGATGATCTCTCGTTTGATTGTTCTCACAAGGAAGTTGTGTATTTGTTCTTTCTATGGCTTTGAGGAAGTTTGTCTTGTGCGTAAAGAGGACTTTATTGATGCTTAGCATGCTGTTACTACTCGAGAGGCTTTGTAAGCATGCAACTATTTCTCGGGAGCCTTTGCAAGAAATATTTAAAGGTGCCATGTGTTCTACCTTTGCTTGTTACATTACAACTAGTCTCACGGACTTGACAATTATTATTTTAAGCATGCAAGCCTCTGTGATTCTGACAGGTTTGGTGAGTTTGTAATTTTGATGCCTTGGTATGATGCCATGGTGGTGATGGTTACACATTTTATTGATATATGTATATGTGTTCATTGCATTGATGTAATTCACTCTTCACTACAATCCATGATGCCATGGTGTTGTTCCATGATGATGGTTACATGTTTTGTCAATGATGGTTGACTACGTTTCCATGGATTGTATCCATGATGCCATGGTGTTGTTCCATGATGATGGTTACATGTTTCGTAGATGATGATTGATTACGTTTCCATGGATTGTATCCATGATGCCATGGTGTTGTTCCATGATGATGGTTATATGCTTCGTTGATGTTGGTCATTCCAAGCTACATGTTTCGTTGATGTTGGTCATTCCAAGCTACATGTTTCGTTGATGTTGGTTCACTTGGCTAATCTATATTGGTTGATTGTGTTTCCATGGATTTTATCCATGATTCCATGGTGTTGTTCCATGATGATGGTTACATGTTTTGTGAATGATGGTTGACTACGTTTCCATGGATTGTATCCATGACGGCATGGTGTTTGGATGCACCGTGCCTTGGCTTTGGCTCATCAGATAAACTAGGTTTATTTAAGTCTATCAATGTCTTTTGTGGTCGACAATGCAACCATGCAGGTCTAAATGGCTATAATGGTGGTCAAGTCTTGGAATTCAATCTATGGCAACTAACAAGAAATTCTGTTGATTTCTCTTCCTGTCAGAGGTTTGATTTCTCGTCCTATCAGCTTATGAGCTTTATGTTCACATCATGTCATCCTGGCTACATGCTACTTGTGGATGTCAGTCAAAGGTTTGATTTCTTCTTCCGTCATCTTATGAGGTTTACTATCCTGATTGTGAATGTCACACGTTTGATTTCTCGACCTATCATCTTATGAGGTTTACTTTCAAGTACGTCATGTCAGAGGTTTGCTTTTTCATTCTGTCAGAGGTGTCTACATCCTAATTATTGTTTCATGTCAGAGGTTCGCTTTTTCATCATGTCTGGTTATCCTACCTATGGACGTAAGAGGTTTGATTTCTCGTCCTGTCATCTTATAAGGTTTACTTTCATATCATATCATCTTGGAGGTTTGATCCAAGTTATAGTTGTCTCATTATCTTGACTCATAATATTGGAGGTTTGATCTTATGTCATAGATTTTATTTTTATTTTTTTTGGACGTAAGAGGTTTGATTTCTCGGCCTGTCATCTTATGAGGTTTACTTTCATATCATGTCATCTTGGAGGTTTGATCCAAGTTATAGTTGTCTCATTATCTTGACTCATAATATTGGAGGTTTGATCTTATGTCATAGATTTTTTTCCATGGAAAAGATATGATTCTAGCTTTCCATGATATCCTTACTAACTAGAATGAGTGTCATTTTCTATTTTAGTGACAGGTCAATCTTCCAAGTCAACTTCTCCAAGTAATCCCTTACCAAATCTAGTTCATTTGCCATTGATTGGATGATCTTCCACAAGTTGACATTGCCATGCATATCTTTGCGGATGGACTATATTCCTAAGCAACCATGTAATAGACACCTTTATGTCTATTTCTTTATGTACATCTTTTCGTGTACATCTCATATTTCTATAACAAAATTATGGTTTTCCATTTGTTATGGAGACTTCTTCCATATTACAGGGTTTATGGATCAGGATTGTATTTGGATATTGTTGAGCTTCAATATAGAGAAGAGACTACAAAAATATTATTTGGCATCGTCATCCCACGAAGATAGACTCGCACCCAACCTACATGAATGGATCAAGACAACATGAAAATGGATGACCTTCAAAGCCTTCGTTTGGCTATTATACACATAAGAGTGATGAAGTATATATGGGAGTGATGTAGCTCCTTCATGGATATTGTATATATGGGAGTGATGTAGCTCCTTTGCAGCCTTCATGGCTATTGTATATATGGGAGTGATGTAGCTCCTTTGAATAATACTTTGTAACTATAAAATAATTTAATATAGCGGTAGGTGTATATAGAGCTGTGGGTTTTTCCCTTGAGCCCCCAAGGGTTTTTTCATCCACTGTTAGAGACCCTTCTTTGAGCGGGGGTGTTGGCTATATATAGAATGTCTCTATATATATAGCCCTAGGATCTCCTCTATATATACTCATCTATTGTGTGTATTCCACACACCTTTGGGGATGCATATGACGTGTGTCTCTCTCTCTCACGTTGGTTCAACATGTTGGAAGTGACGAAGGAGACGAGATACAAGACCATAGACGAGACGAGAGATGCACACGATGAAGATCCCCAAAAGTGTGTAGAAGTGCACACCGAGACAGGCTTATATAGGCTAGGACCTAGGGTTAGGGTTAGCATGCTATATATAGCGCCAACACCCCCGCTCAAACAAAGGTCCCTAGATGTGGATGAAAAAACCCTTGGGGGTTCATAATCACGCAAGAAAAGCTTCTTTTAATTATTTTGATAGATACTAGTAATTATCAATTAATTAAGATAAACAAGGTCTTAAACTAAACAATTAAAACATATTTATATTTTTATCTATTCGAAGGAAAGCTAAATCTAATTATTTTATGCTAAATATAATATCAAGATAAACACATATCGACTTAAATTCTTTACTAATTATTAATGACTGTAAAAATTTGTTATTCCTCATAATCATCTTTTCTTGCATAACAAGAGGGCGCTTGTAAAAATTTCATCTTTTCTTGCATAACAAGAGGGCGCTTGTCTTACTGCCCCAAATAATTATCAAAATCTACAAACTCGTAGATATAGATTCTTTGAAACTAGTTAAAATAGACAGAGATCAATGAAAACCAAATACTTATCTTTACTAGTTAAAATAGACAGAGATCAATGAAAACCAAATACTTATCTTTTCAATTAGAAGATGACGGTGAAGCTTTAGAAAACGTGCCAAAGTTCTCCAAGATGCCACAAAGGACTACCTCCTTGATACCGCTCTGAATAGTTCTCCAAGATGCCACAAAGGACTACCTCCTTGATACCGCTCTGATACCATGTTGGAAGAGACGAGATGAGAGACGACACCGACGAGGCAAGACATGAGACAAGAGATGCACACGATGAAGATCCCCAAAAAAGTGTGTAGAAGTGCACACCGAGACAGGCTTATATAGGCTAGGACCTAGGGTTAGGGTTGGCACGCTATATATAGTACCAACATTACAGCCGAGCATCATGATAATGTTATGCCTGAAACAAGTTGTGTTTTATGTTCAGTTCCCCCAGACAGAATACTTCATGTACGTGATGGTTCACTTTTCATTATTGATTCTGGTGCTACAGGAAATATGACATATGAATCTAGCTGGCCACCACCATCAGAAGTGTTTTTCATGGAACTCGCAAGACAAGGAGTAGTTGCTGAATGTGCAGATTCCAAACCAAACTTCTTAATAGTATCTTCAATAAACTTTGACTGTCGAAGTAATAAAATACCTTTACTGCGATCCCTTTGAATCTGAATGCCAAGACACGAGTGAAGCTCTCCAAGATCCACCATATCAAATGCCGAAGATAACAACTGCTTACTTTGGTGTAGAAATCCCAAATCATTGGAAACAAGGATTGTATCATCCACATAAAGGGCAAGGATTACAAAACTACCATTTTGGTATTTGGTAAATAAGTTGGGATCAGAAGAGCAAGAGAGAAAACCATGGGATGTAAGAAAAAGATCAAACTTGATGTACCAGGCCCGTGAAGCTTGTTTAAGACCATATAAAGCCCTATGAAGACGAGCAACAAGATCCTCCTTCCCTGCAATAACAAATCCTTCTGGCTGCTCCATGTAAATTTCTTCATTCAAATCTCCATTCAAGAAAGCTGTGCGCACGTCCATCTGATGAATTTCTAAGTCAAATTGAACAGCAAATGCCAATAAAACCCGAATACTAGTAATGCGAACAACTGGTGAAAAGGTTTCGTGATAATCAACGCCAGCAACTTGAGAATAACCTTTGGCAACTACACGTGCCTTGAATTTGTCAAAGGATCCATCTGCTTTAAATTTTGTCTTAAGCAACTTTCCTCTTCACAACCATTGATTCCGAATGCTGTCATTGATGATGTTGACATTTTTATTGATCTGCCTATTGATTTTGGGCATGGTTCTTGTCATGTTTATGATGAAGATTTTGAGGCTAATGTTTTCTCTACTTCTGAAGATCCAGCCACGTACAGTGATGCTATATGTTCTCCACAAAAGGATCAATGGCAAGAGGCTATGGAAGCAGAGTATGATTCTCTTATCTCTAAAGGTACATGGATACTCACTGAGCTACCTCCTGGCCGTACTGCCATTAAGTGTAAGTGGGTATATAAGACAAAATTTAAAGCAGATGGATCCTTTGACAAATTCAAGGCACGTTTAGTTGCCAAAGGTTATTCTCAAGTTGCTGGCGTTGATTATCACGAAACCTTTTCACCAGTTGTTCGCATTACTAGTATTCGGGTTTTATTGGCATTTGCTGTTCAATTTGACTTAGAAATTCATCAGATGGACGTGCGCACAGCTTTCTTGAATGGAGATTTGAATGAAGAAATTTACATGGAGCAGCCAGAAGGATTTGTTATTGCAGGGAAGGAGGATCTTGTTGCTCGTCTTCATAGGGCTTTATATGGTCTTAAACAAGCTTCACGGGCCTGGTACATCAAGTTTGATCTTTTTCTTACATCCCATGGTTTTCTCTCTTGCTTTTCTGATCCCAACTTATTTACCAAATACCAAAATGGTAGTTTTGTAATCCTTGCCCTTTATGTGGATGATACAATCCTTGTTTCCAATGATTTGGGATTTCTACACCAAAGTAAGCAGTTGTTATCTTCGGCATTTGATATGGTGGATCTTGGAGAGCTTCACTCGTGTCTTGGCATTCAGATTCAAAGGGATCGCAGTAAAGGTATTTTATTACTTCGACAGTCAAAGTTTATTGAAGATACTATTAAGAAGTTTGGTTTGGAATCTGCACATTCAGCAACTACTCCTTGTCTTGCGAGTTCCATGAAAAACACTTCTGATGGTGGTGGCCAGCTTGTTACAAATCAACCATATGCTAATTTGGTTGGATGTCTTCAAGTTGTTGGTTTGAACACTCGTCCTGACATTTTATTTATTGCTAACTATCTCGGGCAACACCTTGCATGTCCTTCTCTTAAGCATTGGTCTTCAGCAAAGCGCGTGTTGAAATACTTGAAAGGCACTATAGATTATGGTTTGGTTTATCAACGACAATTCACATCCGACTCCATTCCATCTCTTTCTCTTTTGGGTTACACAGATGCAGATCGGGCTAGCTCACATTTATCTATGCGATCTACTAGTGGCAATTGTTTCTTCATTAATGGTTGTCTTATTTCTTGGACCAGCAAGAAACAACGTTGTGTTGCAGTTTCTACAACCGAATCTGAATATGTTGCGGCATCACTTGCAGCTCGTGAACTCATTTGGCTTCGACAAGTGTTGACAGATATCGGCCATTCTCCTCTTTCTAGTACACCCTTGCGGTGTGATAATCAGAGTGCTATTAGTCTTGCAAAAGACTATGTCCAACATAACAAGTCAAAACATATTGCTGTGCATTACCATTATGTTCGATACGAAGTACGCAAAGGCACTATCATGATTGAACATTGTCCAAGTGACTAGATGATTGCAGATATTCTTACCAAAGGTCTCAATGAGTCACGCTTCATTCTCTTGCGCTCAGAGCTTGGAGTTGCCTCGGGCTCACTCTTTCTAGATTAGGCTCTTTACTCTTATGGTAGCTTTGTACATATATCGTTGTAATCTTCTAGACACCATGCACTTTGCACATTCCACAATTGCTCACTATGACCTCTTGGTCCTTTTGTATATTTGTACATAGATGCACAATGCACTTTCACATCATTACTTCTGGTTCATATTTTCACATTTGTATAGGGGCTTGGGTTTTTCCCTTGTACTCCCCAAGGGTTTTTTCATCCATAGCTAGAGACCCTTGTTTGAGTGGGGGTGTTGGAGCTCTATATATGGCTCACTCTACCTAACTTGGTCTCACCTATATATATGTATCTTGTCCTCAATATGAATCAGTCTTTGGGAGCGTACATGATGTGTCTCTTGTCTCATCTCTTTCTCTCTACATTTCAACATGTTGGAGCTCTATATATGGCTCACTCTACCTAACTTGGTCTCACCTATATATATGTATCTTGTCCTCAATATGAATCAGTCTTTGGGAGCGTACATGATGTGTCTCTTGTCTCATCTCTTTCTCTCTACATTTCAACATGGTATCAGAGCATCGGTTGGGGTAAAGGGCTGGCTCAGATTTATGGGGTCAAGATTGTCTTCTTGGTAATCAGAACGCCTTCAGTAGACTCTTCACAGCATGTAAGAGACGAGATGAGAGACGACACCGACGAGGCAAGACATGAGACAAGAGATGCACACGATGAAGATCCCCAAAAGTGTGTAGAAGTGCACACCGAGACAGGCTTATATAGGCTAGGACCTAGGGTTAGGGTTGGCACGCTATATATAGTACCAACACCCCCACTCAAACAAAGGTCCCTAGATGTGGATGAAAAAACCCTTGGGGGGTCAAGGGAAAAACCCACATCTCCTATATATGTCTATCGCTTCATTAAAATATTACAAGTTACAATGTTTTGGAAGTGCTAATAACACTCCAATGGTTACAATACAATGGCACTAAAGGCCCTCAGTTCTATGAATATGCAAAATAAAAATTGAAATATAATCTTCAGTCATCCATCTTCGTTGGTTGAAAAAGATCTTGTCTCTAGATCCATGAGTCCTGTAACACAATAGAAGTCTACACAACATAAACCCATAGTAAGACTCTTAGAGAAATATAAAATTTACATAGAACAATGTCCGTTGAGACGGTTCGTGACGCCGCTCACAAGACAACATATACACAAACAGTATGATGGACATACATAGAACATAAAATGCAAAAGATAACACATGTGCACATGTAAACATAAAGCCGGCATGAACAAGGGGCCCCCAAAAAGCGCTTATGACGAGACGAGATGAAATATGATAAATAATGATGCCACAATGTGGCTTTTGACGAGACGAAATATGATGCCACAATCTGGCTTTTGACGAGACGAGACGAAATATGATGAAAAATGTGGCCTTTGACGAATAGTGCCACTTTGACGAGATGAATAATGCGGCCTTTGGTATACTTGTATCGTGTCTTTGGTATACTTGTATCACAGAGATGGCCAAAATTTCAAGCTTAACACACACACTCGCTGAGTTGAGATGATACAGGAGCTCCCAATATTTTGTCAAAATGATTTCTAGATATCTTGCAAACACCCTATATTTGGATAAACTTTTAGGGATGAGCTGGAAAAACATTCTAAAAATGCGGCCAATTAACCACCATAGTCATAATGCATACCTGCAATTAAAATCAAACTTTTGTAACACGCCACAAAACCGCCCTCACGGGCAGTGTGTACTCGCCACTTGGTAGCATGAAATGGCTAACGACTAATTTTAATTAAAAGGCGAACCACTAATTCGAATTATAAGGCCAAGAAACTTTTAATAATGACCTAAATTTTTGGCGCAGGCTCATCTAAGGAAAGCACGCTGTTACCTTCTCGCCTGTTGCAACCTCTTCTATATAGCTATAGCACAAATCTAGAACCTTCTCGCCTGTTGCAACCTCTTCTATATAGCTATAGCAGAATAAATACTAATATCCGCATGCCCATGGGAGAGAATTTTATAATGCTCTGCTATTTTTTTTTGAATTTCACAAATAAAATCTCTGCCATTAATCCTGTTGTTGATAATTTCTTGAAGTTTACAGAATAGCAGGTGTCTGAGTGATAGATTATACCTTGCTAATTATGAAAATTATTATACCTTGCTAATTATACCTTGCTAGTTAGGTGTGAATTTTGTAGCGCTGCAAAGCAAGGTTAATTAGTAAAGAGCGCTGCAAAGCAAGGTGAATTTTGTAGCGCTGCAGCTTTGATAGTTAGATCAGAAGGCTTGCGCTAGAAAGCAGCACATCCGCCTCTGCAAAATCCGGCACCATCAGCCCCTGCTTTTCTAAAACCAGAGAAGAGGCGCCAATTGGAAAAATCTAGACAAAGCTTATATCTCTTATGCTTTCTTATTTGCCAAAAAAAGTCATAGCACTCTTTAATTATCGGGACCTCTTACTTGCGGCACAAGTAGATACCAGCTACAGGTTGAAATTCTGCTTACACAATTGAAAGAAATTGACTGCAGAGTCCATACCAATAAGGGACGCCAAAAATAGCATGAGGAGAGATTTTTCGATTAAATTCTCCTTCCCAATAACTAAAGCGGCCAAGATAAGCAGGAGAGACACATCTTTGCTTTTATTATGGGTCAAAGTTGTCTGCTATATATGGCGAAACAGGCTAGCATCCATTAGCTTGAGAGAGAGAGAGTAGCCCGCAATAATTGCAGCTTTGTTGCGCAGTAGCACCCATAAAAGCAGGATATGGATACAATATTGATGGTCTTAATTTGTATACGCAAAATTACTTTTTCCATATACTGCGCTGATGGATAATAATCACGCAAGAAAAGCTTCTTTTAATTATTTTGATAGATACTAGTAATTATCAATTAATTAAGATAAACAAGGTCTTAAACTAAACAATTAAAACATATTTATATTTTTATCTATTCGAAGGAAAGCTAAATCTAATTATTTTATGCTAATTATAATATCAAGATAAACACATATCGACTTAAATTCTTTACTAATTATTAATGACTGTAAAAATTTGTTATTCCTCATAATCATCTTTTCTTGCATAACAAGAGGGCGCTTGTAAAAATTTCATCTTTTCTTGCATAACAAGAGGGCGCTTGTCTTACTGCCCCAAATAATTATCAAAATCTACAAACTCGTAGATATAGATTCTTTGAAACTAGTTAAAATAGACAGAGATCAATGAAAACCAAATACTTATCTTTACTAGTTAAAATAGACAGAGATCAATGAAAACCAAATACTTATCTTTTCAATTAGAAGATGACGGTGAAGCTTTAGAAAACGTGCCAAAGTTCTCCAAGATGCCACAAAGGACTACCTCCTTGATACCGCTCTGAATAGTTCTCCAAGATGCCACAAAGGACTACCTCCTTGATACCGCTCTGATACCATGTTGGAAGAGACGAGATGAGAGACGACACCGACGAGGCAAGACATGAGACAAGAGATGCACACGATGAAGATCCCCAAAAGTGTGCAGAAGTATACGCTCCCAAAGACTGATTCATATTGAGGACAAGATACATATATATAGGTGAGACCAAGTTAGGTAGAGTGAGCCATATATAGAGCTCCAACACCCCCACTCAAACAAGGGTCTCTAGCTATGGATGAAAAAACCCTTGGGGAGTACAAGGGAAAAATCCAAGCCCCTATACAAATGTGAAAATATGAACCAGAAGTAATGATGTGAAAGTGCATTGTGCATCTATGTACAAATATAGAAAAGGACCAAGAGGTCATAGTGAGCAATTGTGGAATGTGCAAAGTGCATGGTGTCTAGAAGATTACAACGATATATGTACAAAGCTACCATAAGAGTAAAGAGCCTAATCTAGAAAGAGTGAGCCCGAGGCAACTCCAAGCTCTGAGCGCAAGAGAATGAAGCGTGACTCATTGAGACCTTTGGTAAGAATATCTGCAATCATTTGGTCACTTAGACAATGTTCAATCATGATAGTGCCTTTGCGTACTCCGTATCGAACATAATGGTAATGCACAGCAATATGTTTTGACTTGTTATGTTGGACATAGTCTTTTGCAAGACTAATAGCACTCTGATTATCACACCGCAAGGGTGTACTAGAAAGAGGAGAATGGCCGATATCTGTCAACACTTGTCGAAGCCAAATGAGTTCACGAGCTGCAAGTGATGCCGCAACATATTCAGATTCGGTTGTAGAAACTGCAACACAACGTTGTTTCTTGCTGGTCCAAGAAATAAGACAACCATTAATGAAGAAACAATTGCCACTAGTAGATCGCATAGATAAATGTGAGCTGGCCCAATCTGCATCTGTGTAACCCAAAAGAGAAAGAGATGGAATGGAGTCGGATGTGAATTGTCGTTGATAAACCAAACCATAATCTATAGTGCCTTTCAAGTATTTCAACACGCGCTTTGCTGAAGACCAATGCTTAAGAGAAGGACATGCAAGGTGTTGCCCGAGATAGTTAGCAATAAATAAAATGTCAGGACGAGTGTTCAAACCAACAACTTGAAGACATCCAACCAAATTAGCATATGGTTGATTTGTAACAAGCTGGCCACCACCATCAGAAGTGTTTTTCATGGAACTCGCAAGACAAGGAGTAGTTGCTGAATGTGCAGATTCCAAACCAAACTTCTTAATAGTATCTTCAATAAACTTTGACTGTCGAAGTAATAAAATACCTTTACTGCGATCCCTTTGAATCTGAATGCCAAGACACGAGTGAAGCTCTCCAAGATCCACCATATCAAATGCCGAAGATAACAACTGCTTACTTTGGTGTAGAAATCCCAAATCATTGGAAACAAGGATTGTATCATCCACATAAAGGGCAAGGATTACAAAACTACCATTTTGGTGTTTGGTAAATAAGTTGGGATCAGAAGAGCAAGAGAGAAAACCATGGGATGTAAGAAAAAGATCAAACTTGATGTACCAGGCCCGTGAAGCTTGTTTAAGACCATATAAAGCCCTATGAAGACGAGCAACAAGATCCTCCTTCCCTGCAATAACAAATCCTTCTGGCTGCTCCATGTAAATTTCTTCATTCAAATCTCCATTCAAGAAAGCTGTGCGCACGTCCATCTGATGAATTTCTAAGTCAAATTGAACAGCAAATGCCAATAAAACCCGAATACTAGTAATGCGAACAACTGGTGAAAAGGTTTCGTGATAATCAACGCCAGCAACTTGAGAATAACCTTTGGCAACTAAACGTGCCTTGAATTTGTCAAATGATCCATCTGCTTTAAATTTTGTCTTATATACCCACTTACACTTAATGGCAGTACGGCCAAGAGGTAGCTCAGTGAGTATCCATGTACCTTTAGAGATAAGAGAATCATACTCTGCTTCCATAGCCTCTTGCCATTGATCCTTTTGTGGAGAACATATAGCATCACTGTACGTGGCTGGATCTTCAGAAGTAGAGAAAACATTAGCCTCAAAATCTTCATCATAAACATGACAAGAACCATGCTCAAAATCAATAGGCAGATCAATAAAAATGTCAACATCATCAATGACAGCATTCGGAATCAATGGTTGTGAAGAGGAAAGTTGCTCTTTAGATGGTTGTGAAGAGGAAATTTGCTCTATAGAAGAAGATTCATCATCACACAAGAATGGAAAAGCTTGAAGCAAAGATTTAGTATCATCAGAATCATCCATGGACCATGTACCGCCCATAAGCTGTTCATTGAAAATAGCATCACGATTCACAAGCACTTTCTTGGAGGACGGGTCATAGAATTTGTAGCCTTTGGAAGTGTCAGAATACCCAATAAAAATAACTTTAAGGCCAGGAGCATCAAGCTTTGCTCGTGTTTCTTTAGGAACATGAATGTAAGCAATACATCCAAAGGTTCGAAAATGAGATACAGAAGGAATTTCACCTGTCCATGCTGTGATGGGTATCCTACCAGAAGGAGCAGTAGTAGGAAGATGATTCTGAACAAAGACTACTGTCAAGAGAGCTTCACTCCAGAAGACACGAGATAACCCAGAATGAATCAGCATACATCGTATAGCATTGATAATAGTGCGATTCTTACGTTCAGCAACACCGTTCTGTTGAGGTGAATATGGAATTGTATGTTCATGATGAATACTATAGTCCGTACAATAACTCTCAAACTCACGAGACACATATTCTCCACCATTATCGCTGCGAAGTTTCTTGAGGCGACGTCCAGTTTGAAGTTCGGCAGCCTTGTGAAATTGCTTAAAAACAGATAACGCCTCAGATTTTTGTTGAAGCAAGAAAACAACTGTATACCGTGAGTAATCATCAATAAATGTAATGAAATAACGATGTTGTGTTCTCGATGGAGGCAAAGGTCCACAAATGTCGGTATGAACAAGATCCAACAAATCATGAGAATGAACTGAATTCGAGAGAGGAAAGGGTTTACGATTGTGTTTGCCAAGAGCACAAAACTCACAGATTCCCATATGAGGATGAGCTTTAAGATCCATTCCGCGTACAAGACCTTGACGATGAAGATTGAGAAGCTTTGAGAAATCAGCATGAACAAAGCGATGATGCCATATCTTGCAATCATGATCCCCTGGAGCAGTGACAACATTTGCTACAGCATCATTAAGAGAGAGCTCAAACAAATTGCCATTACGAGAAGCAGTTGCAATAATCTGTCCATCTTTCTCAATGCGGCATTTGGTGTGGTCGAATCCAACAAACAAACCAAGATCAACAAGTCTTGCAACTGAAAGAAGATTACGTTGAAGTTCTGGGACATGTAAAACCCCTCGTAAAACTCGAGTTGAAGAAGATAAGGTGCCAAGATATAAATCTCCAATGCCCTTGACTTGGCAAGTTGTATCATCAGCAAGATAAACAACACGCTTAACAGGTAAAGAATGATAGTTATGTAGCCACTTAGATTCATATGTCATATTTCCTGTAGCACCAGAATCAATAATGAAAAGTGAACCATCACGTACATGAAGTATTCTGTCTGGGGGAACTGAACATAAAACACAACTTGTTTCAGGCATAACATTATCATGATGCTCGGCTGAATATGCTCGATTTCGATCTACATCAAATCGACGCTTAAAGCACATGGAAGAGGAATGACCAGATTTTCCACAATAATCACAAGAAGAAGAATCTCTAGATAAACGTGGTTGTTTTGTGGTAATGTTGTGTTCTTCATCATATTCACGTGCCCAACAGTCATCTTCAGTATGACCATTCCTATTGCAGTAAGAACAATGCTTGTTAGGAAATTTGAGACGAGAGAAACTACCACCACGACGACCACCTCTACGGTTGCCTCGTTGAAAAGAACGCCTTCGCACATTAAAGGCCCGTTCCAACTGTTGTGACTCAGGCTCCTCTTGTTGTGAAAACATAACTGCATCATGACCAACACTACGTCGTTGTTGACGTTGAGAATACTCAATCAAAGATATGCAAGTTTGGTCAAAATCAAGACCGTCCTTGTTAGAAAGAATGGTAACAATGTTGTCATAAGACGGATCCTTTATTGTATCAAGAAGAATTGTAATAAGTTGCTTTCGTGGAACAGGATCACCCGCAGCAGCAAGTTGATTAATAATAGATTTGAAAGAATCAATATGTCCCGTCATAGCAGTACCAACTTCATACTGTAACTTTGAAAGCAAACCTCTCAAATAAAGTGTTTCTGTAACAGACTTTTTCTGAAAATTTGCTATAAGATACTTCCATACGTCATGGGAAGTAGGAAAGTCATACACATCAAGCATGAGAGAATCACTAAGAGCAGAAAGAATATACCGACGAGCTGCTTTATCACGCCTCTGCCAATCCATATAAGCAAGACGCCATGCATCAAAAATAGGGCCTTCCGTGATAAGAACGTTGTCAGAATTCGGAATAATAGGCTGAGACGGACATAGAGAATTGCCAATAACAACATCTGAGAGCTCATCGCCTTCAAGAATTAACAGCATCTTTGCTTTCCAACTGGGAAACCCTTGGCCTTGAAAAGAAGGAATAGAACGTTGGCCAGAAGGAAAACCATTCACGAGAACAGTCATAGCCATATCTATCTGTGAGAAGACGTATAAGATAAAATCACAAAATTTGCACACCATAGACAAGGACGACTGCAAGAGGTAAGAGACGTCAATAAGAAAAGAGTCCTCAAAATAGCGAGACGTGGGACGCAAGATTCATTGGATGAAAAAGCTAGATTGGTCGCTTTGCTAAAAATAGCAAAATCCGAGACGTGGGACGCAAGATTCATTGGTAGACGCTTGACGAAAAAGCTAGATTTGGTGGTTTGCTAAAAACGCTTGATGAAGAAGCTAGATTTGGGCGGGTTGCTAAAAATGCTTGACGAAGACGAAACCTGTGTGCTCACAAAGACACTTGATGAAGACGAAACCTGTGTGCTCACACAAAGAACCTGTTTTGCTGTTTTACAGATGCAGTTTGCCTGAACTGTCATAACTTTTGACTCACAACTCCGTTTGACAAACTTTTTTGATAGGATTCACCAGCACAATACAATCTACGCACCTGCACACCTGGTTTTGGTTTTAAGGACGCGATTAAGAAACAACTCTAATTACAACAAGTTAAGCTATAAAATCATGTAGACAACACATAATCAAAGAACAATCTTGGAAGACATGAAATTATAATCATGAATTTAACAAGAAGACATAGATGCTTCCCTCATAGATGCTCTGATACCATGTTGAAATGTAGAGAGAAAGAGATGAGACAAGAGACACATCATGTACGCTCCCAAAGACTGATTCATATTGAGGACAAGATACATATATATAGGTGAGACCAAGTTAGGTAGAGTGAGCCATATATAGAGCTCCAACAGCCTAGTCTTATCATTAGATCAGCTATGGCTCAGCAGCATCGTGTAGGCGCGGAGGTCATGCGTGTGCCCTTGGAGGGCATGCCGATGACGCTGCAGCCGCATGAGATCCAGGCTGCTTTGACCTCCTTCCAGGCGCTCGGCGCGTCAGGTGGAGCTAATCAACAACAGTCTTACTACGTCACGGGCAGCGCTACCTATGACGCCTCCACCAACACCCTGCAATTCCAATTCGACACGAGTGGCCTCTACAAGTTCCTAGGCACTGCCAGCATTACCGGATCCGGAGCGAGCGGCCCGTTCCAGGGCACGCTCTTCTGCGAGGGCGACATCACCGCTTGCACGCAGGGCTTCACCTTCCATGCGGATAGCGACCACCTGGTGCTGGGCTTCTGCACCGGTGCAGCCTACGACAAGCGCGCCGACGCCGAGCCCGTCGTCGGCCTTGCCGGCAATGGCAGCGGCTCAGGAACGTGGGCGTTCAAGTAGATGGCTATACGTCATCAATAATGCGGCCCTTGCTGCTATAATGAAATAGCCAATCTCCACTAATAAATAAAGATGGCTTCCTATACTAATAAAGCTACTTAATTGGACTTCTTGCCTCTTTGTCACGTGTCGGTCATTGCATTACACATGTGTTCGTATTATTCATTGCACGTGTGTCCACGTGATTGATGTTTTTTATGAGAGGAGGTGTTAGACGTTGAGACTTGAGAAAGGGAGAGAGAGAGAAGAGCACCTATGAGTCTCTTAGAAGATACTATTGAGGAAAACCTCTTCTAACAAGACATTTTCCCACTCATACTTATCTGCGTTGGACAAAACTCTAAAGAACATATCCTATAATTAATCATATGTGGATGGGCTTCGGGATTGGATACCTTAAGTAGATTACTTTTTTTTGTGAGCCTATGTAAGAACCCTCCATTGTATGTCACACGTGAAATGATGTGTTATAGCGTCACCTCATGGACGGGTGTTTTTTACATTGTTAACATGCATAAATGGCTTAAATTTTATAGAGCTTTATAGCCTTGACATGTAGTGGTTGCTATCGATTCGCAAAAACTAAACAAAATTAATGCCTAGATTAGCAACTTGGAGTATGTTTTTCATTTGGGGCACTCGCATATGCAATTTTATATCCTAAAACATTCTATCATGGCATAATAGTGCATAGTCATTAGTGCTTATTCTTTTCCTTATCAATCCTTTTGTGCAAAGTTTGTAGTTTTCTCAGTATTCTCTAGGCCTAGCTTATTCAAAATTAAGGGCACATAAGACTCGTTGTTTTGTTTAAAGTTTTGTCAAGATTGTGAACTCCCACATGACAAACAATAGACCCTTGTGATGAAGATGCATGTCAACACCGTCGTTGTTGGCCTTGCGCCAGTAAAGGAAGAGGCTCAGGAATGTGGGCATTCAAGTAGATGGCTATACGTTATCAATAATGTGGCTCTTGTTGCTATAAAGAAATAGCCCGTCCTCGTTGGCCTTTTGGCCAAGGATGGTTTGCTATACTAATAAAGCTACTTAGTTAAACTTCTTGTTTGTTACCTGTCCGTCGATTGCACATGTGTTCACTTGATTCATTCCATGTGTGTTTGTGTAATTGATGTCTTTGATGAGACAATGTCTTAGAGGTTGAGAGAGAGAGAGAGAGAGAGAGAGAGAGAGAGAGGAGTGCCCTTGAGCCGCCTCTTAGAAGATACTATTGAGGAAAACCTCTTCTAAATAGAAGATACAATACATTTTTCCACTCATACTTATGTGTGTGTACAAAACTCTAAAGAATATATCCTATGATTAATCATTGATGGATGGGCCTCGGGATTGGATACCTTAAGTAGATTGCTTTTCTTTGTGAGCCTATGTAAGAACCCTCCATTGTATGTCACATGTGAAATGATGTGTTATAACATCACCTCATGGATAAGTGTTTTTCACATTTCTAACATGCATAAATTGCTTGAATTTTATAGAGCTTTCTAGCCTTCACATGTAGTACTTGCTATTGATTTGCAAAAACTAATAATATTAAAGCCTAGATTAGCAACTTGGAGTATGTTTTCATTTGGGGCACCTACATCTTCAATTTTCAATACTAAAACATTCTATCATGGCATAATAGTGCAGTCATTATTTCTTATTCTTTTCCTTATCAATCCTTTTGTGCAAAGTTTGTAGTTTTCTTAATCGGATTTTCTATGCCTAGCATATTCAAAATTAAGGGCACGTAAGAAGTTTTGTTTTGTATGACAACGTCTGATAGCATAGTGAAAGAGAGGTGCTCAACAACCAAGACAAAATCATAGTGAAAGGCTTCACAACATGGAGCAGAGGGGAGATGCCAAAAGCGAGGAGAGTAGCCAAGTGGTTGGGAGTTACCACATGAATCATGGGCAAGAAGCCGGAGGGTTGTGAGCTAGTGCAAAAGGCACATGGAGTGAAGCAAGGCAGTTGGCTTCACAACATGAAGCATAGGCAAGAAGAAGGAGGGGTTGTGCGCTAGCGTGCAAGGCACTTGGAGTAAAGTAATGCAGTTGGCTTCACGGCATGAAGAATAGGAAAGAATAAGGAGGGGCTATGAGGCAGCGCAAGGCACAGGGTGAAAGCATGGATATGTGGTACAAAAAGTAGTGTCTTTGACACTACTTTTTATTTTGTTTTGGAGACTTTTAGGTGAATTTAGAAAATACTAGTATTACTTTTTAAGATTATTATCCATACTTTGCCAAATCTTGTGCTTAAGATTACAAGTGTCTCCTTGTGCCCATTCTAAAGAGTCCTCAACAGAAACTTCCTATTCTGACATTGTGCCAAAAAGTGACAGCATGTGGCATAAACTCTTCTTGCCTCAAGACTCAAAAACTCTAGCCTTTTTAAGCAATTGCCTAGAATGACACGCTTTCGAGGTAAAAGTTTCTAGCCTTTATCATTACTTTGAAGTTTTTATGGCTACATTGTTGTCTATAGGTCTTGTGGATTTTAAGGGTTTTGTATCAATAAATTTTTTTTAAAAGCCTGTTCATGCCATTGTATAAACATTTTGGCTATTCAGTCAAAACAATTTAGGCTACATCATTGCCTTAAAGTTTTTACCTTTGAGAGAAATTTCTCCAACATCATACATCATTATGCAGAGGTTTTGGCTATTGATTCCAATGTTATGATCCATGTTATTTGACGAATGATAGTCATGGTCATTTAATATTTGATTTATATATATTTTTTATGATGCCTATTTCTCATGAACACATTAGGATTGATTGATGCGATGCCAATTGATTGTTACTACTGACATGGCTTATGTTTATGAGTTTAGGTGATGAGGTGTGCAAGGGTACCGATTTAGGTGTTGCATAGTGTGAGGGTACCGATTTAGGTGTCGCACGGATGGTGGATTGAGTCGTGGGGCGTGTGGACAGATCTCATTAGTATGTTCACAATATTTTGTGGCCATATAATGGCAATTGATTTTAACATCATCGTGATATGTGTGTGCGCACGTATCAATTTATTGTATAGTGTGCGTGTGAGCACTAGTTGATTTATTTTGTAATGTGCATATGTGCACAAGTTAGATTATTGTATTAGAAAAATTGTGCAAACCTTGGAAGGCTTAAGGACAAAGGCTAATTGAGGACAAAGGCTAATTAAATGGCAAAGTCCAAATATGGATGTGTACTTTATTTTTGGCTAAAAGCCTACTTTTGGAATATATCACAAATACCCATGCAAGAAGAAGCCACTCACGTTGGGGGGGGGGAGATTGCACCCAACCTTGTGTTGATGGTGATGTTTTTCTTTCTCTTGCCTTATGTTTTGTTATGTGCTTTAATTTTCAATTTAATTCAAGTAGTTGTTTTAATATTTGATATAATATATGAGTTTTTGATTATTCTCTTCAAGAAGATTAAAGGGTCCCCTGACATCCAAGCTTACCACGTGATTTATTTGCTAGACGCCTTGCCCCTTGGGACTGATTTCCAAGAGTTTTGGTTCAAGAGCCAAAATTTGAAACTTCTCTAATCTTACCCCTGAAACGTTTACCTCTTGAGCCAAAGTTACCAAATTGCAATATTTCCTCGAAGATTTGGCTCTTCAGCCTACACTTCCTTGTTGTATTATTTCCTAGAGGTCTTTGATTTTTTGACTAATTTCTTAAGAGTTTTTAGTGAAGAATCCAATCTTCTATCCTCTCCCTACAAGTTTGCATTCTTGAGTTGAAACTTTCCAACATACATCATTCCCTAGAATATTTGACTCTTAACCTGTAGGTGCATTACATTGCCTAGTGGTCTTAGCTCTCTTGACCACTTTATAAGAGTTATGGCTCAAGAGGTAAAACCCCTAGACTCTTTAGAACGATTCCTAGAGATTCTAGCTATTAAGCCAAAAGTTTATGACCTACATCATTACATGGAAGTTTGTCTCTTGAACCAAATATCCTAGCTATATTACTTCCTTGGGGGGGGTTCACCTAAAACTATGTAAGTATAGCACATGTGTTCAAATGAAGGGAATTTTAAGGTAAATTTATAGAAATACATTTACAAAAGGGGTTTTTTATCCATTTAAAAAAAACCTGTAAGTTTATAAAGAAAACGGGGGGCGTTTTATTCATGAAAAATTCACAGGTTAGGTGTTTGTTAAATGTCCCTTGAACGCAGGTGATACATAGGGTTTCTTAGTCATGAACCACTACAACATAAAGCAAGCATAGACGCATTGCATTGATGTGCAAGTTACGGGTGCATCTTTACTAGCGGTTATGCTCGTGTCTATAATAAGGGCATCTACTTCTTTGAAACTAGATGCCCTTATAGACGTGTAAGTTACATTTGCATCTATGCTCGTGTCTATAAGCGCGTCTAATTCCTTTGAAATTAGACGTGCTTATAGACGCGAGCATAGACACAATTACAGACGTGCTTATAGATGTAGTACACAACAATTTCCTATACAATTACAATTGTGGACCTTGCAAAGAAAAACATAATCTTCAATCCCCCAAAATATCGTTTGTTGAACTATGTGCACAAGATCTTGATAATATGCATGATTTTTTGGTGCATTTATATACAAATGAATCTCTAGAAAGCATATTCGAAAGGAAAAATATGCTAAGGAAAGAGAAAAGAAATAGGTATAAATCGAGTAATGTGGTGAAAGGGATGGATACATGCAAAGTCTTAGGTATATCAGGTAATGCCATGAAAAACAATCCAAAGGACAATGATTCGATCCCCACATCTTTTCATCAAAGTGAAGCTTTTAAAAAAAATCTTGAACCTCCATGAAAAGTAGTCCAAAGGTGAATGATTAAGTAATGCCACTATTGAAGTGAGGATGTTTCTACAATAGTTTACATCGTGAACCTTCTCGGTGAAAATGTATTATTCTCCCATGCCATTCAACCATACATCTCGAGCTCATTGTAATATTTCCATCGCTCTATAGGTTGTGAAGGGTCTTTATGGACCATTGTACTTATAATATTTCCATAGCTCTAAAGGCCCTGAAGGGTCTTTATGTGACCATTGTACTTGCAATATTTCCATTGTAACACTTCAAATATAATAGTACAATGGTAGGCATATATCGAGACTTTGGGTTTTTCCCTTGTTACTCCCCAAAGGTTTTTTCATCCACAGGTAGAGACCTTTGTTTGAGCAGGGGTGTTGGAGCTATATATAGCCTACCCAACCTAACCCCTATATATATACCTAGCCTCAGTGTACTTTCCACACAATTTGGGAGCTATGTTTAGAGTCTCTCATCTCTATCTTCTTCTCTATCAACAACATAGGCCTTACTTTATCCCCCCTCTTAAAGTATGGACGGCAATGTTGTGTAGTGGGCTACACTACATCATTCGTATAAAGAGGAGGTGGCTACTCTCACTCTGCATCATTGCTCGTAGCCCACCTACAATTACCACTTGTAATAGTAAGGCCTAGTCTTATCATTAGATCAGCTACTATGGTGGCTTAGCAACATCGCGTAGGCATGGAGGTCATGCATGTGACCTTGAAGGGTATGCCGATGAAGCTATAACCACATGAGATCTAGGATACTTTGACATCCTTTTAGGCACTCGGCTTATCAAGTGGAGCTACTGAATAGTAGCACTCTTACTACGTCATGGAAGCGCTACCTTTTATGATGTCGCAAGCAACACCTTGCAATTCCAATTCAACCCCACTCGCGTCTACAAGTTCCTATGCACTGCGAACATTACGGGATCTAGAGAAAGCGGCCCGTTCTAGGGCACACTCTTTTGTATCGACGACATCATCGCTTACATTCAGGGCTTCACCTTCCATGCGGATAATGATTACGTAGTATTGGGCTTCGTCGATGCTGCAGCCTACCATAAGCACGCCTATTGATAGATACGATAAAGAGCAAGAGAGAAAGAGAGATACACGAGACATCACTCTCAAAGTAGTGTATTTTATTGATAGTGAATAGGTATAGGTGAGCTCTAGGTCAAGTTAGGGTGAACTATATATAGTCCAAAACTCTTTCTCAAACTAGGGTCTCTAGCTACTACTACTACTACGGATGAAAAAACCCTTGGGGAGTACAAGGGAAAAACCTGAGCTTCTACATACATCTATGAAAATTTATATACGAATGTGATAATTGAAATGTGCATGAATGTGATAAGTTCTCAATAATATATATATACATCGATGTCCCTAAATTGTGGATGAATATGCTGTGTGGTGCATGTGTCTAACTTTTGAATTAATATATACAATGATGATCATAGATGAGTTTCGAAGAATTTTCGATTGTCACTCCATGTTCATTGCATAGATAAGTGAATTAAGCTTCACCAAGTCCCTTCGTAAGAATATCTCCAACCATTTGATCAGCTGGCAATATTCAACCATAATAGATCCCTTCCTCATCACTTCATTGGTGAACATAGTGATAATGAGCAGGAATGTGTTTGATTTTGCTATGCTGAACATAATCCTTTGTAAGGACTGATAGCACTTTGATTATCACATTAAAGAGGAGTGCTAGAAGGTGGAGGATGCCCAATGTCTAAAAGTAACTGACATAACCATATCCGAATGTTTTGGTTTTAAGGACGCGAATGTTGGAAGAGACGAGATGAGAGACGACACCGACGAGGCAAGACATGAGACAAGAGATGCACACGATGAAGATCCCCAAAAAAGTGTGTAGAAGTGCACACCGAGACAGGCTTATATAGGCTAGGACCTAGGGTTAGGGTTGGCATGCTATATATAGTACCAACACCCCCACTCAAACAAAGGTCCCTAGATGTGGATGAAAAAACCCTTGGGGGGTCAAGGGAAAAACCCACATCTCCTATATATGTCTATCGCTTCATTAAAATATTACAAGTTACAATGTTTTGGAAGTGCTAATAACACTCCAATGGTTACAATACAATGGCACTAAAGGCCCTCAGTTCTATGAATATGCAAAATAAAAATTGAAATATAATCTTCAGTCATCCATCTTCGTTGGTTGAAAAAGATCTTGTCTCTAGATCCATGAGTCCTGTAACACAATAGAAGTCTACACAACATAAACCCATAGTAAGACTATTAGAGAAATATAAAATTTACATAGAACAATGTCCGTTGAGACGGTTCGCGACGCCGCTCACAAGACAACATATACACAAACAGTATGATGGACATACATAGAACATAAAATGCAAAAGATAACACATGTGCACATGTAAACATAAAGCCGGCATGAACAAGGGGCCCCCAAAAAGCGCTTATGACGAGACGAGATGAAATATGATAAATAATGATGCCACAATGTGGCTTTTGACGAGACGAAATATGATGCCACAATCTGGTTTTTGACGAGACGAGACGAAACATGATGAAAAATGTGGCCTTTGACGAATAGTGCCACTTTGACGAGATGAATAATGCGGCCTTTGGTATACTTGTATCGCGTCTTTGGTATACTTGTATCACAGAGATGGCCAAAATTTCAAGCTTAACACACACACTCGCTGAGTTGAGATGATACAGGAGCTCCCAATATTTTGTCAAAATGATTTCTAGATATCTTGCAAACACCCTATATTTGGATAAACTTTTAGGGATGAGCTGGAAAAACATTCTAAAAATGCGGCCAATTAACCACCATAGTCATAATGCATACCTGCAATTAAAATCAAACTTTTGTAACACGCCACAAAACCGCCCTCACGGGCAGTGTGTACTCGCCACTTGGTAGCATGAAATGGCTAACGACTAATTTTAATTAAAAGGCGAACCACTAATTCGAATTATAAGGCCAAGAAACTTTTAATAATGACCTAAATTTTTGGCGCAGGCTCATCTAAGGAAAGCACGCTGTTACCTTCTCGCCTGTTGCAACCTCTTCTATATAGCTATAGCACAAATCCAGAACCTTCTCGCCTGTTGCAACCTCTTCTATATAGCTATAGCAGAATAAATACTAATATCCGCATGCCCATGGGAGAGAATTTTATAATGCTCTGCTATTTTTTTTTGAATTTCACAAATAAAATCTCTGCCATTAATCCTGTTGTTGATAATTTCTTGAAGTTTACAGAATAGCAGGTGTCTGAGTGATAGATTATACCTTGCTAATTATGAAAATTATTATACCTTGCTAATTATACCTTGCTAGTTAGGTGTGAATTTTGTAGCGCTGCAAAGCAAGGTTAATTAGTAAAGAGCGCTGCAAAGCAAGGTGAATTTTGTAGCGCTGCAGCTTTGATAGTTAGATCAGAAGGCTTGCGCTAGAAAGCAGCACATCCGCCTCTGCAAAATCCGGCACCATCAGCCCCTGCTTTTCTAAAACCAGAGAAGAGGCGCCAATTGGAAAAATCTAGACAAAGCTTATATCTCTTATGCTTTCTTATTTGCCGCAATATATTCAGATTCTGTTGTAGAAACTGCAACACAATGTTGTTTCTTGCTGGTCCAAGAAATAAGACAACCATTAATAAAGAAACAATTGCTACTAGTAAATCGCATAGATAAATGTGAGCTGGCCCAATCTGCATCTGTGTAAACCAAAAGAGAAAGAGATGGAATGGAGTCGGACGTGAATTGTCGTTGATAAACCAAACCATATTCTGCAGTGCCTTTCAAGTATTTCAACACACGCTTTGCTGAAGACCAATGCTTAAGAGAAGGACATGCAAGATGTTGCCCGGGATACTTTAGCAATAAGCAAAATGTCAGGACGAGTGTTCAAACCAACAACTTGAAGACATCCAACCAAATTAGCATATGGTTGATTTGTAACAAGCTGGCCACCACCATCAGAAGTGTTTTTCATGGAACTCGCAAGACAAGTAGTTGCTGAATGTGCAAATTCCAAATGAAACTTCTTAATAGTATCTTCAATAAACTTTGACTGTCGAAGTAATAAAATACCTTTGTTTTTGCGATCCCTTTGAATCTGAATGCCAAGACACGAGTGAAGCTCTCCAAGATCCACCATATCAAATGCCGAAGATAACAACTGCTATAACAAATCCTTCTGGCTGCTCCATGTAAATTTCTTCATTCAAATGTCCATTCAAGAAAGCTGTGCGCACGTCCATTTTTGACATTCGCAGGGAGCATGTAGCCAAGATGACATGATGTGAACATAAATCTCATAAGCTAACGGGACGAGAAATTAAACCTTTGACATCCGCAAGCAGCATGTAGCTAGGATGACATGATGTGAACATAAATCTCATAAGCTGATAGGACGAGAAATCAAACCTCTGACGGGAAGAGAAATCAAACCTCTGGCATGTACTTAGGATGACATGACATGAACGTAAACCAACCTCGTAAGATGACGGGACAAGAAATCAAACCTGTGACATTCACAATCAGGATAGTAAACCTCATAAGATGACAGAACGAGAAATCAAACCTTTGACATCCGTAGGCAGCATGTAGCCAGGATGACATGACGTGAACATAAACCTCATAAGCTGATAGGACGAGAAATCAAACCTCTGATGGGAAGAGAAGTCAAACCTCTGACATGTACTCAGGATGACATGACGTGAACGTAAACAAACCTCTGATGGGAAGAGAAGTCAAACCTCTGACATGTACTCAGGATGACATGACGTGAACGTAAACAAACCTTGTAAGATGACCGGACAAAAAATCAAACCTCTGACATGTAGCCAGGATGACATGACGTGAACATAAACCTACCTTGTAAGATGTCGGGACAAGAAATCAAACCTCTGACGGGAAGAGAAGTCAAACCTCTGACATGTAGTCAGGATGACATGACAAGAACATATACCTCATAAGCTGACGGGACGAGAAATCAAACCTCTTGGGAAATATGCTCGACGAAATTTCTTGTTAGTTGCCATAGATTGAATTCCAAGACTTGACCACCATTGATCAGTCACATAAGGATATAGACCATCATTTTGATCATGAAAAGAGCTGCTACTACTGACCCTGTCCTCTCTCATGGCAAGACAAGATCACCCATATAGCCATTTAGACCTGCATGGTTGCATTGCCGACCACAAAAGACATTGATAGACTTCAATAAACCTAGTCAATCTGATGAGCCAAAGCCAAGGCACAGTGCATCCAATGACCATGGCATCATGGTAACAATCCATGGAAACGTAGTCAACCATCATTCACGAAACATGTAACCATCATCACGGAACAACGCCATGGCATCATGGATGAAATCCATGGAAACACAATCAACCAATATAGATTAGCCAAGAGAACCAACATCAACGAAACATGTAGCTTGGAATGACCAACATCAACGAAACATGTAGCTTGGAATGACCAACATCAATGAAACATATAACCAGCACCATGGAACAACGATCCATGGAAACATAGTCAACCATCATCGACGAAACATGTAACCATCACACCACGGTATAGTCAACCATCATTCACGAAACATGTAACCATCATCATGGAACAACACCATGGCATCATGGATACAATCCATGGAAACATAGTCAACCTTCATCGACGAAACATGTAACCATCACACCACGGTATAGTCAACCATCATTCACGAAACATGTAACCATCATCATGGAACAACACCATGGCATCATGGATACAATCCATGGAAACATAGTCAACCTTCATCGACGAAACATGTAATCATCATCCACGAAACATGTAACCAAGTCAATGGATGCACATTCCATCAATATGAAAGAAACAAGATGCATTTAAAAGCATCACAATCAATATGGGAGAAACAATTGACATACCTTTTCTTGAGGATTTAATATGAGAATCATACCTATCAGCTCCTCATCTGAAAAGTGAGATTTGAGTATCCTCCACGCACTTGATGGATACCTACCCATATAGTAGTTTTCCTTATCATATGTGTGTGTATGAATACACACACATACAAGGCCACACGCAAGAGAAGGGGAACAGGTGCAGGTGTTGCTGTGCCCACACACAACCAATACATCAAGAAAGCACGGTAAAGATATTATTAACCCATGGGAACAATGCCAAAAGAAAAGCTATCAAAGATCAATGGTATCAAAGGTTATGGAGCCCAAGAAGTATTATTTTCTTCTGCACATAAAACTAAAACGTTAGCAAAAAGTGCGCCTGCCAAAAGAAAAGCTAAAACCATACATAGCTACAACTTGAAATAGAGAAGAAGATTTGGAGCACTGCTACTGGCCTCTGCACACTTCACACACACACGCACGCGTCCTTGCCTTGCATACACACTGCCTGCCTGCCTGCCTTCCGGCACTTCACACACATGCATCCGTGCCTTGCTCTTGCATACACACAGGTATCCGTGCCTTGCTCTCGCACACACAGGCTAACTTGCACGTGCTGCACACGGTAGTACACAGCCTTGTGTGTGCTTGTATTTACACACACATACATGGCCATCACTTCTCAAACACTTCAAAGGGAGATCCATGCTGCGTTCCGGACTGATGAGATCAAACGAACCCCTCCTGCTCCACAAGATGAAATGCGTGCCGGAATGAGCTATTTCCACGAAACCATTTGGAACGGGCTCCCGAAATTTCTACGCGGTGTGGACACGGCACTCAAGTCAATTGGTGTCAATGAGACATTGCCATATAGTGTGCCCCTCATCCAGTTCTCATCATGGATGGGAGGTGACCGAGACGGTAACCCAAGGGTCACCCCGGCGGAGGTGACACATGATGTGTGCTTGTTGGCAAGACTGATGGCTGCAAACTTGCATCTGTCAAAGATCGAGGATCTGATGTTCGAGTTGTCCATGTGGCGTTGTAGTGCAGAAGTCAGAGTGCGAGATGATGAAATTGTTGCTGCGGAGAAGAAAGGAGATGATGAAATTGTTGCTGCGGAGAAGAAAGGAGCCAAGTACTACATGGAATTTTGGAAGCCTATTCCTCCCAATGAACCCTTTAGGGTTATCCTTGGAGATGTTCGTGATAAGCTGTACCAAACACGTGAACGCTTCCGACAACTTTTGGCTACGCAGATCTTACGTGTTTGTCTTTATGCTCTCGCATACAAACAGGTATCCGTGCCTTGTTCTCGCATACACACAGGCTAACTTGCACGTGCTGCACACGGTAGTACACAGCCTTGTGTGTGCTTGTATTTACACACACATACATGGCCATCACTTCTCAAACACTTCAAAGGGAGATCCATGCTGCGTTCCGGACTGATGAGATCAAACGAACCAGAAGCGCAGATCTTACGTGTTTGTCTTGCAGCGCTCTCTCTCAAACCAGAAGCGCAGATCTTACGTGTTTGTCCAGTTCTCTCTCTCAAACCAGAAGCGGAGATCTTACGTGTTTGTCTTGCAGCTCTCTCTCTCTTAAACCAGAAGCGCAGAGTTGATGGTTACCTGTTTGCTTTTTATTTCTTCAAACCAGAAGCGCAGAGTTGATGGTTACGTGTTTGCTTTTTCTTTCCTCAAACAGAAGCTTGGACTGCCTTGATTTTTATTTCTTCAAACCAGAAGCGCAGAGTGCCTTCGTATGGAGACGAGAGTCACACAAACCTCTCCGATAGACTTTGACCTGTAGAGATCTCTAGGTTCACGTAGAACCATAGCTCTGATACCATGTTGAACTGTAGAGAGAAAGAGATGAGACAAAGAGACATATCATGTATGCTCCCAAAGACTGATTCATATTGAGGACAAGATACATATATATAGGTGAGACCAAGTTAGGTAGAGTGAGCTATATATAGAGCTCCAACACCCCCACTCATCTTTCTAGTACACCCTTGCGGTGTGATAATCAGAGTGCTATTAGTCTTGCAAAAGACTATGTCCAACATAACAAGTCAAAACATATTGCTGTGCATTACCATTATGTTCGATACGAAGTACGCAAAGGCACTATCATGATTGAACATTGTCCAAGTGACCAGATGATTGCAGATATTCTTACCAAAGGTCTCAATGAGTCACGCTTCATTCTCTTGCGCTCAGAGCTTGGAGTTGCCTCGGGCTCACTCTTTCTAGATTAGGCTCTTTACTCTTATGGTAGCTTTGTACATATATTGTTGTAATCTTCTAGACACCATGCACTTTACACATTCCACAATTGCTCACTATGACCTCTTGGTCCTTTTGTATATTTGTACATAGATGCACAATGCACTTTCACATCATTACTTCTGGTTCATATTTTCACATTTGTATAGGGGCTTGGGTTTTTCCCTTGTACTCCCCAAGGGTTTTTTCATCCATAGCTAGAGACCCTTGTTTGAGTGGGGGTGTTGGAGCTCTATATATGGCTCACTCTACCTAACTTGGTCTCACCTATATATATGTATCTTGTCCTCAATATGAATCAGTCTTTGGGAGCGTACATGATGTGTCTCTTGTCTCATCTCTTTCTCTCTACATTTCAACAAAGGCCTTACTATTGCGAGTGCTAATTGCAGGTGGACTACGAGCGATGATGCAGACTGAGGGTACCCACCTCCTCTTTATACGAATGATGCAGCTGGCGGTATAAAGGACCACTCGGGCACTACCTGGGGTCCATCATGCATACAGAATGGCCTGCACATACGCATAGTCCTCGTGTAAACACCCTCGAATCAGTTGTGACATGTTAATGGTCAGAGAGGGAGAGGGAGGGACGCAAGGAATAAAGTTAGGCCTATGTTATGCTCTTCCACTAGTGCATGCGCGCAACTTCCAGATTCTGGCCACCTAACACAAACGAACTTCCAGATTCTGGCCACCTAAGACAAACGAACTGGGGTTCTATCAGCAAATACAATTCGAGCAGTCAAATTAAGCCAGCAATCCTGATTGAGGGAATGGGTGATGCACATGGAATCCTTTATCGAGGGCAATCCTGATTGAGGGAATGGGTGATGCCAGAGGCAAGGTTTTCATAAGGGACCAGTCCGTTGTGTTGAAAGCCAACAAAGGTGATATTTATGTGGGAGGATTGATGATAGATGTAGCAACGAAAGGTGGGGTAAGGGTGTCAAAATTTGGTGTTGTGCATGTCTTATGATGTTTGCAAGAAGTTACTTGTGCATGTCTTATCATGGTCATTGTGTTCACACTTAATTTCAAGTACTGTACTCCATTTGTGTACAACTACATGTGTGTAGCATAGCAGTTATGTGTGGGTTTAACAATAGAAGCCCTCAGTATGTAAAGCGTTATGTAGGGTATGTCTAGTGTGCGGTAACATTATAAGCAAGAAGGCTATTGTGAAGAATGCTTAATACTAGTCTTGTAGAGAAAAAATACATTTTTGTAGCTTTGAGAGACTTTTGAAGATACTTTTTTTCTTCTTACCTATAATCTATAAATAAAATGGTTTTAGGGAAATATGCCATTGACATTATCTATGCTTATATTGCCATCTCTTGGGGTCATTTGGCTAAAAACATCTCAAATATTTTTTTATTAAGTCAACTAGAAAACACCTCAAACAATTTTTAAGCACGTCAAAAATGCTATATGAAGAATCTAGCCATATGTATGCAATATACTTGTATAATTGTTTAGTTATGTTTACATAAAAACTGGCAAGTTTTTCAACCCTGCAAGTTGCATTACATGATGTTGTTTTTGGTGATTTTACCATTTTTTTGAAAAGTAAATTTTCTCTTTTGGAAAATTTTTTAAGCAAAAAAAAACTTAATTTTTTCTATATATCTAAAAATAAAACCCAAGAAGTTTTGTCAGGTTTTACGATCATGTAAGCAAGTTATGTGTAACAATTGCATAACTTTAGTGGGAGGCTAGAAAGATTTAGCTCGAGTCAAACATTCTAAGTAATTATGTACATTAGGAAAATTTTAGCCCAAGAGAAAAAACTTCTAAGCACTGATGCGGGTTGGAAAGTTCTAGATCAAGAGCCAAAACTTCTAGGAGCTAGCAAATAGAAGTTGGAAATTTAGTCTCTTGAAACAATACTCTTCACTTAAAAGAACCAAGACTCTTAGGCTTTAGATCAAGAGCTAGAATTTCTATTGAATGATGTATGAGATTTGAAAGATATTGCTATCGATCCACAACTACTAGGCAATGATGTAGGCTAGAAAGTTTTGGCTCAAGAGCCAAAAATTCTAGAAAGCGATGTAGGAGGTTGGAAATATTTAGCTTAGGAGCCAAAATTTTAAGGAAATGATGCAGGTTGAAAAGTCTTTACTCAAGAGGCAAATTTTATAGGAGTTGGAATAGAAAAATGGAAGCTTTGGCTCTTGAGTCAAAACTCATGGGAACCACATAAAGGATCCAAGACTATCGAGCAATAATGCATGTGCTAAGTCTTGGACATTCAAAAGATTTTACTTAAGAGATAAAACTTCTAGCCAATGATTTAGGCTATAAAAAATTTTACTCGAGAGACAAAACTTCTAGGTGATGTAGGTTGGAAAGTTTTAGCTCAAGAGGCAAGGAATTTATGAGTTGGAATATAGAAGCTAAATGTTTTGGCTCTTGAGCCAAAACTCTTAGAAACAAGTAACAAGAGCCAAGACTTCTAAGGAACAATGCATGTGCTAAGTTTTGGCTTAAGAGCCAAAACTTTTAGTCAAGAATGTAGTAGGTCGAAAATATTTAGCTTAAGAGCCAAAACTCTTAGGCCATGATGAAGGATAAAAACTTTTGTCTTCATAGCTAATACCTCTAGGGGTTGGCATAAAGAGAACTGAATATCTTATAAATGGCTCAAGAGCCAAAGCATTTAGGCAATGTTGTAGGTTGGTAATTTTTGGCTTAAAAGTGAAAACCTCTAGAGGTTTTAATAAAGAGGATAGGACTTTTGGCTGTTTAAGCAAAGCTAAGACCTCTAGTAGGCAATGACGTCACTAGGAAGTTCTAGCTAAAGAACTAGAATTTATAGGGAATCATGTAGGTTGGGAAGTTTCATATCAAGAGGTAAAACATTTAGGGGTTTTCTTAAAGGGCATAGAAGTTTTAACTGCTAATAAGCACAAAGTCTTGGAAGTAAGCCAGAGAGCCAAGTCCTCTAGGATATAATGTAGATCAAAAGTTTAGGCTTAAGAGCCAAAATTTATAGGCAATGATGTAGGTTTGAAAGGTTTGGATGAAGAGACAAATATTTTAGGGTTTGGTTGAAAAGGATAGAGATCTCGGTAGTAAGCCAAATCTCTTTGATACTAGTCAAAGTAGCCAAGACCTCTAGATAATAATGTAATATTTATGAGAGGTTGATTGAAAGAGGCTATCAATTTTGGCTCTTAATCCAAAATTCTTGGAAAGTAGTCAAAACAACCCATAATTGTGAGCACTAATCTCGCGGGGTTCACTACTAAGAAACCCCACGTATCGTGTGCATTAAAGGGGTATTTAGAAAACCCCTTACCTAATGAACTTTTCATGAATAAAATGACCCCCGTTTTCTTTACAGACTTACGTTTTTTTTTCAAAATGGAATTAAAAAAAACCTTTTGTAAATGTTTTTCTATAAATCTACCTTAAATTTTTGAATTTAAAATTCCCTTCATTTGAGCTCATGTGCTATACTTACATAGTTTTTGGTGAACCCCCCGAGGCACTAATATAGCTTGGAAATTTGGTTTGAGAGGCAAAACTTCCAAGTAATGATGTAGGTTATAAAGTTTAGACATAATAGCCAGACTTTCTAGGAATTGTTCTAAAGAGGCTATAGGTTTTATCTCTTGAGCCATTACTCTTATAAAGTAGTCAAGAGATCCAAGACAACTAGACAATGTAATGCACCTAGAGGCTAAGAGCCAAATATTGTAAGGAATAATGTATGTTGGAAAGTGTTAAGTCAAGAACCCAAACTCATAGAGGGAGAGGATAGAAGTTTTGATTCTTGACTAAAAGCTCTTAGAAATTAGTCAAAAAAGTGAAGTACAACAAGGAAGTCTAGGCTGAATAGAAAAATATTCTAGGAAATGTTGCAATTTGGTAAACTTTGCTCAAGAGCAAAACGTTTCAAGGTTTGTCTTAGAGAAGTTTCAAATTTTGGCTCTTGAACCAAAACCCTTGAAAATTAGTCCCAAGGGGCAAGGCCTCTAAGAAATAAATCACGTAGTAAGTTTGGAATTAATAGCCAAAAACTCTACACAATGATGTAGGAAGTTGGAGAAATTTCTCTCAAAGGTCAAAACTTTAAGGTATTGATGAAGCCTAAATTGTTTTGGCTGAATAGCCAAAACTTTTATGTAATGGCATAAAGAGGCTAGAATTTTTATTTATTGATACAAAATCCTTAAAATCCATAAGTCCTATAGGCAACAATGTAGCCATGAAAACTTCAAAGCAATGAAGAAGGCTTGAAAGTTTTGGCTCGGAAGCCTATCATTCTAGGTAGTTACTCAAAAAGGCTAGAGTTTTTGGCTCTTAAGGCAAGAAGAGTTTATGTCATATGCTAGCCCTTATTCGCACAATGTAAGAATATGAAGTTTTGGTTGAGGAGTCTTAAGAATGGGCACAAGTAGACACTTACAATCATAAGCACAAGATTTGGAAAAGTTTTCAAAGATATACACATAAAAAGCATAATTTTTTTGACTAAAGAGCCAAATGTAAAGCTAAAGGTAAAGCATAACACAATATTATGCATTGGTTATATAGTTTCAAGCTAATCCTGTTAGCACATAGAATAAGATATGTCGAATGAGCAAATGTAATGTCTATTATCATGATGATGTTTCTACATCAATCCATTACTTTAATTTAGCTTCTAGTTTTAAATCTACCATTATGAGTATACAATTTATGTAAAAACTACTTTTAAAACACTATTACAGTCCTCTTCAAGTGCGCGCTTTGTTTAAATTTATGTATTAGATGCTAGCAACACTTTGCCTATAAGAACTTGATTACAAGGAATCAAGATTAGTTAATTATATCTTTATTTTTTTGAATTCAACTCCTCAAGGTGGAACAAATGTTTAGAATGGTGTTTCTCAACACTAGATACGCTGAGAGATACTATCTTTTTGGTTCGGTTCAACACCAAATACGTTCGGTTTCTCACATCAACATCAAAAAATTATCCCTAACTTCAAGGATACTTTGATAGTATTGTTTAAGCTCTCTTCCATTCACATGTCAAGTAAGCTCTTTTAGAAGTCCTCTTAAAGAAATTCAGGTTTCTTATGATAGCCTTTGAATACTTCCATCAACCCGAAGTGAAATCTCAAAATTGGTATTTCTCAACACCACCTATCTCAAAAGATAAGTTTCTCTTCCTTTTATTTGAGTTCTTGATGCTACAAGATTAAAAGAGTATGCATAAAAGAGGAGCAGCCTAAAGCTGAGTGCAACCTAGATCAATATATCCCAGATCAATGTGTAGTTTAGTCACTACATTTAACATCTGAGTGCTGCAAAGGTGGATTTGTGTTTGTGATTGAAGCACCTATGAATGTAACATGCACTTGGAAAACTTCATGAAGGTTCAATGCATGACAAGAAGAAATATGAGGGGATCAATTCAACGATTAATTGTGGATCTAAAAGCATGAGGAACACACCTTGAGGGAAACACTAAGGAGACTGGGAGATATGAGGGTCACACAAAACCAAAAGTCCAAGAACAGAGAACTCATACCTCGGGAGGTAACATAAAAAAGGGCGGGGGCATGGGCCTCACACCCGCAAATTGATAGATCCACTATCAGATGATTCTAGTTGTTACTGATACAAGAATTACACAAACAATAAAAGCAAGATGGAAGAACAACATAAGCACTGAAGAAGGAGTTACAAGAAAGCACGACGAGAAGCAAATGCTAAAGCTTAGTTCACATCAACCTTACTAAAAGTGCCTAGCTTAGCAAAGGAAAACAACGAAACTAATTAAGCCATTTATATATGTTAGAATCGTGATAAACACTCCTCCATGAGGTGATGCTATAATACATCATTTCACATGTGACATTGAAGGGTTCTTAAGTAGGCTCACAAAGAAAATCAATGTACTTAAGGTATCCAATCTTGAGGCCCATCCACTGATGATTAATTATAGGATATTCTCTTTAAAGTTTTGTCCATGCAGATAAGTCACTACAAGACAATGCTGCCATACACGCATTTCATACACACGATAAATTACGGGCGCGTGTATGGTCACGCATGTATTTGAATAGAATCGAGCGCGTGTATTTTAACATTTAAATTCGCGTGTATATTGGCATCTATCAGCGCGTGTATAAGCACGTGTATATACACGCAATAATACACGCATCAATACACACTTGGTAAAGAAAAACTAAATTCCTTTACAAAATTAAAAACTATTTTCTTTAAACCATCTCATAGTACATTACAATATATATCATTACACAATCCCACTATATGCATTTACAACAATGAAATATATTCAAAAATAAATCATGAGATGATAACTAAAAGACAACACATACAATAGAAATGTCATCAATTTAGAACGATACAGTGACGGATTGGTTAGGGTTCGATCTCATCTTCAATAAGATCCATCCTTGCCAAACGATCAACATCAATATCCATTTGATCAATTTGTAAGGTTACGATTAAATTTATTCCACTATTGATATTCTGTCCATTAATAATGGTATCGATGTCCTGATCATCCTCATCAACATCACCATCATCCTCAATGGTAGGGTCATTCTCATGATCATGAGAAATGGCACGCTCATCCTCATTATCATGATCATCTCTTATTTCTTGATCATCGATCAAAACATCTTCATTGGCATGTTCGACATCATCTTCATTGCGGCTTGTTACATCCTCCATATGCTCCATATCAGTGAATGTATTATACATCACTTTGGAACGTGGTGCAATAGGGATGACGTACCACCATTTAATGTCATGCACCATTGGTAGATAGATAACCTACTCAAATACACATACTGCAGTAATTAATTAGCATATCAAAAGTCAAGGGGTACTCGAGCTTAGATATATATGTACATGAAACACATTAGTAAAAAAAATGCATACCTGCTCACATGGTTGTGGCAATACGAGCCTATCTTTCTTTGTTTGCCAAAACTTTGTAGAGTCAATAGTTACATAGCCACTTACATGGCGTTTTATTGTTGCATTAGGCCCTTTTTCCACCATGTTCATTTGCCATTTGACATCCAAAACATACACAAAGAAGCGACGAAAGTCAAGCCTAAATATGTCTTGGATTGTGCCACAATAATCATCCATTTTTCCATTAGCTCCCTCAAAGCTACTAATGACACCGCAATCTTGTGTATTCCTCTTTTCATCAGTTCTTTGTGTTCGAAAGTGCTTGCCTTCACACCATATAGCATTGAACATAGTGCACTGGACCAAAATAGAAGCAATATTTGTGTAAGCAATGTGAATAAATATTAAAAGCAAATCACTTACAACTAATGCAAAACATTAGTTCTATGTACCTTTAACATGCATCCTCATGCATACTCCCATTCTTCCGCCGTGATATGCAACCCCTCGTCGCTCTCTGCTCTCTCCATTTCCTCATGCAGCCAATCAACATGGATATCATTCGGAAGTGTTGCTAGATGCTTAGAGTACGCCTTACGAGAGCCATGTTGCCTCCAAAAGAGAGCTCTTTCTGCTTGCCTTTTTGTCTTTGCATCCTCATATCTTGTAACCCATCTGCTCATCACATCACTATTAAGGATGCAAGTGAAATTAAGATCATCAATCAATGTTCTGTCAATTACTTTACTCTGTCCTTTTCCTTGAGGCACAATAGAGGTCATCCTCAAGTCCTCTTCATTGCTCCATAGTCGTGGCAAAGAGCTGTCCACCTGACCAAGAAATTCTGAAATATATACAAGAGACTCTTGTATCAACCAACCCTCGGCCATGCTTCCTTCAGGCCTTGCACTTTGCCTCACAAAGTCTTTTAAGGTCTTCATGAAGCGCTCTAGGAAGAACATCCAGCGTGCATGCACAGTGCCGCATAAAACGATCTCGTCCACTAAATGCACAATGAGATGTAGTTGACTTGTGAGAATGGTTCGCGGAAAAGTCTCCTCTACCAAACAAACCACCTCCACTGCCATAACACGCGCATCATCCAACGTGGCTGGATCAATTGCTTTGGAACTAACATATCTGAAAAATAAATAAATAGTACGTTATACCTCATTCACGTTCATTTTGCAAGGTATAATGAAGGGTGATCTGACACGGGTTTTACATACCTCACAAGATCTCCCATCTTATAAATACATTTTTTCAAACTCTTATTTGCACAATGGTCGATGCTAGTAGGCAGTATGAACTGCGCACATAAGAGCACATGTATGTATGGTTTATGGCATAACAAAATTTAATTTCAATGTACAAGACTTGGAAAACACTTACTTGGAGCATCTTGTGCCAATCGTGGGACTTCAACCCATATAGTTGCTCAACGTCTCTTTTCTTAGTGGTTGTAAAGGCTCCCTTCAATGATCTCATGCATCCAGTGGGAGTACGCAAAGTGGTGATGGCCCGCTTTACCTGCTTCTCCTCTTTCTTTGATATAATCCATGGTGCAGGCGGAAGACAAACATGCCCACCCTCCTCTCGTGGCCAAGCTTGACGCATACGTCCGGTGACCCGCAAGTCCTCACGTATGCTAACATTATCTCGTTTACCAATAACATGTTCCCAAATACCAGATCCCACATTCTTAAAGATGTGCATGGGATCAAGAAGATGGTTGATCTTAAGATGGGTCCAATATGGTAGCCGAAAAAAATGGAGTACCTACACAAGGGATTGCTCTATGTGACCTTTAATCCAATTAGAGACTACACAAAACAAGATTGAAAAACATTACTATACCTGTTCATGCCATCTGGAGGAAGAATATTTGTAGACTCCCAAATACACTTCCAATCTTTTACACGAAGTGTTTGTGGAGGAATGTTACTCTTACTAGCAACATATTTAGGATGATCTGAGGGGAGAAATCGATGATGATTATTGAATATGGTCTTACACAAACCGTCAGCATACTCATGTACTAACGAAGGGCCACAAATAGAACATGCATGTTTAGCCGATGTTTTCAAACCTGTTAAAATATAAATAAAAGTTAGAATAATAAAGTCAATATTTATAATTAATATAGCCAATAGTATTAGAGTAGGGAGGTAATTAGAATTCTTATCAAAACAATCGTTGTATCTTGGAAAGTCATGCATTGTCCACATCAACACTGCTTTTAAGTCGAAGTGTCGAGAGGAGGGAGGCCTACTAATGTCCACCACCACAACACCTCTCCAAAGTTCCTCCAACTCATCAATCAATGGTTTGAGATAAACATCCATATGCTTGACTTTATGTTTCCCTGGAATTAGAAGGGATAACATAAGATGTCCCTTCTTGATTACCATTGATGGTGGAAGGTTGTAATTCACCAACACAACTGGCCACACGCTATATGCGGTGCTTTTGAAACCAAATGGATTCACTCCATCCATACCTAGGCCAAATCTCAAGTTTCTGGGCTCTGTTTTAAAGCTGGGCCACTCATCTTTAATATGCTTCCAAGCAGGAGTGTCTGTGGGAATTCTCCACATGCCATCATCCGATCGATGTGAGGAATGCCATGACATGAGCTTTGCTATTGATTTGCACTTGAACATGTGTTTGATGCGAGGAATTATAGGAAAGTGTCGCAAGACTTTATAAGGTACATCAAAACTCTTCACATCTGTTCTATACCTTGCTTCACCACAAGTGGGACAATGTCGAGCCTCCTTATGCATCCCACGAAAGAGAATGCAATCATTAACGCATGCATGTATGTGATCATAATCCAATCCTCCAAGAGATGTCACATAGCGCCTCGCTATGTCTCTTGAGGTGGGTAGTCTATTTCCCTTTGGAAGCATGTTTGATAATAGCTTGCATCCAATATCATCAATTAGTCCTAAATCCTAAACCTTAAACCACTAATTCAAATTTGTAAGTTAGAACTCTTACTTCAATAATGCGTCAAGACTTGCATTGCTCCATCCATAAACTGTTTGTATATTGAGTAGTTCAAGTGAAGTGTGTAAAATAGAGAATGTGCACCCTTCAAAAACCGGTGTCGATGAAGCCTTGTAAAGATGCTCTTGTTTCATATCATCGTCGTTCATACCTTTGGGATCATCCTTAAAAAGATTCTGCACCATATCATCAAACACTTCCTCTTTCACAACTTCATGGGGTGTAGGGCTATTGTCATCCCTTTCCCACTCATCTCTGACAATAGATCCCGAAGCTCCAGCATCATCTCGTTGACGCTTTGCCTGCTCTCGCCGCGCGTAGGGCACCATGTTAGGGTGTGGTACTGCATCCTGCTTCAATTAGAGTTTATATATTACAACTCCATTAATTTAATTTGGATACCATGAGTCATTTAATTACCATCAATTTACATCTACTCACCTCTAAACCTGTTTGATTCCATTCTCCATACATGGAGATGCGATTCAAGGTAATTCGACGTGCTCGTACAATGCATCCTTGACATCGATTACACATACATTTGATCCGTTGTCCCAACCACACATCGCGATTACGATGACGCATTGTCTCATCTTCCCCAGAACTGCTTGAGGAGGTTGATGACATCCTATGTACAAACCAGAAAACACAAAATCATAATATGTTTTTAATGAAAGTATAAAAATCGCGTGTATTAACGTGGCTATTTCCTAAAAATTGCGTGTATTAACGCAGCTATTTCCTAAAAATCCTGTGTATTAACGCGGGTACTTCCTGAAAATCGCGTGTATAAACGTGGCTAGATCCTTAAAATCATGTGTATAAACGCGGCTAATTTATCATACACGCAAAAATACACGCGTTTCTACACGCGACGACCTATTTAAACTAAAAATAACCTGCCTTCCCCAAATAAACATTTTGAACTAACATATCTACTCTCGTTCGTTTTTGCCTCTTCCAACAGACACTAATAACGCAAGGAGGGAGCAGAGAAGGAGCACACACGGGTGAAGAAAACCGACCAAGAAAGAAGACTCACTTTTTCAGAGGTGAGTCAGTTTGTCCTTTGCCTTGTCTCCTTCGTCAGATTTGTCCTCAGATTTGTTTATACTATTTTCTCTTTGCTTTTTGGGTTTGTCTCCGTCCTTTTGCTTCTCTAGTTGCGATTTTGGGTGAACGATTCTGACAAGGGCGATAGTGGGCCTTTTATAAGGACACATTGTCGGAGGTCGGTCGCTTTCAAAAAAACTTTTGCGTAGATCGCGTGTATATATGCGTGTATCCTGTCTGCACAGACTTTTCACGCGGATATACATGCATTTCTAGATGGGTGTATACATGCGTTTTTGGACGGGTGTATACATGCATTTCTGGACGGGTGTATACACGAGACTGTGTTTCTTGTTTCTATGGTTTGTAGGCTGATATGTGACTTGGATGATGATGATATTTGTGCAAGTCAAGAGACAGCCCATGATGTACATGAGGATTATTTTTGCAGATTCTTTATGGATATTCCAGGTTCTTCATCTGATCCATTTGCATACAGCAATTGGCTGATGGAGATGCTAAATCATTTTGGGCACCATCCTGGTCCAGTTGAGCTTACAAAGTACATGTATGCCCATCCCCCTCCTTCCATGCCTGGTGTCTATACCCCTATCGGCCGTGAGTATCCAGGGCACTCCATTGCCGTCTATGCCTATGAGTCCGATGAGACGGCATGCAGCTTCTCCTCTTCCATGCCCATCGAGGAGACATACCTCATCCCAGACACACTCACGCACACCCTCCCAAGCACCGTCACGTCAGGACTCACAGCCACCATCACGTACTCCCTCGGAGCCACCGTCACGTCAGGGCTCACAGCCACCGTCACGTAGACAATCCCCCAGTCGTGACTCCACCCGCAGCAATAGGAAGAGTGGGAGTGGAGGATGCGGCGGGTGCTTTGGTGGTGGGGGAGGTAGTAGGGCACGTGGTGAGAGAGGAGATAGAGGGAGAAAAGTTAGAGGAGACATTTCAGAAGAGGAGGAGATGAGAGAGGTGGAGGGAGTAATCTGCTATGATGTGACGGATAGGGGCGAGATAGTGATGGATGCGAGGGGGAAAGAGGTAATGGAGTACATGTGTGGGGTAGTATCAAACTTGTATAGAAATTGTTTTATTAAATTTAAAGATCAAAATAGCCGATTAGTTGGGGAGGTGATAGAGGCTGTACATAGTCGGTACCCGAATCCCCCACATGCTACATTCTCAGATGTATGGGGAAGGACGCGAATAAGGGAGATCTTAAGTAATAAAAGACCTCACCTTAAAAAACTCGCGTACGATGATGGGCTAAATGTAGCTACGGCGGCGGGTGGCTATCCTGCCGAGAAACCTGCCACCACTGCGCACAAACGCGAGTGGAAGGAGGCAAAGAAACGAGTAGAGGGTGGCGTGAAGAGCAGGCAGCATGTGGAGGCATGACGGATCCAGATGGAGACCATTGGATCTTCGCATTTCAGATCTGGCGGCATCGAGTCATGGGAGGCAGAGTTCGTAAGTATCTTGCCACTTTATTTGATTGTTTACTTGATTCATTAATTCTATGATTGTTTTAATCGTACAAATTGTGTTGATTATGATACAGCGAGACGGGTTACGGGGAGGAAGCCCACAACCCACCACGATACTGCGTATGCTCGCTGGCATAGCAAACGTGACACGTGGGCCATCTTCAGAGCCGAGGGACGTATTACAAACATGCAGTTTGAGATGGCCATGAGACCATACGGTCGACAGGTACTTGAAAACTCTAAACGAATGATTTTGGTTTATTGAATTACATATATATATACTTATATACTATATATTACTTGAACAGGCACAAGCTACTGATGATCCACCCGCCGCCACTGCAGAGGGTGGACGTGAGTACTACTCATCGGACATTCCGACCGATGTGAGCTCATCTGAGCATGGAGGGAGCACCGAGTCATCATCTGGGTCTGAGTAGTACTCAGACTTATAGTATCACATTCCATATTGAGGATGTGGTTGTATATATTTTTTTGTAAACTCAAGCCATGGGCTACTTCGACATATGGACTCCCTTGTATATATGTGTGAAATTTTGATAGTAATATTGAATCGTGAATCGATAATATTGCATTCATGTCTGTCTTGAATCATGTATTGACAATGTATGCATTCATGTCGTTCTTGTCTTAATCTTCCTCGTGGATATGTTCTTCGTGGATGGTCCAATGCATTAAAAAAAAAAAATCCAGAGAGTGCTATTGGGTGGTGCTAGAATGCTGGAACAGCATTCAGGTACCAAATAGCACTCTTTGGATTTTTTTTTTGCTCTCTATTCGCGTGTATAAACGCGTCAGAATTGCAAAAAGTCGCGTGTATATACGCGGATAATCTGTAAAACACGCGTGTATAAACGCATCAAATCTGAGAAATACGTGTGTATAAGCACATCTAAAGTCACAAAATGCATGTATAGACGCTTGTATCAGCGCGTCTAAATGTAGCTGAACTGACAGAACGCATGTATACGCCTGTGTATCAGCGCGTCTGAACAGTCCTATACACGCGCTTTTACACGCATGTCTCTGGCCGTGATGATACACGCGCTAATACACGTGCCCGCTAATTTTTTTCACAAGTCATTTTTAGCGGCTAGGAGCACGTGTATGAGCCCGATCCCTTGTAGTGAGTATGAGTGAAAAAATGTGTTGTAGAAGAGGTTTTCCTCAATAGTATCTTCTAAAGAGACTCATAGGTGCTCCTTCCCTCGCTCTCTTTCTCAAGTCTCAACTTGTAAAACCATGTCTCATAAAAAAACATCAATCAAGAAGACACGAGTACAATGAATCATGCGAACATATGTGCAATGATAGACACGTGGTGACAAATAGTCCAATCACCGTGTGCCCTACTACCTCCCCCACCAAAGCACCCGCCGCATCCTCCACTCCCACTCTTCCTACTGCTCTACGGGTGGAGTCATGACTGGGGGATTGTCTACGTGACGGTGGCTGTGAGCCTTGACGTGACGGTGGCTCTGAGGGAGCACGTGATGGTGGCTGTGAGGGTGTACGTGAGTGTGTCTGGGACGAGGTATGTCTCCTCGGTGGACGTGGAAGAGGAGAAGCTGCATGTCGTCTCGTCGGACTCGGAGGAATAGACGGCACTGGAGTGCCCTGGATACTCGCGGTAGGGGTATAGACACCAGGCAGGGAAGGAGGGGGATGGGCATACATATACTTTGTAAGCTCAACCGGACCAGGATAGCGCCCAAAATGATTCAGCATCTCCATCAGCCAATTGCTGTACACAAATGGATCGGATGAAGAACCTGGAATATCCAAAAAGAACCTGCAACAAACATCTTCATGTACATCATGGGCTGTCTCTTGACTCACACAAATATCATCATTCAAGTCAGTTGTGTTGCCTGCAAATCATGAATTCTGAAACGTAGTCTCGTGTATACACCCGTGCAGAAGCGCGTGTATATACCCGTCAAAAAACGCATGTATACACCCGTCCAGAAACGCGTGTATATCCGCGTGAACAGACTCTGCAGACAGAGTACACGCGCTTTTACACGCGTTTCTACATGCGACCTGCGAAAAAAAAAATTCAAAAGGACCGACCCCTGCCCGACAAAGACAAAGTGTCCTTATAAAAGGACCATTGTCGCCCCTGTCAGAATCATTCACCCAATCGTGTGCACAGAAGCAAAAGGACGAAGACAAACCCAAAAAGCAAAGAGCAAATAGCATAAACAAATCTGAGGAAAGAGACAAGGCACAAGACAAACTGACTCACCTCTGAAAAAGTGAGTCCTCTCTGCTCCTTCTCTGCTCCCTCCTTCTCCCGTGTGTGCTCCTTCTCTGCTCCCTCCTTGCACTCACGTTTCGTTACTGTTGGAAGAGGTGAAAACGAAAGCAGTGTTGATATGTTAGTTCAAAATCTATATTTGGGGAAGGCGGGCTATTTTTAGTTTAAACATACCGTGGCGTTTATAAACACGTGTATATTCGCGTGTATGATGTTTTAGCTGTGTTTATACACGCGTTTTGCAGGAATTACCCGCGTTAATACACGCGATTTTTAGGAAGTAGCCGCGTTAATACACGCAATTTTTAGGAAATAGCCGCGTCAATACACGCGATTTTTATACTTTCATTAAAAACATATTATGAATTTGTGTTTTCTGGTTTGTACATAGGATGTCATCAACCTCTTCAAGCAGTTCTGGGAAAGATGAGACAATGCATCATCGTAATCACGATGTGTGGTTGGGATAACGGATCAAATGTATGTGTAATCGATGTCAAGGATGCATTGTACGAGCACGTCGAATTACCTTGAATCACATCTCCATGTATGGAGAATGGAATCAAACAGGTTTATAGGTGAGTATATGTAAATTGATGGTATTCAAATGACTCATGGTATCCAAATTAAATTAATAGAGTTGTAATATATAAACTCTAATTGAAGTAGGATGCAGTACCACACCCTAACATGGTACCCTACGCGCGACGAGAGCACGTAAAGCGTCGACGAGATGATGCTGGAGCTTCGGGATCTATTGTCAGAGATGAGTGGGAAAGGGATGACAATAGCCCTGCACCCCACGAAGTTGTGGAAGAGGAGGTGCTTGATGATATGGTGCGGAATATTTTTAAGGATGATCCCAAAGTTGTGGACGACGATGATATGGAACAAGAGCATCTTTATAAGGCTTCATCGACATCGGTGTTTGAAGGGTGCACATTCTCTGTTTTACGTGCTTCACTTGAACTACTTAATATACAAACAGTTTATGGATGGAGCAATGCAAGTCTTGACGCATTATCGAAGTAAGCATTCTAACTTACAAATTTGAATTAGTGGTTTAAGGTTTAGGATTTACGACTAATTATAATTGATGATATTGGATGTAGGCTATTATCAAACATGCTTCCAAAGGAAAATAGACTACCCACCTCAAGAGACATAGCGAGGCGCTATGTGACATCTCTTGGAGGACTGGATTATGATAAAATACATGCATGCGTCAATGATTGCATTCTCTTTCGTGGGACGCATAAGGAGGCTCTACATTGTCCCACTTGTGGTGAAGCAAGGTACAGAACAGATATGAAGAGTTTTGATGTACCTCGTAAAGTCTTGCGACACTTTCCTATAATTCCTCGCATCAAACACATGTTCAAGTGCAAATCCATAGCAGAACTCATGTCATGGCATTGCTCACATCGATCGAATGATGGCATGTGGAGAATTCCCGCAAACACTCATGCTTGGAAGCATATTGAAGATGAGTGGCCCAGCTTTAAAACAGAGCCTAGAAACTTGAGACTTGGCCTGGGTATGGATGGAGTGAATCCATTTGGTTTCAAAAGCACCGCATACAGCATGTGGCCAGTTGTGTTGGTGAATTACAACCTTCCACCATCAATGGCGATCAAGAAGGGACATCTTATGTTATCCCTTCTAATTCCAGGGAAACATAAAGTCAAGCATATGGATGTTTATCTTGAACCATTGATTGATAGGTTGGAGGAACTATGGAGAGGTGTTGCGGTGGTGGACATTAGTAGGCCTCCCTCCTCTCGACACTTCGACTTAAAAGCAGTGTTGATGTGGACAATGCATGACTTTCCAGGATACAGCGATTGTTCTGGTAAGAATTCTAATTACCTCCCTACTCTATTACTATTGGCTATATATATTAATTAGACGGTTTGACTTTATTATTCTAACTTTTATTTATATTTTAACAGGTTTGAAAACATCAGGTAAACATGCATGTCCTGTTTGTGGCCCTTCGTTAGTACATGAGTATGCTGACAGTTTGTGTAAGACTATATTCGATAATCATCATCGATTTCTCCCCTCAGATCATCCTAAATATGTTGCTAGTAAGAGTAACATTCCTCCACAAACACTTCGTGCAAAAGATTGGAAGCGTATTTGGGAGTCTACAACTATTCTTCCTCCAGATGGCATGAATAGGTATAGTGATGTTTTTTCAATCTTGTTTTGTGTAGTCTCTAATTGGATTAAAGGTCACATAGAGAAATCCCTTGTGTAGGTACTCCATTTTTTTTCGGCTGCCATATTGGACCCATCTTAAGATCAACCATCTTCTTGATCCCATGCACATCTTCAAGAATGTGGGATCTGATATTTGGGAACATATTATTGGTAAACGAGACAATGTTAGCGTACGTGAGGACTTGCGGGTCGCAGGACGTATGCGTCAAGCTTGGCCACGAGAGGTGGGTGGGCACGTTCGTCTTCCGCCTGCACCATGGATTATATCAAAGAAAGAGGAGAAGCAGGTAAAGCAGGCCATCACCACTTTGCGTACTCCCACTGGATGCATGAGATCATTGAAGGGAGCCTTTACAACCACTAAGAAAAGAGGCGTTGAGCAACTATATGGGTTGAAGTCCCACGATTGGCACAAGATGCTTCAAGTAAGTGTTTTCCAAGTCTTGTACGTACGTTGAAATTAAATTTTATAATGCCATAAACCATACATACATGTGCTCTTATGTGCGCAGTTCATACTACCTACTAGCATCGACCATTGTGTAAATAAGAGTTTGAAAAAATGTATTTATAAGATGGGCGAGCTTGTGAGGTATGTAAAACCCATGCTCAGATCACCCTTCATTATACCTTGCAAAATGAACGTGCATGAGGTATAACGTACTATTTATTTATTTTTCAGATATGTTAGTTCCAAAGCAATTGATCCAGCCACGTTGGATGATGCACGTGTTATGGCAGTGGAGGTAGTTTGTTTGGTAGAGGAGACTTTTCCGCGAACCATTCTCACAAGTCAACTACATCTCATTGTGCATTTAGTGGACGAAATTGCTTTATGTGGTACTGTGCATGCACGCTGGATGTTCTTCCTAGAGCGCTTCATGAAGACCTTAAAAGACTTTGTGAGGCAAAGTGCAAGGCTTGAAGGAAGCATGGCCGAGGGTTGGTTGATACAAGAGTCTCTTGTATATATTTCAGAATTTCTTGGTCAGGTGGACAGCTCTTTGCCACGACTATGGAGCAATGAAGAGCACTTGAGGATGACCTCTATTGTGCCTCAAGGAAAAGGACAGAGTAAAGTAATTGACAGAACATTGATTGATGATCTCAATTTCACTTGTATCCTTAATAGTGATGTGATGAGCAGATGGGTTACAAGATATGAGGATGCAAAGACAAAAAGGCAAGCAGAAAGAGCTCTCTTTCGGAGGCAACATGGCTCTCGCAAGGCGTACCCTAAGCATCTAGCAACACTTCCGAATGATATCCATGTTGATTGGTTGCATGAGGAAATGGAGAGAGCAGAGAGCGACGAGGGGCTGCATATCACAGCGGAAGAATGGGAGTATGCACGAGGATGCATGTCAAAGGTACATAGAACTAATGTTTTGCATTAGTTGTAAGTGATTTGCTTTTAATATTTATTCACATTGCTTACACAAATATTGCTTCTATTTTGGTCCAGTGCACTATGTTCAATGCTATATGGTGTGAAGGCAAGCATTTTCGAACACAAAGAATTGATGAAAAGAGAAATACACAAGATTGCGGTGTCATTAGTAGCTTTGAGGGAGCTAATGGAAAAATGGATGATTATTGTGGCATAATCCAAGACATATTTAGGCTTGAATTTCGTCGCTTCTTTGTGTATGTTTTGGATGTCAAATGGCAAATGAACGTGGTGGAAAAAGGGCCTGATGCAACGATAAAACGCCATGCAAGTGGATATGTAACTATTGACTCTACAAAGTTCTGGCAAACAAAGAAAGATAGGCTCGTATTGCCACAACAATGTGAGCAGGTATGCATTTTTTTACTAATGTGTTTCATGTACATATATATCTAAGCTCGCGTACCCCTTCACTTTTGATATGCTAATTAATTACTGTACTATGTGTATTTGAGTAGGTTATCTATCTACCAATGGTGCATGATATCAAATGGTGGTACGTCATCCCTATTGCACCACGTTCCAAAGTGATGTATAATACATTCACTGATATGGAGCATATGGAGGATGTAACAAGCCGCAATGAAGATGATGTCGAACATGCCATTGAAGATGTTGTGATCGATGATCAAGAAATAAGAGATGATCATGATAATGAGGATGAGCATGCCATTTCTCATGATCATGAGAATGACCCTACCATTGAGGATGATGGTGATGTTGATGAGGATGATCAGGACATCGATACCATTATCAATGGAGTACAGAATATCGATAGTGGAATAAATTTAGTCGTAGCCTTACAAATTGATCAAATGGATATTGATGTTGATCGTTTGGCAAGGATGGCTCTTATTGAAGATGAGATCGAACCCTAACCAATCCGTCACTGTACGTTCTAAATTGATGACATTTTTATCATCTCATATGCATGATTTATTTTTGAATATATTTCATTGTTGTAAATGCATGTAGTGGGATTCTGTAATGATGTATACTGTAATGTACTGTGAGATGGTTTAAAGAAAATAGTTTTTAATTTTGTAAAGGAATTCAGTTTTTCTCTGCCATGCGTGTATTAATCCGTGTATAGTGGCGTGTATTAATCCGTGTATAATAGCGTGTATTAATTCGTGAATATTACCGTGTATAGATGCGTGTATATAAACGCGTTTATACACGCATTGATAAATGCAAATATACACTCGAACTTAAATGCTAAAATACACGCGCTCGATTCTATTCAAATACAGGCGCGACCATACACGCGTTCGTAATTTATCACGTGTATGAAACGCATGTATGGCAGCATTGTCTTGTAGTGATTCAAAGAAATTGTTAATCAACCTACTGCTCTTGGTGCTTCTACTGCACAGGACCTCAACTTGTTTCCTAGTTTCTTCACACTATCAAAGATAAAAAATATGATAATATTTTCATTATTATTAGTTACAAAGATGGTATTGATTTTGATATTTCTTGCATATCAAAGATGGTATTGATTTTGATATTGCTTGCATATCTCTTATTGAACATTCACAGCGTCATGAATAACGCACAGAGCCCTCTGAAGATGCTCTTCTTACATGTCACTTAGATTATTTTGAGGATGATCTTCTTATCTCTAAAAGCACCCCTTTTCACGGTTCTCTCGTGGTGGAAATCGCTTTTCTCATGGGGGAAGCTGTAACCGACAATATGGTTCTAGTAGCAAGTATTGCAATTATTGTCACAAAAATGGACATTATGAATATGATTGTTTTTCCAAACTATATGATGACGAACATTGGTTCTCTCAATCTTATAAGAAATCAACCACAAGTCCACCTATGGCATGTATATGGTGGTTGTACAAATCATCCCACTTCTTAATGTCTAAAGAAAAAATATAATGATGAACGTAATCAAGCTTATGCTATTGATAAATCTCATGATGATATTGATCATGAGAAGATGAATTGTGTTAACCATCATATTTCATCAGATAAAGTGCTTCTTGTTCGTGATGGTGCTACATTTATAGTGGTTTTTGGTGCCACTAGTAACATGACATATCAAACTCAATAGCTTCAAAATTATCATGCTTTACCAATCAAGAAGATGGTTTATCTTGCTGATGAGAATACATGTCAATTTATGGGTATTGGTGATCTTTATGGTTGGGAGCACACTCCTCTACTTGAATTTTGCTAGGTGTTTTACATGTTCCTGATCTTCAATGCAATCTTTTATCAGTTGCTCGTCTTGTGGATCTTGTTTTTTTTTTGGGTTTTGACCATACTCAATGTCGGGTTGAGAAGGATGGACATACCTTAGAAAGTGTGCCTCATCAAGGTAATCTATTTGAGCTTTCATTAATAGATGATGTAGCTAATGTTGTGACTTCACTAGTCAATCGTGATAGCAAACTGTGGCATTCTTCACTTGCCCATGCTGACTTCTCAAAAATTATTGATTTATATCATTTTTAATTAATGTGTGGTCTTCAATTGAAGCCTCGCTCAACTCTTAGTGTCTATGAACATGTCTATGAACATTGCGCTTTGGGCAAACATCACCGAAAACCTTTTATTTCTTCCACTTCTCATCACTCTCAAGATCTAATAGAGCTTATTCATATTGACGTTTGTGGTCCATTCCCTCCATCCTACTTCAAATTCCTCTATTCTCTTATATTTATTGATGATTTTTCTTGATTTACACACATTTTTCTTGTACGACATAAATCAAAAGTTTTTTGTGTATTTTAGCGATACCGCAAACATGTTGAATTTCAAACTAGTCGGGATATCAAAACTATACGAAGTGAAAATGGTGGAGAATACATATTGATTTTGAAGAATATTATGTTTAAATGAATCATGAACTTAATATTCCCTATTCTCCTTAGCAAAATGGAGTTTCTGAGCGCGAAAATCGGACCATTATCAATGCCATGAGGTGCCTTCTTATTCAAGTCGGTTTATTAAAGATGTTTTGGGTAGTCACATTTCTTACAGAAATTTATATTCAAAATTATTTACCTACAAATTGTCCTTTTGGTAATATTCCCATTGCAAGTTGGACAGGTACAACACCCTCGGTCTCTCATTTATGTGTCTTTAAGGCTATAAGTTTTATGATCCTCTCTCCAATAAGGTCACTTTAAGCCGCCGTGATGTAATTTTTTTATCAACATACTATGGGTGGTGAATGGTCCATTGATGCATTTGATGATTAACAAACCATTCTAACTTCGTTTCCTTTTTTGGCAAATGAATCTCATATTATTGATTCTCAAGTTGATGTCTCTATTCCACTCTCTTCACTGGATTGTGACAAAAATAGCCCTGACATTGATATATGCATTGATCTTCCTATTAAAGATGAACATGGTTCTCATACTCGTTGATTATGATGACATTGAATTTGATGCCATGCCCATTATTGAAGACCGTATTACCTACATGCAAACTATTTCTTCTCCACAAAAGGATTAGTGGTGGCAAGATGCTATGCAAGATGAGTATGATTATCTCATCTCAAAAGGTACTTGGATTCTAACTGATCTTCCTCATGGAATGAACACCTAGTGTAAGTGGGTGTACTAGACAAAAGTTAAGGTTGATGGTTCTTTTAACAAATTTAAATCTCGTCTAGTTGCCAAAGGACACTCTCAAGTAGCAGGTGTTCCCTATCATGATACATTCTCACCTATTGTTCACATGACAAGTACGTGTTCTTTTGGCATTTGCCACTCAATTTGATTTAGAAATTCATCAAATGGATGTTAAAATAACTTTTCTCAATGGTGAATTGAAAGAAGAGATATATATGGAACAACAACTTGGTTTTGTTATACCAGGAAAGGAACATCTGCTATGCATCTTCATCGAGCTCTCTATGATTTGAAACAGGCTTCTCATGCATGGTACTTGGAAATTTATACCTTTCTTTAATCACATGGATTTGCTTCATGTTCTTCTGATCCAAATTTTTACTTGGAAAAAAAATACCACTTATTTATTATTATTACTTTATATGTAGATGATACCATCTTGGTTGCCAATGATTTATCCTTCCTTCTACATACCAAGAAGCTTTTATCCTCAACATTTGAAATGGTGGATCTTGTTGAAATTCATTCTTGTCTTGGCATTCAAATCCAACAAGCTTGCGAGAAAGGTATTTTGCTTCTTCGACATACAAAATTAATTACTGACGCTCTTGCAAAATTTTGATTGGTTGATGCACATTTGGTATGTACTCCTATTGTTATGCATTCTTCTAAGAACATGCCTTCAAAATATGATCAACCTTTGATGGATGATTTTCCATATGCAAACCTAGTTGGTTGCCTACAATTGATTGGTCTGAATACACACCCTAATGTTCTCTTCACTAAAAATCTTCTTGGTCAATATATTGCTCAACTTTGTCATGGAAATCAGATTCATGTAAAGCATGATTTGAGGTATTTAAAGAGCACTAAAGATCATGACGTCCTCTATTGTCGATAGGCATCTTCATCTCACTCTTCACCTTTATGCCTAGTTGGTTATTGTGATGATGATTAGGCAAGTTCTAATTCTTGAATGAGATCTACAAGTGGAAATTACTTTTTGGTCAATGGATGCTTGGTTTCTTGGACGAGAAAGAAACAACGTTGTGTTGCGGTTTCAACTACAGAAGCTGAATATGTAACGACATCATTAGCATCTCATGAGCTGATATGGTTACATCAGTTACTTTTAGACATTGGGTATCCTCCACCTTCTAGCAGTCCTCTTTGATGGATAATCAAAGTGCTATCAGTCCTTACAAAGGATTATGTTCAGCATAGCAAAATCAAACACATTCCTGCTCATTATCACTATGTTCACCAATGAAGTGATGAGTAAGGGATATATTATGGTTGAATATTGCCCAGCTGACCAAATGGTTGCAGATATTCTTATGAAGGGACTTGGTGAAGCTTAATTCACTTGTCTACGCAATGAACATGGAGTGACAATCGAAAATTCTTCGAAACTTATCTATGATCATCATTGTATATATTAGTTCAAAAGTTAGACACATGCACCACACATCATATTCATCCACAATTTATGGACATCGATGTATATATATATTATTGAGAACTTATCACATTCATGCACATTTAGATTATCACATTCGTATATAAATTTTCATAGATGTATGTAGCAGCTCAGGTTTTTCCCTTGTACTCCCCAAGGATTTTTTCATCCGTAGTAGTAGCTAGAGACCCTAGTTTGAGAAAGCATTTTGGACTATATATAGTTCACCCTAACTTGACCTAGAGCTCACCTATACCTATGCACTATCAATAAAATACACTACTTTGAGAGTGATGTCTCGTGTATCTCTCTTTCTCTTTTGCTCTTTATCGTATCTATCAATAGGCGTGCTTATGGTAGGCTGCAGCATCGACGAAGCCTAATACTAGGTTGTCATTATCCGCATGGAAGGTGAAGCCCTGAATGTAAGCGATGATGTCATCGATACAAAAGAGCATGCCCTGGAATGGGCCGCTTGCTCTGGATCCCGTAATGTTGGGAGTGCATAGGAACTTGTAGACGTGAGTGGGGTTGAATTGGAATTGCAAGGTGTTGGTTGCGACATCATAGGTAGCTGCCGTGACGTAGTAAGAGTGCTACTACTACTGAGTAGCTCCAGTTGATGATCCGAGTGCCTAAAAGGATGTCAAAGTGGCCTAGATCTCATGTTGTTATAGCTTCATCGGCAAACCCTTCAAGGTCACATGCATGAGCTCCACACCTACGCGATGTTGCTAAGCCAACATAGTAGCTGATCTAATGATAAGACTAGGCCTTACTATTACAAGTGGTAATTGTAGGTGGGCTACGAGCGATGATGTAGAGTGAGAGTAGCCACCTCCTCTTTATACGAATGATGTAGTGCAGCCCACTACATAACATTGCCGTCCATACTTTAAGAGGGGGAATAAAGTAAGGCCTATGTTGTTGACAGAGAAGTAGAGAGAGATGAGAGACTTTAAACATAGCTCCCAAATTGTGTGGAAAGTACACTGAGGCTAGGTATATGTAGGGGTTAGGTTGGGTAGGCTATATATAGCTCCAACACCCCTGCTCAAACAAAGGTCTCTACCTGTGGATGGAAAAACCTTTGGGGAGTAACAAGGGAAAACCCCAAAGTCTCCATATATGCCTACCATTGTATTATTATATTTGAAGTGTTACAATGGAAATATAGCAAGTACAATGGTCACATAAAGACCCTTCAGAGCCTTTAGAGCTATGGAAATATTACTGTTAGGGGCAAGGCAAAGAAGGCATTTTGGAAGGCACAATGGACGACAAGTGTGAAAGCCGGATTGAGATCCGAAGAGTTGTGGCCTTTTAGCCTTTTGGCGATCTATGTATTTGGCGGATTAGTTATCATGCAGCGTGTTCTGTAGGAAGCGCAAGATTCAGTATTTTGTCATGTGTTTTGGCAGTTTGTAGTAGATGAAGTTTCAGTTTCTGTTTTGTTTTTCCTTCATGATGATGTAGCCTTGTTTTGGATTGATGAAGAAGCAGAATTTTCGGTGTCTTTGCAATTCATGTTTTGTCACATTCATTGTCTTTGTTCATGAAGAATGTTAGTGATGATTCTCTTCTCTTTGGCACGCGAGTAAACACTGGCGATCACGGTGATAGTGGTGTGATACCATGGTCGAATTCATCATCTTCTGTGCATGGGTGACGTTTCGTATCTCCAACAGAATTCAGCGTGAAATCAGATAGTCAGACCTGGAGAGGTCACAGCAACCCACTCGCATTTACAATTTGAGGTCAAATTCATCAAGATATGGAGAGGAATATTGGAATGTTTGGGCTCAAGGTGCAGCAAGTGATGACACAGAAGGGGCAGACCAGAATGCATATGTAGAAGACTTGGAAGATGTGGAAGAATATGATGGTTCAGACGGAGAAGATCGTCGAATTAGGAAGTTTATTGGAGGAGCATTTATCCATGGAGCTTTGCGGTCAAGAAGAAGACTGCAATTTGATCCTTTAGGAGCACCAAGACAGTTGCGGGTGCGCATTCCATTGGCATTCTCAACACCATCCTCGGTGACACCACAAGTGTCATCAAATTCGTCATCTTCAGTTTCAACACCAGCAAGTCCAGCGTCTCCGAGAATGGCGGCAGCTCAGGCAAGGCAAGACCTCCGAGTCAGATTCAAGACCTTTTCAGGAACGTCTAAAGAAGACCCTGATTGCCATATAGCTCAATTTGAGAGGAAATGGCAGGCCAGTCAATTTGACGGAGTGTACGATGCCCAGACCAAGAGAATGCAATTTGAAGCCACCTTGGAAGGCAAGGCTATGCAGTGGTTGAATAATTATGGAGTAGCACATTTTGCTGACTACAATGCATTGAAAGTGGCATTTCTGAATAGATTCCGGAAGGAGAAGACTCCTTTTGAGGTACTCACAAAGCTGAAGGAAATTCAGCAAAAGAAGATGTTTGTCGAGGATTATGCCCAAAAATTCAACAGGTATCTGAATCGGTTAACTGCTCAAGAAAGACCGACAGATGAAATGCTGGCTGGATATTTCATGAATGGATTGAGGAAAGAATTGCGACATGCAGTTGCAGGAGTAGATATTGCAGGAGGAATGGATGACCTAATTGAAACAGCTACAAGGGCTGAGAGAAGGTTTGGAGTGGCTTCTTTGAGAAAGTCTTCTAGGAGAGATACAAAGAAGAAGTCTAGGAGAAGCAAGAGGTCAAAAAGTGATGACAGTGATGATGACTCTGGTGATGATTCAGAGGAGTCAGAAACAGATGAATCTGAGGATGAGGAAAACTCTGAAAATGACAGTGATCAAGAATCAGACAGTGAGTCAAAGAAAAAGTACCGCAAGAAGAAGCGGAAGGAGGAAGAAAAGAAATCCAAATCGGATGAAAAGGAGGCTGAAACCAAAATGGAGAAGTTGTTGGCTAAGAAATTGAAGGAATTAGGAGTCACAAAGGAAGTCAACAAGAAGAAAGATCAGTGTGAAATTTGTGAGAAATTCCACAAGACAAAGGATTGCTGGTATAACCCGAATTACAGGGGACCGGTTCCACCAAGAGTCCAACAAGTCATGGCAGAAGCTAGTGGAGTTGTTCCTGAGCAGCAAAGTCCTCAGCAAAATGTAGGTTGGTCAAATCCCATGAATAATTGGCGACCTCAGGGAAGGCAGTTTCGTCCTCGGTTTAATCCAAATTTTCGTCCTCGATGGCAGGGTGGTAGACCACCTTGGGGACCAAATTGGCAGCAGACACAGTCACAACCAAATTGGCAACAAGGTTGGCAAAATAATCAACAGGGATGGCAGCAACAACAGCCGAATTGGCAGCAACCTGCACAAAGCTGGAATCAGCAGAGTTGGAATTCACCACCGTGGATGCAGCAAAATGCAGCACAACAGTTACCTCAGTTGACAGCACCAGTGACAACTCAGCCAAGCACTGAGAATGTGCCAACAACAAATGTAGTGAACATTGTGATGGCTGAAGAAACATTAAAAGGAGTGGAAGTACTGGAATGCATGCCGGAATGCGATTGTTCGGATTGCAACAAATTAAAGGTAGATGCAATGGCTGTCACCAGATCAAAAGCACGATTGAAAGCTCCCATAGATTGGGAAGAGCAGAAGGATGTGCGGAATGAAGTAAGCAAAGCAGTTTTGAAAGAGCAGAAGAAGCTTACCCATAAGGAAGCACAAGAGGAAGACTCTGATAAAGTTCTTGAGAATGGCAAGTCAGAGGATTTGTTTGAGCGTCTTATGATGACACCAATGCATTTCACACTGGATCAGCTACTTTCTTTGGTTCCGATTTTCAGAGACAAATTTTACTCAGCAACAAAGGGTTTGTCAAGCAAGCCAGGCATAAAGACATTGGAGGATAGTGTGGATGCATATCAAGTGGATCCGGAAGATGTTGACTTCACAATTCCGACTGTCAAAGTTCATTGGAATGAACAGGAATATCAGGATGTACTGCTTGATGGCGGTTCAGGAGTCAATATATTGGCAGAGTCAGAATTCCTCAAAATGAAACATGTTAAGTTGGAACCAGCACCGTTTCAGGTTAGGATGGCAGATCAGAGACGTGTGCAGCCAATCGGAATGTTGAGGAAGCAAGTAATTAGAGTGCAAGACTTGAGTTTTCAAGTAAATTTTGTTGTCATCAGAATGAAGGAAGAAGACAGTTCTTATGTCATGCTATTAGGCAGACCTTGGTTCAAGACAGCTAGGCTGAAACAAGATTGGGAGAAGAATGAGATTGTGATCAAGAAGGGAGGAAAAGTGGCAAAAGTGCCAATGATTTCTAAAGTGACAGTTCCAAACTCCATAAGACCAATGTTGGTTCAGACTCTCAATTTGGCATCAGAGGTGGAAGATGAAGAGGAGACTGAATTCTTTGATGCCAATCCAACAGTCATTCCAATTTTTGAGGTTGATGTGGTAGATATTGTCAGCAGATATGTTGATCGGAATGCAAAGCAGAAGGCTCATTTGGATACTGGACAGCAAAGTTCAGAAGTGTTTAAAAAATCAGAGGAGGATGTTCAAGAAGAAGATTTGACACCACAAGAGGCAATAGATAGAGCTGAATCTTTGTATGATAAGTTAGAAAGCAGCATATCAAGGGTCCAGGAGGATGACCTGCAAGAATTGAATCTAGGCACAAAGGAGCGGCCTAGGATGGTCAGAGTGAGTGTCAATTTAGATGACAAGTTCAAGGAGGAACTGAAGGCATTACTCATTGAATTCATAGATTGTTTTGCATGGGACTATTCAGATTTGAAGGGAATGGATCCAAATGTGTACAAACATCAGATCAATTTGAAAGAAGATGCAAAACCAGTAATTCAGCAGAGATACAGAATGAATCCAAATTATGCACAGCAAGTCAAGGCTGAATTGGATAAATTGTTGGCAGTAGGATTCATTATACCAGTTGATCAGGCAGAATGGTTGTCACCAATAGTAGTCGTACCTAAGAAGTCAGGTAAGATCCGGGTATGTGTCGACTACAGGAAGCTGAATGCAGCGACAATTGCAGATCCTTTTCCATTACCTTTCATGGATTCGGTATTGGATGATGTAGCTGGGCATGAGATGTACAGTTTCTTGGATGGTTTTTCCGGCTATAATCAGATAAGTGTCGCACAGAAGGACATAATGAAGACAGCATTCATTACAGAATGGGGAGCTTATGCTTACACAGTGATGAGCTTTGGACTAAGAAATGGTCCACCATCATTTTCCAAAGCAGCAAACAAAACTTTTGAGCCTCATTTGACGACATTCATGCGGATTTTCATGGATGACTTCTCGGTGTTTGGTCAGAAGGATAAGCACCTGGAATATTTGAGGAAATGTTTAGAGAGATGCAGAATGTTCAGGATGGCACTTAATCCATACAAATGTGCAATTGCAGTTCAAAGAGGCAAACTATTGGGACATATTATTTCAAAGGAAGGCATGTCGATTGACAGGGATAAAGTCAGTGCCATTCAGAAGGCTGCAGCTCCGACTGACGTGAAAGGAGTCTTGAGAGTTGTTGGCCAGGTTAAATGGCACAGCCGATACTTGAGATATTTGGCGGATGTGACAGCGCCTTTGACACATTTGACAAAAAAGGATGTGGAATTCACGTGGGGAGCAGCACAGCAGAAGTCATTTCAGTTGCTAAAGAAAATGCTGGTGGTAGCACCAATATTGCAACCGCCGGATTGGGAATTGTCATTCCATGTTTTTGTGGATGCTTCTGATAGTGCAGTAGGAGCTGTTTTAATGCAGGAAAAAGTTAAGGGATGGTACCGACCAGTGTACTATGCAAGTCGGATGTTGAAGCCAGTAGAAAAGAACTACACAGTGACAGAGCGAGAGGCATTGGGAATGATATTTGCTTTGGATAAGCTAAGGCATTATTTGCTGGGCAATAAAGTGATTTTTCATGTGGATCACCAAGCCTTAGTCTTTTTGGAGAAGAAGCCAAAGCTGGAAGGCAGATTGGCCAGATGGATGTTGTTGCTTCAGGAGTTTGACTACATTATAATTCATACTCCAGGAAATCAGCATGCAGTAGCGGATTATTTGAGTCGGTTAGAACACTGGGAGGAATCACCAGGAGTGTCAGATGATTTGCCAGATGCAGAGTTATTTCAGGTTGTTGGAGAAGTTTATGACAACTGGTATGACCAAATGGTGCAATTTTTGACAGATGGAATTTTGCCATCAGTGATGTCAACAGACCAGAAGAAAAAGTTTGCTTTGAGAAGCAGACCATTCTTAATTATTGCTGGATCACTGTACAGAAGAGGAGCAGATCAGATTATAAGGCGGTGTGTTCCAGATGAGGAGCAACAGTTAGTCTTACAAGAAGCACATTTGGGTGCAGCAGGAGGTCATTTCTCGGGTGAGATTACAGGCAGAAAGGTCATGCAAGCAGGATTATGGTGGCCATTTTTGCTCAGGGATGCATATAAGTATGCACAATCATGCATTCAATGTCAGAGAATGGGTCAACCTACACAGTCAGATAGAATGCAAGATCATCCAGTTTTGCCTTTGGAGCCTTTTCAGAAATGGGGACTAGATTTTGTTGGTCCAATTAAGCCTAAAGGAAGAAGGACAGGAGCCAGATACATATTGGTGGCGACAGATTATGCGACAAAATGGGCAGAAGCAATTCCGCTGAGGGATAATAAAGCTGCAAGTGTGGCTAGATTTTTGTACAAGCACATCATGACTAGGTTTGGATGCCCTATTAAATTGGTGTCTGACCAGGGAGTGCATTTCCTGAATTCAGTTATTGAAGAGTTGACTTCCAAGCATATGATTATGCATAAGAAGTCTACACCATATCATCCACAGGCGAATGGGCAGGTGGAAAGCACAAATAAAGTTCTTGTCAGAATTCTGAAGAAGATTGTGTCAGAAAATAGGTCAGATTGGGATGACAAGTTGGATTCCGCATTGTGGTCATTCCGTACAGCTTATAAAGTGGCAACAGGATTGACTCCTTTTCAGCTTGTGTATGGTTTGGAGGCAGTTGTCCCAATGGAATATATTATTCCTAGTTTGCGGATTGCGGTTAAGCATCGACTCAGTCCAGAGGAATCAGTACTTCATAGACAGAGGCAGTTGCTGAAGCTGGAAGAAGACAGATTGGTGAGTGCTTACATGAATCAAGTAATGCAGAACAGGAGGCAGGCCTGGATTGGCAGGCAGATTAAATTCAAGATTTTTCAGAAAGGAGATTGGGTGATGATGTACAATTCGAAATTGGGCCAGCATCCTGGTAAGCTGAAGCTGCGGTATTTCGGGCCGTATCAGATTGTCGAAGAGATGGGTCAAGGAACATTCCGATTACAGGATGTTTTTGGAACAATGGTGCAGAAGCCTGTAAATGGATTCAGGTTGAAGAAATTTTATGGCAAAGTGCCTGAGATCCCGAGATGGATGTTAAATAAAGCAAGTGATGTGGGAGTTAAGTGTGTGAATGATGCTGATAAAGGCACAGGGGAGCTGGATAAAGACGAGAAGACAGAGGAGAAGACAGACAAGGAGGCAGTGAAGATTTCGGAGAAGGCACTAGATGCGGATGCGGATCAAGGGACTGCGGGTAACGAGTCCGCCTAGCGCTCCACCGGACAGTGCCAGGTGTTAGGGGCAAGGCAAAGAAGGCATTTTGGAAGGCACAATGGACGACAAGTGTGAAAGCCGGATTGAGATCCGAAGAGTTGTGGCCTTTTAGCCTTTTGGCGATCTATGTATTTGGCGGATTAGTTATCATGCAGCGTGTTCTGTAGGAAGCGCAAGATTCAGTATTTTGTCATGTGTTTTGGCAGTTTGTAGTAGATGAAGTTTCAGTTTCTGTTTTGTTTTTCCTTCATGATGATGTAGCCTTGTTTTGGATTGATGAAGAAGCAGAATTTTCGGTGTCTTTGCAATTCATGTTTTGTCACATTCATTGTCTTTGTTCATGAAGAATGTTAGTGATGATTCTCTTCTCTTTGGCACGCGAGTAAACAATTACAAGTACAATGGTCCATAAAGACCCTTCACAACCTATAGAGCGATGAAAATATTACAATGAGCTCGAGATGTATGGTTGAATGGCATGGGAGAATAATCCATTTTTCATCGCGAAGGAACCAACAAGGTCTATATTTAAAGACCCCCAATATTGATAAAGCTCCAAGGAGTCTTGGTGGAAATATATAAATATATAATGTAGAACTATATGGTACCTGCTAAAATTTTATATGAGTTATGCACAAAACAATGTCTTTAGAGATGGTTCGTGATGCCACTCTTTGGACAACATGAACATGTACAAAATGTTTTATGCACAATATAACATACAAGAACATGCGTGCACACACAAATACAAAGCCAACCTAAACAAGGGGCCCAAGTGTTAATAAAGTATATGGAGCAAAACTGCCCACAAAGTCGGCTTAAACAAGGGGACCAAATGGTAATAAAGTATGCAGTGCAAAACAACCCAGGAAGTCAACTTAAACAAGGGGCCCAAGTGGTAATAAAGTATGTGGAGCAAAGTTGCCCATATAGTCGACTTAAACAAGGGACCCAAGTGCTAATAAAGTATGTGGAGAAAACTGCCCACAAAGTTCACTTAAACAAGGGCCCAAGCAGTAGTAAAGTATGTGGAACAAAATTTTCCAGTCTGCATCAAATCACAACCAGAGATATAATAGAAATGCCACAAGTGATATAATCGAAATCCCACAGTTAATAATGAGAGCCACCCTTGTGTTATGAGACAAGCCATACATGCCACGATTATCTACAGAAAATGACTTAAATAAAAGGTCAATCATGATGACTCAAAATATCATTCCTTTTTTAATTTATAATTTTGACTTCTTAGCAACAACAAGAAAAGGTCGAATTTATCGATTTAAATCACTATAATAGATTTAAATCATAATCACAATTTATAAACATAGGGTTAGATTGCATCCCTAGAATGTCCATCTTGAAATAAGTATAACAAGATAAAAATAGAAAAGACGTAACAACATCCATGCTACTCCAAGGGTGCCCCTACTAAAAATCCATAAGAGTCGAGGTGGAGATGACGACCACTAGAGAAAGGAATTCGGCATGTGAAAGTCTTCGTGGTGCTTTCCTATGTGATGTGACAAAAGAACATGGTGTTGGAGCTCTATATATGGCTCACTCTACCTAACTTGGTCTCAGCTATATATATGTATCTTGTCCTCAATATGAATCAATCTTTGGGAGCGTACATGATGTGTCTCTTGTCTAGTCTCTTTCTTTCTACATTTCAACATGGTATCAGAGCATCTATAAGGGAAGCATCTATGTCTTCTTGTTAAATTCATGATTATAATTTCATGTCTTACAAGATTGTTCTTTGATTATGTGTTGTCTACATGATTTTATAGCTTAACTTGTTGTAATTAGAGTTGTTTCTTAATCCCGTCATTATGTGCAAGTGCGTAGATTGTATTGTGCTGGTGAATCCTATCAAAAAAGTTTGTCAAACGGAGTTGTGAGTCAAAAGTTATGACAATTCAGGCAAACTGCATCTGTAACAGCAAAACAGGTTCTTTGAATAAGCAAACAGGTTCTTTGTGTGAGCACACAGGTTTCGTCGTCAAGCGTCTTTGTGACCACACAGGTTTCGTCTTTGTCAAGCATCTTTTATTATTCTGCTATTTTTAGCAAACTGGCAAAATCTAGCTTTTTCGTCAAGCATCTCTTATTATTTTGCTATTTTTAGCAAAACGACCAATCTAGCTTTTTCATCAAGCGTCTATCAATAAATCTTGTGTCCCACGTCTCTCTATTTTGAGGACTCTTTTCTTATTGATGTCTCTTATCTCTTGCCATCGTCCATGTCTATGGTGTGCAGATTTTGTGATTTTATCTTATATGTCTTCTTGCAGATAGATATGGCTATGATTGTTCTCGTCAATGGGTTTCCTTATATCTTGGCACCTTATCTTCTTCAACTCGAGTTTTACGAGGGGTTTTACATGTCCCAGAACTTCAACGTAATCTTCTTTCATTTTCAAGACTTGTTGATCTTGGTTTGTTTGTTGGATTCGACCACACCAAATGCCGCATTGAGAAAGATGGACAGATTATTGCAACTGCTTCTCGTAATGGTAATTTGTTTGAGCTCTCTCTTAATGATGCTGTAGCAAATGTTGTCACTGCTCGAGTGATCATGATTACAAGATATCGCATCATCGCTTTGTTCATGCTGATTTCTCAAAGCTTATTGATCTTCATCGTCAAGTTCTTGTACGTGGCATGGATCTTAAAGCTCATCCTCATATGGGAATCTGTGAGTTTTGTGCTCTTGGCAAACACAATCGTAAACCCTTTCCTCTCTCGAATTCAGTTCATTCTCATGCTTTGTTGGATCTTGTTCATACTGACATTTGTGGACCTTTGCCACAACATCGTTATTTCATTACGTTTATTGATGATTACTCACGGTATACAGTTGTTTTCTTGCTTCGATAAAAATCTGAGGCGTTATCTGTTTTTAAGCAATTTCACAAGGTTGCCGAACTTCAAACTGGTCATCGCCTCAAGAAACTTCGCAGCAGCGATAATGGTGGAGAATATGTGTTTCGTGAGTTTGAGAGTTATTGTACGGACCATGGTATTCATCATGAACATACTATTCCATATTCACCTCAACAGAACGGTGTCGCTGAACATAAGAATCCCACTATTATCAATGCTATACGATGTATGCTGATTCATTCTGGGTTATCTCATGTTTTTTGGAGTGAAGCTCTCTTGACAGTAGTCTTTGTTCAGAATCATCTTCCTACTACTACTCCTTCTAGTTACCCATCACAGCATGGACAGGTGAAATTCTTTCTGTATCTCATTTTTGAACCTTTGGATGTATTGCTTATATTCATGTTCCTAAAGAAACACGAGCAAAGCTTGATGCTCCTAGGCTTAAAGTTATTTTTATTGGCTATTCTGACACTTCCAAAGGCTACAAATTCTATGACCCGTCCTCCAAGAAAGTGCTTGTGAATCGTGATGCTATTTTCAATGAACAGCTTATGGGCGGTACATGTTCCATGGATGATTGTGATGATACTAAATCTTTGCTTCAAGCTTTTCCATTCTTGTGTGATGATGAATCTTCTTCTATAGAGCAACTTTCCTCTTCACAACCATCTAAAGAGCAACTTTCCTCTTCACACAACCATTGATTCCGAATGCTATCATTGATAATGTTGACATTTTTATCGATCTGTCTATTGATTTTGAGCATGGGTCTTGTCATGTTTATGATGAAGATTTTGATGCTAATGTTTTCTCTACTTCTGAAGATCCTACCACGTGCAGTGATGCTATATGTTCTCAACAAAAGGATCAATGGCAAGAGGCTATGGAAGCAAAGTACGATTCTCTTATCTCTAAAGGTACATGGATACTCACCAAGCTGCCTCCTGGCCGTACTGCCATTAAGTGTAAGTGGGTATATAAGACAAAATTTAAAGCAGATGGATCCTTTGACAAATTCAAGGCACGTTTATTTGCCAAATGTTATTCTCAAGTTACTGGCGTTGATTATCATGAAACCTTTTCACCAGTTGTTCGCATTACTAGTATTTGGGTTTTATTGGCATTTGCTATTCAATTTGACTTAGAAATTTATCAGATGGACGTGCGCACAGCTTTCTTCAATGGAGATTTGAATGAAGAAATTTACATGGAGCAGCCAGAAGGATTTGTTATTGCAGGTAAGGAAGATCTTGTTGCTCGTCTTCACAGGGCTTTATATGGTCTTAAACAAGCTTCACGGGCCTGGTACATCAAGTTTGATCTTTTTCTTACCTCCCATGGCTTTCTCTCTTGCTCTTCTGATCCCAACTTATTTACCAAACACCTAAATGGTAGTTTTGTAATCCTTGCCCTTTATGTCGATGATACAATCCTTGTTTCCAATGATTTGGGATTTCTACACCAAATTAAGCAGTTGTTATCTTCGGCATTTGATATGGTGGATCTTGGAGAGCTTCACTCGTGTCTTGGCATTCAGATTCAAAGGGATCGTAGCAAAGGTATTTTATTACTTCGACAATCAAAGTTTATTGAAGATACTATTAAGAAGTTTGGTTTGGAATCTGCACATTCAGCAACTACTCCTTGTCTTGCGAGTTCCATGAGAAACACTTCTGATGGTGGTGGCCAGCTTGTTACAAATCAACCATATGCTAATTTGGTTGGATGTCTTCAAGTTGTTGGTTTGAACACTCGTCCTGACATTTTGTTTGTTACTAACTATCTCGGGCAACATTTTGCATGTCCTTCTCTTAAGCATTGGTCTTCAGCAAAGCGCGTGTTGAAATACTTAAAAGGCACTGCAGATTATGGTTTGGTTTATCAATGACAATTCACATCCGACTCCATTCCATCTCTTTCTCTTTTGGGTTACACAGATGCAGATTGGGCTAGCTCACATTTATCTATGCGATCTACTAGTGGCAATTGTTTTTTCATTAATGGTTGTCTTATTTCTTGGACCAGCAAGAAACAACGTTGTGTTGCAGTTTCTACAACCGAATCTAAATATGTTACGGCATCACTTGCAACTCGTGAAATCATTTGGCTTCGACAAGTGTTGACAGATATTGACCATTCTCCTCTTTCTAGTATACCCTTGCAGTGTGATAATCCAAGTGCTATTAGTCTTGCAAAAGACTATGTCCAACATAACAAGTCAAAACATATTGTTGTGCATTACCATAATGTTTGATACGAAGTATGCAAAGGCACTATCATGATTGAACATTGTCCAACTGACCAGATGATTGCAGATATTCTTACAAAAGGTCTCAATGAGTCACGCTTCATTCTCTTGCGCTCAGAGCTTGGAGTTACCTCGGGCTCGCTCTTTCTAGATTAGGCTCTTTACTCTTATGGTAGCTTTGTACATATATCGTTGTAATCTTCTAGACACCACGCACTTTGCACATTTCACAATCGCACACTATGACCTCTTGGTCCTTTTGTATATTTGTACATAGATGCACAATGCACTTTCACATCATTACTTCTGGTTCATATTTTCACATTTGTATAGGGGCTTGGGTTTTTCCCTTGTACTCCCCAAGGGTTTTTTCATCCATAGCTAGAGACCCTTGTTTGAATGGGGGTGTTAGAGCTCTATATATGGCTCACTCTACCTAACTTGGTCTCACCTATATATATGTATCGTGTCCTCAATATGAATCAATCTTTGGGAGCGTACATGATGTGTCTCTTCTCTCATCTCTTTCTCTCTACATTTCAACAGGATGTTCTTTCTTGAGCGTTTTATGAAGACCTTGAAGGATTTTGTAAGGCAAAATGCAAAGCCAGTGGCCGAGGGTTGGTTGGTACAAGAATAACTTATTTATATCTTAGAATACCTAGCCGAAGTGGATCCCTCTCTCCCTCGCCTATGGAGCAATGAAGAAGACTTGAGGATGACCTCTCATGTTCCTCAAGGAAAGGGAAAGACCAAAGTCATGGATACAAAGATGCATAGTAAACTTAATACCTTTTGTGTGCTTAATAGGATGTGATGAGAAGATGGGTGGCAAAGTATGAGGATTAAAAGGCAAGAAGACAAAGTGAATAAGCACCATGGACATAGTGTGCCATACCCCGAGCACCTACGATCACTTCCCAAGGATCTTGATGTAGATTGGCTACATGAGGAGATGGAGAGAGTGGCACAAGACATGAACATGCATATCACATTGGAGGAGTGGGAGTATGTCCAAGGATGCTTCAAAAAGGTAAACAAACTTGTGTTTTTAATCATATTTTAGTATGTTAAACTTGCAAAAATTTATTTTGAGGTATTAATAATTTTTTTTGTCTCGGTATAGTGCATAATGTTTAATGCTTTGTGGTCGGAGGGTAAACATTTTCACACACAAAGGATTGATGAGAAGAGGAACACCCGAGATTGTGGGGTAATTGCAAGCTTTGAGGGAGCCAATGGAGCCATGGATGATTATTGTGGATTGATCCAAAATATCATTAAGCTTGACTTTTGAAGCTTCTTTGTATATATATTTGGTTTAAGGATGTGGTGGAAAGAGGTCCTAATGCAACAATCAATGTCATGCAAGTGGCTTTGTGACCATTGACTCTATAAATTTTTGGCAAGGAAAGGATGGAGCTCTAGTGCTACCACAACATTGCGAATAGGTACATAAAATTATTGGTAATTACAATATATGCGTTTACAGATAGTAGAGATGTAATTTTTTTGTATGATATACCTTTGTGCTTGAATAGGTTGTGTATCAACCAATAATTGACAATAAGAGATGGTGGCATATAATCCCAATCTCACCATGTTCAAGATCCATTTATAGTACATTCACCCACATTGAACATATGGAGTAGCATGTCAACTCAACTATAGAGGGAGATAGCTTCGAAAACATTGATGATGATCGTGCCATTGGAGATGATGATCGTAATATTGGAGACGATGATATTGCCTCTCATGGTGATGATTCTAGTAGTGGGATGGATCTCTTTGTAGATTTGGATATAGGCATCGACATTGAGATAGATACTTTAGGAAGGGTTGCCCTCATTGAAGATGAGGTTGAACTCTAGTTCTTTCATTGTACTTTTATTATGGCTATATTGGCCTTCCTTTTGGTATAGATTCATGCTTTTTTGAGATTACATGTATAGATTCATGCCTTTTTGAGATTACGTGTATAGATTTATTATGATCTGTTGCTTTTCGTGGCATTACTTAATCATTCACCTTTGGATTGCTTTTCATAGAGATTCAAGATTTTTTTTAAAAGCTTCACTTTGATGAAAAGATGTGGGGATCGAATCATTGTCCTTTGGATTGTTTTTCATGGCATTACTTGATATACCTAAGACTTTGCATGTATCCATCCCTTTCACCACATTACTCGATTTATACCTATTTCTTTTCTCTTTCCTTAGCACATTTTTCCTTGCAAATATGCTTTCGAGAGATTCATCTGTATATAAATGCACCAAAAAATCATGCATATTATCAAGATCTTGTGCACATAGTTCAGCAAATCAAATTTTGGGTGATTGAAGATTATGTGTTTCTTTGCAAGGTCCACAATTGCAATTACATAGGAAATTGTTGTATACTGCATCTATAAGCACGTCTGTAATCCCGTCTATGCTCGTGTCTATAAGCACGTCTAATTTCAAAGGAATTAGATGCGCTTATAGACACGAGTATAGATGCAAATGTAACTTACACGTCTATAAGAGCATCTAGTTTCAAAGAAGTAGATGCCCTTATTATAGACACGAGCATAAACGCTAGTAAAGATGCCCCCGTAACTTGCACATCATTGCAATGCATCTATGCTTGCTTTATGTTGCAGTGCTTCATGACTAAGAAACACTATGTATCACGTGTGTTCAACGGACATTTAACAAACACCTTACCTGTGAATTTCTCATGAATAAAACGACCCCCGTTTTCTTTATAAACTTACAGGTTTTTTTTATTGGATAATAAAAACCTTTTTGTAAATATATTTCTATAAATTTACCTTAAAATTCCCTTCATTTGAACACATGTGCTATACTTACATAGTTTTAGGTGAACCCCCCCAAGGAAGTAATATAGCTAAGATATTTGGTTCAAGAGACAAAACTTCCAAGTAATGATGTAGGTCATAAACTTTTGGCTTTTTAATAGTTAGAATTTCTAGGAATTGTTCTAAAGAGGCTAGGGGTTGTACCTCTTGAGCCATAACTCTTATAAAGTGGTCAAGAGAGCTAAGACCACTAGGCAATGTAATGCACCTAGAGGTTAAGAGTCAAATATTCTAGGGAATGATGTATGTTGGAAAGTTTCAACTCAAGAATGCAAACTTGGGAGAGGATAGAAGATTTGATTCTTCACTAAAAAAATTAGTCAAAAAATCAAAGACCTCTAGGAAATAATATAATAAGGAAGTGTAGACTAAAGAGCCAAATCTTCTAGGAAATATTGCAATTTGGTAACTTTGGCTCAAGAGGTAAACGTTTCAGGGGTAAGCTTAGAGAAGTTTCAAATTTTGACTCTTGAACCAAAACTCTTGGAAATCAGTCCCAAGGGGCAAGGTGTCTAACAAATAAATCACGTGGTAAGCTTGGAATCAATAGCCAAAACCTCTACACAATGATGTATGATGTTGGAGAAATTTCTATCAAAGGTAAAAACTTTAAGGCAATGATGTAGCCTAAATTGTTTTGGCTGAATAGCCAAAATGTTTATAAAATGGCATGAAGAGGCTTTAAAAAAAATTTATTGACACAAAACCCTTAAAATCCACAAGTCCTGTAGACAACAATGTAGCCATAAAAACTTCAAAGCAATGATGAAGGCTAGAAATTTTTACCTCGGAAGCCTGTCATTCTAGGCAATTGCTTAAAAAGGCTAGAGTTTTTGAGTCTTGAGACAAGAAGAGTTTATGCCACATGCTAGCACTTTTTGGCACAATGTAAGAATAGGAAGTTTCTGTTGAGGACTCTTAAGAATGGGCACAAGGAGACAGTTATAATATTAAGCACAAGATTTGGCAAAGTTTTCAAAGATAAACACATAAAAGGCATTAAAATTTTGACTAAAGAGGAAAATGTAAAGCATAAGACAATATTATGCATTGGTTGTATCATTTCAAGCTAATCGTGTTATCAGATAGAATAAGATATGTCGAATATGCATATATAATCTCTATTATCATGACAATTTTTCTACATCAATCCAATACTTTAATTTAGCTTCTTCTTTTAAATCTACCATTATGAGTATATAGTTTACTTAAAAAACTATTTTTAAAATACTATTAAAGTCCTCTTCAACACTTTGCCTTTAAGAACTTGATTAGAAGGAATCAAGATTACTTAATCATATCTTTATTTTTTTGAATTCAACTCCTCAAGGTGGAACAAATGTTTAGAATTTTGTTTTTCAACACCACATACCTTGAGAGATTCTATCTTCTTGTTTTATTTCAAGTTATCTTTGTAAATATATATTAGTTTATCTTCAGTTTGATTTTTGAAATCAACATCAAAACATTTTGAATTCTAAAGTACATGTACTGATATGTTGCTTCACACACGATGAACATTTTAATTTTTAAAACTAAGAATATGTAGAAGTATTTGCTAAACTCAACATAAAAATTTTAAATATTTTAATCCAAACTTAATATTAAACCAAAAAAGAGGCTGTCATTTTGGTATTTTGGCCAAATATTTGTATGGTGGGAAATGGGATTTTCCCAATTGTCTTATATGGTGTGCTTTCCACCAACCAAAATCATGCTTTTTTTAGAATCTTAGAGAAAGAAATGCATAAAGAAGATGCAAAGAGTATGCACAAAAGAGGAGTAGCCTAAAATTGAGTTCAACCTAGATCATTATATCCCAGATCAATGTGTAGTTTAGTCAATAGTAGATATGAGTGCTGCAAAGGTGGATTTGTGTCTGTGATTGAAGCACCTACGAATGTAATATGCACTTGGAAAACTTCATGAAGGTTCATGCCTTTGAGTCTCATGCCCATAAGGCTCATGCTTGTGAAGGTTAAGGCTTGTGAGGCTCATGCTTGTGAGGTTCACGCTTCTGAGGCTCATGGTTGGGAAGGTTTATGCGTATGACGCTCACATTGGTAAAAGTTCACATCTCTCCATCAGGTGCATGATGCTGCTGACGCTTGATACATGTGCAGCTCATACTAGTGTAGGTTCAGGCACGTGAGGGTCACACTTGTGAAGGTTCACACGCATGAGGCTAAACCTCAAGAGCCACACAGTGACAGGGCTGAAAGGTGAACTCACCACCCCACTTAGCAATGCATAACACGTAGAAATATGAGAGGGGATCAATCCAATGAGTCATTGTGGCTCTAAAAGTGTGAGGAAAGTCCTCAAGGGAGACACTAAGGAGACTGGGAGATATGAGGCTCACACAAAATTGAAAGTCCAAGGACAGAAAACTCATACCTTAAAGGTAATGTAAAGGAGGCCGGAGGCATGAGCCTCATGCCCACAAATCGATAGATCCACTGTGAGATGCTAGTTGTTATGTCAGTGTTAAGTAAATGAGAAAATTGAATGCAGAAACATAAAACCACTAAATATTCCTTCATGTCAATGTAATAAGACAAAGTGCCAACAACAACCAGAAGAAACTAATGCATATCTACAACAATCAACTACCAACTTGTCACTCTAATCTATTAAAACTCTTTTCAAGTTGGCTAGGTGAGTGTCATCTACTCCCACCCCCAATTCTAGCAGAAGGTTAATAACTGATATATCTCCCCAACTAGCCTCAATATTTTTACTAGGTATGGTGTAGCAGACAACTCTCAACCCAACCACAAAGAAATAGCGAGTGAGTGGGTGACCACTAAATATTCCTTCATGTCAATGTAATAAGACAAAGTGCCAACAACAACCAGAAGAAACTAATGCATATCTACAACAATCAACTACCAACTTGTCACTCTAATCTATTAAAACTCTTTTCAAGTTGGCTAGGTGAGTGTCATCTACTCCCACCCCCAATTCTAGCAGAAGGTTAATAACTGATATATCTCCCCAACTAGCCTCAATATTTTTACTAGGTATGGTGTAGCAGACAACTCTCAACCCAACCACAAAGAAATAGCGAGTGAGTGGGTGAGTCTCATCTACTCCCACTCAAAATTCTTACTTAGATTTACATCACTATTTTCCCTAGATGCTCACAAGATATAACACATCAATAGTACACCACACCTCAAAAAGCAATTAGCAAAAAAACCATAGTAGATCACAATTAATAGATGGGGTGGTGATTAAGGAATTTAGGGATTCTTCTCATGTTGGTTTGTTCCAATCACTTGTGCATGTGCCCCAAAATTAGACTTAGTAAGAAATTGATTTGTGTTTATGGCCCTTAATGCTGATGAGCTTTCATGAGGAGAGAGAAAGATAGAAGAGATAATTCACAACATTAAAATATTAGGGAATTCACTCGGATGGGGAGAATATGAAGATCATCATCTTGAGACTAGTGCCCTCTTTTCTGTGAGCCTCTTAGAATGACACCTTATGAAACAAGTTGTGCCTCTCTTCTCTTTGGCATATCCATACCTCTCTCTGACTATTGTGCTACAATTTCACCATGCTCCTTAATTTGGCTATGCCTTGCCTTGATGTGTCGGTTTGACTCTTCTTTGCCTTCACACCTGGCTCTTGTTTGCCCTACTTTGCACCGCTAAGGCCAACCCTGTCCTTGTTGTGCACAAGTCGGGCACTAACCTTGCTATGCCCTTTTCTTAGCCTTCACAACCCATTGACTCTACAAATTTTTGGCAAGGAAAGGATGGGACTCTAGTGCTACCACAACATTGTGAATAGGTACATATAATTATTGGTAATTACAATATATGCATTTACAAATAGTAAAGATGGAATTTTTTTGTATGATATACCTTTGTGCTTGAATAGGTTGTGTATCAACCAATAATTGACAATAAGAGATGGTGGCATATAATCCCAATCTCACCATGTTCAAGATCCAATTATAGTACATTCACCCACATTGAACATATGGAGTAGCATGTCAACTCAACTATGGAGGGAGATAGCTTCGAAAACATTGATGATGATCGTGCCATTGGAGATGATGATCGTAATATTGGAGATGATGATATTGCCTCTCATGGTGATGATTCTAGTAGTGGGATAGATCTCTTTGTAGATTTGGATATAGGCATCGACATTGAGATAGATACTTTAGGAAGGGTTGACCTCATTGAAGATGAGGTTGAACTCTAGTTCTTTCATTGTACTTTTATTATGGCTATATTGGCCTTCCTTTTGGTATAGATTCATGCTTTTTTGAGATTACATGTATAGATTCATGCCTTTTTGAGATTACGTGTATAAATTTATTATGATATGTTGCTTTTCGTGGCATTACTTAATTATTCACCTTTGGACTACTTTTCATGGAGGTTCAAGATTTTTTTTTAAAGCTTCACTTTGATGAAAAGATGTGGGGATCGAATCATTGTCCTTTGGATTGTTTTTCATGGCATTACTTGATATACCTAAGACTTTGCATGTATCCATCCCTTTCACCACATTACTCAATCTATACCTATTTCTTTTCTCTTTCCTTAGCATATTTTTCCTTGCAAATATGCTTTCTAGAGATTCATCTGTATATAAATGCACCAAAAAATCATGCATAGGCCTGCTGAAAAAGGCACTCCACGACTGCATCAAGTCGGCCAGCAATATGCAGCCAGTCGGCCAGCACTGAGGATCCACGCTTTTAATACTTGTTTGCCCTTTTGACTACTCCTTGTCTAAAGGGAGGCCATGTGTTCTCCCCAACCCCCTTGTTTAAAATAATGGCAATGGGTTTACCCCTATGACCATCCCTGTGTCCAAAAGAGTGGCCATAAGTTTGGCTTTTTGACCATCCCTTGGGGCTAAAGGCGAGTGAGTGGGTGAGTCTCATCTACTCCCACTCAAAATTCTTACTTAGATTTACATCACTATTTTCCCTAGATACTCACAAGATATAACACATCAATAGTACACCACACCTCAAAAAGCAATTAGCAAAAAAACCATAGTAGATCACAATTAATAGATGGGGTGGTGATTAAGGAATTTAGGAATTCTTCTCACGTTGGTTTGCTCCAATCACTTGTGCATGTGCCCCAAAATTACACTTAGTAAGAAATTGATTTGTGTTTATGGCCCTTAATGCTGATGAGCTTTCATGAGGAGAGAGAAAGAGATAAGAGATAATTCACAACATTAAAATATTAGGGAATTCACTCGGATGGGGAGAATATGAAGATCATCATCTTGAGACTAGTGCCCTCTTTTCTGTGAGCCTCTTAGAATGACACCTTATGAAGCAAGTTGTGCCTCTCTTCTCTTTGGCATATCCATACCTCTCTTTGACTCTTGTGCTACAATGTCACCATGCTCCTTAATTTGGCTATGCCTTGCCTTGATGTGTCGGCTTGACTCTTCTTTGCCTTCACACCTGGCTCTTGTTTGCCCTACTTTGCACCGCTAAGGCCAACCCTTTCCTTGTTGTGCACAAGTCAGGCACTAACCTTGCTATGCCCTTTTCTTAGCCTTCACAACCCATCCTTGGCTTCATAGGACATCCTTGTGCTTGGCCTTGTGCTAGCTCAGATCCCCTCCTTCTTCTTGCCTATGCTGCACACCATGAAGCCTAGATGCCTTGCTTCACTCTGTGTGGGGTTAAAGCATGGTTAGGTGGTATCACTTTTTTGTGTTCAAGTAGAAAAAAGATGATTGATTTTAGGGTTCCTATTACGGTTTCAAATTCAAAAATAATGTCTTGCAAAGTACTTTTATGGATAATAATCTTAAAAAGTAATACTAGTATTTTCTAAATTTACCTAAAAGTCTCCAAAATAAAATAAAAAGTAGTGTCAAAGACACTACTTTTTGTACCACATATCCATGCTTTCACCCTGTGCCTGCTCCTCCTTATTCTTTCCTATTCTTCATGCCGTGAAGCCAACTGCATTACTTTACTCCAAGCGCCTTGCACGCTAGGTTACAACCCCTCCTTCTTCTTGCCTATGCTTCATGTTGTGAAGCCAACTACCTTGCTTCACTCCATGTGCCTTGCGCTAGCTCACAACCCTCCATCTTCTTGCCCATGATTCATGTGGTAACTCCCAACCACTTTGCTTCTCTCCTCGCTTTTGGCATCTCCCCTCTGCTCCATGTTGTGAAGCCTTTCACTATGATTTTGTCTTGGTTGTTGAGCACCTCTCTTTAACTATGTTATCAGACGTTGTCATACAAAACAAAACGTCTTACGTGCCCTTAATTTTGAATATGCTAGGCATAGAAAATCCGATCGAGAAAACTACAAACTTTACACAAAAGGATTGATAAGGAAAACAATAAGAAATAATGACTATGCACTATTATGCCATTATAGAATGTTTTAGTATTGAAAATGGAAGATGCAGGTGCCCCAAATGAAAACATACTCCAAGTTGCTAATCTAGGCTTTAATATTGTTAGTTTTTGCAAATCAATAGCAAGTACTACATGTGAAGGCTAGAAAGCTCTATAAAATTCAAGCAATTTATGCATGTTAGAAATGTGAAAAACACTTATCCATGAGGTGATGTTATAACACATCATTTCACATGTGGCATACAATGGAGGGTTCTTACATAGGCTCACAAAAAAAAGCAATCTACTTAAGGTATCCAATCCCGAGGCCCATCCATCGATGACTAATCATAGGATATATTCTTTAGAGTTTTGTACACACATAAGTATGAGTGGAAAAATGTATTGTATCTTCTATTTAGAAGAGTTTTTCCTCAATAGTATCTTCTAAGAGGTGGCTCAAGGGCACTCCTCTCTCTCTCTCTCTCTCTCTCTCTCTCTCTCAACCTCTAAGACATTGTCTCATCAAAGACATCAATTACACAAACACACATGGAATGAATCAAGTGAACACACGTGCAATCGACGGACAGGTAACAAACAAGAAGTCTAACTAAGTAGCTTTATTAGTATAGCAAACCATCCTTCGCCAAAAGGTCGACTAGGACGGGCTATTTCTTTATAGCAACAAGAGCCACATTATTGATAACGTATAGCCATCTACTTGAATGCCCACGTTACTGAGCCTCTTCCTTTACCGGTGCAAGGCCAACGACGACGGGTTCGGTGTTGGCATGCATCTTCATCACAAGAGTCTATTGTTTGTCATGTGGGAGTTCACAATCTTGACAAAACTTTAAGCAAAACAACGAGTCTTATGTGCCCTTAATCTTGAATAAGCTAGGCCTAGAGAATACGACTGAGAAAACTACAAACTTTGCACAAAAGGATTGATAAGGAAAAGAATAAGCACTAATGACTATGCACTATTATGCCATGATAGAATGTTTTAGGATATAAAATTGCATATGCGAGTGCCCCAAATGAAAAACATACTCCAAGTTGCTAATCTAGGCATTAATTTTGTTTAGTTTTTGCGAATCGATAGCAACCACTACATGTCAAGGCTATAAACCTCTATAAATTTTAAGCCATTTATGCATGTTAACAATGTGAAAAACACCCGTCCATGAGGTGACGCTATAACACATCATTTCACATGCGACATACAATGGAGGGTTTTTACATAGGCTCACAAAGAAAAGTAATCTACTTAAGGTATCCAATCCCGAAGCCCATCCACATGATAAATCATAGGATATGTTCTTTAGAGTTTTGTCCACGCAGATAAGTATGAGTGGGAAAATGTCTTGTTAGAAGAGGTTTTCCTCGATACTATCTTCTAAGAGACTCATAGGTGCTCTTCTCTCTCTCTCTTTCTCAAGTCTCAACGTCTAACACCTTGTCTCATAAAAAACATCAATCACGTGGACACACGTGCAATGAATCATACGAACACATGTGTAATGCAATGACCGACACGTGACAAAGAGGCAAGAAGTCCAATTAAGTAGCTTTATTAGTATAGGAAGCCATCTTTATTTATTAGTGGAGATTGGCTATTTCGTTATAGCAGCAAGGGCCGCATTATTGATGACGTATAGCCATCTACTTCAACGCCCACGTTCCTGAGCCGCTGCCATTGCCGGCAAGGCCGACGACGGGCTCGGCGTCGGCGCGCTTGTCGTAGGCTGCACCAGTGCGGAAGCCCAGCACCAGGTTGTCGCTATCCGCATGGAAGGTGAAGCCCTGCGTGCAAGCGGCGATGTCGCCCTCGCAGAAGAGCGTGCCCTGGAACGGGCCGCTCGCTCCGGATCCGGTAATGCTGGCAGTGCCTAGGAACTTGTAGAGGCCACTCGTGTCGAATTGGAATTGCAGGGTGTTGGTGGAGGCGTCATAGGTAGCGCTGCCCGTGACGTAGTAAGATTGCTGCTGATTAGCTCCACCTGACGTGCCGAGCGCCTGGAAGGAGGTCAAAGCAGCCTGGATCTCATGCGGCTGCAGCGTCATCGGCATGCCCTCCAAGGGCACACGCATGACCTCCGCGCCTACACGATGCTGCTGAGCCATAGCTGATCTAATGATAAGACTAGGCCTTACTATTACGAGTGCTAATTGCAGGTGGACTACGAGCGATGATGCAGACTGAGGGTAGCCACCTCCTCTTTATACGAATGATGCAGTGCAGCCCACTAGACGACGTTGCCGTCCATACTTTGAGCTGGCGGTATAAAGGACCACTCGAGCACTACCTGGGGTCCATCAGATGCATACAGAATGGCCTGCACATACGCATCGTCCTCGTGGAAACACCCTCGAATCAGTTGACATGTTAATGGTCAGAGAGGGAGAGGGAGGGACGCGGGTACTAATAAAGCATAAAGTAACTAAGGAATAAAGTTAGGCCTATGTTATGCTCTTCCACTAGTGCATGCGCGCAACTTCCAGATTCTGGCCACCTGGGGTAAGGGTGTCAAAATTTGGTGTTGTGCATGTCTTATGATGTTTGCAAGAAGTTACTTGAGCCTCTAGAATAAGAAATATACACGTCGTACCAAACGTGGTTGGCCAATGTCATATTTTAGCTGAATTTGAAGCCTCATATTTTGAGAATCTTGAGGCCCTTATCATAGTTGAACCATAAGCATGTTAGTTATCACGGTCATTGTGTTCACACTTAATTTCAAGTACTGTACTCCATTTGTGTACAACTATATGTGTGTAGCATAGTAGTTATGTGTGGGTTTAACAATAGAAGCCCTCAATATGTAAAGTGTTATGTAGGGTATGTCTAGTGTGCGATAACATTAAGCAAGAAGGCTATTGTGAAGAATGCTTAATACTAGTCTTGTAGAGAAAAACTACATTTTTGTAGCTTTGAGAGACTTTTGAAAATATTTTTTTTCTTCTCACCTATAATCTATAAATAAAATGGTTTTAGGGAAATATGCCATTGACATTATCTATGCTTATATTGCCATCTCTTGGGGGTCATTTGGCTAAATTGCTCAATTTTTTGATAAATTAACTAAAAACATCTCAAATATTTTTTAATAAATCAACTAGAAAACACATGTGGCAGGCTTGGCATTGATGCTGTTGGACTATATATAGCGCACCCTAACTTGACCTTGATCTCACCTATATATACCTATGCACTATCAATAATATACACTACTTTCGGAGCAATGTCTCGTGTACTTCTCATTCTCTCTTGCTCTTTATCATATCTCTCAACATGGTATGAGAGCGAGTTACCCTTTTAACAATGTAGAAGATTGGTTTGAACAATTTCGGAGCAATGTCTCGTGTACCTCTCATTCTCTCTTGCTCTTTATCATATCTCTCAACATGGTATGAGAGCGAGTTACCCTTTTAACAATGTAGAAGATTGGTTTGAACAATTTTGGATGTTTTTGTTTTGCACTAAATTATGGATTTTGTTGGTTTGTTTTAGCAAAAAACTATGGTGATCTGTGTAAGTATCTATGATTTTTCATGAAACATCACTTTTGTCCTTGTTGTGTATTGAAACAAGTTGTAGGATTTTGACCCCCTAGGCTTACCAACAAATTTTGAGGGCCTTTTGGTCCAAATTTGAAGATTTGGCTAACAAACAGAATAATATATGGTATTTGTTGCAGGCTTGAAATCATAGAGCCACTCGGGCCCTCAATTTTGAATGAAAGTTATGATTGTTGTTGTGTTATGTAGTTTTTGGGTGTTCTGCATGCATCATCATGCAGAAGTTTCCTCAGCTTTTTCACTTATTATTTTTTATTTGGATCTCTATTTTTGGTGATCGCATGCCCTTATACATATACACTTTGGGTACTTTTTCCTATTTTTGACATATTATTCTTTAAATCTGAAAAAGCATTAACACTGTTACTGCATCGTTTTTCTTCTTCACGCTCTGTCCATGGCGAATATTTCTCTTATTAATGGTTATACTTCTAGTCAACACTCTATTCCTATTTTTCAAGGCCATGGTTTTCTTGGTTGGAAGGCAAAGATGACTTTGAATCTTGAAGGTGACGATCTTTTTGATATTGTATATGGAAATTCTCCACGTCCTTAGCGACCTATTGATGTTACTAGTTCACTTACCAATGGGAAGTTATTTAGTGATTGGCAAATACTTTCATCCGAATGGACAAAGAAAGATAAGGTTGCTCGATGGTATATTTTGTCTGCTCTTCATGATTCTCCTATATTGGATGTATTTAATCTTCCCACTTCCAATGATATTTGGAAATATCATATTTCTACTTTTGAGAAGAAATCTATCATCAAATTTCTATATCTTCATAATATGCTGGACAGGTTGGATTACAAACTTTCTACTTTTATGAAGAAATCTACTTTTGAGAAGAAATCTATCATCAAAATTCTATATCTTCATAATATGCTGGATAGGTTGGATTACAAAGTTTCTACTTCTATGACTTCTCATATTGAATCATTCAAAGAAATTGTTAATCAACTTGCTGCTCCTAGTGCTTCTACTCCACAGGACCTCAACTTGTTTCCTAGTTTCTTCACACTATCAAAGATGAAAAAAATGATAATATTTTCATGATTATTTCTTACAAAGATGGTATTGATTTTGATATTTCTTGCATATCAAAGATGGTATTGATTTTGATATTGCTTGCATATCTCTTATTGAATATTCACACCGTCATGAATAATGTACAGAGCCCACTCTGCAGATGCTCTTCTTACATGTCACTTAGATTATTCTGAGGATGATCTTCTTACCTCCAAAAGCGCCCCTTTTCACGGTTCTCTCGTGGTGGAAATCGCTTTTCTCATGGGGGAAACCGTAAATAACCGACAATATGGTTCTAGTAGCAAGTATTACAATTATTGTCACAAAAATGGACATTATGAATATGATTGTTTTTCCAAACTATCTGATGAAGAACATTGGTTCTCTCGATCTTATAAGAGATCAACCACAAGTCCACCTATGGCATGTACATATTGTGGTTGTACAAATCATCCCACTTCTTAATGTCTAAAGAAAAAGTATAATGATGATCGTAATCATCCCACTTCTTAATGTCTAAAGAAAAAGTATAATGATGATCGTAATCAAGCTTATGCTATCGATAAATCTCATGATGATACTGATCATGAGAAGATGAATTGTGTTAACCATCATATTTCATCAGATAAAGTGCTTCTTGTTCGTGATGGTGCTACATTTATAGTGGTTTTCAGTGCCACTAGTAACATGCCAATATCAAGGTCAATAGCTTCAAAATTATCATGCTTTACCAATCAAGAAGATGGTTTATCTTGCTGATGAGAATACATGTCAATTTATGGGTATTGGTGATCTTTACAGTTGGGAACACACTCCGTTGGTTTTGACCATACTCAATGTCGGGTTGAGAAGGATGGACATACCTTAGAAAGTGTGCCTTATCAAGGTAATCTATTTAAACTTTCATTTACAGATGATGTAACTAATGTCGTGACTTCACTAGTCAATCGTGATAGCAAACTTTGGCATTCTTCACTTGCCCATGCTGACTTCTCAAAAATTATTGATTTATATCATTTTTAATTAGTGCGTGGTCTTCAACTGAAGCCTCGCTCAACTCTTAGTGTCTATGAACATTGCACTTTGGGCAAACATCACCGAAAACCTTTTATTTCTTCCACTTCTCATCACTCTCAAGATCTAATAGAGCTTATTCATATTAACGTTTGTGGTCCATTCCCTCCATCCTACTTCAAATTCCTCTATTCTCTTATATTTATTGATGATTTTTCTTGATTTACACATATGTTTCTTGCACGACATAAATCAAAAGTTTTTTGTGAATTTTAGCGATACCGCAAACATGTTGAATTTCAAACTAGTCGGGATATCAAAACTATACGAAGTGAAAATGGTGGAGAATACATATTCAATAATTTTGAAATATATTGTGTTTAAATGAATCATGAACTTAATATTCCCTATTCTCCTTAGCAAAATGGAGTTGCTGAGCACGAAAATCGGACCATTATCAATGCCATGAGGTGTCTTCTTATTCAAATCGGTCTATCAAAGATGTTTTGGATAGTCGACATTTCTTACAGAAATTTATATTCAAAATTATTTACCTACAAATTGTCCTTTTGGTAATATTCCCATTGCAAGTTGGATAGGTACAACACCCTCGATCTCTCATTTATGTGTCTTTGGTTGCATCACCTATATTCATGTTCCTAAAGAGACACGAATAAAGATTGATCCTCCTACTAAGAAGGTCATTTTAATTGGGTATCTTGATAATTCCAAAGGCTATAAGTTTTATGATCCTCTCTCCAAGAAGGTCACTTTAAGCCGCCATGATGTAATTTTTGATGAACATACTATGGGTGGTGAATGGTCCATTGATGCATTTGATGATTAATAAACCATTCTAACTTCATTTCCTTTTCCAGCAAATGAATCTCATATTATTGATTCTCAAGTTGATGTCTCTATTCCACTCTCTTCACTGGATTGTGACAAAAATAGCCCTGACATTGATACGTGCATTGATCTTCCTATTAAAGATGAACATGGTTCTCATACTCGTTGATTATGATGACATTCAATTTGATGCCATGCCCATTATTGAAGACCGTATTACCTACATGCAAACTATTTCTTCTCCACAAAAGGATCAGTGGCAAGATGCTATGCAAGCTGAGTATGATTATCTCATCTCGAAAGGTACTTGGATTCTAACTAATCTTCCTCATGGACGAACACCTATCAAGTGTAAGTGGGAGTACTAGACAAAAGTTAAGGCTGATGGTTCTTTTAACAAATTTAAATCTCGTCTAGTTGACAAAGGACACTCTCAAGTAGCAGGTGTTCCCTATCATGATACATTCTCACCTATTGTTCACATGACAAGTACGTGTTCTTTTGGCATTTGCCACTCAATTTGATTTAGAAATTCATCAAATGGATGTTAAAATAACTTTTCTCAATGGTGAATTGAAAGAAGAGATATATATGGAACAACAACTTGGTTTTGTTATACTAGGAAAGGAACATCTGCTAGGCATCTTCATCGAGCTCTCTATGATTTGAAACAGGCTTCTCATGCATGGTACTTAGAAATTTATGCCTTTTTTTAATCACATGGATTTGCTTCATGTTCTTCTGATCCAAATTTTTACTTGGAACAAAAATACCACTTATTTATTATTATTACTTTATATGTAGATGATACCATCTTGGTTGCCAATGATTTATCCTTCCTTCTACATACTAAGAAGCTTTTATCCTCAACATTTGAACTGGTGGATCTTGTTGATTGGTTGATGCACATTTGGTATCTACTCCTATTGTTATGCATTCTTCTAAGAACATGCCTTCAAAATATAATCATCCTTTGATGGATGATTTCCCATATGCAAACCTAGTTGGTTGCCTACAATTGATTGGTCTGAATACACACCCTAATGTTCTCTTCACTAAAAATCTTCTTGGTCAATATATTGCTCAACTTTCTCATGGAAATTAGATTGATGTAAAGTGTGATTTGAGGTATTTAAAGAGCACTAAAGGTCATAACCTCCTCTATTGTCGATAGGCATCTTCTTCTCACTCTTCACCTTTATGCCTAGTTGGTTATTGTGATGATGATTAGGCAAGTTCTAATTCTTCAATGAGATCTACAAGTGGAAATTACTTTTTGGTCAATGGATGCTTGGTTTCTTGGAGGAGAAAGAAACAACCTTGTGTTGCAGTTTCAACTACAAAAGCTGAAGGGATGAGGAAGGGATCTATTATGGTTGAATATTGCCCAGCTGATCAAATGGTTGGAGATATTCTTACGAAGGGACTTGGTGAAGCTTAATTCACTTATCTACGCAATGAACATGGAGTGACAATCGAAAATTCTTCGAAACTCATCTATGATCATCATTGTATATATTAATTCAAAAGTTAGACACATGCACCACACAGCATATTCATCCACAATTTAGGGACATCGATGTATATATATATTATTGAGAACTTATCACATTCATGCACATTTCAATTATCACATTTGTATATAAATTTTCATAGATGTATGTAGAAGCTCAGGTTTTTCCCTTGTACTCCCCAAGGGTTTTTTCATCCGTAGTAGTAGTAGTAGCTAGAGACCCTAGTTTGAGAAAGAGTTTTGGACTATATATAGTTCACCCTAACTTGACCTAGAGCTCACCTATACCTATTCACTATCAATAAAATACACTACTTTGAGAGTGATGTCTCGTGTATCTCTCTTTCTCTCTTGCTCTTTATCGTATCTATCAATAGGCGTGCTTATGGTAGGCTGCAGCATCGACGAAGCCCAATACTACGTTGTCATTATCCGCATGGAAGGTGAAGCCCTGAATGTAAGCGATGATGTCGTCGATACAAAAGAGTGTGCCCTAGAACGGGCCGCTTTCTCTGGATCCCGTAATGTTCGCAGTGCATAGGAACTTGTAGACGCGAGTGGGGTTGAATTGGAATTGCAAGGTGTTGCTTGTGACATCATAAAAGGTAGCGCTTCCATGACGTAGTAAGAGTGCTACTATTGAGTAGCTCCACTTGATAAGCCGAGTGCCTAAAAGGATGTCAAAGTAGCCTAGATCTCATGTGGTTATAGCTTCATCGGCATACCCTTCAAGGTCACATGCATGACCTCCATGCCTACGCGATGTTGCTAAGCCACCATAGTAGCTGATCTAATGATAAGACTAGGCCTTACTATTACAAGTGGTAATTGTAGGTGGGCTACGAGCAATGATGCAGAGTGAGAGTAGCCACCTCCTCTTTATACGAATGATGTAGTGTAGCCCACTACACAACATTGCCGTCCATACTTTAAGAGGGGGGATAAAGTAAGGCCTATGTTGTTGATAGAGAAGAAGATAGAGATGAGAGACTCTAAACATAGCTCCCAAATTGTGTGGAAAGTACACTGAGGCTAGGTATATATATAGGGGTTAGGTTGGGTAGGCTATATATAGCTCCAACACCCCTGCTCAAACAAAGGTCTGTACCTGTGGATGAAAAAACCTTTGGGGAGTAACAAGGGAAAAACCCAAAGTCTCGATATATGCCTACCATTGTACTATTATATTTTAAGTGTTACAATGGAAATATTGCAAGTACAATGGTCACATAAAGACCCTTCAGAGCCTTTAGAGCTATGGAAATATTATAAGTACAATGGTCCATAAAGACCCTTCACAACCTATAGAGCGATGGAAATATTACAATGAACTCGAGATGTATGGTTGAATGGCATGGGAGAATAATCCATTTTCACCGAGAAGGAACCAACAAGGTCTATATTTAAAGACCCCTAATATTGATAAAGCTCCAAGGAGTCTTGGAAATATATAAATATATAATGTAGAACTATATGGTACCTGCTAAAAATTTGTATGAGTTATGCACCAAACAATGTCTTTAGAGATGGTTCGTGATGCCACTCTTTGGACAACATGAACATGTACAAAATGTTTTATGCACAATATAACATACAAGAACATGCATGCACACACAAATACAAAGCCAACTTAAACAAGGGGCCCAAGCGTTAATAAAGTATGTGGAGCAAAACTGCCCACAAAGTCGGCTTAAACAAGGGGACAAAACGGTAATAAAGTATGCAGAGAAAAACAGCCCACGAAGTTAACTTAAACAAGGGGCCCAAGCGGTAATAAAGTATGTGGAGCAAAGTTGCCCATATAGTCGACTTAAACAGGGGACCCAAGCGCTAATAAATTATGTGGAGAAAACTACCCACAAAGTCCACTTAAACAAGGGCCCAAGCAATAATAAAGTATGTGGAACAAAATCTTCCAGTCTGCATCAAATCACAACCAAAGATATAATAGAAATGCCACAAGTGATATAATCAAAATCCCACAATTAATAATCAGAGCCACCCTTGTGTTATAAGACAAGCCATACATGTCACGATTATCTACAAAAAATGACTTAAATAAAAGGTCATTCATGATGACTCAAAATATCATTCCTTTTGTAATTTATAATTTTGACTTCTTAGCAACAATAAGAAAAGGTTGAATTTGTCAATTTAAATCACTATAATAGATTTAAATCATAATCACAATTTATAAACATAGGGTTAGATTGCATCCCTAGAATGTCCATCTTGAAATAAGTATAACGAGATAAAAATAGAAAAGATGTAACAACATCCATGCTACTCCAAGGGTGCCCCTACTAAAAATCCATAAGAGTCGAGGTGGAGATGACCACCACTAGAGAAAGGAATTCAGCATGTGAAAGCCTTCGTGGTGCTTTCCTATGTGATGTTACAAAAGAACATGGTGGTTGTTCCAAGAGCTTCCAAAAGTACAAAGATCTTCATGTCTTCAAAAACAAGAATAATGCATAGATAGTCATGCTTTCCATGTTAAATTTGGAAATCAAGGGAATCTCCTTGTGAGAATACCCACTAGCCAAGATGAACATTATTTGCTGATAGTGGGAAAAGTCCACAATAATACTTATTGTCCGCATAGTATATCAACATCGATAAATACTATAAAGTCTATCATGATCTCATGGTAAAGAAGACCAAAAACGGCTACAATATATAGCCATAGATCAACTCAACACAAATTTGTTTGATGATTTTAGAAATCTTCATTGCCTTAGAAAAGAGAAAACACAAATCTCTTTGATGATTCCTACTGCATAACCTTGCTTTGGCCTCCTAAAACTGAAACAAAAAGAGTATATATCTAAAGATAAAGCTTCTCCAAATCTATAGTTATGCCTACTTTAAAAAGGATATTCATGCATGAGGCACATGTAACCGTAGCCTCATTAGAGAAAGCCACATGCAACCATAGCCTTGTTAGAGAAATTCACATGTAACCAAAGCCATGAAGTAATTTTTTTTAAAAAAGGAAAGGAAATCTTTGAACCTAATTAGAAAAAGAGAACCATCCAAAATGAAAAATATCTAAAAGAAAAGCATTTGTGAAATTCAACGTTAATACTTTTTGAAATAGAATTTAGAATTAATGAATAAAGCAGTTACTCACAATAGAATTTGTTGATTTTAAACTTGTCAAAAGAATACTAATCTTAATCATGTATAATCACATATAAATTTATTATGATGATTAAACTTGTCAAAAGAATACCAATCTTAATCATGTATAATCGCATATAAATTTATTATGATGAATAAAATCAAAATAACAATATCAAAGGGAGTAGATTAGAATTGTGCACCTGATCGGGAAGCTATCTCATTGTTGTAAAAAATTGGTAGTGCAACATTTGATGAATTTGAGATAACCAGCAACTTCATAAAGCCTTTAAACCCCCTAAAATGACTTAGATGATTGAATTTGGATATCGTATGAGTTATAATTGTTTTAAGTTTTTGAAGAGTGTAGAATTCTCTGCATGCACAAGTTTTTTGCACGTGCAGATTTTCGCATGTGCAATGGGCACGATTGCACTCTGATACCATGTTGACGAAGAAGAATATAGAGATGAGAGACTCTAAACATAGCTCCCAAAGTGTGTGGAAAGCACACTGAGGTGGTTAGGTATATATAGGTGAGACCTATGATTAGAATATTTCTAGGGGTTTGAATAAAGAGAGAATGGGATATTTGGCTCTTGAGCCAAAAGTCTTTAAATGGCTCATGATCCAAAACATTTAGGCAATGTTATAGGTCGGTAAGTTTTGGTTTAAAAGTCAAAACCTCTAGAGGTTTGATTAAAGAGGATATGACTTTAGGATAAGACTTTTGCCTATTAAGGCGAAGCTATTCACAAAAGAGCCAATACTTTTACACAATAATGTAGTTGTCAAGTTTTGACTCAAAAGCTAAAACCTTTAAGAAATGATGTCACTAGGAAGTTCTCGCTAAAGAACTACAATTTGTAGGAAATCATGTAGGTTGGAAAGTTTTATATCGAGAGGTAAAACCTTTAGGGGTTTCTTTAAAGGGCATAGAAGTTTTAATTCTTAAGCACAAAGCCTTGGAAGTAAGCTAGAGAGCCAAGACCTTTAGGATATAATGTGGATCAAATGTTTTGGCATAAGAGCCAATCTTTAGAGGCAATGATGTAGGTTGGATGAAGAGACAAATATTCTAGGGTTTGGTTGAAAAGGATAGAGCTTTGGGTCTTAAGCCAAGACCTAATAATGTAGTTGTGGGAGGTTGATTGAAAGAAGCTATCAACTTTGACTCTTAATTTGGAAAGTAGTCAAAACATCAAATAACTGTAGGCACTAACAGGTCTTGGAAATTTGGGTCAAGAGGAAAAAATAAATGTAGGCCATTAAGTATTGGCTTAATAGCTAGAATTTCTAGGGATTTTTCTAAACAGGCAAGAGGTTTTAGCTCTTGAGCCATAAATCTTATAAAGTAGTCAAGAGAGCCAAGACCAATACGCAATGTGATGCACCTAGAGGTTAAGAGACATATATTCCAAGGAATGATGTATGTTGGAAATTTTCAACTCAAAGGGTTATATGCTTCTTGCTAATCATGCAGGTTTTCTTTTGAAAATGTTGGTGCTTGGGTGCTGCTCCGCAATCCTAGACTTTTAAAAATATTGGTACTAATCCTAGACTTTAAAAAATATTGGTACTTGGGTGCTACTCCACAATCCTATAATTTCTCATATCGTTTGAGGCAACATAGCACAGGTGCCCAAACCTCTTGTGTCATAGCCTACTAGTACTTAGGTGCTACTCCACAATCCTAGACTTTTAAAAATATTGGTACTTAGGTGCTACTCCACAATCCTAGACTTTTAAAAATACTGGTACTTAGGTGCTGCTCCACAATCCTAAACTTTTGCATATCTTTCGAGGCAACATAGCACATGTGCCTGAACCTCTTGTGTCATGCCTACTAGTGCCCATAATATTGGGTCATAATGTAAAGAGGGTCGATGTTCCATATGGATTATTCCTCTCCCCACCACAACATTGTTGTTGACATGCAAGATGACTACATGACTACATCATTCCAATCAAAGTGAACCTTTAGGTCACGATTAGTCATGGCCACAACAAAGAGCACATTTTGCTTTAATCTACTACACAGTTGACCTTTTTTATTTTTTTATATTTGACATAAAAGAGATAGTACCTACACCTTTTGTTGGGTATTTGGCCTCATTCGGGCAGGATGGATTCTTGTACTAGTGGTGGTAGGGAGGTGTACTAGTCCTTCTATTACAATCCACTTTAGCTCTCTCAAAGAAATCATACTCTCTCTCTCTCTCTCTCTCATTCATAAAGAAAACAAGAACAAGACTCAACATGTCGAGAGCTTACTAATGTGCTACAATAGATGCAAACCCTCTCTTCTTTCACAGAGCTCTACAGTGTCATACTTCTCGCGATTTCATTATCATGTTGTCTTCATTATAGTCTATTGTGTAGCCACACACTTTGCTCTCTCACACCTATGGTAGCTACACAAGCATATTCTTGATAGAGTAGAGAAGTAACACCAAGACTCAATTACACAATTCGAGAGTTGGTTATATTTTGAGGTAAACTGACATATATAAAAGGCCATAAGTGTTCACACACGCTTAAATTGTGGTCGACCAGGCACAATGCAAAAGTGTGTTATATTATGAGGAAAATTGACAAATATAAAAGTCCATAAGTGTTCACACACGCTTAAACTATGGTTGGCTAGGCACCCAAGGCATCATTTAGACTCGTGATGATGATGTATCTACTATTAAAGTTGAAAAACTATTGGATAGGAAAGGAATTAATCAGCATGCAAGGCTAATGGTGAGTTTCTTCAATTTTCATAAGAGTGGAATGTGGGGTTTGTATGGTGAAGATATTTAGTTAAGGAGCCATGTTGTTGGTGAGGTTTGGATAGTATGGTGGTGTGAGGTGAAAAAAAGAAAGAAATACCTGCCTCTATAGCTCTTCCACCTCCCAAACTTGGAAACACTACCACGAACGGGGCACCACCAGCCACCGGCTGGAACACTCTCTCAACATTCGCCACCCACCCACACCATAAGACAGCTCAGAACCATGAAGGACAGATGATCATTCAACAAAACACACAGCACCATACACACTGTATAAACACAGCAAATACACCAAAGACCAGGACTCTGGCCAGGATTTACTGCCAAAGGAATACACCCTTGCGTCTGACGACCAAGCCTCTGTCTCCCGATCTCTGCAATCTCCAGAGGGCGCCCACACCAGCAACCCTTCTTCACTTCTTCTGTAGCCCGGCTACTCTCTGTCTGCTGCTATCTGCCAATTGTCGTAGGCGAGCCCCACTGTCTCCAGCCCACACATCAGCAACACTTCTGCATCCCAACACACACAAAAACCCAAGGCTCCCTCTCTGGTCAGCATCCACGCACTGCCTGCAATCATCGCCCACACAAGACCAGCTACTCTCTCCAGAAGGCGCCCACACCAGCTAACCTTCACTCAGCAGCTCCCACTCTCTGTATGTCGTGACCAGCAGTTTCACCAACCCCAGAGCCTCGCACAATCCTCAACACCACAACCCACTGCTCACCGCAGCATCCCAGATATCTAGCCCAAGCCACATCTCATGTACCCTTCCTCACAGCAGCCTTCTTTGCTGCTCCAATCAGATGCCCACACTAGACATCACCCAAGAGACCTGCAGCCTCTTTCTCTGTTCACCTGGCTGTTCTCCAGCCCACTTATAACCAACACACAAGGCCCCTACCAGCCTCTGTATTTTCCCGTCATCACTTCAGAGCCACAGCAGCTCTCCACTTCCCTGTACACTGTTCCCAGTAGCCCTCATGGCTCCCAAGCTTCTTTTCTCTCCAGCATCAAACACACGGGCCTCAGACCTCTGCTCTGCTCTGCAGCAGCACCACTCTCCACGTCTTTCACGCCAGCCACCTTACTGCAGCTAGCTCCCTCTCTTTTCCTTTGCACCCCCACGCCAGCTTCCAAAGGCGGCTCCTTCTCTGAAGACCTGCGGCTGGCTCTCCTCTCTCACGGCCCTCCCTCTTGTGCTGGCAGCCGGTGCCCCAGTCGACCAGCAGCCCTACTTCAAAACGGCCGCCGCCTTCACTTCCAAACTCCCGGCAGCCACTCCAGCCTCGAGCCCTTCACACCCGGGTGCCTCCACTACAGCAGGCGCCTTCCTTTAACCACCAGCCGGCTGCGCCTCTCTACAGACCTCTGCTCTGCTCCAGCCCTTAGCCTTTGACGCCGGCACTTCACACACACAGCAGCCGCTCGGCTCTCCCCTGGCTCTTCACTGTCAGCAAGGCGACTCTCTCCTGGCGTTGCAGCCCACTCGCAAGGCGACGACCCACTTCTCACTACTGCACCCGGCTCCCTTCAAAACGGCCGCCGCCTTCATCTTTTACGCCTTCGACACTTTCACCAGCTTCTAGAGCTCTAAGCTGGCGACCACCCATGCCTTCACGTGGCTGTTTAAATTGGCCATATTATATATTTAATATTTTTCTAAAAAGCCTCCAAACCACATAATTATGGCCACCACTACTATTACAAGAACCCCTTCCTTATACTTTTCCAGAACATCACACCGCGCCGAACCTTCCAATAAATGCGAGAGTTGTCTGCATTCTCGTCAGCTGCATCATTAACTTGCTAAACACGATGATTACCCATCAATTTCCCAGTCGGTGCTCTGCTTAGTAACCATCTGCGCACCACACAGTTGCCATAAAAACTCCAAACTCCAGCATCTTCTCGGAAAAGAAAACACGTGCAAATACCAGCTCACAACCAAACCACTTGGCCTGTACACTTGCCAGGGCATTCAGGGCAAATTTTATTCACACACCACACGCACCATATGTACACTGACCAAAAAACCCTTTCAGATTTTAGCCTGACAGGTGGCATACTTGTTGGGCTTGCACCTTTTAAGGAAAATCCAGATTCAATGTATTTGATATCAAAATCGTATTTGCATAGGAGGTCCAACCACCTCCTTTGCTTGTTGTTCAACAAAGGTTGAGTGAATAGATATTTAAAACTTTGAAGTTCAGTCTAAAGTTCAAACTTAACAGCAAGTAGGAAATATCTCCAATGCTTAAGGGCATTCACAATTACGGCCAACTTGTGGTCATGGGTAGGATACTTCTCTTCATGGCTCCTACATTTCCTTGACTCATATTCTACTGCTTATCCATCTTGAGAGAGAACGCACCCAATTTGTGTTCCACTAGCATTGCAAAAGTTACTACAAAAGGTTTTCCCATCTCTGGTATTTTCAAAATATAATTCTCAACAACCTTAGCTTTTAAAGTGTCAAAAGCTACTTGACACCTTTCATTCCACCTGAACTTATTTTCTTGTTTGGTGAGATCGGTCAATGGAGAAGCTATCTTAGAGAGGTCTCTAATGTGTTTTCTCTCAAATTGTGCCAATCCTATGAAGCTCCTCACATCTATCACACATTTGTGTATAGGCCATTCCATAATCACTTTAATCTTCTCGGGATCTATGTGGATAGAGTCCTTAGAAAATGACATAGCCTAAATACACAACCTTGTCCTTAGGCAAAGAAATACTTGCTCATCTCTGCATACAACTTGTGATCCTGCAACTTTTGAAGTGTTTTCCTAAGATGAATTTCATGATCTTTTCCATTCTTTGAATACACAAAAATATCATCTAAGAATGCAAGAATGAAATCATCCAAATATTCATGAAACACATTATTCATCAAACACATGAAAGTAGCAGGTGCATGAAACACATTATTCATCAAACACATGAAAGTAGCAGATGCATTAGTCAATCTGAAAGGAAGAACAGTGAACTCATAATGTCCATACCAAGTCCTAAATGCAATCTTAGGAATGACCACTTCTGTGATGTGAAATTCATGGTATCCAAGTTGCAAGTCAATCTTGGTAAAGATTGACTTGCAACTTGGATACCATCACTTGCATGACCCACTCAGTTGTCTGAAGAACTCATCTATGTGAGGTAAAGGGTACTTATTCTTAATGGTCTGCCTATATTCAACCGTATATAGTCAATGCAAAGTCTGTAAGTCCCATCCTTTTTCGTTTGAAACAAAATTGGACTACCCCAAGGAGAAACACTAGGTCTATTAAAACTCTTTTGCATCAAGTCATCCAACTAAAGCTTCAGCTCTCTCAACTCATCAACATTAAACCTTTAGGGTGTTGCCCTAGAGTAAGGTTGGGTTCCTGGTTCTACTTCTATGGCATGATCTAAGTCTCTAGGAGGAGGCATCCCAGGTAGGTCATCCGGAAACATCACGATATTCATCGAGGCATTTCCTCACGTACTCGAGATGCTCTTCCTTCATCACTCTCTCTTCCTTAAGCTCATCAAAAAAGATTAAGAATGTCTCACACCCTTGCCTAATACCTCTTAAAAGTTTCATGGTTGAAATTAGAAAGGCCTCACTACTCCTCTCTTCCCCCTCAATAACTTGGGTTTCTCCCTCCTCACTAACAAAACTCACTATTCACATAGTTAATCAGGGATTTGTTGGAGAGACTAACCAATCCATCCCAATTATTGCATCACACTTATCCATCTCGATGGCATAAAAGTCTCCCTTACACTTCCTTCTCACTAAGGTGAAAGATAAGGTTTCCAAACAAGAACCCTTGGGTGTAGTGAGTTTTTCCATTGGCAAGTTGGAGGGGCCTATTTACTTGATTTCCTAATCTTAAGTGTTGTGATTGCACAAGTTTTGGAGTAATAAATCAATGAGTACTACCCGAGTCAGAGCTAAAAATTGAACATCCCGATTTCTAATCTTTCCTTTCATTCTTATCATTGAAGCATGTGCATGAGATGCAGAAGAAACCATGCATTTCATTATAGGTACGAAACTCACCTTCTTCCCCTGCGTCCTTGATTGTCAGATCCATCTCAATCAACTTCGCTTGCATCTTGGGTCCAGTCTTAAAATTGAGTTTAGCTTTGTTCCGACACTCAAATGTGCAATGTCCGTGCTCCTCTGACGATCCCAAATCTAGCCATATCTGAATCATACAACTTAATCTAAGAAAACATTAAAATCACTTAATCGTGCTATTTCTACATAGCAATACAATCAAATCAATCCTCGCAAATAGCAAAATAAGCATGCATGCCATATCCAAGATTCTTATCACAATCATGTAATCTCAAACAAATATTCACATAATATACATCTCTATCAATTAAAATATAGCATCTCAATCAATCACAATGTATGTGTCTATCTCAAGATTCTATCATCATCACCATGCGCGATAACATGGTTAGTCATGATAACCAAAATCCAGCCAATCTAGTGCCTTATCCGATGCCCATCCACCCAACCTCCACATTGGACATCACGGCTATCTCAGGTGTGCCTCTTTATGAATCTTATCCTCTCTGGGTTCTATCACATGGCTCCCAGAGGGCATAAATCTCGTTCTCTGACTTGCGTTCCCTGTCTAAAGACGGCCGCCTCTTGAATCTCAAAATCTCATGTTGAGTCTCATCATACACATACATATCAATCAGTAATTTCAAAACAAATCAATCACAAGTCATACATATCATCTTACACTCATCTCTAGTCCATAATCTTCCAAGGCATGCATATTCAAATCAATCAAAATCAACTTCAAGTATAAAACAAGCTTTTAATTCAAATAGTCTCTAACTTCTCTTATTCTTTTAATTCTTTCAAGTCATATGGGAATCTTTATTTTTTAACATAATCAATTATCATGTTCTAACCTGCGAGATCATCTCTAGATACTATAGCTAAGTCTTAGCTATGCTTATGCATTAGTCCATCCAATCTATGCGTTGGTCCATTCGATCTATATAGATAAGATAGTCAATCTTGATGGTGATTTCTAAGGTAAAGCCTTACAAGTAGTCTCTTTGGAAGAGTAATATCTTCCAATCTATTTGGGATTTGAGAAAAGTCAAAACTATAAAGTTTTAGGAATAAACACGTCTATACACACGTCTAAAAACGCATCTATTCTACAAAGTAGATGCATTTATAGACGCGCTTCTAGATGCATTTTTTGATGCATGTATAGACGTGTTTATAGACACAAAACAGATTATTCTTTTTTTGAATATGCAGGATGTCTTCATCAATCAGTTCTTCTAGTGATGATAAGTCCCTTCGTATTCAAAATCGAGATCGTTGGTTGCAACAAAAAATAAAATGTATGTGTGATCGTTTGTCGAGGATGTATGCATCGATAAAGTAGGTGGCATCTAGGCCAGAGAGCTTGAAGAAAGTGATATATGAGAATCATCATCGATTTCTCCCTCATCATCATCCCAAATTTGTTCGTTCTTGGATGGGAGTCTCTCCACATCCACTAAGCATGGGAGATTGGAAGGCATTATGGAATGGAGTGGAAAGTCCTCCTCCCCCCAGCATGAATAGGTAATATATCTTTGACACAGAATTCCAATACAAGCTTTAGATGACAAGATAATTCTCTTAATATTTGTTGTTATTTGATAAGGTACTATATCTTCTTTCGCCTACCATATTGGATGAGCCTCAAAATAAACCATCTTAATATTAGATGACAAGATAATCCTCTTAATATTTGTTGTTATTTGATAAGGTACTATATCTTCTTTCACCTACCATATTGGATGAGCCTCAAAATCAACCATCTTCTTGATCCAATGCACATCTTCAAGAATGTCGCCTCTAACATTTGGGAGCACTTGAGAGGAACATAGGACTCCTTGCTTATAAGAGAGGATCTACAAAGCATAGAGAGGATGCAAAGAGCTTGGCCACAAGAGGGACCAAATGGGAAGACAATTCTACCTCGAGCACCTTGGATATTGACAAATAAGGAGGAGAAGTTGGTGAAAGATGCCATCACTACATTCTGTACTCCAACGGGGAGCATGAGGGGTTTAAAAGTTCCTTCACAAAGACAAACAAGAGAGGTGTTGAGCAATTATATGGCTTGAAGTCCCACGATTGGCACAAGGTGCTTAAAGTAAGTGAAACATTGAAGTTGTTTGTATTTAGCTTGTTTAATCATGATGTATCTAATGATGTATAAATGTTTATAGTTCATTCTTCCTACAAGCATTTCCAATTGTGCATCCTACGAAGTGCCAGAGACGATTTATAAGATGGGGGAGCTTGTGAGGTTTTTACCCCAAACCCTCATAGCCAATTTTGTACACGCGTTTTCCTTAAAATGATTTGTTTATTGTTTCACATTGTAGATATGTGAGCTCAAAGGAAATCGATCCATGTACACTTGACTATGCAAGAGTCATGGGCGGTGGAGGTGGTTTGTTTGGTGGAGGAGACATTCCCACGATCAATTCTCACAAGACAACTTTATCTTATGGTTCATTTAATTGATCAGAATTTCATATGTAGCATTGTGCATGCTCGATGGATGTTCTTTCTTGAGCGTTTTATGAAGACCTTATAGGATTTTGTAAGGCAAAATGCAAAGCCAGAAGGTAGTATGGCCTAGGGTTGGCTAGTACAAGAATCACTTGTTTATATCTTAGAATACCTAGCCGAAGTGGATCCCTCTCTCCCTCGCCTATGGAGAAATGAAGAAGACTTGAGGATGACCTCTCATGTTCCTCAAGGAAAGGGAAAGACCAAAGTCAGGGATACAGAGATGCATAGTAAACTTAATACCTTTTGTGTGCTTAATAGTGATGTGATGAGAAGATGGGTGGCAAAGTATGAGGATGAAAAGGCAAGAAGACAAAGTGAAAGGTTGGCATTCCGTAAGCACCATGGACATAGTGTGCCATACCCCGAGCACCTAAGATCACTTCCCAAGGATCTTGATGTAGATTGGCTACATGAGGAGATGGAGAGAGTGGCGCAAGACGAAAACATGCATATCACATTGGAGGAGTGGGAGTATGTCCAAGGATGCTTCAAAAAGGTAAACAAACTTGTGTTCTCAATCATATTTAGTATGTTAAACTTGCAAATTTTAATTTTGAGGTATTTATAATTTTTTTTGTCTTGGTATAGTGCATAATGTTTAATGCTTTGTGGTTGGAGGGTAAACATTTTCGCACACAAAGAATTGATGAGAACAGGAACACCCGAGATTCTGGGGTAATCGCAAGCTTTGAGGGAGCCAATGGAGCCATGGATGATTATTGTGGATTGATCCAAAATATCATTAAGCTTGACTTTTGAAGCTTCTTTGTATATATATTTGGATGTCAAGTGGTTTAAGGATGTGGTGGAAAGAGGTCCTAATGCAACAATCAATATCATGCAAGTGGCTTTGTGACCATTGACTCTACAAATTTTTGGCAAGAAAAGGATGGGACTCTAGTGCTACCACAATATTGTGAGCAGGTTCATATAATTATTGGTAATTACAATATATGCGTTTACAAATAGTAGAGATGTAATTTTTTTGTATGATATACCTTTGTGCTTGAATAGGTTGTGTATCAACCAATATTTGACAATTAGAAATGGTGGCATATAATCCCAATCTCACCAAATTCAAGATCCATTTACAATACATTCACCCACATTGAACATATGGAGTAGCATGTCAACTCAACTATGGAGGGAGATAGCTTCAAAAACATTGATGATGATCGTGCCATTGGAGATGATGATTGTGATATTGGAGATGATGATATTGCCTCTCATAGTAAAGATTCTAGTAGTGGGATGGATCTCTTTGTAGATTTGGATATATGCATCAACATTGAGATAGATAGTTTAGGAAGGGTTGATCTCATTGAAGATGAGGTTGAACTCTAGTTCTTTCATTGTACTTTTATTATGGCTATATTGTCCTTCCTTTTGGTATAGATTCATGCTTTTTTGAGATTACATGTATAGATTGATGCCTTTTTGAGATTACATGTATAGATTTATTATGATATGTTACTTTTCGTGGCATTACTTAATCATTCACCTTTGGACTACTTTTCATGGAGGTTTAAGATTTTCTTTAAAAGCTTCACTTTGATGAAAGATGTGGGGATCGAATCATTGTCCTTTGGATTGTTTTTCATGGCATTAATTGATATACCTAAGACTTTACATGTATCCATCCCTTTCAACACATTACTTGATTTATACCTATTTCTTTTCTCTTTCCTTAGCATATTTTTCCTTGCAAATATGCTTTCTAGAGATTCATCTGTATATAAATGCACCAAAAAATCATGCATATTATCAAGATCTTGTGCACATAGTTGAGCAAATGATGTTTTGGGGGATTGAAGATTATGTTTTTCTTTGCAAGGTCCACAATTGCAATTGCATAGGAAATTGTTGTATACTTCATCTATAAGCACGTCTGTAATCCCGTCTATGCTCGTGTCTATAAGCACGTCTAATTTCAAAGAAGTTAGATGTGCTTATAGACACGAGCATAGACGCAAATGTAACTTACACATCTATAAGAGCATCAAGTTTCAAAGAAGTAGATGCCCTTATTATAGACATGAGCATAAACGCTAGTAAAGATGCCCCCATATCTTGCACATCAATGCAATGCATCTATGCTTGCTTTATGTTGCAGTGGTTCATGACTAAGAAACCCTATGTATCACGTGCGTTCAAGGGACATTTAACAAACACCTTACCTGTGAATTTTGTATGAATAAAACGACCCGTTTTCTTTATAAACTTATAGGTTTTTTTTAAATGGATAATAAAAACCCTTTTGAAAATGTATTTCTATAAATTTACCTTAAAATTCCCTTCATTTGAACACATGTGCTATACTTACATAGTTTTAGGTGAACCCCCCCAAGGAAGTAATATAGCTAAGATATTTGATTCAAGAGACAAAACTTCCAAGTAATGATGTAGGTCATTACTTGGAGCTAAGACCACTAGGCAATGTAATGCACCTAGAGGTTAAGAGTCAAATATTCTAGGAATGATGTATGTTGGAAAGTTTCAACTCAAGAATGCAAACTTGTAGGGAGAGGATAGAAGATTTTATTCTTCACTAAAAACTCTTAAAAAATTAGTCAAAAAATGAAAGACCTCTAGGAAATAATACAACAAGGAAGTGTAGGCTGAAGAGCCAAATCTTCTAGGAAATATTGCAATTTGGTAACTTTGGCTCAAGAGGTAAATGTTTCAGGGGTAAGCTTAGAGAAGTTCTAAATTTTGGCTCTTGAACCAAAACTCTTGGAAATCAGTCCCAAAAGGGGCAAGGTGTCTAACAAATAAATCACTTGGTAAGCTTGGAATCAATAGCCAAAACCTTTACACAATGATGTATGATGTTGGAGAAATTTCTCTCAAAGGTAAAAACTTTAAGGCAGTGATGTAGCCTAAATTGTTTTGGCTGAATAGCCAAAATGTTTATACAATGGCATCAAGAGGCTTTTTAAAAAAAATTTATTGATACAAAACTCTTAAAATCCACAAGACCTATAGACAACAATGTAGCCATAAAAACTTCAAAGCAATGATGAAGGCTAGAAATTTTTACCTCAGAAGCCTGTCATTCTAGGCAATTGCTTAAAAAGGCTAGAGTTTTTGAGTCTTGAGGCAAGAAGAGTTTATGCCACATGCTAGCACTTTTTGGCACAATGTAAGAATAGGAAGTTTTTGTTGAGGACTCTTAAGAATGGGCACAAGGAGACACTTATAATCTTAAGCACAAGATTTGGCAAAGTTTTCAAAGGGAAACACATAAAAGGCATAAAATTTTTGACTAAAGAGGAAAATGTAAAGCATATTACAATATTATGCATTGGTTGTATCATTTCAAGCTAATCGTGTTATCACATAGAATAAGATATGTCGAATATGCATATATAATCTCTATTATCATGACAATTTTTCTACATCAATCCAATACTTTAATTTAGCTTCTTTTAAATCTACCATTATGAGTATATAGTTTACTTAAAAAACTATTTTTAAAATACTATTAAAGTCCTCTTTAAGTGCATGCTTTGTTTAAATTTATGTATAAGATGCTAGCAACACTTTGACTTTAAGAACTTGACTAGAAGGAATCAAGATTACTTAATTATATCTTTATTTTTTTGAATTCAACTCCTCAAGGTGGAACAAATGTTTAGAATTGTGTTTTTCAACACCACATACCTTGAGAGATTCTATCTTCTTGTTTTATTTCAAGTTATCTTTGTAAATATATATTACTTTATCTTCAGTTCGATTTTTGACATCAGCATCAAAACATTTTCAATTCTAGAGTACATGTACTGATATGTTGCTTCACACACAATGAAAGTTTTAATGTTTAAAACTAAGAATATGTAGAAGTTTTTGCTAAACTCAACATAAAATTTTTAAATATTTTTATCCAAATTTAATATTAAACCAAAAAAGAGGCTGTCATTTTGGTATTTTGGCCAAATATTTGTATGGTGGAAAATGGGATTTTCCCAATTGTCTAATATGGTGCTTTCCACCAACCAAAATCATGATTTTTTTAGAATCTTAGAGAAAGAAATGCATAAAGAAGATGCAAAGAGTATGCACAAAAGAGGAGTAACCTAAAATTGAGTTTAACCTAGATCATTATATCCCAGATCAATGTGTAGTTTAGTCACTACGTTCAATAATAGATACGAGTGCTGCAAAGGTGGATTTGTGTTTGTGATTGAAGCACCTACAACTATAATATGCACTTGGAAAACTTCATGAAGGTTCATGCCTTTGAGTCTCATGCCCATAAGGCTCATGCTTGTGAAGGTTCAAGCCTGTGAGGCTCATACTTGTGAGGTTCAGGCCTGTGAGGCTCATGATTAGGAAGGTTTATGCATATGAGGCTCACATTGGTAAAAGTTCACACCTGTCATCAGGTGCATGCTGCTGATGCTTGATACATGTGCGGCTCATACCAGTGTAGGTTGAGGCACGTGAGGGTCACACGCATGAGGCTAAACCTCAAGAGCCACACAGTGACAGGGCTAAAAGGTGAACGCACCACCCCACTTTAGCAATGCATAACACATAGAAATATGAGAGGGGATCAATCCAATGAGTCATTGTGGCTCTAAAACTGTGAGGAAAGTCCTCAAGGGAGACACTAAGGAGACTAGGAGATATGAGGCTCACACAAAATTGAAAGTCCAAGGACAGAAAACTCATACCTCAAAGGTAATGTAAAGGAGGCCGGAGGCACGAGCCTCATGTCCCCAAATCCATAGATCCACTATGAGATGCTAGTTGTTATGTCAGTGTTAAGTAAATGAGAAAATTGAATGCAGAAACATAAAACCACTAAATATTCCTTCATGTCAATGTAATAAGACAAAGCGCCAACAACAACCAGAAGAAACTAATGCATATCTACAACAATCAACTACCAACCTGTCACTCTAATCTATTAAAACTCTTTTCAAGTTGGCTAGGTGAGTGTCATCTACTCCCACCCCCAATTCTAGCAGAAGGTTAATAACTGATATATCTCCCCACTAACTACCCTCAATATTTTTACTAGATATGGTGTAGCAGACAACTCTCAACCCAACCACCAAGAAATTGTAGCGAGTGAGTGGGTGAGTCTCATCTACTCCCACTCAAAATTCTTACTTAGATCTGCATCACTATTTTCCCTAGATGCTCACAAGATATAACACATAAATAGTACACCACACCTCAAAAAGCAATTAGCAAAAAAACCATAGTACATCACAATTAATAGATGGGGTGGTGATTAAGGAATTTAGGGATTCTTCTCAGGTTGGTTTTCTCCAATCACTTGTGCATGTGCCCCAAAATTAGACTTAGTAAGAAATTGATTTGTGTTTATGGCCCTTAATGCTGATGAGATTTCATGAGGAGAGAGAAAGAGAGGAGATAATTAACAACATTAAAATCTTAGGGAATTCACTCGGATGGGGAGAATGTGAAGATTGTCATCTTGAGAGTAGTGCCTTCTTTTCTGTGAGCCTCTTAGAATGACACCTTCTGAAGCAAGTTGTGCGTCTCTTCTCTTTGGCATATCCATACCTCTCTCTGGCTATTGTGCTACAATTTCACCATGCTCCTTACTTTGGCTATGCCTTGCCTTGATGTGTAGGCTTGACTCTTCTTTGCATTCACACCTGGCTCTTGTTTGCCCTACTCTGCACCGCTAAGGCCAACCCTTTCCTTGTTGTGCACAAGTCGGGCACAAACCTTGCTATGCCCTTTTCTTAGCCTTCACAACCCATCCTTGGCTTCATAGGACTTCCTTGTGCTTGGCCTTGTGCTAGCTCAGATCCCCTCCTTCTTCTTGCTTATGCTGCACACCGTGAAGCATAGATGCCTTGCTTCACTCTATGTGGGGTTAAAGCATGGTTAGGTGGTATCACTTTTTTGTGTTCAAGTAGAAAAAAGATGATTGATTTTAGGGCTCCTATTACGGTTTCAAATTCAAAAATAATGTCTGCAAAGTACTTTTATGGATAATAATCTTAAAAAGTAATACTAGTATTTTCTAAATTTACCTAAAAGTCTCCAAAATAAAATAAAAAGTAGTGTCAAAGACACTACTTTTTGTACCACATATCCATGCTACACATATCCATGCTTTCACCCTATGCCTTGTGCTGCCTCATAGCCCCTCCTTATTCTTTCCTATTCTTCATGCCGTAAAGCCAACTGCATTACTTTACTCCAAGCGCCTTGCACGCTAGCTCACAACCCCTCCTTCTTCTTGCCTATGCTTCATGTTGTGAAGCCAACTGCCTTGCTTCACTTCATGTGCCTTGGGCTAGCTCACAACCCTCCGTCTTCTTGCCCATGATTCATGTGGTAACTCCCAACCACTTTGCTTCTCTCCTCGCTTTTGGCATCTCCCCTCTGCTCCATGTTGTGAAGCCTTTCACTATGATTTTGTCTTGGTTGTTGAGCACCTCTCTTTCACTATGCTATCAGACGTTGTCATACAAAACAAAACGTCTTACGTGCCCTTAATTTTGAATATGCTAGGCATAGAAAATCCGACTGAGAAAACTACAAACTTTGCACAAAAGGATTGATAAGGAAAAGAATAAGAAATAATGACTATGCACTATTATGCCATGATAGAATGTTTTAGTATTGAAAATTTAAGATGCAGGTGCCCCAAATGAAAACATACTCCAAGTTGCTATTCTAGGTTTTAATATTGTTAGTTTTTGCAAATCAATAGCAAGTACTACATGTGAAGGCTAGAAAGCTCTATAAAATTCAAGGAATTTATGCATGTTAGAAATTAGAAAAACACTTATCCATGAGGTGATGTTATAACACATCATTTCACATGTGACATACAATGGAGGGTTCTTACATAGGCTCACAAAGAAAAGCAATCTACTTAAGGTATCCAATCCCGAGGCCCATCCATCAATGATTAATCATAGGATATATTCTTTAGAGTTTTGTACACACACATAAGTATGAGTGGAAAAATGTATTGTATCTTCTATTTAGAAAAGGTTTTCCTCAATAGTATCTTCTAAGAGGCGGTTCAAGGGCACTCCTCTCTCTCTCTCTCTCTCTCTCTCTCTCTCTCTCAACCTCTAAGACATTGTCTCATCAAAGACATCAATTACACAAACACACATGGAATGAATCAAGTGAACACACGTGCAATCGACGGACAGGTAACAAACAAGAAGTCTAACTAAGTAGCTTTATTAGTATAGCAAACCATCCTTGGCCAAAAGGCCCGACGAGGACAGGCTATCTCTTTATAGCAACAAGAGCCACATTATTGATAACGTATAGCCATCTACTTGAATGCCCATGTTCCTGAGCCTCTTCCTTTACCGGCGCAAGGCCAACAACGAGACGGGTTCGGTGTTGGCATGCATCTTCATCACAAGGGTCTATTGTTTGTCATGTGGGAGTTCACAATCTTGACAAAACTTTAAACAAAACAACGAGTCTTATGTGCCCTTAATCTTGAATAAGCTAGGCCCAGAGAATACGACTGAGAAAACTACAAACTTTGCACAAAAGGATTGATAAGGAAAAGAATAAGCACTAATGACTATGCACTATTATGCTATGATAGAATGTTTTAGGATATTAAATTGCATATGCGAGTGCCCCAAATGAAAAACATACTCCAAGTTGCTAATCTAGGCATTAATTTTGTTTAGTTTTTGCGAATCGATAGCAACCACTACATGTCAAGGCTATAAAGCTCTATAAAATTTAAGCCATTTATGCATGTTAACAATGTGAAAAACACCCGTCCATGAGGTGACGCTATAACACATCATTTCACATGCGACATACAATGGAGGGTTCTTACATAGGCTCACAAAGAAAAGTAATCTACTTAAGGTATCCAATCCCGAAGCCCATCCACATGATAAATCATAGGATATGTTCTTTAGAGTTTTGTCCACGCAGATAAGTATGAGTGGGAAAATGTCTTGTTAGAAGAGGTTTTCCTCGATACTATCTTCTAAGAGACTCATAGGTGCTCTTCTCTCTCTCTCTCTTTCTCAAGTCTCAACGTCTAACACCTTGTCTCATAAAAAAACATCAATCACGTGGACACACGTGCAATGAATCATACGAACACATGTGTAATGCAATGACCGACACGTGACAAAGAGGCAAGAAGTCCAATTAAGTAGCTTTATTAGTATAGGAAGCCATCTTTATTTATTAGTGGAGATTGGCTATTTCGTTATAGCAGCAAGGGCCGCATTATTGATGACGTATAGCCATCTACTTCAACACCCACGTTCCTGAGCCGCTGCCATTGCCGGCAAGGCCGACGACGGGCTCGGCGTCGGCGCGCTTGTCGTAGGCTGCACCAGTGCGGAAGCCCAGCACCAGGTTGTCGCTATCCGCATGGAAGGTGAAGCCCTGCGTGCAAGCGGCGATGTCGCCCTCGCAGAAGAGCGTGCCCTGGAACGGGCCGCTCGCTCCGGATCCGGTAATGCTGGCAGTGCCTAGGAACTTGTAGAGGCCAGTCGTGTCGAATTGGAATTGCAGGGTGTTGGTGGAGGCGTCATAGGTAGCGCTGCCCGTGACGTACTAAGACTGCTGCTGATTAGCTCCACCTGACGCGCCGAGCGCCTGGAAGGAGGTCAAAGCAGCCTGGATCTCATGCGGCTGCAGCGTCATCGGCATGCCCTCCAAGGGCACACGCATGACCTCCGCGCCTACACGATGCTGCTGAGCCATAGCTGATCTAATGATAAGACTAGGCCTTACTATTACGAGTGCTAATTGCAGGTGGACTACGAGCGATGATGCAGACTGAGGGTAGCCACCTCCTCATAGGGAATCATGTAGGTTGGGAAGTTTCATATCGAGAGGTAAAACATTTAGGGGTTTTCTTACAGGGCATAGAAGTTTTAACTGTTAAGCACAAAGTCTTGGAAGTAAGCCAGAGAGCCAAGTCCTCTAGGATATAATGTAGATCAAAAGTTTAGGCCCCCGTTTTCATGAATAAAATGACCCCCGTTTTCTTTACAAGCTTACAGTTTTTTTTACAAAATGGAATTAAAAAAGCCCTTTTGTAAATGTTTTTCTGTAAATCTACTTTAAATTTTTGAATTTAAAATTCCCTTCATTTGAGCTCATGTGCTATACTTACATAGTTTTTGGTGAACCCCCGAGGCACTAATATAGCTTGGAAATTTGGTTCGAGAGGCAAAACTTCCAAGTAATGATGTAGGTTATAAAATTTAGACATAATAGCCAGACTTTCTAGGAATTGTTCTAAAGAAGCTATAGGTTTTATCTCTTGAGCCATTACTCTTATAAAGTAGTCAAGAGATCCAAGACAACTAGGCAATGTAATGCACCTAGAGGCTAAGAGCCAAATATTGTAAGGAATGATGTATGTTGGAAAGTGTTAACTCAAGAACCCAAACTTATAGGGAGAGGATAGAAGTTTTGATTCTTGACTAAAAACTCTTAGAAATTAGTCAAAAAAGTGAAGTACAACAAGGAAGTCTAGGCTGAATAGAAAAATATTCTAGGAAATGTTGCAATTTGGTAAACTTTGCTCAAGAGCCAAACGTTTCAAGGTTTGTCTTAGAGAAGTTTCAAATTTTGGCTCTTGAACCAAAACCCTTGAAAATCAGTCCCAAGGGGCAAGGCCTCTAAGAAATAAATCACGTAGTAAGTTTGTAATTAATAGCCAAAAACTCTACACAATGATGTAGGAAGTTGGAGAAATTTCTCTCAAAGGTCAAAACTTTAAGGTATTGATGTAGCCTAAATTGTTTTGGCTGAATAGCCAGAACTTTTATGTAATGGCATAAAGAGGCTAGAATTTTTATCTATTGATACAAAATTCTTAAAATACATAAGTCTAGGCAACAATGTAGCCATGAAAACTTCAAAGCAATGAAGAAGGCTTGAAAGTTTTGGCTCGGAAGCCTATCATTCTAGGTAGTTACTCAAAAAGGCTAGAGTTTTTGTCTCTTAAAGCAAGAAGAGTTTATGTCATATGCTAGCACTCATTCGCACAATGTAAGAATATGAAGTTTTGGCTCGGAAGCCTATCATTCTAGGTAGTTACTCAAAAAGGCTAGAGTTTTTGTCTCTTAAAGCAAGAAGAGTTTATGTCATATGCTAGCACTCATTCGCACAATGTAAGAATATGAAGTTTTGGTTGAGGAGTCTTAAGAATGGGCACAAGTAGACACTTACAATCATAAGCACAAGATTTGGAAAAGTTTTCAAAGATATACACATAAAAAGCATAATGTTTTTGACTAAAGAGCCAAATGTAAAGCTAAAGGTAAAGCATAACACAATATTATGCATTGGTTATATAGTTTCAAGCTAATCATTTTAGCACATAGAATAAGACATGTCAAATGAGCAAATGTAATGTCTATTATCATGATGATGTTTCTACATCAATCCATTACTTTAATTTAGCTTCTAGTTTTAAATCTACCATTATGAGTATACAATTTACATAAAAACTACTTTTAAAATACTATTACAGTCCTCTTCAAGTGCGCGTTTTGTTTAAATTTATCTATTAGATGCTAGCAACACTTTGCCTATAAGAACTTGATTACAAGGAATCAAGATTAGTTAATTATATCTTTATTTTTTTGAATTCAACTCCTCAAGGTGGAACAAATGTTTAGAATGGTGTTTCTCAACACTAGATACACTGAGAGATACTATCTTTTTGGTTCGGTTCAACACAGATACGTTCGGTTTCTCACATCAACATCAAAAAATTATCCCTGACTTGAAGGATACTTTGATAGTATTGTTTAAGCTCTCTTCCATTCACATGTCAAGTAGGCTCTTATAGAAGTCCTCTTAAAGAAATTAAGGTTTCTTATCATAGCCTTTGAATGCTTCCATCATACCCGAAGTGAAATCTCAAAATTGGTATTTCTCAACACCACCTATCTCAAAAGATAAGTTTCTCTTCCTTTTATTTGAGTTCTTGATGTTTACTCATGTCTTTAAATGTTTAACAATTAATTTGGCCAATCTAAAATATATTAAAGTATTTGGTAAATCCACATTTTTGTGTTGGGCAATCTCAAATGATTATAAAACTTTCCTCAAATATAATGATTGATGCTATAGTTTATATCATCCAATGTAAATTTGAATAAAAGTTGGGCCTCCAATTTTCTATTCGGACCAAAAATCTAATATCAAAGGACAAGTTTTTCCAAAATCGTCTTTTGCAACAACCCTTTTTAGTCCAAACATTTCCTTTCATTTTAAGTATATAGTGACTAACTATTGTTCAAGTTCTCATTTGTTCATATGTCAAGATTTTCCTAAATTCTCTTATGTGATAACCCTTTACCCTTTACCCTCCCCTGACCTTTATGTCAAAATACTTCCATTAGCTTCAAATATACAATGACTTATTATTGTTCTTGTTCTCATTTTTCAGATGTCAAGTTAGCTAGAAAAAATATAGATTTATTAATAAAATCTTGGAGTACTTTTATTAGCTCCTCAAAGTGCTGACAATAAAAAATGATGTTTCACAACATGGCCTATCTTAAGAGAAAATATCCTCTTGCTCCTATTTTGAATTCTAGAGTACATGTAGTGATATGTTGTTTCACACATAATGAATGTTTTAATTTTTAAAACTCAAAATATGTAGAAGTATTTGCTAAACTGAACACAAAATTTATAAATATTTTAATCCAAATGCAACATTAAACCAAAAAAGAGGCTGTCATTTTGGTATTTTGGCTAAATATTTGTGAGGTGGGAAATGGGTTTTTTCCAAATTGTCTAATATGGTGCTTTACACAAACCGGAATTATGCTCTTGAGAAGCTTAAAGCAAGAAATACACAAAGAAGATTCAAAGAGTATGCATAAAAGAGTAGCCTAAAGCTGAGTGCAACCTAGATCAATATATCCCAGATCAATGTGTAGTTTAGTCACTACATTTAACATATGAGTGCTGCAAAGGTGGATTTGTGTTCGTGATTGAAGCACCTATGAATGTAATATGCACTTGGAAAACTTCATGAAGGTTCAATGCATGACAAGAAGAAATATGAGGGGATCAATTCAACAATTAATTGTGGATCTAAAAGTGTGAGGAACACACCTTGAGGGAAACACTAAGGAGACTGGGAGATATGAGGGTCACACAAAACCAAAAGTCCAAGGACAGAGAACTCATACCTCGGAGGTAACATAGAAAAGGGCGGGGGCGTGAGCCTCACACGCGCAAATTGATAGATCCACTGTTAGATGCTAGTTGTTATGTAAGTGTCAAGTAAATGAGGAAATTGAATGCACAAACATAACACTACTAAATGTTCCTTCACTTCAGACAAACTGCTATAGCAACCAAAAAAACTAATGCATATGTGCAACAATCAACTACCAACCTCCCACTCTAATCAATTAAAACTCTTTGCCAGTGGGCTATGTGAGTCTCATCTACTCTTTGCCAATGGGCTAGGTGGGTCTCATCTACTCCCATCTCCAACTCTAGTAGAAGGTTAATAACTGATATCTCTTCCCACTAAATAGCCACTCAAAAATTTCAATGGTTATGGTGTAGCAGACAACTATCAATGCAACCACTTCCACAAATCTTAGCGAGTGAGTGGACGAGTCTCATCTACTTCCACTCAAAATTCTAACTTAGATCTACATCCTAACTTAGATCTACATCATCACTGATTTCCCCAACTACTCACAAGCTGTCACACATCAATAGTACACCACACCTCAAAAAAGCACTTAGCAAAAACACCGCAATAGATCACAATTAATAGATGGGGTGGTGGTTAAGGAATTTAAGGATACTTCTCAACTTGGTTTTCTCCAATCACATGTGCATGTGCCCCACAATTAGACTTGGCTTTCACGAGAGAGAAAGAGAGATGAAATATTTCACCACATTAAAATCTTAGGGAATTAACTTTGATGGGGAGAATGAGAAGAACGTGGTCTTGAGAGTAGTGCCCCCTTTTATGTGATCCTCTTGGAATGGTGCCTTCTTAAGTAAGTTGTGTGTCTTTTCTCTTTTTCATAGGCCTCTTCTCTTCTCTTTCCCCTCTCTCTGGCTGCTGCTATTATGTTTCAGTTTCACCACACTCCTTGCTTTGGCTATGCCTTGCTGTGATGTGTAGGCTCTCGACTCTTCTTTGTCTTCACATTTGGGTGTTGTCTACTCCACTGGTGTGCTAAGGACAACCCTTTCCTTGTTGTGCACAAGTTGGGCACTTACCTTACTATTCCCTTTGCTTTGCTTTCTTAGCCTTCAGAGTCCCTCCCTGCTTCATAACCCTTCCTCTTGTGCTGGCCTTGCGGCATCTTAGATCCGCGCCTTCTTCTTGCCTATGATTCACACCATGAAACCTAGCCGCCTTGCTTAACTCTGTGTGCCTTGCGCTCCCTCATAGCCCCTCCTTCTTCTTTCCTATTCTACATGCCGTGAATCTAGCGGCCTTGCTTTACTCCAAGGGCCTTTCACTCTAGCTCACAACCCCTCCTTATTTCCCATGCTTCATGCTATGAAGCTAGCCGCCTTGCTTCACCCCATGCGCCTTGTGTTGGATCACAACCCCTCCATCTTCTTGCCTATGCTTCATGTTGTGAATCCTAGCCGCTTTGCTTCTCCCCTCGCTTTTGGCAGCTCCCTTATCCCCCATGCTCTGAAGCCCTTTAGTATGATTTTGTCTTGGCTGCTAAGCACCTCTCCTTCACTATGCTATCAATCGTCGTAATACAAAACAAGAGGTCTTATGTGCCCTTAATTTTGAATAAGCTATGCGTAGAAAATACGACTGAGAAAATATAGACTTTGCACAAAATGATTGATAAGGAAAAGAATACAAAATAATGACTATGCACTATTATGCCATAACAGATTGAATATTGCAGATGCAAGATCCCCAAATGAGAACAAACTCGAAGATGTTAGTCCAGGCATTAATTTTCTTTAGTTTTTGTAAATCAATATATACTACTACATGTCAAGGCTAGAACGGTGTAGAAAATTCAAGCCATTTATGTATGTTAGAAATGTGAAAGCACTCATCCATGAGGTGATGCTACAACACATCATTTCACATGTTACACATACAATGGAGTGTTCTTCCGTAGGCTCACAAAGAAAACCAATCTACTTAAGGTATCCAATCCTGAGGCCCATACATTAGATTAATCATAGGATATGTTCTTTTTAGAGTTTTGTACACACACATAAGTATGAGTGGAAAAATGTGTTGTATCTTATATATTTAAAAGAGGTTTTCCTCAATAGTATCTTCTAAGAGGTGGCTCAAGGAGCATCTTGATTAATTGATGGTAGTTTCTACTATTTGTCGTGTGTGGAAGTTCAAAATCTTGACAAAATTTTATACAAAACAATAGGTCTTTTGTTCCATTAATTTTAAATAAACTAAGCCTAGAAAATACGACTGAGAAAACTAAAAACTTTGCACAAAAGGATTGATAAGGAAAAGAATAAGAAATAATGACTATGCGCTATTATGTCCCATGATAGAATGTTTTAGGATTAAAAGTTGCATATGCGAGTTTCCCAAATGAAAAACATACTCGAAGTTTCTAATCTAGGAATTAATTTTGTTTAGTTTTTGTGAATCAATAGCAATTTCTATATATCAGGACTAGAAAGCTCTATAAAATTTAAGCCATGTATGCATGTTAGAAATGTGCAAAACACTCATCTATGAAGTGAAGCTATAATACATCATTTCACATTTGACATGAAACAGAGGGTTCTAATGTAGGCTAAATAAGAAAAGTAATCTACTTAAGGTATCCAATCTCCAGGCCCATCCACTAATAATTAATCATAAGATATGTTATTAATAATTTTTTCCACATGTAGATCAGTATTAGTGAAAAAATGTGTTGTTAGAAGAGGTTTTTCTCAATAGTATCTTCTAAGAGGATCATAGGCGCTCCTTCTTTCTCTTTCGTTCTCAAGTCTCAACCTCTAAGACCTTATCTCATAAAGAACATCAGTCACGCAAACACATATGCAATGAGAGACATGTAACAAAGAGGCAAGTAGTCCAATTAAGTAGCTTTATTAGGATAGCAAGCCATCTTGATTTATTATGGGAGATTGGCTATTTTGTTATAGAAACAAGGGCTACATTATTGAAAATGCATTGCCACAAGGCGAACTATGACGTGCTATTTTGTTATCACAGCAATAGCCACATTATTGATAACATATAGCCATCTACTTGAACTCCCACATTCCTAAGCCTATGCCATTGTCAACAAGGCCAATGATAATGGGCTCAGCATTGGTGAGGGTCTACTGTTTGTTGTGTGGGGGTTTACAATCTTGACAAAACGTTATACAAAACAACCAAGATTTTGTGCACTTAATTTTAAATAAGATAGGCCTGGAAAATAAGATTGAGAAAACTACAAACTTTGCACAAAAGGATTGATAAGGAAAAGAAGAAGAAATAATGACTATGCATTGTTATGCCATGATATAATGTTTTAGGATTGAAAATTGCATATGCGAGTGCCCCAAATGAAAAACATACTCAAATTTGCTAATCTAGGCATTAATTTTGTTTAGTTTCTGTGAGTTAGCAACTACTACATATCAAGGCTAGAAAGCTCTACAAAATATAAGCCATTTATGTATGTTAGAATTGTGATAAACACTCGTAAATGAGGTGATGCTATAATACATCATTTCACATGTGAAATTGAAGGGTTCTTAAGTAGGCTCACAGAGAAAATCAATGTACTTAAGGTATCCAATCTTCAGACCCATCCACTGATAGGATATTCTCTTTAGAGTTTGAAAAATGTGTTGTAGAAGAGGTTTTCCTCAATAGTATCTTCTAAAGAGACTCATAGGTGCTCCTTCCCTTGCTCTCTTTCTCAAGTCTCAACCTGTAAAACCTTGTCTCATAAAAAAACATCAATCAACAAGACACGAGTATAATGAATCATGCGAACATATGTGCAATGATAGACACGCAGTGACAAATAGTCCAATAAAGTAGCTTTATTAGTACATCAAGCCATCTTTATTTATTATTGGAGATTGGATATTTTGTTATAGCAGCAAGAAACACCACATTATTAATAATGTATAACCATCTACTTGAACACCCATTTTCCGAAGCCTGTGCCATTATCGACAGGCTTGGCATTGATGCTGTTGGACTATATATAGCGCACCCTAACTTGACCTTGATCTCACCTATATATACCTATGCATTATCAATAATATACACTACTTTCGGAGCAATGTCTCGTGTACCTCTCATTCTTACTTGCTCTCTATCATATCTGTCAACATGGTATGAGAGCGAGTTACGCTTTTAACAATGTAGAAGACTGGTTCGAACAATTTTGGACGTTTTTGTTTTGCACTAGATTATGGATTTTGTTGGTTTGTTTCAGCAAAAAACTATGGTTATCTGTGTAAGTATCTATGATTTTTCATGAAACATCACTTTTGTCCTTGTTGTGTATTGAAACAAGAAGTAGGATTTTGACCCCCTAGGCTTACCGACAAATTTTGAGGGCCTTCTGGTCCAAATTTGAAGATTTGGTTGACAAACAGGATAATATATGGTATTTGTTGTAGGCTTGAAATCATAGAGCCATTGGGGCCCTTGATTTTGAATGAAAGTTATGATTGTTGTTGTGTTATGCAGTTTTTGGGTGTTCTACATGCATCATCATGCAGAAGTTTCTTGAGCTTTTTCACTTCTTATTTTTTATTTGGATCTCTATTTTTGGTGATCGCATGCCCTTATACATGTACACTTTAGGGAATCTCATCGAGTCATTTTATTCTGCAGGTCTTTTTTGATATTGTGGAGAGTGTATACGTGGTTATGTCTTCAAAAGGTATTGGTTCCTAAGCCAACATGTCCTTACTAGTCTTTATTGTTCATTTACCATCATCATCACCGGCAATCGGATCATCGCGGGGGTACTACCGGCTCTTTTCCAGCCTCTACGGGCACAGTTCAAGACCCTCCCGTTCGACCCCCGAACTCTCTGTCGAAGCACTTGAGTTTTATGTGGACATATGCATGAGACAGAGAGGTCCATCTCGCTTCGTAGTGCATTCTTGAGAAGATTTGTTGCCGAGAACTTCTTCAAAGGAGAAAGCTGTAGCTGAAGCTAAAGCCGTCCCTGATTATTCCCTTCGCTGTTAGGTGTATTTAACCTTGTCAACAGCATGACCTTGTTGGGTGTGGACATCAAAGGGCCTATCCTTTTTGGACGCCCAACACAGTGTGATTCCTTCATTTACACTGTGAGCACTTTCAATTTAGCGCCATGGTCTTGTGTGTCATGGTACGTCTATAGTGGCCTGGCTGGGGCTGTTGTCTCACGCCACAAACTTCTGTGTGTCTTGGTCTGTAGATGAGGGAGGAGGTTGACGGGACTGGCGAGGGCTGCGCTAATGGGAACAAGGGCCTGGGGGCAACGAACAACGCCATTGTCTTGTGTGTCTTGGTCTGTAGACGGGGAGGAGGTTGACGGGACTGGCGACGCCGTATGGAGACCAGAAGGCGATACAGTGGGGGGTGGACGCAGTGACGTCATGGAAGTTGGGTAGTCGGCACAATAGCGAGCGGAATGTTCGACAGGGAAGGGGGCAATTCAGAGATGAGTAGTCACAGGTGTTGGGCTCCATCAAACGGCAATGGAAGCGGTACACTTTGGGAGGTGCATGGCAAGCCCTTCACTAAGGGTGACGTCGTGCTTAGTTAGGATGTATGTCGCCCTTATTTGGGGATGTGTTAGTGGGGGTGGGGTGACCCCCTAAATCACACCTGAGTGGGGGTGGGGCTGCCCCTAAATCACACCGGAGTGCCCACCCAGCCACTACTTTCCTCTCTATCGTCGGTGCTCCTAGGATCCTTGACCTGGCACTCGATTGCCACACCCACTTTCTTCCCTCTCCCACCTCTCTCTCTTCTTCGCTTATCCTTAGCCTCCCTCTCTCGCTCTCTCTCACTCACTCTCTCACAGGTGCGCCCCCTCTTCCCCCTCCTCCTCTCTTTTGCCCCTCTCACTACAACATATAACAATGCAAAAAATGTCTCATAAGCGACATTTTAAGTGTCGCATAAATGACGCTTATCATTGCTTATACGACGCCCAATGGGAATTTTGTTTTCCCTCCGTACGCAATGGGAAACACAGGAGATTATGTTATATATTAGAGACCATATTAGGCCAAAATATTATCCCTCTCTCTCTGATACATACACTTACACACACAGACACACTCTCTCCTCTTTATACATACACTCTCTCACACACACACAGTTTCTCTCTCTCTCTCCCTCCCTCATAAACATACTCTCTCTCCCCCCCTCATACATACACTCTATTAAGTCTCCCTCCCTCATACATACACTCTATTAAGTCTCCCTCATACATTCTCTCTCTCTCTCTCTCTCTCTCTCTCTCCTACTGTAACATACTCATATGTACGTATTTTTGGGTCCATTTGACTCGGAGATTTTTAGTATCTATATTTAATGTTGAAAAGTACGAAATACTTAGAGAACATAAAAGATTAAGTCTGGTCACAAATTTAGTAATTTAGATATGTCGATTTTGGGACTTTTTATGCATGTTTTGTAGTGTCTTTTGTAAATGATTTCTATTCTATACTTAACCCTATTAGATAATGTATAGAAGGGTCATAGTGAGTAGTTTAGCCTAAAGGAAACTCATATGGGGGTTTACATAGTAAATATAACTGCAACGAGTGCCCAAAACGGGGTCCATACACCAAATTAACCCTTAATTTTTAGTAACGGCCTCGCATGAGGGTGTAGATAACTTTCTTTCTAAGAGAGATGAATTAAAGAAAGTTAGTTCATCATAGGATGAACAAAGTCCGTGTTGAGATAATTGGGAGATACCGCATGGGGTGGCAATATTTGCAAAATGTATCTTCTCTAATTTGGTTCAAGTTCATGTTCTTTTAGAAGGGATTTTCTATCCTTGACTATTTTATGCATGATAATCTACTAATTCTCGTGGGCTATTTTTTTGGGGGGACTTCTTCTAGAGCCTTAAGGATTTTTGTGCAAGATAGAGAGAGAGAGAGAGAATTTGAGATTCGGGCCAGCCATCCTTAGACAAGGAACGCCAGATAGAGAAATGATTTATGCTGTCTGGGAGCCATTTGGTAGAACATAGAGTGGACAAGATTTACTAGAGGCATACCCGGGATAGCCGCGTCGAACGTGATGATTGGGTGGACGGGTGTCAGAGAAAGGCCCTATTAGCTAGATCTTTTGATGGTGATTCTCTCTCTGATTTTGAGATTTTGTATTGACGAATATTATTGTTACTATGAATTTGCAAGCGATTATGGTTTATTGAAAATCTCTTCGTTTTTTAAAGTATGCGTGATTTTTCTGTAAGTTTTGAGAGATTTTGTGTTAGATCATGGAAGAGAATATGGGTAACGTGTTTCAATTGGTATCAGAGCCTAGGTTGGTCAATCCGCACTTACTTGCAGATATTGTAGGTCTTGGATGACTAATATTATTTTTGATTTTTCTGATACAGCCAGGAGGTTCTTTCTCTTGAGAATTGTTTTGCAATTTTGCTCTATAGTCACAAGATGGCTACACATCAAACAAATTCATTAGTCAACCTGGGGCAAGAAGAGGAGCTTTTACAAGGATTATTGTGTGTGGGTGTATCTCCAAAGGAAGTTATCAGACTTATTGACATGAATCAAGAATTGGAATAAAGAATGAGAGGCTTCCATGAATTTGAATGAAGAAGACAGAGATGACCGAGAAGATGGGGAGATGGGAGATCATCTAAATTTTGATAATAGACAAGGTCAACGTGACAAGTGTTTCACATATTGCTAGAGCATAAGTTATATGCAGAGGCCCAAATGTGAACTCTTTAAAGACAGGGTAGAGTACTTGTGATGCTATTTGGATTAACAAATGCACCCGCTACTTTTCAGTGTGTGATGAATCACATTTTCTAGGAGAACTTGGATGACTTTGTGTTGGTGTTTTTGGATTACATATATTGGTGTTTTCCAAAAGTAAAGAAGAGCATGAAGAACACTTGTGAAAAGTGTTTCACATATTGCTAGAGTATAAGTTATATGCAAAGAGGCCCAAATGTGAATTCTTGAAGGACAGGGTAGAGTACTTGTGACACATTATATCTAAAGAAGGTATTTCACTAAATCCCAAGAAGATTGTATCCATTATGGAATGGTCAACTCCCATTTCTATTAGAGAAGTTCGTGGATTTTTGGGACTTGTAGGTTTTTAGTAAATCTTCATTTTTAGAGTTTTCTCATAAAGCAAGTCCTATAACGGACCTTTTGAAGAAGGGTAGAATATTCATATGGACTGTACAATGTAAGGAGAGTTTTTAGATTTTTAAGTATGCATTGACTACAACCCCTGTGCTTAAATTGCCTGAGCTTGGAAAAACCTTCTTGGTTGTAACGGATGCTAGTATTATAGTGCTTGGTTGGGTTTTGATGCAAGATAGGCATCCGGTTGCATTTGAATCATGTAAGCTGAAACCTCATGAGAGGAATTATTCAGCATATAATTTAAAATTATTAGCTGTTGTGAATGCATTACGTGTATGGAGACATTATCTCCTTGCAGTTAAGTTTTAGTTGCAAACTAATCAATCTGCTTTGAGGCATTTGTTCAGCCAAGCGAAATTGAATGCAAAGCAAAGAAGGTGGATAGATTTTTTGCAAGAATATGATTTTGAAATCATTTATAGACCAAGATGAGAAAACAAAGTGGCCGATGCATTGAACAGAAAACCAGAAGTTGCTTTAGTGAGTGGAATCACTGTCATACATAATAGTTTGGGAGAACAGGTAAAGAGTGAGATCCCAAGAGATTCTTTCTTCAAAATAGCTTTTGTGAGTTTGACAAAGAAATATAGGTCACAAGAGGAAATAGATGCATTTTCAAAGTATGAAGTAAATGATGGAATATTATATTATGAGAAAAGGTTATGCATACCTGATGTTGTGGAGATCAAGAGAGCAAGTTCGTGTATGATCTTCATGATATTGCCATAGCAAGACATCTAGGATTTCAGAAGACATACACTAAGGCTAGAAAGAGTTTCTTTTGGCCAGGAATGAAAGCTTATGTAAGGGATTATGTGGCGAAATGTCTAAAATGCCATGTGAAAGTTGAGCATGTAAAGAAACCAGGCTTTATATTATCATTAGATGTGCCAAAGATGAAATGGCAATGTATATCAATGGATTTTATTACTGGGCTACCAAGGACTAAAGGAGGTTATGATAGCATTTTTAAGGTGGTAGATAGGCTTACAAAAGCCGCTCATTCCTTGCCTATCAAGGGTTCATATACCGCTATGGATGTGGCAAATGTATTTGTGAAGAATATCTTCAAGTTACATGGAATGCCTAAAATTATAGTATCGGATCGAGATTCTCGATTCACTGCTGTAAATTTTTGGGAGGCATTCTTCAAAGCTGTTAGAACATCACTTGATATGAGTATTTCATATCATCCTCAAAGTGATGGGAAAATAGAAAGAGTGAATCAAATCTTGGAGGACATGTTACAAGCAGGCGAAAACGAGGCTCAGACATCAAATTGACCCTAAATTTTCAGTAATGGCCTCGCATGAGGGTGTAGATAACTTTATTTGTCTTCAGAGAGACGTAATACATAAAGTTAGTTGACCACAAGATAAACAAAGTCCGTGTTTAGATAATTGGGAGATTCTACATGGGGTGGCTGGTATTCTCAAAACATATCTTCTCTAATTTGGTTTGAGCTCATGTGTTTTTCGAAGGGATTTTCTATCTTTGATGAGAGGCTTCTTCGAGAGCCTTGAGGATTTATGTGTACGATAGAGAGAGAGAGATTTCGAGATTCGGACTGGCCATCCTTAGACACAGAATGCCAGAGAGAGAACATGATTTATACCGTCTGGGAGCCATTTTGTAGAACCCAGACTTGGACGAGATTTACTAGAGGTATACCCAGTATAGCCGCGACGTCTATCTCATGGTTGGGTGGACGGGGGTCAAAGAAAGGGCCTATTGGCTACATCTTTTGTTGGTGATTCTCTCTTTGATTTTGAGATTTTGTATTGACGAATAGTATTGTTATTATGTATTTGTAAATGATTATGTTTTATTGAAAATCTCTTCATTTTTTGAAGTATGTGTGATTTTTCTGTAAGTTTTGAGAAATTTTGTGTTAGATCATGGAACAGAATATGTGTACGGTTCACCCACTCATATATACACTCACACATACACACACACTCTCTCTCTCCCTCCCTCCCTCATACATATACACACTTTCTCTCTATTGATATCTCACACATTGTCTCTTTCCTCATACATCATCGCTTTACATTGATACTTGTGACGATTCGAATCGGGACACATACAAGTACATCTCAACGTGGCAACGTGGAATAGCGTTAAGCTCGTTTACAAATGGCAAATTATTTATTAGGTAAGTCATGATGATCACCATCAAAATTTAAAGTCACAAACATAAATTGGCATATAAAGTTTGAATTTTAACAAGAGATGAGACAATAGATAAAATGAAATGTATGTGTATATCTATATATGTCAATATACAAAATGAGGGGTATAAAGACTACAGAATCCTAAAGGAAATTTATGATGTCTCAAGGGAATATACAAATAATGCAGGGAGTGGAGAATATACAAAACATGGTCAGCTATATATCTAGCCTCACCTTGAGTGTCGACCGGGACCTTGAGTGCTGCGGCATCAACCCCAACCATGGCCCCGTCCCCAACCATGAGTGTCCTCTATATCATCATGGAGGTGGTCTTCCTCATCCCCTGATGCTTCACCCCTCTCACGGCGACGAAGCTTTCTCTGAAGGCCCTCTTGCGTCCGTCTGACAGTCCACCTATGCCATATCTTGCTTGCTCCATCACTCCTATAGATCACATGATGAAAACATAAGTAGTGTTAATTCAAAAGTTAATTAAAAAATATATATTATCTTACTTATTAATTATACTTACAAATGCATTTGGTGGATCAATAATCTCTGATTTCAATGTCCGATAGCCATGATACATGGTGATCTGTATCTCCTCTGCACTCGGTGTATGGTCATAATCTTTTATTTGTTTACTTTTAAAAAAATTTAGCTGATGTCAATTGTGTATACGTATACACAAACAACAACACAAAGCAACTATAGACGTGCTTGATAGACGCGCAAAATAGCAGGCGCGTCTACAGGCGTTGCTTGAATAGAGAAATTACAGGCGCATCTAACAGCGCGTCTAATAGCGCGTGTATTCGCGTCTATTAGGGCATCTACATTGAGAATCTAACACTGCATCTAACAGAGCGTGTATTAGCGTGTCTATTTACGTGTGTATTAGTGCGTTTATTAGTGCGTCTACACTGAGAATTAGATTACCAAAGCACATAATTTTAACAAAAACATCAACGCTTTTTTGCAAACCCACAAATACAAAAATTAAGTGAGGTGAGGAGAATGAGACAATATGTAAAATAGTTTAGCCAATATCAATGATGGGCTACGGTTCAATCTCATCCTCAATGAGATCAACCCTTGCCAAACTATCTACTTCAAAATCCAAACAAGTGTTTAGATCTACAAATACATTCAACCCACTACTACTTGTGCTACTCATGTGCTCATCGAAATCAACATCACCAATGGTAGGCTCGTCCTCACGCGGGTAATGGCCTCAATATCTGTATCTCCTATCTCATGATCATCCTCCTCTCTCGTATGATAGTCATCATCACCTCCATGGCCATGATCATCCTCCATATGCTCCATATTCGTAAATGTACTTTACATCACTTTGGATTGTGGCATAATAGGTATGACATGCCACCATCTGTTATTATCCACCATTGGTTGATAGACAACCTATTTCAAACACAAATACAATCATGTTATTTTCCTTGCATCGAAGGTATCAAATATTTAAAAGTGAGTACTTTTATATGTGTGTACAGTACCTGTTCTCATTGTTGCGGTAGTACTAGTGTGTCCTTCTTACTTTGCCAAAACTTTGTGGAGTCAATAGTTACAAAGCCACTTGCATGGAGTTTGATTGTTGCATTAGGGCCTCTTTCCACCATGTCCTTAAACCACTTTACATCCAAAACATACACAAAGAAGCGTCGAAAGTCAAGCTTAATAATATCTTGGATAGGTGGAGGTGGGCCCTCAAGTATTGATGGAGCTTCCCTAATGAGTTGCTAATGTACAACTAGATTGATCTTCTCCTCACGAGGGTTTGGGTATTCTTGAAGCTTCTTGGGTAGCTCAGATAAAGCTACAATGCGACTTCTATGAGCATCAATAATGGCATCTAGAGTCTCGTTCACCTTATCCACAAAAACAAAACCCCCTAAACTATCCTTGGTTGTAATAGCCTCATCATGTTTAGCACTAGGCCCAGGTTGAGGTTGATGCTCCTCATGTACTTCTTGGGATGTAAAAGCTTGATCCTTCATGTTTTGTTTAGAGACTTCTTGAGAACTAGTGGATGTACTCTTAGTTTGCATGTTGCGATTCTTTTTCCTCCGAGTGGTCCTTTTTCAATTGGAATGTAGGGTCTTGTCCACTAGATTTGCCTTTGCATCCCTAGTTCGAGGTGTCTCATCAGTCTACATTTTGGCATTTCGTGTCTGTGATCTAGTCATGACTCTAAATGGCACGACATCCTCATTCTCTGATGAAGGTGGTGATGGAACTGCCTCTACAAAGTTGAGTGAGACCTTTGGTTGAGAGGTGCCTTCCTCATATGGTTTCAGCAAACAATCCTTTGCAAAGTGTTCTACACAACACCCTAGACAATATCTTTCAATTGGTGGAAACTGTGGTAGTAACTGTTGTATTGGATTGAGCTCGTTGCCTTTGGCGATGTGGACAATCACGAGCCCAATGGGCTTCTCCGCACTCAGGGGCCCATTAGTTTGGCTTCTACTTTCCTTTGCTGCCATTGACCTGAGGAGCCTGGAGTCCTAGGTTGGTAGCCGCCTAGCAACATCAAAGAATTTTGTTCCCCCAGCCAGTGCTTGGCTTGGATATGCGGGACTTTCAAAGAGATTTTCCTTGGATGAATATGATGCATATTCCTCCTTCACACATCTTGGGTTTACCAAGTCTCTACACATATTTGAATTGTCATAGTCAACAAACCTCACATATTTTCCTTGGATGAATATGATGCATATTCCTCCTCCACACATCTTGGGTCTACCAAGTCTCTACACATATTTGAATTGTCATAGTCAACAAACCTCACAGGAGCAGTCCCAAGAGCAGGATGTTGAATTGTCATAGTCAACAAACCTCACAGGAGCAGTCCCAAGAGCAGGATGTTGAGCTCCAAGTACACGTCGTGCTTGCTCTTGTGCCATCGGTGGCTTACATTCAAAATTAGTATACTGTTGATGCATTTGTGGAGCCACTGCACCCCTTTGCTTCTCACGCTCTTGTCTCATTCTTGCAATGCGATTACATTCCTGTGTGGTGTGGGTATAATTCCAAGCACAGGCTTGGCACCACTTCTTTGTGGGTTGGTTTGTGACTAGAGGAGAAAAGGTATTACATTCTTTGGTTTTATGGTTACCGCCACATGCTCCACAGAGATAAGGACCTATAGGTAGTACACTCCTCATTCGCTTCTGCTCTTGTTGTGGATGCATGGGTGGGCGATAGGGTTGTTCCAATCTCCTTAGTACTAGGTTAGCTATCTGGTCTGGATTTACTATTTCGCTAGACCCAGAACTTTGGTCATCAGCCCACTGATCTCTAGGTTGCACCTCAGGGCCAGTACCATCTTGGAATTTGAAGTTATATGTGAAATCCATAGCATCATGGCAACACTCATTGAAATTTGTATGCTTCTTTGCATAGAGATGTGTGTGCAGTGTTGAATTTTTGAGTCCTTTTAAGAAGAGAGAAATTAATCGACTCTGGGTGGGCTTCTCATCTTCTGGGCAACGATTAGTGTACTGCTTCATCCTGTTTACACAGTCTCTAACACTCTCAGTCTTGCCTTGCTTGAAAGAGTAGATGTTTGCTACTCTGTCATGCTGAATCTCCATCAAGGAAAAAGCAGCAATGAATCTCTCTTCCAAAACTCGTAATAAAGAAGATTTGTCTGAAGCCTCTAGTGGCTGAAACCAAGCAAGGGCCTTTCCCTCAAGAGTGAGCCCAAATCCTTCAATTTGCGTATGCTTGTCAGTCACTTGCTCAGCTCGAACTGCTTGCCTAAATGCTTCCAAAACTCGTAAAGAAGATTTGTCTGAAGCCTCTAGTTGGCTGAAACCAAGCAAGGGCCTTTCCCTCAAGAGTGAGCCCAAATCCTTCAATTTGCGTATACTTGTCAGTCACTTGCTCAGCTCGAACTGCTTGCCTAAATGCTGCTACATGGTCATATGGATCTCCCCCCCTTCGTACTTCTTTACTAGTTTCTGAAGAGTTGATGGCCTTACTCGTCTTGAATACTCATCATCAGGCCTACGGCCTCTCTCTCAGTGGTTCCTCTCTTTGGTAAGGTGGTCCATATACATCCCAAATTGGTGTGGGTCCCCTATTACCTGCCTCACCAACCCCCTTCAAAGATCTTGTTACTACCCGCATTTTAGGAGGTGCATGTATTGGAGGCCGAGTTGGCTCCCGTACCCTCCGATTGTCATAGTGAGAGAAACGTTGCTGTGGTGTGATCTGTGATCGCACTTTTGGTGTAGGATAATATCTTGGTGCTAGAGTTGGGCTACTTTCAATGGTCCACTTTGATGTTCAGGGTCCCTCTCTAGTGAACTCTCGTAGGGGAGGAGCAACAATTTCTCCAAGAAAGGCTATCTCTCATGGTTTAGCTGTATTAGTTGAGAACAATTCCATGAATAATGGTTGTCCTCTCCACGTGAGCTCACGAATCTCCTTCCAATCTAAGGTTCGGTATTCATTGGCCCATTTATCAACGATTCGGTTCTTGTATATGCAAGCTTCTCGACTACCACCATAAGTGCTAGAGGAAGATCTAGCTCTGGCAATCTAGTTGTGGCATAATATCCTTCTAAAGAGTCCTTATAGACCTCTTGAAGTGGGTCATCCTGAAAGGCATTTGTCACTGGAATTTATCGTACAAACTCCCATTGGTTCTAAGCCCCGTGATCCATTTTGCTCTTGCTTTTCCTGTCCCTTTCCAAATTTAGATCTACAAAAAGTAAATCATCTATGGATGGCTTTGAGGACTGGGCATTGGATGGTCCAGGCATGTCCGGCTCAATGAGCCAATCACCTCTAGACTCCCTTGCTCCGGAAGGCTTCGATAAGTCTAGGAACTCACTCTTAGAGAGTCCTCCTAATTTGTCTACATTCTCTGGATGATAGGTGACTTCGTATAGCGAACACCATCTCCGCCCATGTACATGTTACCCTAGTCATTGACTAGAGGTGCTCTATCAAGCTCTGAGAAAAAGTCTGCAATCTTAACGAGATACCATTGTTGTGGATCCCTAAAGATCTCAGCTCCTTGAGCATTCGTGTAGACATATTGAAGTCTCACATTGAGTGGTAACTCCATGATGTCAGCTTCAAATAGATTAAAAGATCTTGTGGGTGTCCTATTTAGGACTAAGGGATGACTATTTGACGGCCCTAGATTGTCCATAGACAATGAGCTAGTTGTCCTGGAAAGGGTATCAGATTGGGATTCAAAAAAGGTTTCAGCAATATCTACCAAGTTTCCTACCGATTGGGTCCCACTTTCTTGCGTAGGCACTCTAGAAGGTGCCCTAGACCCTATGGTAGTGTCTATATGACGTCCCGACCGCAAGTGCATAAGGTCAAATTTTAAGGTTGTTTTTTTTAAATTTTTTATTTTTTTTTTCAAAAAATTCAAAAATTTTCAGGTTGGCTCAAACTTTGCCAGAACCCATTTTGAACCCCCTGGAACACATTAGGCCAAAAAATAAGCGTATTTTTCAGGATCAAAAATCGCCTAAAATTTACCAGTTTCCCATACTGAACTCACTATGGGAAAATGGTTCCGGGACCAAAATTTCGACGATGGGTGTTTTCTAACTCCTCTTGAAAAGTTAGAAAACCTCCTAATTTTTTGTGGGCAGAAAATGAAAAATTTTCCACTCTTTTTTTTTGGTACCCCTTTATCCGGTGCGGTGGCGGTCTCGGTGTGTGGGTCTCTCCATGCGGTGCGTTGTTCACGCACAGTCGTCTTCTTTTATTATTATTATTTTCTTTCTTTTTTGAAGTGCGTGTGCAGTGAACTCAATGCGTGTGCATCTTTGAGATTTGCAGCGAATTCAATGCGTGTGCAGGGAACTCAATGCGTGTGTAGCTATGAGATTTTCAATGAATTCGAAATGTTCAATCTTCATGTGTGTGCATAGATTTCAATTTCTCTACAGATACAGGTTTAACAGAGAACTAAAATGCACAAAATTAAAGATCAGAAAACTAAACTACGCTAAGAACAGAAAATAAAACAAACATGTAGAAAATTACAACTATAAAAATTAACCTCAGACAACAAAAAATATCCTCAAACAGAATGACAGAAATGTAAAATAGGCCTATCTCTTTTGCACACAAATTGAAATTGGCAGGTTTAGCACCTACCTCCAATCCTTTTCGTGTGTTAAATCCTTGTCTTGACCTCAAGGGAGAGGCATAGCTAGCCCATCGCACTCAAATTGCAAGATAATAAAGAGAATTTAACAACAGATTAGTCTTAAATAAGTACTAAAATTACTCCCAAAGCCGATTGGAACCGATTGGAGCTTAACAAGGAGTGGTAGTGTGTGTATGATGCTCAACTACTATAGGCACTCGTTCCCCGACAGTGGCGCCATTGTAGAGCAGTTCTCTCTACCGTGCAATATAGTGCTCATAGAGTACTACCGATCAACAAATGTGTTGAGAAACACAATGTCAATCCGAGGACTCGACCCGATTAGTGCATGAAGGCTTATTCCTTGCGGGAGAGCTCACATACACGAACCACCACTTGACGATTCAACCATTCAACACCTCAATCAATCTCTCAATCTCTTAAACCCACTACACTAATCAAGAGAACAAGAAATGCATGGCAATCTCTTAATCCCATTCAAACATTGATTAAATCTTAGCTTTTCCTAATGCCAACAAATCCATAAGCATGCATCTACTAACCCACAAGCTTAAGCAAGCATAGAATGTAACATTCACAAACCCACAAGCTCATAGAGAGAGTCTATCCATGAATAACGCATTGCCAATGAAGTGGGCAAGAGCTTGCATCAATGGAGACTACACACACACACACTACAAGCATCCAGCATACACAAGAGAAAGAAAGAAGCATTCAACTAATCATAGATTAATCTATTTCAATGATGCTAAAGCAGATTAAGAGAAAGAAGTGGAGCTATACTCATTGGAGCTTGATGCTCATTAGAGTACAATAGAGAGAGTTAGAGAGTTTCCATAGCTTGAGAGCTCAAGAGCTTCACTCAATAGCTTATGAGTAGCTAATATCTCTTTTATAGAGATGTCACTAACCCTAGAACTCTTTCACACATGGGCGGACAACCCCATAAGTGAGCCTTGCTTAATACACTTAGAACTCTCATTTAGAACCCACATTTGCCTAAAACGATTTACATTGTACTTCGGCACAAAAATATGGAAAAATTATGTGCGTCTTTATGTTCCCGTGGCTACAATCCCACTCTCTCGCATTAATTGCTTTCGGCCTCCTTTCATAATCCATGTTCTCGTGAGTGTTCCCATGGAACAACCATCTTCTTGATCCAATGCACATCTTCAAGAATGTCTCCTCTAACATTTGGGAGCACTTGATAGGAACACGTGACTCCTTGCTTATAAGAGAGGATCTACAAAGCATAGAGAGGATGCAAAGAGCTTGGCCACAAGAGGGACCAAATGGGAAGACAATTCTATCTCGAGCACCTTGGATATTGACAAAGAAGGAGGAGAAGTTGGTGAAAGATTCCATCACTACATTCCGTACTCCAACGGGGTGCATGAGAGTTTAAAAGGTGCCTTCACAAAGACAAACAAGAGAGGTGTTGAGCAATTATATGGCTTGATGTCCCACGATTGGCACAAGGTGCTTCAAGTAAGTGAAACATTGAAGTTGTTTGTATTTAACTTGTTTAATCATGATGTATCTAATGATGGTGTATAAATGTGTATAGTTCATTCTTCTTACAAGCATTTCCAATTGTGCATCCTATGAAGTGCGAGAGACGATTTATAAGATGGGGGAGATTGTAAGGTTTTTACCCCAAACCCTCATAGCCAATTTTCTACACGCGTTTTCCTCAAAATGATTTGTTTATTGTTTCACATTGTAGATATGTGAGCTCAAAGGAAATCGATCCATGTACACTTGACTATGCAAGGGTCATGGGCGATGGAGGTGGTTTGTTTGGTGGAGGAGACATTCCCACGCGATCAATTCTCACAAGCCAACTATATCTTATGGTTCATTTAATTGATCAGAATTCCATATGTGGCACTGTGCATGCTCGATGGATGTTCTTTCTTGAGCATTTTATGAAGACCTTGAAGGATTTTGTAAGGCAAAATGCAAAGCCAGAAGGTAGTATGGCTGAGGGTTGGTGGGTACTAGAATCACTTGTTTATATCTTAGAATACCTAGCGGAAGTGGATCCCTCTCTCCCTCGCCTATGGAGCAATGAAGAAGACTTGAGGATGACCTCTCATGTTCCTCAAGGAAAGGGAAAGATCAAAGTCATGGATACAGAGATGCATAGTAAACTTAATACCTTTTGTGTGCTTAATAGTGATGTGATGAGAAGATGGGTGGCAAAGTATGAGGATGAAAAGGAAAGAAGACAAAGTGAAACGTCGGCATTCCGTAAGCACCATGGACATAGTGTGCCATATCCTGAGCACCTACGATCACTTCCCAAGGATCTTGATGTAGATTGGCTACATGAGGAGATGGAGAGAGTGGCGCAAGATGAAAACATGCATATCACATTGGAGGAGTAGGAGTATGCCCAAGGATGCTTCAAAAAGGTAAACAAACTTGTGTTCTCAATCATATTTTAGTATGTTAAACTTGCAAAAATTAATTTTGAGGTATTAATTTTTTTTTTGTCTTGCTATAGTGCATAATGTTTAATGCTTTGTGGTGGTTGGAGGGTAAACATTTTCGCACACAAAGGATTGAAGAGGAACACCTGAGACTGTGGGGTAATTGCAAGCTTTGAGGGAGCCAATGGAGCCATGGATGATTATTGTGGATTGATCCAAAATATCATTAAGCTTGACTTTTGAAGCTTCTTTGTATATGTTTTGGATGTCAAGTGGTTTAAGGGTGTGGTGGAAAGAGGTCCTAATGCAACAATCAATGTCATGCAAGTGGCTTTGTGACCATTGACTCTACAAATTTTTGGTAAGGAAAGGATGGGACTCTAGTAAACCACAACATTGTGAACAGGTACATATAATTATTGGTAATTACAATATATGCATTTACAGATAGTAGAGATGTAATTTTTTTGTATGATATACCTTTGTGCTTGAATAGGTTGTGTATCAACCAATAATTGACAATAAAAGATGGTGGCATATAATCCCAATATCACCACGTTCAAGATCCATTTGTAGTACATTCATCCACATTGAACATATGGAGTAGCATGTCAACTCAACTATGGAGGGAGATAGCTTCGAAAACATTGATGATGATCGTGCCATTGGAGATGATGATCATGATATTGGAGATGATGATATTGCCTCTCATAGAGATGATTCTAAAAGTGGGAGGAATCTCTTTGTAGATTTGGATATAGGCATCGACATTGATATAGATACTTTAGGAAGGGTTGACTATTAAAGATGAGGTTGAACTCTAGTTCTTTCGTTGTACTTTTATTATGGCTATATTGGCCTTCCTTTTGGTATAGATTCATGCTTTTTTGAGATTACATGTATAGATTCATGCCTTTTTGAGATTACATCTATAGATTTATTATGATATGTTGCTTTTCGTGGCATTACTTAATCATTCACCTTTGGACTGCTTTTCATGGAGATTCAAGATTTTTTTTTAAAGGTTCACTTTGATGAAAAGATGTGGGGATCGAATCATTGTCCTTTGGATTGTTTTTCATGGCATTACTTGATATACCTAAGACTTTGCATGTATCCATCCCTTTCACCACATTACTCGATTTATACCTATTTCTTTTCTCTTTCCTTAGCATATTTTTCCTTGCAAATATGCTTTCTAGAGATTCATTTGTATATAAATGCACCAAAAAATCATGTATATTATCAAGATCTTGTGCACATAGTTCAACAAATGATATTTTGGGAGATTGAAGATTATATTTTTCTTTGTAAGGTCCATAATTGTAACTATAGAGGAAATTGTTGTATACTGCCATCTATAAGCACGTCTGTAATTGCGTCTATGCTCGCGTCTATAAGCACGTCTGATTTCAAAGGAATTAGATGTGCTTATAGACACGAGCATAGATGCAAATGTAACTTACACGTCTATAAGAGCATCTAGTTTCAAAGAAGTAGATGCCTTTATTATAGACACGAGCATCTAGTTTCAAAGAAGTAGATGCCTTTATTATAGACACGAGCATAAACGCTAGTAAAGATGCCCCCGTAACTTGCACATCAATGCAATGCGTCTATGCTTGCTTTATGTTGTAGTGGTTCATGACTAAGAAACCCTATGTATCACCTGCGTTCAAGGGACATTTAACAAACACCTTACCTGTGAATTTTTCATGAATAAAACGCCCCCCGTTTTCTTTATAAACTGATAGGTTTATTTTTAAATGGATAAAAAAGACCCTTTTGTAAATGTATTTCTATAAATTTACCTTAAAATTTCCTTCATTTGAACACATGTGCTATCCTTACATAGTTTTAGGTGAACCCCCCCAAGGAAGTAATATAGCTAGGATATTTGGTTCAAGAGACAAACTTCCAAGTAATGATGTAGGTCATAAACTTTTGGCTTAATAGATAGAATCTCTAGGAATTGTCCTAAAGAGTCTAGGGGTTTTACCTCTTGAGCCATAACTCTTATAAAGTGGTCAAGAGAGCTAAGACCACTAGGCAATGTAATGCACCTACAGGTTAAGAGTCAAATATTCTAGGAAATGATGTATGTTGGAAAGTTTCAACTCAAGAATGCAAACTTGTAGGGAGAGGATAGAACATTTGATTCTTCACTAAAAACTCTTAAAAAATTAGTCAAAAAATCAAAGACCTCTAGGAAATAATACAACAAGGAAGTGTAGGCTGAAGAGCCAAATCTTCTAGGAAATATTGCAATTTGGTAACTTTGCCTCAAGAGGTAAACGTTTCATGGGTAAGATTAGAAAAGTTTCAAATTTTGGCTCTTGAACCAAAACTCTTGGAAATCACTCCCAAGGGGCAAGGCGTTGTCATGCCATGGCACGTCTATGGTGTGAAACCATGCATGTGAGGCCATTAAATACAAATTCAGATGCATGGGATTAAGTGCCATGACTTGAGTCATTATATGATGCCCATGTACATATGTTCATATTGTAAATGAGGTTCAATAAGACGAGCTGAAGCTGAGCCAGGTCTCGAAGCCTCAGTACATGAATGTGGTGTGAATCCTGGAGTTTTTATGCTTATGGTGAGCCTTGGGGGCTAGCAGAAGTCCCTATGCCTATGTACATAGGTTTGGATTTTGCTTGAGTACTTAACAGCTTTTCTTGGCCCCACGAGATGGTAAAATGCTTAGAAATCATGCTTGAGATGATAGTGGCATTTGATTGAGGTTCAAAATGACTGGGAAATGGCTGTGTCTTGGTAATAATAATGCCGGTGATTCAAAGCAGATATTGCAGCTCTGGTATTGGAAGGTCGTGGCGCGACGTGATGATCCGAAAGTGAAGGAAGGAGGGGCTCTTTTAGCATTAAGTGTGGCCATCATTTAGGCTTTGAAAGGAAATAAAATAAATAAAAATATACACATGGCCAATAATTTTAATGGCCACGTGGGAGTTTTGGGTAGTTGCCAGCACAGACATCTCGAAGAGGGTGAAGGCGTAGAAGGTGGTAGAAAAAACGAAAAGGAGGGGAGCGAAGAAAAAGGACGGCGCTCTGAAAAAAAGAAGAGCCGGGTGATCGTGAGTCTGAGGAGGGCTGGGGTGAGGTGGCCGCCTCGGGTATCAAGGGCTTGCTGCTGAGTGTGAGGTGGAAGACTATGAAAGAGTGGGGACTGCCCTGGGGAAGAGCTACTGGGGGCTCTGAGGTGCAGCTGGTGTGGGCAGAGCCGGCTGGGATTTTGGTGGGACCAGAGGCGCAGCGCTGGAGAAGGTCTGGTGGCCGCTTTGTATAGCAAGGAACTGATTGGTGATAAAAGCGGGAACTAGTAGAGAGCGAGAAAGGCTGGTAAAAGAGGTGGCCGCCTCATGGAAGAAAGGCGGTAAGAGGAGAGTGACTGGGGAGTAGCAGCCACAAGGGCTGGGAGTTTGTTACAGTGCAGAGGCGAGCACAGAGGGCCGCGAGGCTGCTAGATCGCGCCGAAATGGTCCATAAGCAGAGCCATGCTGTTGCTGTCGTGAAGATGTGGAGAGAAAGCCTGGGCTACATCAGGCTGCTGTTTTTTGTATGAGGATGTGTCTCTCTCTTGTGGAAGATATCAAGTTGTGCTGAAGCTATGTTATGGGCTGCCGGCATATGTATATGCTGAAGATACGTATACCTTTGTATTTGATGATGTCTTGTGAGTTTGTTGTTTTTTTTCTCGTGGGTGTTGTTGCATCGTCAATCATGTTCTACACACATATAGCATATGTTGTGTGAATATCTTGCATGATGATGAATCTTTGATGATGATCTATGGAGATGATGATGAGTTCTCTGCCATAAGCCTTGTATCGTCAAAGTTGATGATGAGTGTTTCTTGTATGAGTTGTTGAAAACATCCCATCGAATGTATGCCTAAGCCAAGAGATTGAGATAATACCATGCTATACCTTGTTCTATGATAAGCTGAGAAGACATTTGATGCTATGCTAAGGTCCCTTGCCTTACAAGGGTGGTGCTCATTTTTTGTGTACATGGTGAGTGGTCACTTTAGTTTGGGTAAAGGAAGGTTCGTGAGTCTACAGAGGTGAGAGAGAGTGAAGCCCCGGGTTCAGCAGACAGGCAAAGAAGTTATAATGTTATCAACCTTGGATTTTGGTTTGAGCCATGATGCTTATGACGGTTTTTGGTACAACTCATATGTCTTGCTGAGATTTGGTATGTAAATATTATGGTTCCAGCTTCTGCTGGTGGTTCCCCTTGAAGAGATATATATTCTGTTTCCTTGTTGGGATTTGAAAGCGACTCTCACAGCTAGAAGTCTCGCACTTTCCGAGCGATACCGCCCACGTCACGACAGCGTCTAACAAATAAATCACGTAGCATTTTGATGTAGCATCACACCTTGATTTTCTTGCACCAGTTTGCATAGATGCATGTGAAGCATGTAAAGGCTTTGACAGCATATTGGTGGTGAAGATAGATGAGGAGGTAATATGCAAAAGAGCACAATGTGATGAATGGCTTGCTACGATGCCATTATGTGTATTTGAACCAAGGATATGTTATAAGTCAATGGAGCAGGCTCATGTGGAATGCAAATGGGTATTCGATCGTGGTATATGGATTGTTGGCAACCATGACAAATGTATTTGGGGATTGAATGCAGAATAATGGTGGATAATCAGGAAGGCTTTGTTTTTTTTACTTGTTTGATATTTATGGATACCAAAGCTTGGTTTGAAACACTTTAAAGTGTTCCAAACATGGGGGTTGGCCAAATGACAGGTTCTTTTTGCTGATTAATGTATGAAGATGACATTCAGATATATGTGGATCTTGATGATGATTTGGCACATACCGGAGGATGTGCAGGTTTAGAGGGGGTGGATGTTGTGCCATGGCACGTCTATGGTGTGAAACCATGCATGTGAGGCCATTAAATACAAATTCAGATGCATGGGATTAAGTGCCATGACTTGAGTCATTATATGATGCCCATGTACATATGTTCATATTGTAAATGAGGTTCAATAAGACGAGCTGAAGCTGAGCCAGGTCTCGAAGCCTCAGTACATGAGTGTGGTGTGATTCGTGGAGTTTTTATGCTTATGGTGAACCTTGGGGACTAGCAGAAGTCCTTGTGCCTATGTACATAGGTTTGGATTTTGCTTGAGTATTTAACAGCTTTTCTTGGCCCCACGAGATGGTAAAATGCTTAGAAATCATGCTTGAGATGATAGTGGCATTTGATTGAGGTTCAAAATGACTGGGAAATGGCTGTGTCTTGGTAATAATGATGCTGATGATTCAAAGCAGATACTATAGCTCTGGTATTGGAAGGTCGTGGGCGCGACGTGATGATCCGAAGTGAAGGAAGGAGGGGCTCTTTTAGCATTAAGTGTGGCCATCATTTAGGCTTTGAAAGGAAATAAAAAAAATAAAAATATACACATGGCCAATAATTTTAATGGCCACGTGGGGGTTTTGGGTAGTTGCCAGCACAGACATCTCGAAGAGGGCGAAGGCGTAGAAGGTGGTAGAAAAAACGAACAGGAGGGGAGAGAAGAAAAAGGACGGCGCTTTGGAAAAAAGAAGAGCCGGGTGATCGTGAGTCTGAGGAGGGCTGGGGTGAGGTGGCTGCCTCGGGTATCAAGGGCTTGCTGCTCGGTGTGAGGTGGAAGACTGTGAAAGAGTGGGGACCGCCCTGGGCAAGAGCTGCTGGGGGCTCTGAGGCGCAGCTGGTGTGGGCAGAGCCGGCTGGGATTCAGCGAGACCAGAGGCGCAGTGCTAGAGAAGGTCTGGTGGCCGCTTTGTATAGCAAGGAACTGACTGGTGATAAAAGCGGGAACTAGTAGAGAGCCGAAAAGGCTGGTAAAAGAGGTGGCCGCCTTGTGGAAGAAAGGCGCTAAGAGGAGAGTGACTGGGGAGCAGCAGCCACAAGGGCTGGGAGTTTGTTACAGTGCAGAGGCGAGCATAAAGGGCCGCGAGGCTGCTGGATCGCACCGAAATGGTCCATAAGCAGAGCCATGCTGCTGTGCTGTCGTGAAGATGTGGAGAGAAAGCCTGGGCTACATCAGGCTGCTATTTTTTGTATGAGGAGGATGTGTCTCTCTCTTGTGGAAGATATCACGTTGTGCTGAAGCTATGTTATGGGCTGCCGGCATATGTATATGCTGAAGATACGTATACCTTTGTATTTGATGATGTCTTGTGAGTTTGTTGTTTTTTTCTCGTGGGTGTTGTTGCATCGTCAATCATGTTCTACACACATATAGCATATGTTGTGTGAATATCTTGCATGATGATGAATCTTTGATGATGATCTATGGAGATGATGATGATCTATGGAGATGATGATGAGTTCTCCTGTCATAAGCCTTTTATCGTCAAAGTTGATGATGAGTCTTTGATGATGATCTATGGAGATGATGATGAGTTCTCCTGTCATAAGCCTTTTATCGTCAAAGTTGATGATGAGTGTTTCTTGTATGAGTTGTTGAAAACATCCCATTGAATGTATGCCTAAGCCAAGAGATTGAGATAATACCATGATATACCTTGTTCTATCATAAGCTGAGAAGACATTTGATGCTATGCTAAGGTCCCTTGCCTTACAAGGGTGGTGCTCATTTTTTGTGTACATGGTGAGTGGTCACTTTAGTTTGGGTAAAGGAAGGTTCGTGAGTCTACAGAGGTGAGAGAGAGTGAAGCCCCGGGTTCAGCAGACAGGCGAAGAAGTTATAATGTTATCAACCTTGGATTTTGGTTTGAGCCATGATGCTTATGACGGTTTTTTGTACAACTCATATGTCTTGCTGAGATTTGGTATGTAAATATTATGGTTCCAGCTTTTGCTGGTGGTGCCTCTTGAAGAGATATATATTCTGTTTCCTTGGTGGGATTCTAAAACGACTCTCACAGCCAGAAGTCTCGCACTTTCCCAGCAATACCGCCCATGTCACGACATCGTCTAACAAATAAATCACGTGGTAAGCTTGGATGTCACAGGACCCTTTAATCTTCTTGAAGAGAATAATCAAAAACTCATAAATTATATCAAATATTTAAACTACTTGAATTAAATTGAAAATTAAAGCACATAACAAAACATAAGGCAAGAGAAAGAAAAACATCACCATCAACACAAGGCTGGGTGCAATCTCCCCCCCCCCAACGTGAGTGGCTTCTTCTCGCGTGGGTATTTGTGATATATTCCAAAAGTAGGCTTTTAGCCAAAAATAAAGTACACATCAATATTTGGACTTTTCCATTTAATTAGCCTTTGTCCTCAATTAGCCTTTGTCCTCGAGCCTTCTAAGGTTTGCAGAATTTTTCTAATACAATAATCTAACTTGTGCACATATGCACATTACAAAATAAATTAACTAGTGCTCACACGCACACTGTACAATAAATTGATATGTGCACACACACACATCACAATGATGTCAAAATAATATCAATCGCCATTATACGGCCACAAAATAGTGTGAATATAATAATGAGATTTGTCCACACGCCCCACGACTCAATCCACCATCCGTGCAACACCTAAATCGGTACCCTCGCACTGTGCAACACCTAAATCGGTACCCTTGCACACCTCATCACCTAAACTCATAAACATAAACCAATCAATTGACATCGCATCAATCAATCCTAACGTGTTCATGAGAAATAGGCATCATAAAAAATATATATATAAATCAAATATTAAATGACCATGACTATCATTCGTCAAATAACATGGATCATAACATTGGAATCAATAGCCAAAACCTCTACACAATGATGTATGATGTTGGAGAAATTTCTCTCAAAGGTAAAAACTTTAAGGCAATGATGTAGCCTAAATTGTTTTGATTGAATAGCCAAAATGTTTATACAATGGCATGAAGAGGCTTTTTAAAAAAAATTATTGATACAAAACCCTTAAAATCCACAAGACCTATAGACAACAATGTAGCCATAAAAACTTCAAAGCAATGATGAAGGCTAGAAACTTTTACCTCAGAAGCTTGTCATTCTAGGCAATTGCTTAAAAAGGCTAGAGTTTTTAAGTCTTGAGGCAAGAAGAGTTTATGCCACATGCTATCACTTTGCACAATGTCAGAATAGGAAATTTTTGTTGAGGACTCTTAAGAATGGGCACAAGGAGACACTTGTACTCTTAAGCACAAGATTTGGCAAAGTTTTCAAAGATGAAAGGCATAAAAATTTTGACTAAAGAGGAAAATGTACAATATTATGCATTGGTTATATCATTTCAAGCTAATCGTGTTATCACATAGAATAAGATATGTCGAATATGCATATATAATCTCTATTATCATGACAATTTTTCTACATCAATCCAATACTTTAATTTAGATTCTTCTTTTAAATCTACCATTATGAGTATATAGTTTACTTAAAAAACTATTTTTAAAATACTATTAAAGTCCTCTTTAAGTGCATGCTTTGTTTAAATTTATGTATAAGATGCTAGCAACACCTTGCCTTTAAGAACTTGATCAGAAGGAATCAAGAATATTTAATTATATCTTTATTTTTTTGAATTCAACTCCTCAAGTTGGAACAAATGTTTAGAATTGTGTTTTTCAACACCACATACCTTGAGAGATTCTATCTTCTTGTTTTATTTCAAGTTATCTTTGTAAATATATATTACTTTATCTTCAGTTCGATTTTTGACATCAACATCAAAACATTTTGAAATCTAGAGTACATGTACTGATATGTTGCTTCACACACAATGAAAGTTTTAATTTTTAAAACTAAGAATATGTAGAAGTATTTGCTAAACTCAACATAAAATTTTTAAATATTTTAATCCAAATTTAATATTAAACCAAAAAAGAGGCCGTCATTTTGGTATTTTGGCCAAATATTTGTATGGTGGGAAATGGGATCTTCCCAATTGTCTAATATGGTGCTTTCCACCAACCAAAATCATGCTTTTTTTAGAATCTTAGAGAAAGAAATGCATAAAGAAGATGCAAAGAGTATGCACAAAAGAGGAGTAGCCTAAAATTGAGTTCAACCTAGATCATTATATCCCAGATCAATGTGTAGTTTAGTCACTACATTCAATAGTAGATATAAGTGCTACAAAGGTGGATTTGTGTTTGTGATTGAAGCTATGAATGTAATATGCACTTGGAAAACTTCATGAAGGTTCATGCGTTTGAGTCTCATGCCCGTAAGGCTCATGCTTGTGAAGGTTCAAGCCTCTGAGGCTCATGCTTGGGAAGGTTTATGCGTATGAGGCTCACATTGGTAAAAGTTCACACCTGTCACATCAAGTGCATGCTGCTGACGCTTGATACATGTGCGGCTCATACTAGTGCAGGTTGAGGCACATGAGGGTCACACTTGTGAAGGTTCACACGCATGAGGCTAAACCTCAAGAGCCACACAGTGATAGGGCTGAAAGGTGAATGCACCACCCCACTTAGCAATGCATAACATGTAGAAATATGAGCAGGGATCAATCCAATGAGTCATTGTGGCTCTAAAAGTATGAGGAAAGTCCTCGAGGGAGACACTAAGGAGGCTGGGAGATATGAGGCTCACACAAAATTGAAAGACCAAGGATAGAAAACTCATACTTGAAAGGTAATGTAAAGGAGGCCAGAGGCATGAGCCTCATGCTCGCAAATCGATAGATCCACTACGAGATGCTAGTTGTTATGTCAGTGTCAAGTAAATGAGAAAATTGAATGCAGAAACATAAAACCACTAAATGTTCCTTCACGTCAATGTAATAAGACAAAGTGCCAACAACAACCAGAAGAAACTAATGCATATCTACAACAATCAACTACCAACCTGTCACTCTAATCTATTAAAACTCTTTTCAAGTTGGCTAGGTGAGTGTCATCTACTCCCACCCCCCATTCTAGTAGAAGGTTAATAATTGATATATCTCCCCAACCACTAACTAGCCTCAATATTTTTACTAGGTATGGTGTAGCAGACAACTCTCAACCCAACCACCCACAAATTTTAGCGAGTGAGTGGGTGAGTCTCATCTACTCCCACTCAAAATTCTTACTTAGATCTGCATCAATATTTTCCCTAGATTCTCACAAGATATAACACATCAATAGTACACCACAACTCGAAAAGCACTTAGCAAAAAAACTATAGTAGATCACAATTAATAGATGGGGTGGTGATTAAGGAATTTAGGGATTCTTCTCACGTTGGTTTTCTCCATCACTTGTGCATGTGCCCCAAAATTAGACTTAGTAAGAAATTGATTTGTGTTTATGGCCCTTAATGCTGATGAGCTTTCATGAGGAGAGAGAAAGAGAGAAAAGATAATTCACAACATTAAAATCTTAGGGAATTCACTCGGATGGGGAGAATGTGAAGATCGTCATCTTGAGAGTAGTGCCTTCTTTTCTGTGAGCCTCTTAGAATGACACCTTCTGAAGCAAGTTGTGCATCGCTTCTCTTTGGCATATCCATACCTCTCTCTGGCTATTGTGCTACCATTTCACCATGCTCCTTACTTTGGCCTTGATGTGTAGGCTAGACTCTTCTTTGCCTTCACACCTGGCTTTTGTTTGCCCTACTCTACGCACCGCTAAGGCCAACCCTCTCCTTGTTGTGCACAAGTCGGGCACTAACCTTGCTATGCCCTTTTCTTAGCCTTCACAACCCATCCTTGGCTTCGTAGGACTTCCTTGTGCTTGGCCTTGTGCTAGCTCAGATCCCCTCCTTCTTCTTGCCTATGCTGCACACCGTGAAGCCTAGATGCCTTGCTTCACTCTGTGTGGGGTTAAAGCATGGTTAGGTGGTATCACTTTTTTGTGTTCAAGTAGAAAAAAGATGATGATTTTAGGGTTCCTATTACGGTTTCAAATTCAAAAATAATGTCTTGCAAAGTATTTTTATGGATAATAATCTTAAAAAGTAATACTAGTATTTTCTAAATTTACCTAAAAGTCTCCAAAACAAAATAAAAAGTAGTGTACCACATATCCACCATGCTTTCACCCTGTGCCTTGCGCTGCCTCATAGCCCCTCCTTATTCTTTCCTATTCTTCATGCCGTGAAGCCAACTGCATTCCTTTACTCCAAGCGCCTTGCACGCTAGCGCACAACCCCTCCTTCTTCTTGCCTATGCTTCATGTTGTGAAGCCAACCACCTTGCTTCACTCCATGTGCCTTTTGCGCTAGCTCACAACCCTCCGTCTTCTTGCCCATGATTCATGTGGTAACTCCCAACCACTTTGCTTCTCTCCTCGCTTTTGGCATCTCCCCTCTGCTCCATGTTGTGAAGCCTTTCACTATGATTTTGTCTTGGTTGTTGAGCACCTCTCTTTCACTATGCTATCAGACGTTGTCATACAAAATAAAACGTCTTACGTGCCCTTAATTTTGAATATGCTAGGCATAGAAAATCCGACTGAGAAAACTACAAACTTTGCACAAAAGGATTGATAAGGAAAAGAATAAGAAATAATGACTATGCACTATTATGCCATGATAGAATGTTTTAGTATTGAAAATTGAAGATGCAGGTGCCCCAAATGAAAACATACTCCAAGTTGCTAATCTAGGCTTTCATATTGTTAGTTTTTGCAAATCAATAGCAAGTACTACATGTGAAGGGTAGAAAGCTCTATAAAATTCAAGCAATTTATGCATGTTAGAAATGTGAAAAACACTTATCCATGAGGTGATTTTATAACACATCATTTCACATGTGACATACAATGGAGGGTTCTTACATAGGCTCACAAAGAAAAGCAATCTACTTAAGGTATCCAATCCCGAGGCCCATCCATCGATGATTAATCATAGGATATATTCTTTAGAGTTTTGTACACACACACAAGTATGAGTGGAAAATGTATTGTATCTTCTATTTAGAAGAGGTTTTCCTCAATAGTATCTTCTAAGAGGTGGCTCAAGGGCACTCCTCTCTCTCTCTCTCTCTCTCTCTCTCTCTCTCTCTCTCTCTCAACCTCTAAGACATTGTCTCATCAAAGACATCAATTACACAAACACACATGGAATGAATCAAGTGAACACACGTGCAATCGACGGACAGGTAACAAACAAGAAGTTTAACTAAGTAGCTTTATTAGTATAGCAAACCATCCTTGGCCAAAAGGCCGACAAGGACGGGCTATTTCTTTATAGCGACAAGAGCCACATTATTGATAATGTATAGCCATCTACTTGAATGCCCACGTTCCTCAGGCTCTTCCTTTACCGGTGCAAGGCCAATGATGACGGGTTCGGTGTTGGCATGCATCTTCATCACAAGGGTCTATTGTTTGTCATGTGGGAGTTCACAATCTTGACAAAACTTTAAACAAAACAACGAGTCTTATGTGCCCTTAATTTTGAATAAGCTAGGCCTAGAGAATACGACTGAGAAAACTACAAACTTTGCACAAAAGGATTGATAAGGAAAAGAATAAGCACTAATGACTATGCACTTTTATGCCATGATAGAATGTTTTAGGATATAAAATTGCATATGCGAGTGCCCCAAATGAAAAACATACTCCAAGTTGCTAATCTAGGCATTAATTTTGTTTAGTTTTTGCGAATCGATAGCAACCACTACATGTCAAGGCTATAAAGCTCTATAAAATTTAAGCCATTTATGCATGTTAACAATGTGAAAAACACCCGTCCATGAGGTGATGCTATAACACATCATTTCACGTGTGACATACAATTGTGACATACAATGGAGGGTTCTTACATAGGCTCACAAAAAAAAGTAATCTACTTAAGGTATCCAATCCCGAAGCCCATCCACATATGATTAATCATAGGATATGCTCTTTAGAGTTTTGTCCAACGCAAATAAGTATGAGTGGGAAAATGTCTAGTTAGAAGAGGTTTTCCTCAATAGTATCTTCTAAGAGACTCATAGGTGCTCTTCTCTCTCTCTCCTTTTCTCAAGTCTCAACGTCTAACACCTTGTCTCATAAAAAACATCAATCACGTGGACACACGTGCAATGAATAATACGAACACATGTGTAACGCAATGACCGACACGTGACAAAGAGGCAAGAAGTCCAATTAAGTAGCTTTATTAGTATAGGAAGCCATCTTTATTTATTAGTGGAGATTGGCTATTTCGTTATAGCAGCAAGGGCCGCATTATTGATGACGTATAGCCATCTACTTGAACGCCCACGTTCCTGAGCCGCTGCCATTGCCGGCAAGGCCGACGACGGGCTCGGCGTCGGCGCACTTGTCGTAGGCTGCACCAGTGCGGAAGCCCAGCACCAGGTGGTCGCTATCCGCATGGAAGGTGAAGCCCTGCATGCAAGCGGTGATGTCGCCCTCGCAGAAGAGCGTGCCCTGGAACGGGCCGCTCGCTCAGGATCCGGTAATGCTGGCAGTGCCTAGGAACTTGTAGAGGCCACTCCTGTCGAATTGGAATTGCAGGGTGTTGGTGGAGGCGTCATAGGTAGCGCTGCCCGTGACGTAGTAAGACTGCTGCTGATTAGCTCCACCTGACGCGCCGAGCGCCTGGAAGGAGGTCAAAGCAGCCTGGATCTCATGCGGCTGCAGCGTCATCGGCATGCCCTCCAAGGGCACACGCATGACCTCCGCGCCTACACGATGCTGCTGAGCCATAGCTGATCTAATGATAAGACTAGGCCTTACTATTACGAGTGCTAATTGCAGGTGGACTAGGAGCGATGATGCAGACTGAGGGTAGCCACCTCCTCTTTATACGAATGATGCAGTGCAGCCCACTAGACGACGTTGTCTTCCATACTTTGAGCTGGCGGTATAAAGGACCACTCGAGCACTACCTGGGGTCCATCAGATGCATACAGAATGGCCTGCACATACGCATAGTCCTCGTGTAAACACCCTCGAATCAGTTGTGACATGTTAATGGTCAGAGAGGGAGAGGGAGGGACGCAAGGAATAAAGTTAGGCCTATGTTATGCTCTTCCACTAGTGCATGCGCGCAACTTCCAGATTCTGGCCACCTAACACAAACGAACTGGGGTTCTATCAGCAAATACAATCCGAGCAGTCAAATTAAGCCATTCTCCACATGGAATCCTTTATCGAGGGCAATCCTGATTGAGGGAATGGGTGATGCCAGAGGCAAGGTTTTCATAAGGGACCAGTCCGTTGTGTTGAAAGCCAACAAAGGTGATATTTATGTGGGAGTATTGATGATAGATGTAGCAACGAAAGGTGGGGTAAGGGTGTCAAAATTTGGTGTTGTGCATGTCTTATGATGTTTGCAAGAAGTTACTTGTGCATGTCTTATCATGGTCATTGTGTTCACACTTAATTTCAAGTACTGTACTCCATTTCTGTACAACTACATGTGTGTAGCATAGCAGTTATGTGTGGGTTTAACAATAGAAGCCCTCAGTATGTAAAGTGTTATGTAGGGTATGTCTAGTGTGCGCGGTAACATTATAAGCAAGAAGGCTATTGTGAAGAATGCTTAATACTAGTCTTGTCGAGAAAAAATACATTTTTGTAGCTTTGAGAGACTTTTGAAGATACTTTTTTTCTTCTCACCTATAATCTATAAATAAAATGGTTTTAGGGAAATATGCCATTGACATTATCTATGCTTATATTGCCATCTCTTGGGGTCATTTGGCTAAAAACATCTCAAATAATTTTTTAATAAATCAACTAGAAAACACTTGAAACAATTTTTAAGCACGTCAAAAATGCTATGAAGAATCCAGCCATATGTATGGAATATACTTGTATAATTGTTTAGTTATGTTTACATAAAAACTGGCAAGTTTTTCAACCCCGCAAGTTGCGTTACATGATGTTGTTTTTGGTGATTTTACCATTTTTTTGAAAAGCAAATTTTCTCTTTTGGAAATTTTTTAAAGCAAAAAAAAAAACTTAATTTTTTCTATATATCTAAAAATAAAACCCAAGAAGTTTTGTCAGGTTTTACGATCATGTAAGCAAGTTATGTGTAACAATTGCATAACTTTAGTGGGAGGCTAGAAAGATTTAGCTCAAGTCAAACATTCTAAGTAATTATGTACATTAGGAAATTTTTAGCCCAAGAGAAAAACTTCTAAGCACTGATGCAGGTTGGAAAGTTCTAGATCAAGAGCCAAAACTTCTAGGAGCTAGCAAATAGAAGTTGGAAATTTAGTCTCTTGAAACAATACTCTTCACTTAAAAGAACCAAGACTCTTAGGCTTTAGATCAAGAGCTAGAATTTCTATTGAATGATGTATGAGATTTGAAAGATATTCCTATCGATCCACAACTACTAGGCAATGATGTAGGCTAGAAAGTTTTGGCTCAAGAGACAAAAATTCTAGAAAGTGATGTAGGAGGTTGGAAATATTTAGCTTAGGAGCCAAAATTTTAAGGAAATGATGCAGGTTGAAAAGTCTTTACTCAACAGGCAAATTTTCTAGGAGTTGGAATAGAAAAATGGAAGCTTTGGATCTTGAGTCAAAACTCATCGAAACCGCATAAAGGATCCAAGACTATCGAGCAATAATGCATGTGCTAAGTCTTGGACATTCAAAAGATTTGACTTAAGAGACAAAACTTCTAGCCAATGATTTAGGCTATAAAAAATTTTACTCGAGAGACAAAACTTCTAGGAAGTAATGTAGGTTGGAAAGTTTTAGCTCAAGAGGCAAGGAATTTATGAGTTGGAATATAGAAGCTAAATGTTTTGGCTCTTGAGCCAAAACTCTTAGAAACAAGTAACAAGAGCCAAGACTTCTAAGGAACAATGCATGTGCTAAGTTTTGGCTTAAGAGCCAAAACTTTTAGTCAAGGATGTAGTAGGTCAAAAATATTTAGCTTAAGAGCCAAAACTCTTAGGTCATGATGAAGGATAAAAACTTTTGTCTTCATAGCTAATACCTCTAGGGGTTGGCATAAAGAGAACTGAATATTTACCTCTTGAGCTAAAAGTCTTATAAATGGTGGCTCAAGAGCCAAAACATTTAGGCAATGTTGTAGGTTCGTAATTTTTGGCTTAAAAGTCAAAACCTCTAGAGGTTTTAATAAAGAGGATAGGACTTTTGGCTGTTAAGCGAAAGCTATTCTCACAAAAGAGCCAAGACCTTTACACAATAATGTAGTTGTCAAGTTTTGACTCAAAAGCTAAGGCCTCTAGTAGGCAATGACGTCACTAGGAAGTTCTAGCTAAAGAACTCGAATTTATAGGGAATCATGTAGGTTGGGAAGTTTCATACCAAGAGGTAAAACATTTAGGGGTTTTCTTAAAGGGCATAGAAGTTTTAACTGCTAAGCACAAAGTCTTGGAAGTAAGCCAGAGAGCCAAGTCCTCTAGGATATAATGTAGATCAAAAGTTTAGGCTTAAGAGCCAAAATTTATAGGCAATGATGTAGTTTTTAAGGTTTGGATGAAGAGATAAATATTTTAGGGTTTGGTTGAAAAGGATAGAGATCTCGGTAGTAAGCCAAATCTCTTTGATACTAGTCAAAGTAGCCAAGACCTCTAGATAACAATGTATTTATAGGAGGTTGATTGAAAGAGGCTATCAATTTTGGCTCTTAATCCAAAATTCTTGGAAAGTAGTCAAAACAACCCATAATTGTGAGCACTAATCTCACGGGGTTCACTACTAAGAAACCCTACGTATCGTGTGCGTTAAAGGGGTATTTAGAAAACCCCTTACCTGTGAACTTTTCATGAATAAAATGACCCTCGTTTTCTTTACAGACTTACGGTTTTTTTTTCAAAATGGAAATAAAAAAAACTTTTGTAAATGTTTTTCTATAAATATACCTTAAATTTTTGAATTTAAAATTCCCTTCATTTGAGCTCATGTGCTATACTTACATAGTTTTTGGTGAACCCCCTGAGGCACTAATATAGCTTGGAAATTTGGTTTGAGAGGCAAAACTTCCAAGTAATGATGTAGGTTATAAAGTTTAGACATAATAGCCAGACTTTCTAGGAATTGTTCTAAAGAGGCTATAGGTTTTATCTCTTGAGCTATTACTTTTATAAAGTAGTCAAGAGATCCAAGACAACTAGACAATGTAATGCAACTAGAGGCTAAGAGTCAAATATTGTAAGGAATGATGTATGTTGGAAAGTGTTAACTCAAGAACCCAAACTCGTAGGGAGAGGATAGAAGTTTTGATTCTTGACTAAAAACTCTTAGAAATTAGTCAAAAAAACTGGTGCAACAAGGAAGTCTAGGCTGAATAGAAAAATATTCTAGGAAATGTTGCAATTTGGTAAACTTTTCTCAAGAGCCAAACGTTTCAAGGTTTGTCTTAGAGAAGTTTCAAATTTTGGCTCTTGAACCAAAACCCTTGAAAATTAGTCCCATGGGGCAAGGCCTCTAAGAAATAAATCACGTAATAAGTTTGGAATCAATAGCCAAAACTCTATTCAATGATGTAGGAAGTTGGAGAAATTTCTCTCAAAGGTCAAAACTTTAAGGTATTGATGTAGCCTAAATTGTTTTGGCTGAACAGCCAAAACTTTTATGTAATGGCATAAAGAGGCTAGAATTTTTATTTATTGATACAAAATCCTTAAAATCCATAAGTCCTATAGGCAACAATGTAGCCATGAAAACTTCAAAGCAATGAAGAAGGCTTAAAAGTTTTGGCTCGGAAGCCTATCATTCTAGGTAGTTACTCAAAAAGGCTAGAGTTTTTGGCTCTTAAGGTAAGAAGAGTTTATGTCATGTGCTAGCACTTATTCGCACAATGTAAGAATATGAAGTTTTGGTTGAGGAGTCTTAAAAATGGGCACAAGTAGACACTTACAATCATAAGCACAAGATTTGGAAAAGTTTTCAAAGATATACACATAAAAAGCATAATTTTTTTGACTAAAGAGCCAAATGTAAAGCTAAAGGTAAAGCATAACACAATATTATGCATTGGTTATATAGTTTCAAGCTAATCATGTTAGCACATAGAATAAGATATGTCGAATGAGCAAATGTAATGTCTATTATCATGATGATGTTTCTACATCAAACTCTCTTTAATTTAGCTTCTAGTTTTAAATCTACCATTATCTGTATACAATTTACGTAAAAACTACTTTTAAAACACTATTACAGTCCTCTTCAAGTGCGCGCTTTGTTTAAATTTATGTATTATATGCTAGCAACACTTTGCCTATAAGAACTTGATTACAAGGAACCAAGATTAGTTAATTATATCTTTATTTTTTTGAATTTAACTTGTTTAGAATGGTGTTTCTCAACACCAGATATGCTGAGAGATACTATCTTTTTGGTTCGGTTCAGCACCAGATACGTTTTGTTTCTCACATCAACATCAAAAAATTATCCCTAACTTCAAGGATACTTTGATAGTATGATGACTCAAAATATCATTCCTTTTTTAATTTATAATTTTTACTTATTAGCAACAACAGGATGGAATGAAGGGATGTAATGCATGAAAATATGAGTAATCACCATGTAAACATGATGCCTAAGTGTGTTTAGTCTCTCACACCAAGAGAATGGAAATAACCTTCCACAAGCCAAGAAGCCATGAGCTCCAAGAAACATGAGTTTCCATTTCTAAAAAATGATCATCAAAAGTTACAACCATGGTCCAAGTCCCCTCTTTTATACATGGACTTGTCCCATTATTAACCCTATTGAATAAAGTTCCTACTTTATTACAAACCATCCCTTCCCAAAGATTTTGTCCTCAAAATCAATAACATGTACAATCTCAAAGTATGAGACTCTAATGTAATCGATGGGAAGTGGTTAAGAGTTCTCAAGTACATCCAAAGCACATATACAATGAAAATTTGGATGCGTACAAGTCAACAAAGCTTCAAGCCCAAAGTGTATGAGTGGGACTGTTATGACAGCCCTTCTAGTCGATGAAGACCCTTGAAAATCCTTCATTTAGACTCCATATATTGGGCTGAAAATGATATGTACACTCAGCCATATGTAGCCCACATCATAATCCTTCATTAGGATATGCCATGAAGCTTGTTGGAGTAGAAAAAATGTTGTTGGACATACTCCAATGATTGCCAAGTAGCCTCATCCATGGGTAATTGCTTCCATTTGACAAGGTATTCATCAATATTCCGATTCCTCAACTCTCTTGTCCTCTTACCAATAACCCTCTCCGGCTCATAAATGATCTCACCTTCTTCATTCATGGGTGGAAGCTCTTCCATCTCTTGAGGCAAAGATCCCATAAACCTCTTAAGGTTAGATACATGAAACACATTATGGATCCTTGTCGAAGAAGGCAAATCCAACTTGTAGGCCAAATCACCAACCCTCTTGATAATCAAGTATGGTCCATAATACCTATGAGCCAATTTTGAGTTGGTTACACCTTTGAGAGTGTTATGCCGACTCTTGGGAAGCTTCAATAGCACATAATCACCCTCTTCAAACTCCACATCCCTTCTATGAACATCCGCCTTAGCCTTCATGACATCTTGAGCCTTCTTCATATTGTCCTTGCAAAGTTGAAGAAGCTGTCTCATTCTTTCCAACTCTTCTTTTGCCAATGGATTGACCACTTTGTCTTCACGGAAGGCTATCGATGGCACATGTACTTGATATCCATAGAGAGCCTCAAATGGTGACATGCCAATACTCAAATGCTTGCTTGAATTATGGCAAAATTCAGCAAGATAAAGCCACTCATCCCAAGATGTTTGCATGTCATGACAATAGTGGCTCAAGTACACCTCAAGCCATTTGTTTGTGCACTCCGTTTGCCCATCCGTTTGAGGGTGATAGGCTGTAGATGGAGTGATTTGAGTACCCAAGCTCTCATATAATGACCTCCAAAAAGTCCCCATGAACTTGGTATCTCAATCACAAACTATGTTGAGTGGCAAGCCATGTATCTTGAATACATGTTCCAAAAATTGCTTGGCAATATGAGATGCTCCATAAGTGGTCTTTGAAGCAATGAAATGGGCTGATTTTGTAAGCCTATCAATCACCACAAATATTTGATCCCATCCATGCTTTGTCTTTGGTAGACCCGTGATGAAGTCCATAGAAATGTGAGTCCATTTACCATCCGGAATAGGTAATGGATGAAGTAAACCACTTGGGAGTTGATGGCTATCCTTATTCTTTTGACAAGAAGCACATTCCATCACAAACTTCTTCACATCTCCCCATATGCCTTTCCAATAAAAACTCTTGCTCACTTTATCATAGGTTTTGAGTACACCAAGATGGCCCGAAAGTGGTGAAGAATGCATCTCATGAAGCACCTTTGGTATGTAGAATGAGGTAGGAACCAAATACACCTTACCCTTGTACCACAAGAGACCATTGTGAAGCTTGTAATGAGGAAACTCTCCACCATCACCTTGCTGTAATTTGGTATAAATATGGGCAGCACCTTCATTGATGAGGTATTCCTCTTGAATCCCCTTGATCCATTCACTATATACCTCCATGATTGAAGTTGTAGCGCATGCCCACATTCTAGACAATGCATCCGCCACTACATTGTCCTTCCCGGGTGTGTAGGATATCTAAAAATCATATCCTTGAAGTGTGGCCAGCCATCTCTTTTGCTTTGGAGAAAGATTTGGTTGGGAGAGAAAAAATTTCAGCACCCTATGATCACTTCTCACCTTGAAATGAGCACCATAAAGATAGTGATGCCACTTCTTGATGGCATGAAGTATGGCTAGCATCTCTTGCTCATAAACATGAAGCCCCATCTCCTTTTCGGTAAGCTTCCTACTTTCAAATGCAATGACTCCATGCTCTTGATACAAAACTGCCCCAATTCCTCTACCACTTGCATCCGCCCTCACATAAAATGTCTTTGCAAAATCCGGACATACAAGTATAGGGGCTGAAGTGAGCAACTCCTTGAGCTCATTGAAGCTCTTGTTGGCAATGGAATCCCAAAAGAAAGCCTCCCTCTTGAGCAAGTCGGTAAGAGGTGCCGCAATGGATGCATAATGTTGCATGAATCTTCTATAGAAAGAAGATAATCCCAAAAATCCTCTCAATTGAGTTGTATTGCTTGGTGTTGGCCACTCTTTGACACATGCCACTTTCTTAGGATCAGCCCTTATGCCATTCTCACCCACCAAGTGTCCAAGATATTCCACTTCATTGACCATGAATGTGCATTTGCTCTCCTTTGCATAAAGCTTGTGCTTCCTCAACACTTCAAACACTTGCTTCACATGACATAGATGTTCCCCTTTGCTCTTGCTATAGATCAAGATGTCATCGAAGAACACTAGCACAAACTTGAAAAGAAGGGGAGCCAATATCCGATTCATCAATGCTTGAAAAGTGGCCGGAGCATTTGTAAGACCAAAGGGCATCACCATGAAGTGAAACAATCCCCTTTCCGTCCTAAATGCTGTCTTCTCTTCATCACCTTCCTTCATCCTTATTTGATGATATCCCGATCTCAAATCAATCTTGGTGAAGAACTTTGCCCCTTTGAGCTCATGAAGAAGATCATCAATGCGAGGTATGGGATACCTATTCTTGATTGTGACCTTGTTCAAGTCACGATAATCAATGCACATGCAAAAGGATCCATCCTTCTTCTTCACCAAGAGAATGGGAGATGCAAATGGAGATTGTGAAGGTTGAATAAGACCCATAGCAAGCAAATCTTGCACTTGCTTAGCCACTTCCTCTCTTTCTACCTTAGACAAACGGTAAGGAGGCTTGTTGACAACCTTTGCATTTGGTTCAAGTACTATGGCATGGTCAATCTCCCTCTTAGGTGGTAGACTCTTTGGCACTTGCAAAATATCTTCATACTCCTTAAGAAGAGTTGCCATTTCCTCATCTATGTGCTGTCCACTGCCTTCCATCCCCTCTTGGGTAACATGTAACACATAGATAGTGCCAAAAGCCTTAATCTCTTTCTTAAGTCGCCTTGGAGTGATCAAAGAGAGCTTCTTAGGTGCATTTGCAGCAAGTACCACTTGTTGCCCATGATGTAGAAAGCTCATGAAACCTTGTTGAAGGTTCATGTGAATGTCACCAAGTGAAGCCAACCAATCACACCCCATGATAATGTCGATGGGACCCATATCCAAAACCACCAAATCACCTTCCCAAGTGTATGAAGAGGATAAAACCACTTTTGTAGAAGGGCAAACCAAGCTAGTCTTCTCACTTTCCCCATTTGCCACTTGCACTTGGAACGTTGTAGGTGTCTTCTTTGTGTTGAGTTTGAGAGAGTTGATGGATTTAGAGTTGATGAAGCTATGAGTGCTCCCGGAATCCACAAGAATATGTGCAACCCTCCCATTGATGGTCCCCACCAACCTTACTGTGCTTGGGTTCTTGCAACCCGCCAACAACTCTTGCGAGATAGAGCATATGCAAGCTGAAATTTCTGCATTTGTAGGCATGTCTCCATCCACAAGGCTTTCCTTAACTCTACCTCCCAGATCAAACGGAAACTCACCATCCTCCGTGATGAAAGAATGGTCTTCAAGTGACTCCTCATGTGCTTCTTCATTGCAATCCTTCCATTCTTCAATGTCATGAGAGTCATCCTTGTTCTCTTCCTCATCCATGAGGATCATAGTGGCCACAATCTTCTTTGATTTGCACACATGCCCGGGTGACCACCTCTCTTTGCACTTGAAACATAGCCCTTTGCTTCTCAACTCCTCAATCTTTGGATCATCCATTCTTTGAGTCTTCTTGAAGGGTTGAAAGGGCTTCTTCTTCATGAAGTCACTACTCCTTTTGGCATCAAATTGATGTACCCCATTCTTTGGCTGTCCACCCCCAAATGATGTAGGAGTTCTTGGATTAGAGGATGGTAATGTAGAGTAGGACCTTTCCCAAAATTGTAAGAAGTAGTGGTTGGTTTGAGTGTGTCTTTGGTAAAGGTCATGGGCTGAGATCTCTTGTACTTTGGCTCATAGAGTTCGGCTAACCTCATAGCTTCTTTGAGAGAGCTAGGCCTTTGAGCCGACACATCCGCCTTGATGAAGTGTTCAAGCCCATGCACAAACTTTTTCATCTTCATGTCTTCACTCAAGCCTTCCACGTACATTGAAAGCTTCAAAAATTTCTTGATATAATCTCTCACCATCATCCCCTTTTGAGAAAGTTCATACCATTCTTCATGGTAACGGTCAAGCACTAGGGGTGAAATGAAGGCCAAGTTCATCTCCCGCTTCAATCCTTCCCAAGTTGATGGCGTGTTCCCTTGTTTGACCAAGTGCCTCCACCATTGATGTGCATAATCTTCAAGGTGTAAGGAAGCAAATTGTACCATATCACGCTCACTTTTTGGGTAAAGTTGGAAATAAGTGTCAAGCTTAGTAGCCCACTCCTCCAACTCTTGCGGAGATGATCCATCACCTTTGAACTTTGATAGTGAGACTTTGTCTTTGACATCCTTAGAAGCTGTGTAGGATGGGTTGTCATGTTGGGTAGAGGGTTTGAACCTTTGCATCTTCATATACGATTCCATGAATTGCGCAAAGTCTTTGTAGTCCCTCTTGATGTCATTTGGTAACTCCATCCACTTCTCATGAGCATCCCTTTGTCTTTGGGCAAAGGACAATTGGTTCCAATCGAGTACCACCTCTTCATCAATCATGTGCATATTGGAATTAGATGGACCCGAGTGAAAAGAAGAATGAAACATGTCCTTGACAAGGGGCCTCCGTGCATCCGCCATGAATCCAAAAGTAGCATTCTTGGTGGCATGCTCATGCATTACTTTGTGAGAAACCTCTTGTGCCATAGGTAGCTTGCCTTCCCTACGGCCTTCAAAAGCTGTCCCATATTGCTTGCCTGCATGTGAAACACCATGACCACTATCAAATGAAGGTTGGCTCATTGGCCGAGCCACCCTCTCTTCCAAGACTTCCATCCTTGTGGCCATAGTATCAAGTCTATCATTGACCTCCACCCTTGTAGCCATCGTGTCCATCTTCGCATTCATTTGCATCAGCATTTGCATGATCGAATCGATGGGAATGGTATGTGACGCTTGTGGGGTGGGCTTGTGGGCACTTCCAACATTCACTTCTTCATACACTTCCCTTGAAGTATGCCCACAAGTATCTCCCGGAGCATCTAAGATTCCTTGCTCCATAATTGCTTCTTCTCCCTCTACCTCGTCGGGAGTCAAGGTGTTATGCTTTGGTCGCCCTCTTGTCCTCGTTCCCATGGAAAGTATCGGTTTCAAAGATTTGGCTCTAACTTGAGGTAGGGATGTCCGATTGAAGTGGTCTAGAGCTTGTTGGAGAGCTAATGAGGTGTACTAGACCACTATACAAAGACCCTTAAGAGGTGAGAAGTGCTACTATTCTCTGTTTTAGGGTTTACAGGGTTATAGGCTGAAATAGTATTTTGAGCATAACTTGAGCTAGAAATATCCGAATGAAAAACTTCTTAGTTCAAATCGAAGCCCTCAATGAGTACTACGAGCCTATGTGATTAGATCTTGAAGACCTTAAAACCCCTATGACTGAATTAGGGTTTACTGTTTCTGCAAAAACCCTAATTTCTACCCCAAAGAGATATCGAAACGGAAAGGTTAAGGGCTCATTGGGTAGCTCTAAGGAAGCACTAAGAGCTCATATGATCACCTTTAATTCATTCCAAAAGGTTCTCCTCCAAAAGGTTTGGGACTGAATTAGGGTTTTGTAAATCTGCAATTTTCTTGCCCAAGTGACCCTTTTGTGCCCCCAATGATCCTTGCTTGTTCCCACACCTTTGTTAGCACCTTTTGCACTTCCTTTGCATCCCAAGGTCTGCAATTAATGTTTCACCAACCTCAATTGCCATGCATAGCCAAGATTTTGGAAAGATTTCGCCATAGTCTCCTTTGTAAATGGAGCCAAATCTCAACTGAAAATGCAATTTCTGAAATCAAAATACAATGCTCTTTGCATCCCACAATGCCATGAAAGCTCTTATGCAATCTTTGTCCATCAAGGCATTAGCAACATCCACACAATATGATGGAATAGGGGGGCCCCATTGCCCAAATGCATCCATAAAGTCGATGTGAGGATTGTTGAGGACGCGCGTTGAAGCTTGCCGATCTCCCGGCCAAGCCCTTCTCACCCCTTCACCAAGTTTTCCTCCAAGGTGAAGGTTGAGGCCATGTCTTCACCACCATGTACCTAATCCTCCACCGTATCGCTTTCCCAAAGCAATCACGACACGGTAGATTCAAAACATGCTCCCCTTGGCCTCTCCAACCAACGCCAAGGTACCCTCACACATTGCTAGATTCACTAGGAAATGAAAGTGAATGCAATGGTGAGTGTATGTGTTTGGAATTTACAAATGGGATGAAGGTAAAATCACTTACATGTGTGTGGCATGACTCATGCCATTTACAATATTCTCATGAATCATTATGCATGAATTCATGCTCATTCTCATAACTCCATTCATCAAAACAATCCAACATCAACCATCAAATCACAATGCCCTCACCATGGCATTTGGCATTTGCATAAGCATTTGTAAGACCAAAGTCAAGGCATATGTAATTGCATTCCTAGTGTCCATATGGCATCAAAATGAGCATGTTTCCATGGCATGGTATGAGCTTGTCAAATGGCAATCCATAGCATGGATATGGCATATGAATGGTGTATATGATATGTGAATGATGCTTCAATTCCAACCAATGCTACATAGATTTGCCATCAAATGCTTCATTTCTGAAATTTAGGGTTTCTCAATGAAATGAACCCCAATCAACTCCCAAAGCCCCAATGAATGCTTCAAAATTGCTAGAAATTGATGAAGGCACTCACCAATGGCATCCCTTAAGCTTCAATGACTGAAATTTGTTGAAGGAGCTTCATATTGATGAAAAACGTGGCCACTTTTAGCACTGATTTGCAGCCATGTAGAAGGTCAACAATGCTCATGAAAATGGCTTGAAAATGCTAACAAATCATGAGGTAGAGCAAGCATATGCTCCAAGGAAGGCTTATGAAGCAACTAGGCTTCCATTTCCCCATGAAAACGGCGCCATTCGCCGTCAGGCTGTGCTGAAAATCGCCTTCTTTTCTCCACGATTTGATGAACAAAATTCACATAATGTCTTCATACCTTGCCTCTGATTGATTCCCCCAACTTTGCTTGCCATTTGGTGAAGGTTTGGTTGAGGAAAACCATGGCTAGGGTTGCAGGAAACTCCACAGAAGCAAAAACGTTTTTGGATTAAGTTTCCTAATCACGATTAACCATTTCCCCCAAATTTGGTCCAAACTTTTCAAAAAAATTTGGTCCATACCCCCAGATTTGGTCCAGAAAGGGCAAAAATGGCCAAAATCACTCAAAATCTAAGCAATCTACATGAAATGCTCACCATCCCCATGAGATTAATCAAGATTAGAGAAGATTTGTCAAGAATCACTCAAGGATTACAAGAAAATGAGAAAAAAAATTAAAAGAAACTCAAATTTTCAAGCAAATTTTCCCAACAACCCATGCATGTCCATGATCAAAATCAAGTGCTCTGATACCAATTGGAATGAAGGGATGTAATGCATGAAAATATGAGTAATCACCATGTAAACATGATGCCTAAGTGTGTTTAGTCTCTCACACCAAGAGAATGGAAATAACCTTCCACAAGCCAAGAAGCCATGAGCTCCAAGAAACATGAGTTTCCATTTCTAAAAAATGATCATCAAAAGTTACAACCATGGTCCAAGTCCCCTCTTTTATACATGGACTTGTCCCATTATTAACCCTATTGAATAAAGTTCCTACTTTATTACACAGGAAAAGGTCGAATTTGTCGATTTAAATCACTATAATAGATTTAAATCATAATCACAATTTATAAACATAGGGTTAGATTGCATCCCTAGAATGTCCATCTTGAAATAAGTATAACGAGATAAAAATAGAAAAGACGTAACAACATCCATGCTACTCCAAGGGTGCCCCTACTAAAAATCCATAAGAGTCGAGGTGGAGATGACCACCACTAGAGAAAGGAATTCGGCATGTGAAAGCCTTCGTGGTGCTTTCCTATGTGATGTGACAAAAGAACATGGTGTTGGAGCCTATATATGGCTCACTCTACCTAACTTGGTCTCACCTATATATATGTATCTTGTCCTCAATATGAATCAGTCTTTGAGAGCGTACATGATGTGTCTCTTGTCTCGTCTCTTTCTCTCTACATTTCAACATGGTATCAGAGCATCTATAAGGGAAGCATCTATGTCTTCTTGTTAAATTCATGTCTTACAAGATTGTTCTTTGATTATGTGTTGTCTACATGATTTTATAGCTTAACTTGCTGTAATTAGAGTTGTTTCTTTATCCCGTCCTTATGTGCACGTGCGTAGATTGTATTGTGCTGGTGAATCCTATCAAAAAAGTTTGTCAAATGGAGTTGTAAGTCAAAAGTTATGATAGTTCAGGCAAACTACATCTGTAACAGCAAAACAGGTTCTTTGAATAAGCAAACAGGTTCTTTGTGTGAGCACACAGGTTTCATCTTCGTCCGCATGAATGTCGTCAAATGAGGCTCAAAAGTTTTGTTTGCTGCTTTGGAAAATGATGGTGGACCATTTCTTAGTCCAAAGCTCATCACTGTGTAAGCATAAGCTCCCCATTCTGTAATGAATGCTGTCTTCATTATGTCCTTCTGTGCGACACTTATCTGATTATAGCCGGAAAAACCATCCAAGAAATTGTACATCTCATGCCCAGCTACATCATCCAATACTGAATCCATGAAAGGTAATGGAAAAGGATCTGCAATTGTCGCTGCATTCAGCTTCCTGTAGTCGACACATACCCGGATCTTACCTGACTTCTTAGGTACGACTACTATTGGTGACAACCATTCTGCCTGATCAACTGGTATAATGAATCCTACTGCCAACAATTTATCCAATTCAGCCTTGACTTGCTGTGCATAATTTGGATTCATTCTGTATCTCTGCTGAATTACTGGTTTTGCATCTTCTTTCAAATTGATCTGATGTTTGTACACATTTGGATCCATTCCCTTCAAATCTGAATAGTCCCATGCAAAACAATCTATGAATTCAATGAGTAATGCCTTCAGTTCCTCCTTGAACTTGTCATCTAAATTGACACTCACTCTGACCATCCTAGGCCGCTCCTTTGTGCCTAGATTCAATTCTTGCAGGTCATCCTCCTGGACCCTTGATATGCTGCTTTCTAACTTATCATACAAAGATTCAGCTCTATCTATTGCCTCTTGTGGTGTCAAATCTTCTTCTTGAACATCCTCCTCTGATTTTTTAAACACTTCTGAACTTTGCTGTCCAGTATCCAAATGAGCCTTCTGCTTTGCATTCCGATCAACATATCTGCTGACAATATCTACCACATCAACCTCAAAAATTGGAATGACTGTTGGATTGGCATCAAAGAATTCAGTCTCCTCTTCATCTTCCACCTCTGATGCCAAATTGAGAGTCTGAACCAACATTGGTCTTATGGAGTTTGGAACTGTCACTTTAGAAATCATTGGCACTTTTGCCACTTTTCCTCCCTTCTTGATCACAATCTCATTCTTCTCCCAATCTTGTTTCAGCCTAGCTGTCTTGAACCAAGGTCTGCCTAATAGCATGACATAAGAACTGTCTTCTTCCTTCATTCTGATGACAACAAAATTTACTTGAAAACTCAAGTCTTGCACTCTAATTACTTGCTTCCTCAACATTCCGATTGGCTGCACACGTCTCTGATCTGCCATCCTAACCTGAAACGGTGATGGTTCCAACTTAACATGTTTCATTTTGAGGAATTCTGACTCTGCCAATATATTGACTCCTGAACCGCCATCAAGAAGTACATCTTGATATTCCTGTTCATTCCAATGAACTTTGACAGTCGGAATTGTGAAGTCAACATCTTCCGGATCCACTTGATATGCATCCACACTATCCTCCAATGTCTTTATGCCTGGCTTGCTTGACAAACCCTTTGTTGCTGAGTAAAATTTGTCTCTGAAAATCGGAACCAAAGAAAGTAGCTGATCCAGTGTGAAATGCATTGGTGTCATCATAAGACGCTCAAACAAATCCTCTGACTTGCCATTCTCAAGAACTTTATCAGAGTCTTCCTCTTCTGCTTCCTTATGGGTAAGCTTCTTCTGCTCTTTCAAAACTGCTTTGCTTACTTCATTCCGCACATCCTTCTGCTCTTCCCAATCTATGGGAGCTTTCAATCGTGCTTTTGATCTGGTGACAGCCATTGCATCTACCTTTAATTTGTTGCAATCCGAACAATCGCATTCCGGCATGCATTCCAGTACTTCCACTCCTTTTAATGTTTCTTCAGCCATCACAATGTTCACTACATTTGTTGTTGGCACATTCTCAGTGCTTGGCTGAGTTGTCACTGGTGCTGTCAACTGAGGTAACTGTTGTGCTGCATTTTGCTGCATCCACGGTGGTGAATTCCAACTCTGCTGATTCCAGCTTTGTGTAGGTTGCTGCCAATTCGGCTGTTGTTGCTGCCATCCCTGTTGATTATTTTGCCAACCTTGTTGCCAATTTGGTTGTGACTGTGTCTGCTGCCAATTTGGTCCCCAAGGTGGTCTACCACCCTGCCATCGAGGACGAAAATTTGGATTAAACTGAGGACGAAACTGCCTTCCCTGAGGTCGCCAATTATTCATGGGATTTGACCAACCTACATTTTGCTGAGGACTTTGCTGCTCAGGAACAACTCCACTAGCTTCTGCCATGACTTGTTGGACTCTTGGTGGAACCGGTCCCCTGTAATTCGGGTTATACCAGCAATCCTTTGTCTTGTGGAATTTCTCACAAATTTCACACTGATCTTTCTTCTTGTTGACTTCCTTTGTGACTCCTAATTCCTTCAATTTCTTAGCCAACAACTTCTCCATTTTGGTTTCAGCCTCCTTTTCATCCGATTTGGATTTCTTTTCTTCCTCCTTCCGCTTCTTCTTGCGGTACTTTTTCTTTGACTCACTGTCTGATTCTTGATCACTGTCATTTTCAGAGTTTTCCTCATCCTCAGATTCATCTGTTTCTGACTCCTCTGAATCATCACCAGAGTCATCATCACTGTCATCACTTTTTGACCTCTTGCTTCTCCTAGACTTCTTCTTTGTATCTCTCCTAGAAGACTTTCTCAAAGAAACCACTCCAAACCTTTTCTCAGCCCTTGTAGCTGTTTCAATTAAGTCATCCATTCCTCCTGCAATATCTACTCCTGCAAACTGCATGTCGCAATTCTTTCCTCAATCCATTCATGAAATATCCAGCCAGCATTTCATCTGTCGGTCTTTCTTGAGCAGTTAACCGATTCAGATACCTGTTGAATTTTTGGGCATAATCCTTGACAAACATCTTCTTTTGCTGAATTTCTTTCAGCTTTGTGAGTACCTCAAAAGGAGTCTTCTCCTTCCGGAATCTATTCAGAAATGCCACTTTCAATGCATTGTAGTCAGCAAAATGTGTTGCTCCATAATTATTCAACCACTGCATAGCCTTGCCTTCCAAGATGGCTTCAAATTGCATTCTCTTGGTCTGGGCATCGTACACTCCGTCAAATTGACTGGCCTGCCATTTCCTCTCAAATTGAGCTATATGGCAATCAGGGTCTTCTTTAGACGTTCCTGAAAAGGTCTTGAATCTGACTCGGAGGTCTTGCCTTGCCTGAGCTGCCGCCATTCTCGGAGACGCTGGACTTGCTGGTGTTGAAACTGAAGATGACGAATTTGATGACACTTGTGGTGTCACCGAAGATGGTGTTGAGAATGCCAATGGAATGCACACCCGCAACTGTCTTGGTGCTCCTAAAGGATCAAATTGCAGTCTTCTTCTTGACCGCAAAGCTCCATGGATAAATGCTCCTCCAATAAACTGCCTAATTCGACGATCTTCTCCGTCTGAACCATCATATTCTTCCACATCTTCCAAGTCTTCTACATATGCATTCTGGTCTGCCCCTTCTGTGTCATCACTTGCTGCACCTTGAGCCCAAACATTCCAATATTCCTCTCCATATCTTGACGAATTTGACCTCAAATTGTAAATGCGAGTGGGTTGCTGTGACCTCTCCAGGTCTGACTATCTGATTTCACGCTGAATTCTGTTGGAGATACGAAACGTCACCCATGCACAGAAGATGATGAATTCGACCATGGTATCACACCACTATCACCGTGATCGCCAGTGTTTACTCGCGTGCCAAAGAGAAGAGAATCATCACTAACATTCTTCATGAACAAAGACAATGAATGTGACAAAACATGAATTGCAAAGACACCGAAAATTCTGCTTCTTCATCAATCCAAAACAAGGCTACATCATCATGAAGGAAAAACAAAACAGAAACTGAAACTTCATCTACTACAAACTGCCAAAACACATGACAAAATACTGAATCTTGCGCTTCCTACAGAACACGCTGCATGATAACTAATCCGCCAAATACATAGATCGCCAAAAGGCTAAAAGGCCACAACTCTTCGGATCTCAATCCGGCTTTCACACTTGTCGTCCATTGTGCCTTCCAAAATGCCTTCTTTGCCTTGCCCCTAACAGTCTTTGTGAGCACACAGGTTTCGTCTTCATCAAGCATCTTTTATTATTTTGCTATTTTTAGCAAACCGCCAACTTTCCTACTTCCCATGACGTATGGGAGTATCTTATAGCAAATTTTCAGAAAAAGTCTGTTACAGAAACACTTTATTTGAGAGGTTTGCTTTCAACGCTACAATATGAAGTTGGTACTGCTATGATGGGGCATATTGATTCTTTCAAATCTATTATTAATCAACTTGCTGCGGGTGATCCTGTTCCACGAAAGCAACTTATTACAATTCTTCTTGATACGATAAAGGATCCGTCTTATGATAACATTGTTACCATTCTTTCTAACAAGGACGGTCTTGATTTTGACCAAACTTGCATATCTTTGATTGAGTATTCTCAACGTCAACAATGACGTAGCGTTGGTCATGATGCAGTTATGTTTTCACAACAAGAGGAGCCTGAGTCACAACAGTTGGAACGGGCCTTTTATGTGCGAAGGCATCCTTTTTAACGAGGCAACCGCAGAGGCGGTCATCGTGGTGGTAGTTTCTCTCGTCTCAAATTTCCTAACAAGCATTATTCTTACTGCAATAGGAATGGTCATACTGAAGATGACTGTTGGGCACGTCAATATGATGAAGAACACAACATTACCACAAAACAACCACATTTCTCTAGAGATTCTTCTTCTTGTGATTATTGTGGAAAATCTGATCATCCCTCTTCCATGTGCTTTAAGCATCGATTTGATGTAGATTGAAATCGAGCATATTTTGCCGAGCATCATGATAATGTTGTGCCTGAAACAAGTTGTGTTTTATGTTCAGTTCCCCCAGACAGAATACTTCATGTACGTGATGGTCCACTTTTCAGTATTGATTTTGGTGCTATAGGAAATATGCCATATGAATCTAAGTGGCTACATAACTATCATTCTTTACCTGTTAAGCGTGTTGTTTATCTTGCTGATGATACAACTCGTCAAGTCAAGGGCATTGGAGATTTATATCTTGGCACCTTATCTTCCTCAACTCAAGTTTTACGAGGGGTTTTACATGTCCCAGAACTTCAACGTAATCTTCTTTCATTTGCAAGACTTGTTGATCTTGGTTTGTTTGTTGGATTCGACCACACCAAATGCCGCATTGAGAAAGATGGACAGATTATTGCAACTGCTTCTCGTAATGGTAATTTATTTGAGCTCTCTTAATGATGCTGTAGCAAATGTTGTCACTTCTCCAAGTGATCATGATTGCAAGATATGGCATCATCGCTTTGTTCATGCTGATTTCTCAAAGCTTCTTGATCTTCATCATCAAGTTCTTGTACGTGGCATGGATCTTAAAGCTCATCCTCATATGGGAATCTGTGAGTTTTGTGCTCTTGGCAAACACAATCATAAACCCTTTCCTCTCTTGAATTCAGTTCATTCTCATGATTTGTTGGATCTTGTTCATACTGACATTTGTGGACCTTTGCCTCCATCGAGAACACAACATCATTATTTCATTACGTTTATTGATGATTACTCACGGTATATAGTTGTTTTCTTGCTTTGATAAAAATCTGAGGCGTTATCTATTTTTAAGCAATTTCACAAGGCTGTCCAACTTCAAACTGGTCATCGCCTCAAGAAACTTCGCAGCGATAATGGTGGAGAATATGTGTCTCGTGAGTTTGAGAGTTATTGTACGGACCATGGTATTCATCATGAACATACTATTCCATATTCACGTCAACAGAACGGTGTTGCTGAACGTAAGAATCGCACTATTATCAATGGTATACGATGTATGCTGATTCATTCTGGGTTATCGCGTGTTTTTTGGAGTGAAGCTCTCTTGATAGTAGTCTTTATTCAGAATCATCTTCCTACTACTGATCCTTCTGGTAAGATACCCATCATAGCATGGACAGGTTAAATTCCTTCTGTATCTCATTTTCAAACCTTTGGATATATTGCTTATATTCATGTTCCTAAAGAAACACGAGCAAAGCTTGTTGGGTATTTTGACACTTCCAAAGGCTACAAATTCTATGACCTGTCCTCCAAGAAAGTGCTTGTGAATCGTGATGCTATTTTCAATGAATAGCTTATGGGCGGTACATGGTCTATGGATGATTCTGATGATACTAAATCTTTGCTTCAAGCTTTTCCATTCTTGTGTGATGATGAATCTTCTTGTATAGAGCAACTTTCCGCTTCACAACCATCTAAAGAGCAACTTTCCTCTTCACACAACCATTGATTCCGAATGGTGTCATTGATGATGTTGACATTTTTATTGATCTGCCTATTGATTTTGAGCATGGGTCTTGTCATGTTTATGATGAAGATTTTGATGCTAATGTTTTCTCTACTTCTGAAGATCCTGCCACATACAGTGATGCTATATGTTCTCCACAAAAGGATCAATGGCAAGAGGCTATGGAAGTAGAGTACGATTCTCTTATCTCTAAAGGTACATGGATACTCACTGAGCTGCCTCTCCTGGCCGTACTGCCATTAAGTGTAAGTGGGTATATAAGATAAAATTTAAAGCAGATGGATCCCTTGACAAATTCAAGGCACGTTTATTTACCAAAGGTTATTCTCAAGTTGTTGGCGTTGATTATCATGAAACCTTTTCACCAGTTGTTCGCATTACTAGTATTCGGGTTTTATTGGCATTTGCTGTTCAATTTGACTTAGAAATTCATCAGATGGATGTGCGCACAGCTTTCTTGAATGGAGATTTGAATGAAGAAATTTACATGGAGCAGCCAGAAGGATTTGTTATTGCAGGTAAGGAAGATCTTGTTGCTCGTCTTCATAGGGCTTTATATGGTCTTAAACAAGCTTCACGGGTCTGGTACATCAAGTTTGATATTTTTCTTACCTCCCATGGCTTTCTCTCTTGCTCTTCTGATCCCAACTTATTTACCAAACACCAAAATGGTAGTTTTGTAATCCTTGCCCTTTATGTGGATGATACAATCCTTGTTTCCAATGATTTGGGATTTCTACACCAAATTAAGCAGTTGTTATCTTCAGCATTTGATATGGTGGATCTTGGAGAGCTTCACTCGTGTCTTGGCATTCAGATTCAAAGGGATCGCAGTAGCAAAGGCATTTTATTACTTCGACAGTCAAAGTTTATTGAAGATACTATTCAGAAGTTTGGTTTGAAATTTGCACATTCAGCAACTACTCCTTGTCTTGCAAGTTTCATGAAAAACACTTCTGATGGTGGTGGCCAGCTTGTTACAAATCAACCATATGCTAATTTGGTTGGATGTCTTCAAGTTGTTGGTTTGAATACTCGTCCTGACATTTTGTTTATTGCTAACTATCTCGGGCAACATCTTGCATGTCCTTCTCTTAAGCATTGGTCTTCAGCAAAGCGCGTGTTGAAATACTTGAAAGGCACTGCAGACTATGGTTTGGTTTATCAATGACAATTCACATCCGACTCCATTCCATCTCTTTCTCTTTTGGGTTACATAGATGCAGATTGGGCTAGCTCACATTTATCTATGCAATCTACTAGTGGCAGTTGTTTCTTCATTAATGGTTGTCTTATTTCTTGGATCAGCAAGAAACAACGTTGTGTTGCAGTTTCTACAACCTAATCTGAATATGTTGCGGCATCACTTGTAGCTCGTGAACTCATTTGGCTTCGACAAGTGTTGACAGATTATGGCCATTCTCCTCTTTCTAGTACACCCTTGCGGTGTGATAATCAGAGTGCTATTAGTCTTGCAAAAGACTATGTCCAACATAACAAGTCAAAATATATTGTTGTGCATTACCATATTGTTCGATACGAAGTACGCAAAGGCACTATCATGATTGAACATTGTCCAAGTGACTAGATGATTGCATATATTCTTACCAAAGGTCTCAATGAGTCACGCTTCATTCTCTTGCGCTCAGAGCTTGGAGTTGCCTCGGGCTCCCTCTTTCTAGATTAGGCTCTTTACTCTTATGGTAGCTTTGTGATGAGAAGATGGGTAGCAAAGTATGAGGATGAAAAGGCAAGAAGACAAAGTGAATAAGCACCATGGACACAGTGTGCCATACCCCGAGCACCTACGATCACTTCCCAAGGATCTTGATGTAGATTGGCTACATGAGGAGATGGAGAGAGTGGCACAAGACGAAAACATGCATATCACATTGGAGGAGTGGGAGTATGTCCAAGGATGCTTCAAAAAGGTAAACAAACTTGTGTTTTCAATCATATTTTAGTATGTTAAACTTGCAAAAATTAATTTTGAGGTATTAATAATTTTTTTTGTCTTGGTATAGTGCATAATGTTTAATGCTTTGTGGTCGGAGGGTAAACATTTTCGCACACAAAGGATTGATGAGAAGAGGAATACCCGAGATTGTGGGGTAATTTCAAGCTTTGAGGGAGCCAATGGAGCCATGGATGATTATTGTGGATTGATCCAAAATATCATTAAGCTTGACTTTTGAAGCTTCTTTGTATATATATTTGGATGTCAAGTGGTTTAAGGATGTGTGGTGGAAAGAGGTCCTAATGCAACAATCAATGTCATGCAAGTGGCTTTGTGACCATTGACTCTACAAATTTTTGGCAACAAGGAAAGGATGGGACTCTAGTGCTACCACAACATTGTCAATAGGTATATATAATTATAGGTATAAATCGAGTAATGTGGTGAAAGGGATGAATACATGCAAAGTCTTAGGTATATCAAGTAATGCCAGGAAAAACAATCCAAAGGACAATGATTCGATCCCCACATCTTTTCATCAAAGTGAAGCTTTAAAAAAAATCTTGAACCTCCCTGAAAAGCAGTCCAAAGGTGAATGATTAAGTAATGCCACGAAAAGCAACATATCATAATAAATCTATATACGTAATCTCAAAAAGGCATAAATCTATACATGTAATCTCAAAAAAGCATGAATCTATACCAAAAGGAAGGCCTATATAGCCATAATAAAAGTACAATGAAAGAACTAGAGTTCAACCTCATCTTCAATGAGGTCAACCCTTCCTAAAGTATCTATTTTAATGTCGATGCCTATATCCAAATCTACAAAGAGATCCATCCCACTACTAGAATCATCACTATGAGAGGCAATATCATCATCTCCAATATCACGATCATCATCTCCAATGGCACGACCATCATCAATGTTTTCGAAGCTATCTCCCTCCATAGTTGAGTTGACATGCTATCCATATGTTCAATGTGGGTGAATGTATTATAAATGGATCTTGAACATGGTGAGATTGGGATTATATGCCACCATCTCTTATTGTCAATTATTGGTTGATACACAACCTATTCAAGCACAAAGGTATATCAATGAGGGGATCAATTCAACGATTAATTGTGGATCTAAAAATGTGAGGAACACACCTTGAGGGAAACACTAAGGAGACTGGGAAATATGAGGGTCACACAAAACCGAAAGTCCAAGAACAGAGAACTCATACCTTGGAGGTAACATAAAAAAGGGCGGGGGCATGGGCCTCACACCTGCAAATTGATAGATCCACTGTCAGATGCTAGTTGTTATGTAAGTGTCAAGTAAATGAGGAAATTGAATGCACAAACATAACAATACTAAATATTCCTTCACTTCAATGTAATAAGACAAACTGCTAGCAACCAAAAAAACTAATGCATATGTGCAACAATGAACTACCAACCTCCCACTCTAATCAATTAAAACTCTTTGCCAGTGGGCTATGTGATTCTCATCTACTCTTCGCCAGTGGGCTAGGTGGATCTCATCTACTCCCATCTCCAACTCTGGTAGAAGGTTAATAACTGATATCTCTCCCCACTAACTAGCCACTCAAAAATTTCAATGGTTATGGTGTAGTAGACAACTGTCAATGCAACCAGTTCCACAAATCTTAGCGAGTGAGTGGGCGAGTCTCATCTTCTCCCACTCGAAATTCTAACTTAGATCTACATCACTGATTTCCCCAACTACTCACAAGCTGTCACGCATCAATAGTACACCACACCTCAAAAAAGCACTTAGCAAAAACACCGCAATAGATCACAATTAATAGATGGGGTGGTGGTTAAGGAATTTAAGGATACTTCTCAACTTGGTTTTCTCCAATCACATGTGCATGTGTCCCACAATTAGACTTGGCTTTCACTATGAGAGAAAAAGAGAGAAGAGATAATTCACCACATTAAAATCTTAGGGAATTAACTTTGATGGGGAGAATGAGAAGAACGTGGTCTTGAGAGTAGTGCCCCCTTTTATGTGATCCTCTTGGAATGGCGCCTTCTTAAGTAAGTTGTGTGCCTTTTCTCTTTTTCATAGGCCTATTCTCTTCTCTTTCCCCTCTCTCTGGCTGTTGTTATGTTTCAGTTTCACCACACTCCTTGCTTTGGCTATGCCTTGTTGTGATGTGTAGGCTCTCGACTCTCCTTTGTCTTCACACTTGGGTGTTGTCTACTGTACTGGTGCGCTAAGGACAACCCTTTCCTGGTTGTGCACAAGTTGGGCACTTACCTTGCTATTATTCCCTTTGCTTAGCTTTCTTAGCCTAGACAATCCCTCCCTACTTCATAACCCTTCCTTGTGCTTGGCCTTGTGGCATCTTAGATCCATGCCTTCTTCTTGCCTATGATTCACACCATGAAGCCTAGCCGCCTTGCTTCACTCTGTGTGCCTTGCGCTTCCTCATAGCCCCTCGTTCTTCTTTCCTATTCTACATGTCGTGAAGCTAGTGGCCTTGCTTTACTCCAAGGGCCTTTCACTCTAGCTCACAACCCCTCCTTATTTCCCATGCTTCATTCTATGAAGCTAGCTTCCTTGCTTCACTCCATGTGCCTTGTGTTAGATCACAACCCCTCCATCTTCTTGCCTATGCTTCATGTTGTGAATTCTAGCCGCTTTGCTTCTCCCCTCGCTTTTGGTAGCTCCCTTATCCCCCATGCTCTGAAGCCCTTTAGTATGATTTTGTCTTGGCTGCTAACCACCTCTCCTTCACTATGCGATCAATCATCGTAATACAAAACAAGAGGTCTTATGTGCCCTTAATTTTGAATAAGCTATGTGTAGAAAATACGACTGAGAAAATATAGACTTTGCACAAAATGATTGATAAGGAAAAGAATACGAAATAATGACTATGCACTATTATGTCATAACAGATTGAATATTGCAGGTGCAAGATCCCCAAATGAGAACAGACTCAAAGATGTTAATCCAGGCATTAATTCTCTTTAGTTTTTGTAAATCAATATAAACTACTACATGTCAAGGCTAGAACGGTGTAGAAAATTCAAGCCATTTATGTATGTTAGAAATGTGAAAAGCACTCGTCCATGAGGTGATGCTACAACACATCATTTCACATGTTACACATACAATGGAGTGTTCTTCCATAGGCTCAGAAAGAAAACCAATCTACTTAAGGTATCCAATCCTGAGGCCCATACATTAGATTAATCATAGGATATGTTCTTTTTAGAGTTTTGTACACACACATAAGTATGAGTGGAAAAATGTGTTGTATCTTGTATTTAAAAGAGGTTTTCCTCAATAGTATCTTCTAAGAGGTGTCTCAAGGAGCATCTTGATTAATTGATGGTAGTTTCTACTATTTGTCGTGTGTGGAAGTTCAAAATCTTGACAAAATTTTATACCAAACAATGGGTCTTATGTGCCATTAATTTTAAATAAGCTAAGCCTAGAAAATACGATTGAGAAAACTAAAAACTTTGCACAAAAGGATTGATAAGGAAAAGAATAAGAAATAATGACTATGCGCTATTATGTCCCATGATAGAATGTTTTAGGATTAAAAATTGCACATGCAAGTTTCCCAAATGAAAAACATACTCGAAGTTTCTAATCTAGGCATTAATTTTGTTTAGTTTTTGCGAATCAATAGCAACTTCTATATATCAGGACTAGAAAGCTCTATAAAATTTAAGCCATTTATGCATGTTAGAAATGTGAAAAACACTCATCTATGAAGTGAAGCTATAATACATCATTTCACATTTGACATGAAATGAAGGGTTCTAATGTAGGCTAAATAAGAAAAGTAATCTACTTAAGGTATCCAATCTCCAAGCCCATCCACAAATAATTAATCATAGGATATGCTCTTTATAGATTTTTCCACACGCAGATCAGTATTAGTGAAAAAATGTGTTGTTAGAAGAGGTTTTTCTCAATAGTATCTTCTAAGAGGATCATAGGCGCTCCTTCTTTCTCTTTCGTTCTCAAGTCTCAACCTCTAAGACCTTGTCTCATAAAGAACATCAATCACGCAAACACATATGCAATGAGAGACATGTAACAAAGAGGTAAGGAGTCCAATTAAGTAGATTTATTAGGATAGCAAGCCATCTTTATTTACTATGGGGAATTGGCTATTTTGTTATAGAAACAAGGGCTACATTATTGAAAATGCATAGCCATCTACTTTAACGCCCACATTCTTGAGCCTCTGCCATTACCACAAGGCCAACTATGACGTGCTATTTTGTTATCGCAGCAAGAGCCACATTTTTGATAACATATAGCCATCTACTTGAACTCCCACATTCCTAAGCCTATGCCATTGTCAACAAGGCCAATGATAATGGGCTTGGCATTGGTGTGCATCTTCATCATGACGGTCTACTGTTTGTTGTGTGGGGGTTTACAATCTTGACAAAACGTTATACAAAACAACCAAGATTTTGTGCACTTAATTTTGAATAAGATAGGCCTAGAAAATAAGACTGAGAAAACTACAAACTTTGCACAAAAGGATTGATAAGGAAAAGAAGAAGAAATAATGACTATGCACTATTATGCCATGATATAATGTTTTAGGATTAAAAATTGAATATGCGAGTGCCCCAAATGAAAAACATACTCGAATTTGCTAATCTAGGCATTAATTTTGTTTAGTTTCTGTGAATTAGCAACTACTACATATCAAGGCTAGAAAGCTCTACACAATATAAGCCATTTATGTATGTTAGAATTGTGATAAACACTCGTCCATGAGGTGATGCTATAATACATCATTTCACATGTGACATTGAAGGGTTCTTAAGTAGGCTCACAAAGAAAATCAATGTGCTTAAGGTATCCAATCTTGAGGCCCATCCATTGATGATTAATTATAGCATATTCTCTTTAGAGTTTTGTCCATGCAGATAAGTTTGAGTGAAAAATGTGTTGTAGAAGAGGTTTTCCTCACTAGTATCTTCTAAAGAGACTCATAGGTGCTCCTTCCCTCGCTCTCTTTCTCAAGTCTTAACTTGTAAAACCATGTCTCATAAAAAAACATCAATCAAGAAGACACGAGTACAATGAATCATGCGAACATATGTGCAATGATAGACACGTGGTGACAAATAGCCCAATTAAGTAGCTTTATTAGTACATCAAGCCATCTTTATTTATTATTGGAGATTGGCTATTTTGTTATATCAGCAAGAACCACCACATTATTAATAATGTATAACCATCTACTTGAACGCCCATTTTCCTGAGCCTGTGCCATTATCGGCAAGCTTGATGATGACAGCTTTGGCATTGATGTTGTTGGACTATATATAGTGCATCCTAACTTGACCTTGATCTCACCTATATATACCTATGCACTATCAATAATATACACTACTTTCAGAGAGCAATGTCTCATGTACCTCTCATTCTCTCTTGCTCTTAATCATATCTGTCAACATGGTCAGTGTAAGTATCTATGATTTTTCATGAAACATCGCTTTTGTCCTTGTTGTGTATTGAAACAAGTTGTAGGATTTTGACCCCCTAGGCTTACCGACAAATTTTGAGGGCCTTTTGGTCCACATTTGAAGATTTGGCTGACAAACAGGATAATATATGGTATTTGTTACAGGCTTGAAATCATAGAGCCACTCGGGCCCTCGATTTTGAATGAAAGTTATGATTGTTGTTGTGTTATGTAGTTTTTGGGTGTTCTGCATGCATCATCATGCAAAAGTTTCCTCAGCTTTTTCACTTATTATTTTTTATTTGGATCTCTATTTTTGGTGATCCTTATACATATACGCTTTGGGTACTTTTTCCTATTTTTGACATATTATTCTTTACATCTGAAAAAGCATTAACACTGTTATTGCATCATTTTTCTTCTTCACGCTCTATCCATGATGAATATTTCTCTTATTAATGATTATACTTCTAGTCAACACTCTATTCCTATTTTTCAAGGCCATGGTTTTCTTGGTTGGAAGGCAAAGATGACTTTGAATCTTGAAGGTGACGATCTTTTTGATATTGTATATGGAAATTCTCCACGTCCTTTAGCGACCTATTGATGTTACTAGTTCACTTACTAATGGGTAGTTATTTAGTGATTGGCAAATACTTTCATCCGCATGGACAAAGAAAGATAAGGTTGCTCGATGGTATATTTTGTCCCTATGTTGGATGTATTTAATCTTCCCACTTCCAATGATATTTGGAAATATCTTATTTCTACTTTTGAGAATAAATCTATCATAAAAATTCTATATCTTCATACTATGCTGGACAGGTTTGATTACAAAGTTTCTACTTTTATGAAGAAATCTACTTTTGAGAAGAAATCTATCATCAAAATTCTATATCTTTATAATATGCTCGATAGGTTGGATTACAAAGTTTCTACTTCTATGACTTCTCATATTGAATCATTCAAAGAAATTGTTAATCAACTTGCTGCTCTTGGTGCTTCTACTGCACAGGACCTCAACTTGTTTCCTAGTTTCTTCACACTATCAAAGATGAAAAATATGATAATATTTTCATGATTATTTCTTACAAAGATGGTATTGATTTTGATATTGCTTGCATATCTCTTATTGAATATCCAAGCGTCATGAATAATGTACAAAGCCCTCTACAGATGCTCTTCTTACATGTCACTTAGATTATTTTGAGGATGATCTTCTTATCTCCAAAAGCTCCCCTTTTCACGGTTCTCTCGTGGTGATAATCGCTTTTCTCATGGGGGAAGCTGTAACCGACAATATGGTTCTAGTAGGAAGTATTGCAATTATTGTCACAAAAATGGACATTATGAATATGATTGTTTTTTCAAACTATATGATGAAGAACATTGGTTCTCTCAATCTTATAAGAGATCAACCACAAGTCCACCTATGGCATGTATATATGGTGGTTGTACAAATCATCCCATTTCTTAATGTCTAAAGAAAAAGTATAATGATGAACGTAATCAAGCTTATGCTATCGATAAATCTCATGATGATATTGATCATGAGAAGATGAATTGTGTTAACCATCATATTTCATCAGATAAAGTGCTTCTTGTTCGTGATGGTGCTACATTTATAGTGGTTTTTGGTGCCGCTAGTAACATGACATATCAAGCTCAATAGGTTCATAATTATCATGCTTTACCAATCAAGAAGATGGTTTATCTTGCTGATGAGAATACATGTCAATTTATGGGTATTGGTGATCTTTATGGTTGGGAACACACTCCTCTACTTGACTTTTGCGAGGTGTTTTACATGTTCCTGATCTTCAATGCACTCTTTTATCAGTTGCTCGTCCTATGGATCTTGTTTTTTTTGGTTTTGACCATACTCAATGTCGGGTTAAGAAGGATGGACATACCTTAGAAAGTGTGCCTCATCAAGGTAATCTATTTGAGCTTTCATTAATAGATGATGTAGCTAATGTTGTGACTTCACTAGTCAATCGTGATAGCAAACTCTGGCATTCTTCACTTGCCCATGCTGACTTCTAAAAAATTATTGATTTATATCATTTTTAATTAGTGCGTGGTCTTCAACTGAAGCCTCGCTCAACTCTTAGTGTCTGTGAACATTGCGCTTTGGGCAAACATCACCGAAAACCTTTTATTTCTTCCACTTCTCATCACTCTCAAGATCTAATAGAGCTTATTCATATTGACGTTTGTGGTCCATTCCCTCCATCCTACTTCAAATTCCTCTATTCTCTCATATTTATTGATGATTTTTCTTGATTTACACACATTTTTCTTGTACGACATAAATCAAAAGTTTCTTTGTGTATTTTAGCGATACCACAAACATGTTGAATTTCAAACTAGTCAGGATATCAAAACTATACAAAGTGAACATCGTGGAGAATACATATTCAATGATTTTGAAGAATATTATGTTTAAATGAATCATGAACTTAATATTCCCTATTCTCCTTAGCAAAATGGAGTTGCTGAGCGCGAAAATCAGACCATTATAATTGCCATGAGGTGTCTTCTTATTCAAGTCGGTCTATCAAAGATGTTTTGGGTAGTCGACATTTCTTACAGAAATTTATATTCAAAATTATTTACCTACAAATTGTCCTTTTGGTAATATTCCCATTGCAAGTTGGATAGGTACAACACCCTCGGTCTCTCATTTATGTGTCTTTGGTTGCATCGCCTATATTCATGTTCCTAAAGAGACACGAACAAAGATTGATCCTCCTACTAAGAAGGTCATTTTAATTGGGTATCTTGATAATTCCAAAGGCTATAAGTTTTATGATCCTCTCTCCAAGAAGGTCACTTTAAGCCACCATGATGTAATTTTTTTATGAACATACTATGGGTGGTGAATGGTCCATTGATGCATTTGATGATTAACAAACCATTCTAACTTCGTTTCCTTTTCTGGCAAATGAATCGCATATTATTGATTCTCAAGTTGATGTCTCTATTCCACTCTCTTCACTGGATTGTGACAAAAATAGCCCTGACATTGATATCTACATTTATCTTCCTATTAAAGATGAACATGGTTCTCATACTCGTTGATTATGATGACATTGAATTTGATGTCGTGCCCATTATTGAAGACCGTATTACCTACATGCAAACTATTTCTTCTCCACAAAAGGATCAGTGGCAAGATGCTATGCAAGCTGAGTATGATTATCTCATCTCAAAAGGTACTCTGATTCTAACTGATCTTCCTCATGGACGAACACCTATCAAGTGTAAGTGGGTGTACTAGACAAAAGTTAAGGCTGATGGTTCTTTTAACAAATTTAAATCTCGTCTATTTGCCAAAGGACACTCTCAAGTAGCAGGTGTTTTCTATCATGATACATTCTCACCTATTGTTCACATGACAAGTACGTGTTCTTTTGGCATTTGCCACTCAATTTGATTTAGAAATTCATCAAATGGATGTTAAAATAACTTTTCTCAATGGTGAATTGAAAGAAGAGATATATATGGAACAACAACTTGGTTTTGTTATACCAGGAAAGGAACATTTGCTATGCATCTTCATCGAGCTCTCTATGATTTAAAACAGGCTTCTCATGCATGGTACTTGGAAATTTATGCCTTTCTTTAATCACATGGATTTGCTTCATGTTCTTCTAATCCAAATTTTTACTTGGAACAAAAATATCACTTATTTATTATTATTACTTTATATGTAGATGATACCATCTTGGTTACCAATGATTTATCCTTCCTTCTACATACTAAGAAGCTTTTATCCTCAACATTGGAAATAGTGGATCTTGTTGAAATTCATTCTTGTCTTGGCATTCAAATCCAACAAGCTTGCAAGAAAGGTATTTTGCTTCTTCGACATACAAAATTAATTACTGACGCTCTTGCAAAATTTTGATTGGTTGATGCACATTTGGTATGTACTCCTATTGTTATGCATTCTTCTAAGAACATGCCTTCAAAATATGATCATCCTTTGATGGATGATTTTCCATATGCAAACCTGGTTGGTTGCCTACAATTGATTGGTCTGAATACACACCCTAATGTTCTCACTAAAAATCTTCTTGGTCAATATATTGCTCAACTTTGTCATAGAAATTAGATTGATGTAAAGCATGATTTGAGGTATTTAAAGAGCACTAAAGATCATGACCTCCTCTATTGTCGATAGGCATCTTCATCTCACTCTTCACCTTTATGCCTAGTTGGTTATTGTGATGATGATTAGGCAAGTTCTAATTCTTCAATGAGATCTACAAGTGGAAATTACTTTTTGGTCAATGGATGCTTGGTTTCTTGGACGAGAAAGAAACAACGTTGTGTTGCGGTTTCAACTACAAAAGCTGAATATGTAGCGACATCATTAGCACCTCATGAGTTGATATGATTACGTCAGTTACTTTTAGACATTGGGTATCCTCCACCTTCTAGCACTCTTCTTTGATGTGATAATCAAAGTGCTATTAGTCCTTACAAAGGATTATGTTCAGCATAGCAAAATCGAACACATTCCTGCTCATTATCACTATGTTCACCAATGAAGTGATGAGTAAGGTGTCTATTATGGTTGAATATTGCCCAGTTGATCAAATGGTTGCAGATATTCTTACAAAGGGACTTGGTGAAGCTTAATTCACTTGTCTACGCAATGAACATGGAGTGAGAATCGAAAATTCTCCAAAACTCATCTATGATCATCATTGTATATATTAATTCAAAAGTTAGACACATGCACCACACAGCATATTCATCCACAATTTATGGACATCGATGTATATATATATTATTGAGAACTTATCACATTCATGCACATTTAGATTATCACATTCGCATATAAATTTTCATAGATGTATGTAGCAGCTCAGGATTTTCCCTTGTAATCCCAAGGGTTTTTTCATCCGTAGTAGTAGCTAGAGACCCTAGTTTGAGAAAGGGTTTTGGACTATATATAGTTCACCCTAACTTGACCTACAGCTCACCTATACCTATGCACTATCAATAAAATACACTACTTTGAGAGTGATGTCTCGTGTATCTCTCTTTCTCTCTTGCTCTTTATCGTATCTGTCAATAGGCGTGCTTATGGTAGGCTGCAGCATCGACGAAGCCCAATACTAGGTTGTCATTATCCGCATGAAAGGTGAAGCCCTGAATGTAAGCGATGATGTCGTCGATACAAAAGAGTGTGCCCTGGAATGGGCCGCTTGCTCTGGATCCCGTAATGTTGAGAGTGCATAGGAACTTGTAGACGCCAGTGGGGTTGAATTGGAATTGCAAGGTGTTGCTTGCGACATCATAGGTAGCTTTTCCCATGAAGTAGTAAGAGTGCTACTACTGAGTAGCTCCAGTTGATGAGCCAAGTGCCTAAACGGATGTGAAAGTAGCGTGGATCTCATGTGGTTATAGCTTCATCGGCATACCCTTCAAGGTCACATGCATGACCTCCATGCCTACGCGATGTTGCTAAGCCACCATAGTAGCTAATCTAATAATAAGACTAGGCCTTACTACTAGAAGTGATAATTGTAGGTGGGCTACGAGCGATGATGCAGAGTGAGAGTAGCCACCTCCTCTTTATACGAATGATGTAGTGCAGCCCACTACACAACATTGCTGTCCATACTTTAAGAGGGGGAATAAAGTAAGGCCTATGTTGTTGACAGAGAAGTAGAGAGAGATGAGAGACTCTAAACATAGCTCCCAAATTGTGTGGAAAGTACACTGAGGCTAGGTATATATAGGGGTTAGGTTGGGTAGGCTATATATAGCTCCAACACCCCTGCTCAAACAAAGGTCTCTACCTGTGGATGAAAAAACCTTTGGGGAGTAACAAGGAAAAAACCCAAAGTCTCGATATATGCCTACCATTGTATTATTATATTTGAAGTGTTATAATGGAAATATTGCAAGTACAATGGTCACATAAAGACCCTTCAGAGCCTTTAGAGCTACGGAAATATTACAAGTACAATGGTCCATAAAGACCCTTCACAACCTATAGAGCGATGGAAATATTACAATGAGCTCGAGATGTATGGTTGAATGGCATGGGAGAATAATCCATTTTTCACCGAGAAGGAACCAACAAGGTCTATATTTAAAGACCCCCAATATTGATAAAGCTCCAAGGAGTCTTGGTGGAAATATATAAATATATAATGTAGAACTATATGGTACCTACTAAAAATTTGTATGAGTTATGCACAAAACAATGTCTTTAGAGATGGTTCGTGATGCCACTCTTTGGACAGCATGAACATGTACAAAATGTTTTATGCACAATATAACATACAAGAACATGCGTGCACACACAAATACAAAGCCAACTTAAACAAGGGGCCCAAGCATTAATAAAGTATGTGGAGAAAAACTACCCACAAAGTCGGCTTAAACAAGGGGACCAAACGGTAATAAAAAATGCAGAGCAAAACAGCCCACGAAGTCAACTTAAACAAGGGGCCCAAGTGGTAATAAAGTATGTGGAGCAAAGTTGCCCATATAGTCGAGTTAAACAAGGGACCCAAGCACTAATAAAGTATGAGGAGAAAACTGCCTACAAAGTCCACTTAAACAAGGGCCCAAGCAGTAGTAAAGTATGTGGAAGAAAATTTTCTAGTCTGCATCAAATCACAACCAGAGATATAATAGAAATGCCACAAGTGATATAATCGAAATCCCACAGTTAATAATGAGAGCCACCCTTGTGTTATGAGACAAGCCATACATGCCATGATTATCTACAACAAAATATATAAAATGCCATAAGTGTTCACACACGCTTAAATTGTGGTCGACCAGGCACAATGCAAAAGTGTGTTATATTATGAGAAAAATTGACATATATAAAAGTCCATAAGTGTTCACACACGCTTAAACTATGGTTGACTAGGCACCCAGGGCATCATTTAGACTCGTGATGATGTATCTACTATTAAAGTTAAACTATTGGATAGGAAAGGAATTAATCAACATGCAAGGCTAATGGTGAGCTTCTTAAATTTTCATAAGAGTGGAATGTGGGGTTTGTATGGTGAAGATATTTTGTTAAGGAGCCATGTTGTTGGTGAGGTTTGGATAGTATGGTGGCATACTTATTGGGCTTGCACCTTTTAAGGAAAATCCAGATGATGGGTTGTACCATGGATGAGGGCTTCCACCACCAGGGTTCAAACACCCCATTGTAAGAATCATTCCCTTGAAAAGCACATCTAGACTGCACTACAATACAAATAATCACACAAACAAAAAACAATGAAGGGTTTCTCAGCTCTACTAGCACTAGCCAGCCAACCAAGGGATATAAAGAGGCACTAGCCACCCAAGCAAGGGGTTCTCTCATTTAGCACTCAAACAAGGGAAATAAAGCAGTTCTTGGCTAGCACTCACCCAACAATAAGCTCTAAACCACAGGCAGTGGTGGTAAGCCACTCTCGAGGTAGACACCAACACACACTGGAATAAGAGAATTAAATTTGGAGAGATGATCACTTAGCTCTTCATTCTCTTGCATTTTCGGCTCATAAAACTTTAATTTCAAAAAAACTTTGGAATTAGTGACCTTGTTACCAAAGATGCTCTCCAATCGATGCCAGATCTCCTTAGCCATGGATGTAAAGTCGACGTGATGAATGAGAGAGTCCGCCAAGCAGACCAATGAGGGAAATGTCTTTTGCATTTTACTACTTCCAAAATTTTCTTTATGGCTGATCAAGTGCATCAATTGTGTTGTTCTCAACAACTTCCTAGACTCCTTCATGCATAAGTAGCAGCTGCATCTTGGTTTGCCATGTGGGAAAGCCTTCCTCCTTGATCTTATCCATGAACAATGTACTAGAAGATAGCAAAGTCATGACTCAAATCTGAACTGAAAACTTATTATTTTTACAATGGAATTTAGCTCAAAGACCTTGATGGTGTAGGAGATGGGTAGGAAGTTTTTAGCTTCATGTGAAAGCCCCCTTTTATGTGGTGGTGGGAAGCCAAAGAAATAAGAACCTTAGAACCTTATCCCAAACAAATGGCTGAGTTAGCTGTATGGATAATGCCTCATCACTTGTTCGCCATTCTATGTTGTTCAATCTTCACTTGTTGACAATGCAAACTTTCTCTAATATAGCATTGGGCATCACTCTTCACTTACTATATGTTTTTGTATATCCAACGTGTCTACAAAATGGTGCATCATGACAATTATGAAGAATTTTGGCCTTAAAAGATGATTCACTAGGCACATAAAGTCTGTCATTATAGTACAGGTTTTCCTTGACCAAATCATATTTTCCCTCAGCCCTCTCATATGGATTCTTGGCAATTCTCTCTAGGATGCTCACATAAAGGGATCTCTCTCAATTTTATCTCTAATGTTTTTCATTATGTCCGACCGAATGAGAGTCAAGGAATTAATCAAGTTTCGCCTACTCAAAGCATCAGCAAAATTATTCTCCTTACCCTCAATGTATTTGATCTCAAAATCGTATTTGCATAGGAGGTCCAACCACCTCCTTTGCTTGTTGTTCAACAAAGGTTGAGTGAATAGATATTTAAAACTTTGATGTTCAGTCTAAAGTTCAAACTTAACAGCAAGTAGGAAATATCTCCAATGCTTAAGGGCATTCACAATTACGGCCAACTCGTGGTCATGGGTAGGATACTTCTCTTCATGGCTCCTACATTTCCTTGACTCATATTCTATTGCTTGTCCATCTTGAGAGAGAACGCACCCAATTTGTGTTCCACTAGTATCACAAAAGTTACTACAAAAGGTTTTCCCATCTCTGGTATTTTCAAAATATTATTCTCAACAACCTTAGCTTTTAAAGTGTCAAAAGCTACTTGACACCTTTCATTCCACCTGAACTTGTTTTCTTGTTTGGTGAGATCGGTCAATGGAGAAGCTATCTTAGAGAAGTCTCTAATGTGCTTTCTCTCAAATTGTGCCAATCCTATGAAGCTCCTCACATCTATCACGCATTTGTGTATAGGCCATTCCATAATCACTTTAATCTTCTCGGGATCTATGTGGATATAGTCCTTAGAAATGACATAGCGTAAATACACAACCTTGTCCTTAGCAAAGAAATACTTGCTCATCTCTGCATACAACTTGTGATCCTGCAACTTTTGAAGTGCTTTCCTAAGATGAATTTCATGATCTTTTCCATTCTTTGAATACACAAAAATATCATCTAAGAATACAAGAATGAAATCATCCAAATATTCATGAAACACATTATTCATCAAACACATGAAAGTAGCAGGTGCATTAGTCAATCTGAAAGGAAGAACAGTGAACTCATAATGTCCATACCAAGTCCTAAATGCAATCTTAGGAATATCCACTTTTGTGATGTGAAATTGATGGTATCCAAGTTGCAAGTCAATCTTGGTAAAGATTGACTTGCAACTTGGATACCATCACTTGCATGACCCACTCAGTTGTCTGAAGAACTCATCTATGTGAGGTAAAGGGTACTTATTCTTAATGGTCTGCCTATTCAACCCTATATAGTCAATGCAAAGTCTGTAAGTCCCATCCTTTTTCGTTTGAAACAAAACTGGACTACCCCAAGGAGAAACACTAGGTCTATTAAAACTCTTTTGCATCAAGTCATCCAACTAAAGCTTCAGCTCTCTCAACTCATCCACATTAAACCTTTAGGGTGGTGCCCTAGAGTAAGGTTGGGTTCCTAATTCTACTTCTATGGCATGATATAAGTCTCTAGGAGGAGGCATCCCAGGTAGGTCATCCGAAAACATCACGATATTCATCGAGGCATTTCTTCACATACTCGAGATGGTCTTCCTTCATCACTGTCTCTTCCTTAAGCTCATCGAAAAAGATTAAGAATGTCTCACACCCTTGCCTAATACCTCTTAAAAGTTTCATGGTTGAAATTAGAAAGGCCTCACTATTCCTCTCTTCCCCCTCAATAACTTGGGTTTCTCCCTCCTCACTAACAAAACTCACTATTCACACAGTTAATTAGGGCTTTGTTGGAGAGACTAACCAATCCATCCCAATTATTGCATCACACTTACCCATCTCGATGGCATAAAAGTCTCCCTTACACTTCCTTCTCACTAAGGTGAAAGATAAGGTTTCCAAGAACCCTTGGGTGTAGTGAAATTTCCCATTGGCAAGTTGGAGGGGCCTATTTACTTGATTTCCTAATCTTAAGTGTTGTGATTTGACAAGTTTTGGAGTAATAAATCATTGAGTGCTACCCAAGTCATAGCTAAAAATTGAACATTCCGATTTCTAATCTTTCCTTTCATTCTTATCATTGAAGCATGTGCATGAGATGCAGAAGAAACCATGCATTTCATTATAGGTACGAAAATCACCTTCTTCCCCTGCTTTCTCGATTATCAGATCCATCTCAATCAACTTCGCTTGCATCTTGGATCCAGTCTTGAAATTAAGTTTAGCTTTGTTCCGCAACTCAAATGTGTGATGTCCCTGCTCCTTTGACGATCCCAAATCTAGCCATATCTGAATCATACAACTTAATCTAAGAAAACATTAAAATCACTTAATCGTGCTATTTCTACATAGCAATACAATCAAATCAATCCTCTCAAATAGCAAAATAAGCATGCATGCCATATCCAAGATTCTTATCACAATCATGTAATCTCAAACAAATATTCACATAATATACATCTCTATCAATTAAAACATAGCATCTCAATCAATCACAATGTATGTGTCTATCTCAAGATTCTATCATCATCACCATGCGCGATAACATGGTTAGTCATAATAACCAAAACCCAGCCAATCTAGTGCCTTATCCGATGCCCGTCCACCTAATCTCCACACTGGACATCACGGCTATCTCAGGTATGCCTCTTTATGAATCTTATCCTCTCTGGGTTCTATCACATGGCTCCTAGAGGGCATAAATCTCGTTCTCTGACTTGCGTTCCCTGTCTAAAGACGGCCGCCTCCTGAATCTCAAAATCTCATGTCGAGTCTCATCATAGACATACATATCAATCAATCATTTCAAAACAAATCAATCACAAGTCATACATATCATCTTACACTCATCTCTAGTCCATAATCTTCCAAGGCATGCATATTCAAATCAATCAAAATCAACTTCAAGTATAAAACAAGCTTTTAATTCAAATAGTCTCTAACTTCTCTTATTCTTTTAATTCTTTCAAGTCATATGGGAATCTTTGTTTTTTAACATAATCAATTATCATGTTCTAAGCAGCGAGATCATCTCTAGATACTATAGCTAAGTCTTAGCTATGCTTATGCATTAGTCCATCCAATCTATGCATTGGTCCATTCGATCTATATAGATAAGATAGTCAATCTTGATGGCGATTTCTAAGGTAAAGCCTTACAAGTAGTCTCTTTGGAAGAGTAATATCTTCCAATCTATTTGGAATTTGAGAAGAGTCAAAACTATAAAGTTTTAGGAATAAATACGTCCGTACACACGTCTAAAAATGCATCTATTCTACAGAGTAGATGCATTTATAGACGTGCTTGTAGATGCGTTTTTAGATGCGTGTATAGACGTGTTTATAGACACAAAATAGAATAGTTTTTAAACACACAGAAAGATGAAAATTATTTATTCTTTTTTTGAATATGCAGGATGTCTTCATCAATCAGTTCTTCTAGTGATGATGAGTCCCTTCGTATTCAAAATCGAGATCGTTGGTTGCAACAAAAAATAAAATGTATGTGTGATCGTTTGTCGAGGATGTATGCGTCGATAAAGTAGGTGGCATCTAGGCCAGAGAGCTTGAAGAAAGTGATATATGAGAATCATCATCGATTTCTCCCTCATCATTATCCCACAAGGAAGTGTAGGCTGAAGAGCCAAATCTTCTAGGAAATATTGCAATTTGGTAACTTTGGCTCAAGAGGTAAACGTTTCAGGGGTAAGCTTAGAGAAGTTCTTAATTTTGGCTCTTGAACCAAAACTCTTGGAAATGAGTCCCAAGGGGCAAGGCGTCTAACAAATAAATCACTTGGTAAGCTTGGAATCAATAGCCAAAACCTCTACACAATGATGTATGATGTTGGAGAAATTTCTCTCAAAGGTAAAAACTTTAAGGCAATGATGTAGCCTAAATTGTTTTGGCTGAATAGCCAAAATGTTTATACAATGGCATGAAGAGGCTTTTTTAAGAAAAATTATTGATACAAAACCCTTAAAATACACAAGACCTATAGACAACAATGTAGCCATAAAAACTTCAAAGCAATGATGAAGGCTAGAAATTTTTACCTCGGAAGCCTGTCATTCTAGGCAATTGCTTAAAAAGGCTAGAGTTTTTGAGCCTTGAGGCAAGAAGAGTTTATGCCACATGCTAGCACTTTTTGGCACAATGTAAGAATAGAAAGTTTCTGTTGAGGACTCTTAAGAATGGGCACAAGGAGACACTTATAATCTTAAGCACAAGATTTGGCTAAGTTTTCAAAGATAAACACATAAAAGGCATAAAAATTTTGACTAAAGAGGAAAATGTAAAGCATAAGACAATATTATGCATTGGTTGTATCATTTCAAGCTAATTGTGTTATCACATAGAATAAGATATGTCGAATATGCATATATAATCTCTATTATCATGACAATTTTTCTACATCAATCCAATACTTTAATTTAGCTTCTTCTTTTAAATCTACCATTATGAGTATATAGTTTACTTAAAAAACTATTTTTAAAATACTATTAAAGTACTCTTCAAGTGCATGCTTTGTTTAAATTTATGTGTAAGATGCTAGCAACACTTTGACTTTAAGAACTTGATGAGAAGGAATCAAGATTACTTAACTATATCTTTATTTTTTTGAATTCAACTCCTCAACGTGGAGCAAATGTTTAGAATTGTGTTTTTCAACACCACATACCTTGAGAGATTCTATCTTCTTGTTTTATTTCAAGTTATCTTTGTAAATATATATTACTTTATATTCAGTTCGATTTTTGACATCAGCATCAAAATATTTTCAATTCTAGAGTACATGTACTGATATGTTGCTTCACACACAATGAAAGTTTTAATGTTTAAAACTAAGAATATGTAGAAGTTTTTGCTAAACTCAACATAAAATTGTTATATTAAACCAAAAAAGAGGCCGTCATTTTGGTATTTTGTTCAAATATTTGTATGGTGGGAAATGGGATTTTTCCAATTGTCTAATATGGTGCTTTCCACCAACCAAAATCATGCTTTTTTTAGAATCTTAGAGAAAGAAATGCATAAAGAAGATGCAAAGAGTATGCACAAAAGAGGAGTAGCCTAAAATTGAGTTCAACCTAGATCATTATATCCCAGATCAATGTGTAGTTTAGTCACTACATTCAATAGTAGATATAAGAGTGCTGCAAAGGTGGATTTGTGTTTGTGAATGAAGCACCTACGACTGTAATATGCACTTGGAAAACTTCATGACGGTTCATGCCTTTGAGTCTCATGCCCATAAGGCTCATGCTTGTGAAGGTTCAAGCCTGTGAGGCTCACGCTTGTGAGGTTCACGCCTGTGAGGCTCATGCTTAGGAAGGTTTATGCGTATGAGGCTCACATTGGTAAAAGTTCACACCTGTCATCAGGTGCATGCTGTTGATGCTTGATACATGTGCGGCTCATACCAGTGTAGGTTGAGGCACGTGAGGGTCACACTTGTGAAGGTTCACACGCATGAGGCTAAACCTCAAGAGCCACACAGTGACAGGGCTGAAAGGTGAACTCACCACCCCACTTTAGCAATGCATAACACGTAGAAATATGAGAGGGGATCAATCCAATGAGTCATTGTGGCTCTAAAAGTGTGAGGAAAGTCCTCAAGGGAGACTCTAAGGAGACTAGGAGATATGAGGCTCACACAAAATTGAAAGTCCAAGGACCGAAAACTCATACCTCAAAGGTAATGTAAAGGAGGCCGGAGGCATGAGCCTCATGCCCGCAAATCGATAGATCCACTATGAGATGCTAGTTGTTATGTCAGTGTTAAGTAAATGAGAAAATTGAATGCAGAAACATAAAACCACTAAATATTCCTTCATGTCAATGTAATAAGACAAAGTGCCAACAACAACCAGAAGAAACTAATGCATATCTACAACAATCAACTACCAACCTGTCACTCTAATCTATTAAAACTCTTTTCAAGTTGGCTAGGTGAGTGTCATCTACTCCCACCCCCAATTCTAGCAGAAGGTTAATAACTGATATATCTCCCCACTAACTACCCTCAATATTTTTACTAGATATGGTGTAGCAGACAACTCTCAATCCAACCACCAAGAAATTGTAGCGAGTGAGTGGGTGAGTCTCATCTACTCCCACTCAAAATTCTTACTTAGATCTGCATCACTATTTTTCCCTAGATTCTCACAAGATATAACACATCAGTAGTACACCACACCTCAAAAAGCAATTAGCAAGAAAACCATAGTACATCACAATAAATAGATGGGGTGGTGATTAAGGAATTTAGGGATTCTTCTTAGGTTGGTTTTCTCCAATCACTTGTGCATGTTCCCCAAAATTAAACTTAGGAAGAAATTGATTTGTGTTTATGGCCCTTAATGCTGATGAGATTTCATGAGGAGAGAGAAAGAGAGGAGATAATTCACAACATTAAAATCTTAGGGAATTCACTCGGATGGGGAGAATGTGAAGATTGTCATCTTGAGAGTAGTGCCTTCTTTTTTGTGAGCCTCTTAGAATGACACCTTCTGAAGCAAGTTGTGCGTCTCTTCTCTTTGGCATATCCATACCTCTCTCTGGCTATTGTGCTACAATTTCACCATGCTCCTTACTTTGGCTATGCCTTGCCTTGATGTGTAGGCTTGACTCTTCTTTGCCTTCACACCTGGCTCTTGTTTGCCCTACTCTGCACCGCTAAGGCCAACCCTTTCCTTGTTGTGCACAAGTCGGGCACTAACCTTGCTATGCCCTTTTCTTAGCCTTCACAACCCATCCTTGGCTTCATAGGACTTCCTTGTCCTTGGACTTGTGCTAGCTCAGATCCCCTCCTTCTTCTTGCCTGTGCTACACACCGTGAAGCATAGATGCCTTGCTTCGCTCTGTGTGGGGTTAAAGCATGGTTAGGTGGTATCACTTTTTTGTGTTCAGGTAGAAAAAAGATGATTGATTTTAGGGTTCCTATTACGGTTTCAAATTCAAAAATAATGTCTTGCAAAGTACTTTTATGGATAATAATCTTAAAAAGTAATACTAGTATTTTCTAAATTTACCTAAAAGTCTCCAAAATAAAATAAAAAGTAGCGTCAAAGACACTACTTTTTGTACCACATATCCATGCTTTCACCCCGTGCCTTGTGCTGCCTCATAGCCCCTCCTTATTCTTTGCTACTCTTCATGCCGTGAAGCCAACTGCATTACTTTACTCCAAGCGCCTTGCACGCTAGCTCACAACCCCTCCTTCTTCTTGCCTATGCTTCATGTTGTGAAGCCAACCACCTTGCTTCACTTCATGTGCCTTGCGCTAGCTCACAACCCTCCGTCTTCTTGCCCATGATTCATGTGGTAACTCGCAACCACTTTGCTTCTCTCCTCGCTTTTGGCATCTCCCCTCTGCTCCATGTTGTGAAGCCTTTCACTATGATTTTGTCTTGGTTGTTGAGCACCTCTCTTTCACTATGCTATCAGACGTTGTCATACAAAATAAAACATCTTACATGCCCTTAATTTTGAATATGCTAGGCATAGAAAATCGGACTGAGAAAACTACAAACTTTGCACAAAAGGATTGATAAGGAAAAGAATAAGAAATAATGACTATGCACTATTATGCCATGATAGAATGTTTTAGTATTGAAAATTGAAGATGCAGGTGCCCCAAATGAAAACATACTCCAAGTTGCTATTCTATGCTTTAATATTCTTAGTTTTTGCAAATCAATAGCAAGTACTACATGTGAAGACTAGAAAGCTCTATAAAATTCAAGCAATTTATGCATGTTAGAAATGTGAAAAACACTTATCCATGAGGTGATGTTATAACACATCATTTCACATGTGACATACAATGGAGGGTTCTTACATAGGCTCACAAAGAAAAGCAATCTACTTAAGGTATCCAATCTCGAGGCCCATCCATCGATGATTAATCATAGGATATATTCTTTAGAGTTTTGTACACACACATAAGTATGAGTGGAAAAATGTATTGTATCTTCTATTTAGAAGAGGTTTTCCTCAATAGTATCTTCTAAGAGGTGGCTCAAGGGCACTCCTCTCTCTCTCTCTCTCTCTCTCTGTCTCTCTCAACCTCGAAGACATTGTCTCATCAAAGACATCAATTACACAAACACACATGGAATGAATCAAGTGAACACACGTGCAATCGACGGACAGGTAACAAATAAGAAGTCTAACTAAGTAGCTTTATTAGTATAGCAAACCATCCTTGGCCAAAAGGCCGACGAGGACGGGCTATTTCTTTATAGCAACAAGAGCTACATTATTGATAACGTATAGCCATCTACTTGAATGCCCACGTTCCTGAGCCTCTTCCTTTACCGGCGTAAGGCCAACAACGACGGGTTCAGTGTTAGCATGCATCTTCATCACAAGGGTCTATTGTTTGTCATGTGGGAGTTCACAATCTTGACAAAACTTTAAACAAAACAACGAGTCTTATGTGCCCTTAATCTTGAATAAGCTAGGCCTAGAGAATACGACTGAGAAAAGTACAAACTTTGCACAAAAGGATTGATAAGGAAAAGAATAAGCACTAATGACTATGCACTATTATGCCATGATAGAATGTTTTAGGATATAAAATTGCATATGCGAGTGCCCCAATGAAAAACATACTCCAAGTTGCTAATCTAGGCATTAATTTTGTTTAGTTTTTGGGAATCGATAGCAACCACTACATGTCAAGGCTATAAAGGTCTATAAAATTTAAGCCATTTATGCATGTTAACAATGTGAAAAACACCTGTCCATGAGGTGACGCTATAACACATCATTTCACATGCGACATACAATGGAGGGTTCTTACATAGACTCACAAAGAAAAGTAATCTACTTAAGGTATCCAATCCCGAAGCCACTAATCATAGGATATGTTCTTTAGAGTTTTGTCCACGCAGATAAGTATGAGTGGGAAAATGTCTTGTTAGAAGAGGTTTTCCTCAGTGGTATCTTCTAAGAGACTCATAGGTGCTCTTCTCTCTCTCTCTCCATTTCTCAAGTCTCAACGTCTAACACCTTGTCTCATAAAAAACATCAATCACGTGGACACACGTGCAATGAATAATACGAACACATGTGTAATGCAATGACCAACACGTGACAAAGAGGCAAGAAGTCCAATTAAGTAGCTTTATTAGTATAGGAAGCCATCTTTATTTATTGGTGGAGATTGGCTATTTCGTTACAGCAGCAATGGCCGCATTATTGATGACGTATAGCCATCTACTTGAACGCCCACGTTCCTGAGCCGCTGCCATTGCCGGCAAGGCCGACGACGGGCTCGGCGTCGGCGCGCTTGTCGTAGGCTGCACCAGTGCGGAAGCCCAGCACCAGGTTGTCGCTATCCGCATGAAAGGTGAAGCCCTGCGTGCAAGCGGTGATGTCGCCCTCGCAGAAGAGCGTGCCCTGGAACGGACCGCTCGCTCCGGATCCGGTAATGCTGGCAGTGCCTAGGAACTTGTAGAGGCCATTGGAATTGCAGGGTGTTGGTGGAGGCGTCATAGGTAGCGCTGCCCGTGACGTAGTAAGACTGCTGCTGATTAGCTCCACCTGACGCGCCGAGCGCCTGGAAGGAGGTCAAAGCAGCCTGGATCTCATGCGGCTGCAGCGTCATCGGCATGCCCTCCAAGGGCACACGCATGACCTCCGCGCCTACACGATGCTGCTGAGCCATAGCTGATCTAATGATAAGACTAGGCCTTACTATTACGAGTGCTAATTGCAGGTGGACTACGAGCGATGATGCAGACTGAGGGTAGCCACCTCCTCCTTATACGAGCGATGATGCAGTGCAGCCCACTAGACGACGTTGCCGTCCATACTTTGAGCTGGCGGTATAAAGGACCACTCGAGCACTACCTGGGGTCCATCAGATGCATATAGAATGGCCTGCACATACGCATCGTCCTCGTGTAAACACCCTCGAATCAGTTGTCACATGTTAATGGTCAGAGAGGGAGAGGGAGAGGGACGCGGGTACTAATAAAGCATAAAGTAACTAAGGAATAAAGTTAGGCCTATGTTATGCTCTTCCAGATTCTGGCCACCTGGGGTAAGGGTGTCAAAATTTGGTGTTGTGCATGTCTTATGATGTTTGCAAGAAGTTACTTGAGCCTCTAGAATAAGAAATATACACGTCGTACCAAACGTGGTTGGCCAATGTCATATTTTACCTGAATTTGAAGCCTCATATTTTGAGAATCTTGAGGCCCTTGTCATAGTTCCATAATCATGTTAGTATCACGGTCATTGTGTTCACACTTAATTTCAAGTACGTACTCCATTTGTGTACACAGTACTCCATTTGTGTACAACTACATGTGTGTAGCATAGTAGTTATTTGTGGGTTTAACAATAGAAGCCCTCAATATGTAAAGTGTTATGTAGGGTATGTCTAGTGTGCGGTAACATTAAGCAAGAAGGCTACTGTGAAGAATGCTTAATACTAGTCTTATAATACTTGTATAATTGTTTAGTTATGTTTACATAAAAACTGGCAAGTTTTTCAACCCCGCAAGTTGCGTTACATGATGTTGTTTTTGGTGATTTTACCATTTTTTTGAAAAGTAAATTTTCTCTGTTGGAAAATTTTTTTAGCAAAAAAAAAACTTAATTTTTTCTTTATATCTAAAAATAAAACCCAAGAAATTTTGTCAGGTTTTATCATCATGTAAGCAAGTTATGTGTAACAATTGCATAACTTTAGTGGGAGGCTAGAAAGATTTAGCTCGAGTCAAACATTCTAAGTAATTATGTACATTAGGAAATTTTTAGCCCAAGAGAAAAAACTTCTAAGCACTGATGCAGGTTGGAAAGTTCTAGATCAAGAGCCAAAACTTCTAGGAGCTAGCAAATAGAAGTTGGAAATTTAGTCTCTTGAAACAATACTCTTCACTTAAAAGAACCAAGACTCCTAGGCTTTAGATCAAGAGCTAGAATTTCTATTGAATGATGTATGAGATTTGAAAGATATTCCTATCGACCCACAACTACTAGGCAATGATGTAGGCTAGAAAGTTTTGGCTCAAGAGCCAAAAATTCTAGAAAGTGATGTAGGAGGCTAGAAATATTTAGCTTAGGAGCCAAAATTTTAAGGAAATGATGCAGGTTGAAAAGTCTTTACTCAAGAGGCAAATTTTCTAGGAGTTGGAATAGAAAAAAGAAGCTTTGGCTCTTGATTCAAAACTCATCAAAACCACATAAAGGATCCAAGACTATCGAGCAATAATGCATGTGCTAAGTCTTGGACATTCAAAAGATTTGACCTAAGAGACAAAACTTCTAGCCAATGATTTAGGCTATAAAAAATTTTACTCGAGAGACAAAACTTCTAGGAAGTGATGTAGGTTGGAAAGTTTTAGCTCAAGAGGCAAGGAATTTATGAGTTGGCATATAGAAGCTAAATGTTTTGGCTCTTGAGCCAAGACTCTTAGAAACAAGTGACAAGAGCCAAGACTTCTAAGGAACAATGCATGTGCTAAGTTTTGGCTTGAGAGCCAAAACTTTTCGTCAATAATGTAGCAGGTCAAAAATATTTAGCTTAAGAGCCAAAACTCTTAGGCCATGATGAAGGACAAAAACTTTTGTCTTCATAGCTAATACCTCTAGGGGTTGGCATAAAGAGAACTGAATATTTGCCTCTTGAGCTAAAAGTCTTATAAATGGCTCAAGAGCCAAAACATTTAGGCAATGTTGTAGGTTGGTAATTTTTGGCTTAAAAGTTAAAACCTCTAGAGGTTTTAATAAAGAGGATAGGACTTTTGGCCGATAAGCCAAAGCTATTCTCACAAAAGAGCCAAGACCTTTACACAATAATGTAGTTGTCAAGTTTTGACTCAAAAGCTAAGGCCTCTAGGCAATGATGTCACTCGGAAGTTCTAGCTAAAGAACTAGAATTTATAGGGAATCATGTAGGTTGGGAAGTTTCATATTGAGAGGTAAAACATTTAGGGGTTTTCTTAAAGGGCATAGAAGTTTTAACTGTTAAGCACAAAGTCTTGGAAGTAAGCCAGAGAGCCAAGTCCTCTAGGATATAATGTAGATCAAAAGTTTAGGCCCCCGTTTTCATGAATGGAATGACCCCCGTTTTCTTTACAAGCTTACAAATTTTTTTACAAAATGGAATTAAAAAAACCCTTTTGTAAATGTTTTTCTGTAAATCTAGCTTAAATTTTTGAATTTAAAATTCCCTTCATTTGAGCTCATGTGCTATACTTACATAGTTTTTGGTGAACCCCCGAGGCACTAATATAGCTTGGAAATTTGGTTCGAGAGTCAAAACTTCCAAGTAATGATGTAGGTTATAAAGTTTAGACATAATAGCCAGACTTTCTAGGAATTGTTCTAAAGAGGCTATAGGTTTTATCTCTTGAGCCATTACTCTTATAAAGTATTCAAGAGATCCAAGACAACTAGGCAATGTAATGCACCTAGAGGCTAAGAGCCAAATATTGTAAGGAATGATGTATGTTGGAAAGTGTTAACTCAAGAACCCAAACTTGTAGGGAGAGGATAGAAGTTTTGATTCTTGACTAAAAACTCTTAGAAATTAGTCAAAAAAGTGAAGTACAACAAGGAAGTCTAGGCTGAATAGAAAAATATTCTAGGAAATATTGCAATTTGGTAAACTTTGCTCAAGAGCAAAACGTTTCAAGGTTTGTCTTAGAGAAGTTTCAAATTTTGGCTCTTGAACCAAAACCCTTGAAAATTAGTCCCAAGGGGCAAGGCCTCTAAGAAATAAATCACGTAGTAAGTTTGTAATCAATAGCCAAAAACTCTACACAATGATGTAGGAAGTTGGAGAAGTTTCTCTCAAAGGTCAAAACTTTAAGGTATTGATGTAGCCTAAATTGTTTTGGCTGAATAGCCAAAACTTTTATGTAATGGCATAAAGAGGCTAGAATTTTTATTTATTGATACAAAATCCTTAAAATCCATAAGTCTAGGCAACAATGTAGCCATGAAAACTTCAAAGCAATGAAGAAGGCTTGAAAGTTTTGGCTTGGAAGCCTATCATTCTAGGTAGTTACTCAAAAAGGCTAGAGTTTTTGTCTCTTAAAGCAAGAAGAGTTTATGATTTTGAATTCTAGAGTACATGTACTGATATGTTGCTTCACACATAATGAAAGTTTTAATTTTTAAAACTCAAAATATGTAGAAGTATTGTGGCTCAAGGAGCATCTTGATTAATTGATGGTAGTTTCTACTATTTGTCGTGTGTGGAAGTTCAAAATCTTGATAAAATTTTATACAAAACAATAGGTCTTTCGTGCCATTAATTTTAAATAAGCTAAGCCTAGAAAATACGACTGAGAAAACTAAAAACTTTGCACAAAAGGATTGATAAGGAAAAGAATAAGAAATAATGACTATGCGCTATTATGTCCCATGATAGAATGTTTTAGGATTAAAAATTGCATATGCGAGTTTCCCAAATGAAAAACATACTCGAAGTTTCTAATCTAGGAATTAATTTTGTTTAGTTTTTGTGAATCAATAGCAACTTCTATATATCAGGACTAGAAAGCTCTATAAAATTTAAGCCATGTATGCATGTTAGAAATGTGAAAAACACTCATCTATGAAGTGAAGCTATAATACATCATTTCACATTTGACATGAAATGGAGGGCTCTAATGTAGGCTTAAGAAAATTAATCTACTTAAGGTATCCAATCTCCAGGCCCATCCACTAATAATTAATCATAGGATATGTTCTTTATAATTTTTTCCACATGCAGATCAGTATTAGTGAAAAAATGTGTTGTTAGAAGAGGTTTTTCTCAATAGTATCTTCTAAGAGGATCATAGGCGCTCCTTCTTTCTCTTTCGTTCTCAAGTCTCAACCTCTAAGACCTTATCTCATAAAGAACATCAATCACACAAACACATATGCAATGAGAGACATGTAACAAAGAGGCAAGTAGTCCAATTAAGCAGCTTTATTAGGATAGCAAGCCATCTTGATTTATCATGGGAGATTGGCTATTTTGTTATAGTAACAAGGGACACATTATTGAAAACGCATAGCCATCTACTTTAATGCCCACATTCTTGAGCCTCTGCCACCATTGCCACAAGGCGAACTATGACGTGCTATTTTGTTATTGCAGCAAGAGCCACATTATTGATAACATATAGCCATCTACTTGAACTACCACATTCCTAAGCCTATGCCATTGTCGACAAGGACAATGATAATGGGCTCAGCATTGGTGTGCATCTTCATCATGAGGGTCTACTGTTTGTTGTGTGGGGGTTTACAATCTTGACAAAACGTTATACAAAACAACCAAGATTTTGTGCACTTAATTTTGAATAAGATAGGCCTAGAAAATAAGACTGAGAAAACTACAAACTTTGCACAAAAGGATTGATAAGGAAAAGAAGAAGAAATAATGACTATGCACTATTATGCCATGATATAATGTTTTAGGATTGAAAATTGCATATGCGAGTGCCCCAAATGAAAAACATACTCAAATTTGCTAATCTAGGCATTAATTTTGTTTAGTTTTTGTGAATTAGCAACTACTACATATCAAGGCTAGAAAGCTCTACACAATATAAGCCATTTATGTATGTTAGAATTGTGATAAACACTCGTAAATGAGGTGATGCTATAATACATCATTTCACATGTGACATTGAAGGGTTCTTAAGTAGGCTCACAAAGAAAATCAATGTACTTAAGGTATCCAATCTTGAGGCCCATCCACTGATAGGATATTCTCTTTAGAGTTTTGTCCATGTAGATAAGTATGAGTGAAAAAATGTGTTGTAGAAGAGGTTTTCCTCAATAGTATCTTCTAAAGAGACTCATAGGTGCTCCTTCCCTTGCTCTCTTTCTCAAGTGTCAACCTATAAAACCTTGTCTCATAAAAAAACATCAATCAACAAGGCAAGAGTACAATGAATCATGCGAACATATGTGCAATGATAGACACGCGGTGACAAATAGTCCAATTAAGTAGCTTTATTAGTACATCAAGCCATCTTTATTTATTATTGGAGATTGGCTATTTTGTTATAGCAGCAAGAAACACCACATTATTAATAATGTATAACCATCTACTTGAACACCCATTTTCCTGAGCTTGTGCCATTATTGACAGGCTTGGCATTGATGCTGTTGGACTATATATAGCGCACCCTAACTTGACCTTGATCTCACCTATATATACCTATGCATTATCAATAATATACACTACTTTCGGAGCAATGTCTCGTGTACCTCTCATTCTCTCTTACTCTTTATCATATCTGTCAACATGGTATGAGAGCGAGTTACGCTTTCAACAATGTAGAAGATTGGTTTGAACAATTTTGGACGTTTTTGTTTTGCACTAAATTATGGATTTTGTTGGTTTGTTTCAGCAAAAAACTATGGTTATCTGTGTAAGTATCTATGATTTTTCATGAAACATCACTTTTGTCCTTGTTGTGTATTGAAACAAGTTGTAGGATTTTGACCCCCTAGGCTTACTGACAAATTTTGAGGGCCTTCTGGTCCAAATTTGAAGATTTGGTTGACAAACAGGATAATATATGGTATTTGTTGCAGGCTTGAAATCATAGAGCCATTGGGGCCCTCGATTTTGAATGAAAGTTATGATTGTTGTTGTGTTATGCAATTTTTGGGTGTTCTACATGCATCATCATGCAGAAGTTTCTTGAGCTTTTTCACTTCTTATTTTTTATTTGGATCTCTATTTTTGGTGATCGCATGCCCTTATAGATATACACTTTGGGTACTTTTTCCTATTTTTGACATATTATTCTTTATATCTAAAAAAGCATTAACAGTGTTATTGCATCATTTTTCTTCATCACGCTCTGTCCATAGCAAATATTTCTCTTATTAATGGTTATACTTCTAGTCAACACTCTATTCCTATTTTTCAAGGCCATGGTTTTCTTGGTTGGAAGGCAAAGATGACTTTGAATCTTGAAGGTGACGATCTTTTTGATATTGTATATGGAAATTCTCCACGTCCTTAGCGACCTATTGATGTTACTAGTTCACTTACTAATGGGAAGTTATTTAGTGATTGGCAAATACTTTCATCCGAATGAACAAAGAAAGATAAGGTTGCTCTATGGTATATTTTGTCTGCTCTTCATGATTCTCCTATGTTGGATGTATTTAATCTTCCCACTTCCAATGATATTTGGAAATATTTTATTTCTACTTTTGAGAATAAATCTATCATCAAAATTCTATATCTTCATAATATGCTGAATAGGTTGGATTACAAAGTTTCTACTTTTATAAAGAAATCTACTTTTGAGAAGAAATCTATCATCAAAATTCTATATCTTCATAATATGTTGGACAGGTTGGATTACAAAGTTTCTACTTCTATGACTTCTCATATTGAATCATTCAAAGAAATTGTTAATCAACTTGCTGCTCTTGGTGCTTCTACTGGCACAGGACCTCAACTTGTTGCCTAGTTTGTTCACACTATCAAAGATGAAAAATATGATAATATTTTCATGATTATTTCTTACAAAGATGGTATTGATCTTGATATTTCTTGCATATCAAAGATGGTATTGATTTTGATATTGCTTGCATATCTCTTATTGAATATTCACAGCGTCATGAATAACGTGCAGAGCCCTCTGCAGATGCTCTTCTTACATGTCACTTAGATTATTCTGAGGATGATCTTCTTACCTCCAAAAGCTCCCCTTTTCACGGTTCTCTCGTGGTGGAAATCGCTTTTCTCATGGGGGAAGCTGTAACCGACAATATGGTTCTAGTAGCAAGCATTGCAATTATTGTCACAAAAATGGACATTATGAATATGATTGTTTTTCCAAACTATATGATGAAGAACATTGGTTCTCTCGATCTTATAAGAGATCAACCACAAGTCCACCTATGGCATGTACATATTATGGTTGTACAAATCATCCCACTTCTTAATGTCTAAAGAAAAAGTATAATGATGAATGTAATCAAGCTTATGCTATCGATAACTCTCATGATGATATTGATCATGAGAAGATGAATTGTGTTAACCATCATATTTCATCAGATCAAGTGCTTCTTGTTCGTGATGGTGCTACATTTATAGTGGATTTTGGTGCCACTCTTAACATGCCAATATCAAGCTCAATAGCTTCATAATTATCATGCTTTACCAATCAAGAAGATGGTTTATCTTGTTTATGAGAATACATGTCAATTTATGGGTATTGGTGATCTTTACGGTTGGGAAAACACTCCTCTACTTGAATTTTGCGAGGTGTTTTACATGTTCCTAATCTTCAATGCAATCTTTTATCAGTTTCTCATCTTGTGGATCTTGTTTTTTTTTTTTGGGTTTGACCATACTCAATGTCGGGTTGAGAAGGATGGACATACCTTAGAAAGTGTGCCTCATCAAGGTAATCTATTTGAGCTTTCATTAACAGATGATGTAGCTAATGTTGTGACTTCACTAGTCAATCATGATAGCAAACTCTGGCATTCTTCACTTGCCCATGCTGACTTCTAAAAAATTATTTATTTATATCATTTTTAATTAGTGCGTGGTCTTCAATTGAAGCCTCGCTCAACTCTTAGTGTCTATGAACATTGCGCTTTGGGCAAACATCACCGAAAACCTTTTATTTCCTCCACTTCTCATCACTCTCAAGATCTAACAGAGCTTATTCATATTGACGTTTGTGGTCCATTCCCTCCATCCTACTTCATATTCCTCTATTCTCTTATATTTATTGATGATTTTTCTTGATTTACACACATTTTTCTTGTACGACATAAATTAAAAGTTTTTTGTGTATTTTAGTGATACTGCAAACATGTTGAATTTCAAACTAGTCGGGATATCAAAACTATACGAAGTGAAAATGGTGGAGAATACATATTCAATGATTCTGAAGAATATACGAAGTGAAAATGGTGGAGAATACATATTCAATGATTCTAAAGAATATTGTGTTTAAATGAATCATGAACTTGATATTCCCTATTCTCATTAGCAAAATGGAGTTGCTGAGCGCAAAAATTGGGCCATTATCAATGCCACGAGGTGTCTTCTTATTCAAGTCGGTCTATCAAAGATGTTTTGGGTAGCCGACATTTCTTACAAAAATTTATATTCAAAATTATTTACCTACAAATTCTCCTTTGGTAATATTCCCATTGCAAGTTGGATAGGTACAACACCCTTGGTCTCTCATTTATGTGTCTTTGGTTGCATCGCCTATATTCATGTTCCTAAAGAGACACGAACAAAGATTGATCCTCCTACTAAGAAGGTCATTTTAATTGGGTATCTTGATAATTCCAAAGGCTATAAGTTTTATGATCCTCTCTCCAGGAAGGTCACTTTAAGTCGTTCGTGATGTAATTTTTGATGAACATACTATGGGTCATATTATTGATTCTCAAGTTGATGGCTCTATTCCACTCTCTTCACTGGATTGTGACAAAAATAGCCGTGACATTGATATCTGCATTGATCTTCCTATTAAAGATAAACATGGTTCTCATACTCGTTGATTATGATGACATTGAATTTGATGCCATGCCCATTATTGAAGACCGTATTACCTACATGCAAACTATTTCTTCTCCACAAAAGGATCAGTGGTGGCAAGATGCTATGCAAGCTAAGTATGATTATCTCATCTCGACAGGTACTTGGATTCTAACTGATCTTCCTCATGGACGAACACCTATCAAGTGTAAGTGGGTGTACTAGACAAAAGTTAAGGCTAATGGTTCTTTTAACAAATTTAAATCTCATTTAGTTGCCAAAGGACACTCTCAAGTAGCAGGTGTTCCCTATCATGATACATTCTCACCTATTGTTCACATGACAATACGTGTTCTTTTGGCATTCGCCACTCAATTTGATTTAGAAATTCATCAAATGGATGTTAAAATAACTTTTCACAATGGTGAATTGAAAGAAGAGATATATATAGACTTACTTTTAGACATTGGGTATCCTCCACCTTTTAGCACTCCTCTTTGATGTGATAATCAAAGTGCTATCAGTCCTTACAAAGAATTATGTTCAGCATAGCAAAATCAAACACATTCCTGCTCATTATCACTATGTTCACCAATAAAGTGATGAGGAAGGAATCTATTATCGTTGAATATTGCCCAGCTAATTAAATGGTTGCAGATATTCTTACGAAGGGACTTGGTGAAGCTTAATTCGCTTGTCTACGCAATGAACATGGAGTGACAATCGAAAATTCTTTGAAACTCATCTATGATCATCATTGTATAAATTAATTCAAAAATTAGACACATGCACCACACAACATATTCATCCACAATTTATGGACATCGATGTATATATATATTATTGAGAACTTATCACATTCATGCACATTTAGATTATCACATTCCTATATAAATTTTCATAGATGTATGTAGAAGCTCAGGTTTTTCCCTTGTACTCCCCAACAAGGGTTTTTTCATCCGTAGTAGTAGCTAGAGACCCTAGTTTGAGAGAGGGTTTTGGACTATATATAGTTCACCCTAACTTGACCTAGAGCTCACCTATACATATGCACTATCAATAAAATACACTACTTTGAGAGTGATGTCTCGTGTATCTCTCTTTCTCTATTGCTCTTTATCGTATCTATCAATAGGCGTGCTTATGGTAGGCTGTAGCATCGACGAAGCCCAATACTAGGTTGTCATTATCTGCATGGAAGGTGAAGCCCTGAATGTAAGCGATGATGTCGTCGATACAAAAGAGTGTGCCCTGGAATGGGCCACTTGCTCTGGATCCCGTAATGTTGGCAGTGCATAGGAACTTGTAGACGCCAGTGGGTTGAATTGGAACTGCAAGGTGTTGGTCGCGACATCATAGGTAGCGCTTCCCGTGACGTGTTCAAAGATTTCCTTTCCTTTAAAAAAAATTTACTTCATGGCTTTGGTTACATGTGAATTTTTCTAACAAGGCTATGGTTGCATGCGGTTTTCTCTAATGAGGCTACGGTTACATGTGCCTCATGCATGAATATCCTTCTTAAAGTAGGCATAACTAGAGATTTGGAGAAGCTTTATCTTTAGATATATGCTCTTTTTGTTTCAGTTTTAGGTGGCCAAAGCAAGGTTATGTAGTAGGAATCATTAAAGAGATTTGTTTTTTCTCTTTTCTAAGGCAACAAAGATTTCTAAAATCATCAAAGAGATTTGTGTTGAGTTGATCTATGGCTATATATTGTAGACGTTTTTGGTCTTCTTTACCATGAGATCATGATAGACTTTATAGTATTTATCGATGTTGATATACTATGCGGACAATAAGTATTACTATGGACTTTTCCCACTATCAGCAAATAATGTTCATCTTGGCTAGTGGGTATTCTCACAAGGGGATTCCCTTGATTTCCAAATTTAACATGGAAAGCACGACTATCTATGCATTATTCTTGTTTTTGAAGACATGAAGACCTTTGTACTTTTGAAAGCTCTTGGAACAACCACCATGTTCTTTTGTCACATCACATAGGAAAGCACCACAAAGGCTTTCACATGCCGAATTCCTTTCTCTAGTGGTGGTCATCTCCACCTCGACTCTTATGGATTTTTAGTAGGGCCACCCTTGGAGTAGCATGGATGTTGTTACGTCTTTTCTATATTTATCTCGTTATACTTATTTCAAGATGGACATTCTAGGGATGCAATCTAACCCTATGTTTATAAATTGTGATTATGATTTAAATCTATTATAGTGATTTAAATTGACAAATTCAACCTTTTCTTGTTGTTGCTAAGAAGTCAAAATTATAAATCACAAAAGGAATGATATTTTGAGTCATCATGATTGACCTTTTATTTAAGTCATTTTTTGTAGATAATCGTGGCATGTATGCCTTGCCTCATAACACAAGGGTGGCTCTCATTATTAACTGTGGGATTTCGATTATATCACTTGTGGCATTTCTATTATATCTCTAGTTGTGATTTGATGCAGACTGGAAAATTTTGATCCACATACTTTATTACTGCTTGGGCCCTTGTTTAAGCGGACTTTGTGGGTAAATTTCTCCACATACTTTATTAGTGCTTGGGTCCCTTGTTTAAGTCGACTATATGGGCAACTTTGCTCCACATATTTTATTACTGCTTGGGCCCCTTGTTTAATTTAACTGGGCAGTTTTGCTCCACATACTTTATTAACACTTGGGCCCCTTGTTTAAGTTGGCTTTGTATTTGTGTGTGCACGCATGTTCTTGTGTGTTATATTGTGCATAAAACATTTTGTACATGTTCATGATGTCCAAAGAGTGGCATCACGAACCATCTCTAAAGACATTGTTTTGTGCATAACTCATACAAATTTTTAGCAGGTACCATATAGTTCTACATTATAAATTTATATATTTCCAAGACTCCTTGGAGCTTTATCAATATTAGGGGTCTTTAAATATCGACCTTGTTGGTTCCTTCTCGGTGAAAAATGGATTATTCTCCCATGCCATTCAACCATACATCTCGAGGTCATTGTAATATTTCCATCGCTCTATAGGTTGTGAAGGGTCTTTATGGACCATTGTTCTTTGGGTTTTCCCCTTGTTACTCCCCAAAGGTTTTTTCATCCACAGGTAGAGACCTTTGTTTGAGGAAGGGTGTTAGAGCTATATATAGCCTACCCAACCTAACCCCTATATATACCTAGCCTCAATGTACTTTCCACACAATTTGGGAGCTATGTTTAGAGTCTCTCATCTCTCTCTTCTTCTCTGTCAAAAACATAGGCCTTACTTTATTCCCCCTCTTAAAGTATGGACGGCAACGTTGTGTAGTGGGCTGCACATCATTCGTATAAAGAGGAGGTGGCTACTCTCACTCTGCATCATCGCTAGTAGCCCACCTACAATTACCACTTCTAATAGTAAGGCCTAGTCTTATCATTAGATCAGCTATGGTGGCTTAGCAGCATCACGTAGGCATGGAGGTCATGCATGTGACCTTGAAGGGTATGCCGATGAAGCTGTAACCACATGAGATCCAGGCTACTTTGACATCCTTTTAGGCAATCAAAGGGAGTAGATTAGAATTGTGCACCTGATCGGGAAGCTATCTCATTGTTGTAAAAAATTGGTAGTGCAACATTCGATTAATTTGAGATAACAAGCAACTTCATGAAGCCTTTAAACTCCCTAAAATGACTTAGATCATTGAATTTGGATATCGTATGAGAAAGTTATAATCGTTTTAAGTTTTTGAAGAGTGTAGAATTCTCTGCATGCATAAGTTTTCTGCACGTGTAGATTTTTGCATGTGCAATGGGCACAATTGCCCTCTAATATCATGTTGACAAAGAAGAATAGAGAGATGAGAGACTCTAAACATAGCTCCCAAAGTGTGTGGAAAGCACACTGAGGTGGTTAGGTATTATAGGTGAGACCTACGATTAGGTTGGGCATGCTATGTATAGCTCCAACATATGTTATGCTCTTCCACTACTACATGCTGCATGCCCAATCATCAACTTCAAGATTTTGGCAACCTAAGAAAAAAAACTAGGGTTTTATTAGCAAATACAATCCGATGAGTAAAATTAAGCCATTTTCCTTGTGGAATTCCTTATCGAGGGCAATCCCAATTGAGGGAATGGGCAATGTCATAGGAAAGGCTGTCACATAAGGGACCAGTCCATTGTGTTGGATGCCAAAAAAGGTGATAGTTATGTGAGAGTATTGATGATATATATGGCAATGAAAGGCGGGGTAAGGGTGCCAAGATTTGGTGTTGTGTATGTCTTATGATGTTTGCAAGAAGTTACTTGAGCCTCTCGAATAAGGAATATACATGTCGTAGAAAATGTGGTTGGACAATGTCATAATTTAGCTGAATTTGAAGCCTCATACTTTGAGAATATTGACGCCCTTTCTCATCATAATCATCATTTCCATCATCATGTTTGTTTATCATGGTCATTATGTTCACACTTAATTTCAAGTAGTGTAATGGGTTTGTGTACAGCTACATTTGTCTAGCATAGCAATTATGTGTGGGTTTAACAATAGAAACCCTCAGTATGTAAAGTGTTGTGTAGGGTATATCTTGTGTACGGTAACATTATAACCAAGAAGGCTATTATGAAGAATGCTTGATACTAGTATTGTAGAGAAAAAAGAAAAAAGGCATTTTTGTAGCTTTGAGAGACTTTGGAAAATAGATTTTTGCTTCTCACTGATAACTTATAAATAAATTGGTTTTAGTGAAATATGCCTGAGACTAGATAAGAGTTGAGAAAAAATAAAGGGCCTAAAAAAGGGTGACATTATCTAAGCTTATATTCGCATCTCTTGAGGTCATTTGGCTAAATTCCTCAATTTTTTTATAAATTAACTAGAAAACATCTCAAACATTTTTTTTAATAAATCAACTACAAAACACCTTTAAAAAAATTTAAGCACATCAAAAATGCTATGAAGAATCCAACCATATTTATGTAATATATTTGTAAAATTGTTTAGTGATGTTTACATAAAAACTGGCAACATTTTCAACCTGCATTACATAATGTTGTTTTTGGTATTTTTACCATTTCTTTGAAAAGTAAATTTTCTCACAGATTTAGGATACCCATCTTTCTCAACAAATATTAAAAATATTTAGGTCAAGATCTAAAAATTCTAAGCATTAATGACGTAGGCTAGAAAGTTTTGTCTCAAAAGAAAAAACTTTGTGGTGGCAAGGATGCTAGTTGGAAAGATTTATTTCAAGATTCAAATCTTCTAGGAGTTGGCATAGAGAAACTTGAATATTAGGCTCTTGAGCCAAAAATCTTGCAAGCAAATTAAAGGATCCAAAACTACTAGTAGGCAATAGGGCAAGTTCTAAGTTTTAGCTCAAGTTCCCAAATTTCATGTGAATGATATGAGAGGTTGGAAAGATTTAACTTAAGAGAAAAAACTTCTAGCTAATGATTTAGGCTAGAAACTTTTGTCTCAAGAGCCAAAACTTCTAGGAAGTGACTTAGGTTGGAAAGTTTTAGCTCATGAGGCAAGGAATCTATGAATTGGCATATAGAAGTTTTATGTTTTGGATCTTGAGCCAAACTTTTGGAAACCAGTAAACAAGAGGCAAGACTTTTAAGAAACAATGCATGTGCTAAAATTTGATTTAAGAGCCAAAACTTCTAGCTAATGATGTGGTAGATCAATAAGCCTTTAGCTTAAGGGCCAAACTCTTGGGCAATGATGAAGGCTATAAAATTTTATCTTTATAGCCAATATTTCTAGTGGTTTGAATAAAGTGAGAACGGGATATTTGGGTCTTCAGCCAAAAGTCTTTAAATGGCTCATGATCCAAAACATTTAGGCAATGTTTTAGGTTGGTAATTTTTGGTTTAAAAGTCAAAACCTCTAGAGGTTTGATTAAAGAGGATATGACTTTAGGATAAGACTTTTGCCTATTAAGCCAAAGCTATTCACAAAAGAGCCAATAATTTTACACAATAATGTAGTTGTCAAGTTTTGACTCAAAAGCTAAGACCTCTAAGAAATGATGTCACTAGGAAGTTCTCGCTTAAGAACTAGAATTTGTAGGAAATCATGTAGGTTGGGAAGTTTTATATCGAGAGGTAAACCTTTAGGGGTTTTGTTAAAGGGCATAGAAGTTTTAACTCTTAAGCACAAAGCCTTGGAAGTAAGCTAGAGAGCCAAGACCTTTAGGATATAATGTAGATCAAATGTTTTGGCTTAAGAGCCAAAATTTAGAGGCAATGATGTAGGTTTGAAAGGTTTGGATGAAGAGACAAATATTTTAGGGTTTGGTTGAAAAGGATAGAGCTTTGGGTCTTAAGCCAAATCTCTTTGCTACTAGTCAAAGTACCCAAGACCTCTACATAATAATATAATTGTGGGAGGTTGATTGAAAGAAGCTATCAGCTTTGGCTCTTAATTTAAAAGTAGCAAAAACAACAAATAACTATAGGCACTAACATGACTTGGAAATTTGGGTCAAGAGGAAAAAATAGATGTAGGACATTAAGTATTGGCTTAATAGCCAGAATTTCTAGGAATTTTTCTAAACATGCAAGAGGTTTTAGCTTTTGAGCCATAACTCTTATAAAGTAGTCAAGAGAGCCAAGACCAATACGAAATGTAATGCACCTAGAGGTTAAGAGCCATATATTCTAGGGAATGATGTATGTTAGAAAGTTTCAACTCAAGAACCCAAACTTGTAGGGATAGGATAGAAGTTTTGATTCTTGACTTAAAAATTAGTCAAAAAAGCAAAGACCTCTAGGATATATTATAACAAGGAAGTCTAGGCTGAAGTGTTGTGCTAATACATGCCAACCCCTCATCCTAGGCAATTGGAAATGTGTCTGGAAGCACTACCGCTTAGGTAAGCTCAAGGCTGCAGATCCCTGTATGTAGGCTAAAATGTTTTGTCTCAATAGCCAAAACTTTTATGGAATGGCATAAAGAGGCTAGAAACTTTAGGTATTGATACAAAAACCTTGAAATCCACAAGACCTATAGGAAATAATGTAGCCATAAAAACTTCAAAGAAATGATAAAGGCTGGAAAGTTTTGGCTCAGAAGCTTGTCATTATAGGCAATTTCTCAAAAAGTCTAGAGTTTTTGGCTCTCTTGAGGCATGAAGAATTATGTCACATGCTAGCACTTATTGTCACAATGTAAGAATAGGAAGTTATGGCTGAGGAGTCTTAAGAGTAGGCACAAGTTGACACTTATAATCTTAAGCACAAGAGTTGGCAAAGTTTTCATAGATTATATACACATAAAAGGTATAAAATTTTTCACTAAACAGCCAAATCTAAAGGTAAAGGTAAAGCATAACACAATATATATTATGCATTGGTTATATGGTTTTAAGAGCTAATAATGTTAGCACATAGAATAAGATACGTTAAATGATCATACATAATGTCTATTATGATGTGATGAGTTTTCTACAATTACTTTAATTTAGCTTGCTATTTTAAATCTACCTTTATATAAGTATATAGTTTACTTAAAAAATATTTTAAAAATACTATTAAAGTCCTCTTCAAGTGCATCCTTTTTTTTAAATTTATGTATAAGATGCTAGAAAATGGACTATTTTTAAAATAATATTAAAGTCCTCTTAATGTACAAGTTATCTTTGTAAAAATATATTGCTTTATCTTCGATTCGGTTTTTTACATTAACATCAAAAGATTATCCCTAACTTCAAGGATACTTTGATAATATTGTTCAAGCTCTCTTCCATTCACATGTTAAGTAAGCTTTTATAGAAGTCCTCTTAAAGAAATAAAGCTTTCTTATCAAAGCCTTTGAATACTTCCATCATACCCCAAGCTGTGAAATCTCAAAAATGGTATTCTCAACACCAACTATCTCAAAAATAAGGATCTCTTGATTTTATTTGATTTATTGATGTGTAATCATGTCTTTAAATGTTTGATAGTAAATCTGGCCAATTTAAAATATATTAAAGTATTTGGTAAATCCACATTTCCATGTTATGCAACCTCAAATGATTACAAAACTTTCCTCAAATATAAGGATTGATAATACAGCTTATATCATCCAATGTAAATTTGAAAGAAAACTTGACCTCTAGTTTTCTATTCGGGCCAAAAAATCTAAGATTAAAGGATACATTTTTCAATAATCGTCTTTTCCGACAACCCTTTTTAGTCCAAACATTGCCTTTAATTTGAACTACATAGTGACGAACTATTGTTATAGTTCTCACTTCTTCATAGGTTAATATTTTCCTAAATTGTATTATGTAATAACCCTTTACTTTACCCTGACCTTTATGTCCAAGCATTGCCATCAACTTCAAATATACAATGAGTCATTATTGTTCTAGTTCTTATTTTTAGGACGTGAAGATATCTAAAAAAGATCTAGATTTCTTAATATAATCTTGGAGTACTTTTATTAGCTCCTCAAAGTTGTACCAATTAAAAATTATGTTTCACAACATGGCCTATCTGAAGAGAAAATATCCTCATGCTCTTATTTTGAATTCAAGACTACATGTCCTAATATGTTGCTTCAAACACAATGAAAGTTTTACTTTTTAAAACTCAAAATATGTAGAAGTATTTGCTAAATTCATCACAAAAATTTCTCAAGTCCTCAGAAAGACTTTGTAAATATTTTAATCCAAATGTAACATTAAACCCAAAAAGAGGCTGTCATTTTGGTATTTTGGCCAAATATTTGTAAGGTGGGCAATGGGATTTCCCCAAATTGTCTAATATGATGCTTTACACCAACCAAAATCATGCTCTTGTGAGAATCTTAGAGCAAGAAATGCAGAAAGAAGATGCAAAGAGTATGCACAAAAGAGAAGTAGCCTAAAGTATAGTAATTGTATTCCAGATAAATGTGTATTTTAGTTACTACATCCAATAGTAGATGTGAGTGCTACAAAGGTGGATCTATGTTTGTGATTGAAGCACCTACGAATGTAATATGAACTTGGAAAACTTTGTGAAGGTTCACCCTCTAAGGCTCATACCCATGAGGCTCACACTTGTGAAAGTTCATGCTTGTGAGGCTCATGCTTGTGAGGTTCACACCTATGAGGCTCGTGCTTTTGAAGGTTCATGCCTATAAGGCTTACGCTAGTGAATGTTCATGCCAGTTATTAGGCTCATGTTGGTGAAGATTGATGCATGTGAGGCTCATACTAGTGAAGTTTCATGCACGTGCGGTTCCCACTTGTGACGCTTCACATGCGTGAGGCTCACACCACAAGGTTCACACGCATGAGGCTCACACCTCAAGAGCCACACACTAAGGAGGCTGAAAGGTGAAGGCATAACCCCACTAGCAACACATGACAATAAAAAATATGAGGGAATCAGTCCAATGATTTATTGTGGATGTGAAAGCTTGAGGAATGAGTGAGGAAGACACTTTGGGGGCAACAGTAAGAACACTAGGAGATATGAGGCTCACACAAAACCGAAAGTCCAAGGACAGATAACTTATACCTCGGAGAGGTAACATAAAGGAGGCTAGGGGCATGAGCCTCATGCTCGCGAATTGATAGATCCACTATCAATGCTAGTTGTTATCTCAGTGTCAAGTAAATGAGAAAATTGAATGCACAAACAAACACCACTAAAGATTTCTTCACTTCAATGTAATAAGGCAAAGTGCCAAAACAACCAGAAGAAACTAATGCATATGTGCAACAATCAACTACCAACCTACCACTTTAATGGATTAAAACTCTTTGCCAATGGCTAGGTGAGTCTCATCTACTCCCACCCCCAATCCTAGAGCAAAAGGTTAATAAATAACTGATCCCACTAATAATTAGCCACTCAATATTTTCAATGGTTGTGATGTAGTAAACAACTGTAAACCCAACCACTCCCATAGATCTTAGCGAGTGAGTGGGTGAAACTCATGTACTCCCACGTCTCTCTCTATCCTTCTCTTTCATAACTCTCTCTTTCCTTTTCTCTCTTTGGTAGCTCTCTCTATCCTCCCCTTCTCTCTCTCCTTCATTTCCCTCTCCCTCGCACACTTTCACTCTCCCACCCTTCCTCTCTCTCCTTCTCCCATGCTCCCTTTCTCTCCTCTCCCTCCCTTAACGTTTATACGAGATAAACACTCTTCTCTTAATGTTTATAATATTTTAATAAACTAATTATTAATAAAATGCCAACATTCACAATTTATCATTTACTCACATCATATTATCTTATGATCGCAAACAATAATGCTATGTCCTTTACAAATGTCATTGTAGTACACCATGTCCCAAAGTTACTTTACACAACTTCAACTTTTTTGTAACGATAAAAGCATTCTACTTTATCTATATGCATGAATGAAATTATCCATGCACCCTGCTTCTAAACTCTTGATCACATCTGTTGCTCATTGCATATAATGTCATAACTACCTCTTATCTTAATATCATTCTTATGTCTTGATTCACAAGAAATTCAGCCATGATACATTAAATACCTATAATGACCATTTCATTTATTGATTATACATATGCTTAATCACAAATATAAAACAGAATGCTCGAAATGCCTAATCATCTACTTTATAATCCATTCTTACATAGTTCATTTTTATAAATAGATTATAACATAATAACACATTTGTAGTTATATCCTATATCATAATATGCTATATTTAGCCAATATTATAAACGTTAATTATAACAACATTACTATATAAACAACATTACATTGTCAATGGGAGGGGGGTTTTGAATATAGAACCCCTCGTCCTAGGCAAACACCTTCACCACTTGAGCTATCACCTCCTTGGCCAATATAGTGTATTTTTTTAAGGCTAGAATAATGAAAAACATTTGGAGATTCATTATTATTTATTTTATTTTAAAAATAAAATTGGATTGATTTAAGATTTGTCTTTTATTTTACCTGATTGGTTTAAAAAAAAGTTTAATTGGTCGAGCACTTGAAGTCTGTACATCCGAGTGGGATGTAACAAAGCTGCTTTTTGATGGGTGGCACACCCGTTTTTTAGTATTTCGACAGGAAATTACTTGTAAAATTTTAAAATGCATGTGAAAAATGACACTATAGCTATATTTCACCAAGCCCATCAATTTTTGAGGGCCAAGGTGCCCGTTAAAAAATCAATCCTTACCGGAAGGTCTATTCTCTCTCTACGTAACCTCTTGGTCTACACAATAGAGCTTGGGCTTCTCTCTCTTTCTAATTAATTAGAATTGAGTCTAGACTCACTAGAGTCCAGTTGAGCTTCTCTCTTTCTCTCTAGAGAGAGAGGCTAGTGGCCTGAAGAGTGCAAACGGAGCCCAGTCTCCAATGTTTCTAGTTGTCGTTCCATATCGGGGAACAAGTTACGTGCTCGCAACGTCCTAAGCCAACATGTCCTTATTAGTCTTTATTGTTCATTTACCATCGTCATCACCGGCAATCGGATCATTGCACCGGCTCTTCTCCAGCCTCTACGGGCACAGTTCAAGACCCTCCCGTTCGACCCCCGAACTCTCTGTCGAAGCACTTGAGTTTTATGTGGACATATGCATGAGACAGAGAGGTCCATCTCTGTCTCAAAGAAGATTTGTTGCCGAGAACTTCTTCAAAGGAGAAAGCTGTAGCTGAAGCTAAAACCGTCCCTGATTATTCCCTTCGCTGTTAGGTGTATTTAACCTTGTCAACAGCATGACCTTGTTGGGTGTGGACATCAAAGGGCCTATCCTTTTTGGACGCCCAACACAGTGTGATTCCTTCATTTACACTGTGAGCACTTTCAATTTAGCGCCAGGGTCTTGTGAGTCATGGTACGTCTATAGTGGGCTGGCTGGGCTGTTGTCTCACGCCACAAACTTCTGTGTGTCTTGGTCTGTAGATGAGGGAGGAGGTTGACGGGACTGGCGAGGGCTATGCTAATGGGAACAAGGGCCTGGGGGCAACGAACAACGCCATGGTCTTGTGTGTCTTGGTCTGTAGACGGGGAGGAGGTTGACGGGACTGGCGACGCCGTATGGAGACCAGAAGGCGATACAGTGGGGGGTGGACGCAGTGACGTCATGGAAGTTGGGTAGTCGGCACAATAGCGGAATGTTCGACAGGGAAGGGGGCAATTCAGAGATGAGTTGGGCTCCATCAAACGGCAATGGAAGCGGTACACTTTGGGGCAAGCCCTTCACTAAGTGTGACGTCGTGCTTAGTTAGGATGTATGTCGCCCTTATTTGGGGATGTGTTAGTGGGGGTGGGGTGACCCCCTAAATCACATCTGAGTGGGGGCTGCCCCTAAATCACACCGGAGTGCCCACCCAGCCACTACTTATCCCCTCTATCGTCGGTGCTCCTAGGATCCTTGACCTGGCACTCGTTTGCCACACCCTCTCTCCCTCACTTTCTTCCCTCTCCCACCTCTCTCTCTTCTTCGCTTATCCTTAGCCTCCCTCTCTCGCTCTCTCTCACTCACTCTCTCACACGTGCGTCCCCTCTTCCCCCTCCTCCTCTCTTTTGCCCCTCTCACTACAACATATAACAATGCAAAAAACGTCTCATAAGCGACATTTTAAGTGTCGTCGTATAAATGACGCTTATCATTGCTTATACGATGCCCAATGGGAATTTTGTTTTCCCTCCGTGCGCAATGGGAAACACAGGAGATTATGTTATATATTAGAGACCTAATTAGGCCAAAATATTATCCCTCTCTCTCTCATACATACACTTACACACACAGACACACTCTCTCCCCTTTATACATACACTCTCTCACACACACACACTTTCTCTCTCTCTCCCTCCCTCACAAACATACTCTCTCTCCCCCCCTCATACATACACTCTATTAAGTCTCCCTCATACATTCTCTCTCTCTCTCTCTCTCTCTCTCTCCTACTGTAACATACTCATATGTACATATTTTTGGGTCCATTTGACTCCGAGATTTTTAGCATCTATATTTAATGTTGAAAAGTATGAAATACTTAGAGGACATAAAAGATTAAGTTTGGTCACAAATTTAGTAATTTAGATATGTCGATTTTGGGACTTTTTATGCATGTTTTATAGTGTCCTTTGTAAACAATTTCTATTCTATACTTAAACCTATTAGATAATGTATAAGAGGGTCATAGTGAGTAGTTTAGCCTAAAGGAAACTCATATAGGGGTTTACATAGTAAATATAACTGCAACGAGTGCTCGAAACGGGGTCCATACACCAAATTGACCCTTAATTTTCAGTAACGGCCTCGCATGAGGGTGTAGATAACTTTCTTTCTAAGAGAGACGAATTAAAGAAAGTTAGTTCTGAACAAAGTCCGTGTTGAGATAATTGGGAGATACCGCATGGGGTGGCTGGTATTCGCAAAATGTATCGTCTCTAATTTGGTTCAAGTTCATGTTCTTTTAGAAGGGATTTTCTATCCTTGACTATTTCATGCATGATAATCTACTAATTCTCTTGGGCTATTTTTTTGGAGAGACTTCTTTTAGAGCCTTAAGGATTTTTGTGCAAGAGAGAGAGAGAGAGAGAGAGAGAGAGAGAATTTGAGATTCGGGCCGGCCATCCTTAGACAAGGAACGCCGGATAGAGAAATGATTTATGCTCTCTGGGAGCCATTTGGTAGAACTTAGAGTGGACAAGATTTACTAGAGGCATACCCGGGATAGCCGCGTCCAATGTGGTGATTGGGTGGACGGGTGTCAGAGAAAGGCCCTATTAGCTAGATCTTTTGATGGTGATTCTCTCTCTGATTTTGAGATTTTGTATTGACGAATACTATTGTTACTATGAATTTGCAAGGGATTATGGTTTATTGAAAATCTCTTCGTTTTTTAAAGTATGCGTGATTTTTCTGTAAGTTTTGAGAGATTTTGTGTTAGATCATGGAACAGAATATGGGTATGTTTCAATTGGTATTAGAGCCTAGGTTGGTCAATCCGGACTTACTTGCGGATATTGTAGGTCTTGGATGACTAATATTATTTTTTATTTTTCTGATACAGCCAGGAGTTTCTTTCTCTTGAGAATTGTTTTGCAATTTTGCTGTGTAGTCACAAGATGGCTACACATCAAACAAATTCATTAGTCAACCTAGGGCAAGAAGAGGAGCTTTTACAAGGATTATTGTGTGTGGGTATAACTCCAAAGGAAGTTATCAGACTTATTGACATGAATCAAGAATTGGAGGAAAGAATGAGAGGCTTCCATGAATTTGAATGAAGAAGACAGAGATGACCGAGAAGATGGGGAGATGGGAGATCATCTAAATTTTGATGATAGAGAGGGTCAACGAGAAGGGCAAGGAGCAAAAAATTCTGATGAGCACCAAGAACAACCTGTTGAAATTCCTATAAGCCCTCAACCAAGAGTTGCTACATAGGTTGGTTTCGACCTTTCAGTTCATCGAGCTATTAAGGACTTGCAGGATACACTACTACAGGCCATGAAAACTGCTATGGGCACAGGATTTAAATCGGGACATGTAGATGATTTTCCCCTCAAACAAGTTACAAAGAAAAGGTCACTACCAACCTTTAATAAAAAGGGGAAGAGGAGTGAAGAAGCAGAAGCATGGATTGAGTAGCTTGAAGATTATTTTTGAACATGTAACTTTAGTGAGGAAGCTAAGGTAAAGATGGCAGTACTTCTTTTTGAAGGTTCTACAAAATTATGGTGGAATTCTTTTATGCGTAGCAGGGACTTATGAAATGAGGACATCACATGGCCTCTAATAAAAAGGCATATGATTCAGCATTACTGTCACCAGAATACCATATGGAGAAAATGAATGAATTTTTAAACTTGGAACAGAGGACACTAACTGTTCCAAAATATTATGATAAATTTTGGGACTTGCAGAAATATTCACTCTCTTTAACAGAAAAGGAAAGAACCTCCTGATTTGTGAATGGCTTAAACATGAAAATCAAATTTTTGATTAAGGGTAGCAAGCCAACTATAGTCCAAGATGCTATGTTGCGTGCCATGACATATGAACAGATCGGAAAGAATGAAGAAAGTTTTGCAAATGAAAGAAATAGATCAAATACATTTTATGATGAGAAGGAAAATTTTATTCAGAATAGGAGAATAATGCAGACTGGTGAAGAAGAATGGTAATGAGCCTTTCACATATTTGTCCACAGAGATGGTAGAAAAGGCGCAGCATGAAGGCTTATGTTTTCATTGTTTACAAAAGGGTCATAGAACTTATGAGTGCAAAAACAAACCAGCATCACGTGAGGTAAAGAATCATAAAACAAGACAAAATGTGTAGGAGAATGTTGGATTTTCAAGTAATGACAATGCTCATGGAGCAAAAGGAAAAGCTGCTACAACTATGGCCGAGGAGATTCAAGAATATGCACATGTCGATGCTGTTGTTCATGCAGGTAAGGCTAAAAACCGAGCTTCAATTATAAAAATTCCTATCAAGATTACGAATAATGTTTTTCAAGTGTTGATTGACTCGAGAAGCACCCATATTTTTCTATCACCCCACGTGACAAAACTATTAGGAATAACTGAATTTTGTAAAAAGAAGCTTATGGTAGAACTTGCTTTGGGAAAGCAACAGACATGTAAGGATTATGTCAAGAATATGCCTTTCGTCATAGGCGACCTAAAGTCAAAAGCATATTTCCATGTGTTGCCTTTAGGAAGGTATGATGCAATTTTAGGGATGGATTGATTAGTACGGAGACAGACTAGAATAATGTGTCATGAGAAGCGGATTTGCATTATTGAATATGACGGTAAAGATCATTGCTTACATGGTCAAAGATGTGACGTAGAATTTAGAATGATATTTGCTACACAGTTTGTTAAAAGCAAGCAAATATTGTCATGTATAATGCCATGGAATTGCTGACACAGAAAGTCTTAAGGAATAGAAAAAGGGTGATGATCACCCTATGCTTCAAGAATTTCAGAATTTATTTCTTGATGATTTGACTAAATTGCCTCTGCATAGATTTGCAGATCATGAAATAGAGCTCATTCTTGGTGCAAAACTTGTATATAGAGTTCTTTATTGTTTATTTGTGGAAGAAAGTGCATAGCTGAAAATAAAATTGTAAAAATTGCTTGAGCAAGGATTTATTAGGCCTAGTGTATGTCATTGGGGTGCTCCTGTTCTCTTTATATAAAGAAGAAGGATGGGACTATGCAGTTGTGTGTTATTTACAAGGGGCTCAATAAGTTAATAATAAAAAATAAGTACCCATTGCCAAGAATGGGGGAGCTTTTTGATAGGCTTTCACGGAGTTGCATATGCTCTAAAATTGATCTGCGATCTAGTTATCATTAGATTCCCATCATAGAAAGTGATATAGCAAAGATTGTGTTCAGAACATGTTTTGGGCATTATGAATTTGTTGTGATGCTATTTGGATTAACAAATGAACCCGCTACTTTTCAGTGTGTGATGAATCACATTTTCTAGGAGAACTTGGATGACTTTGTGTTGGTGTTTTTGATTACATATATTGGTGTTTTCCAAAAGTAAAGAAGAGCATGAAGAACACTTGTGAAAAGTGTTTCACATATTGCTAGAGCATAAGTTATATGCAAAGAGGCCCAAATGTGAATTCTTTAAAGACAGGGTAGAGTACTTGTGACACATTATATCTAAAGAAGGTATTTCACTGGATCCCAAGAAGATTGCATCCATTATGGAATGGTCAACTCCCATTTCTATTAGAGAAGTTCGTGGATTTTTGGGACTTGTAGGTTTTTAGTAAATCTTCATTTTAGAGTTTTCTCATAAAGCAAGTCCTATAACGGACCTTTTGAAGAAGGGTAGAATATTCATATGGACTGTACAATGTAAGGAGAGTTTTTAGATTTTTAAGTATGCATTGACTACAACCCTTGTGCTTAAATTGCCTGAGCTTGGAAAAACCTTCTTGGTTGTAACGGATGCTAGTATTATAGCGCTTGGTGGGGTTTTGATGCAAGATAGGCATCCGGTTGCATTTGAATCATGTAAGCTGAAACCTCATGAGAGGAATTATTCAGCATATAATTTAAAATTATTAGCTGTTGTGCATGCATTGCGTGTATGGAGACATTATCTCCTTGCAGTTAAGTTTTAGTTGCAAACTAATCAATCTCCTTTGAGGCATTTGTTTAGCCAAGTGGAATTGAATGCAAAGCAAAGAAGGTGGATAGATTTTTTGCAAGAATATGATTTTGAAATCATTTATAGACCAAGATGAGAAAACAAAGTGGCCGATGCATTGAGCAAAAAACCAGAAGCTGCTTTAGTGAGTGGAATCACTGTTATACATAATAGTTTGGGAGAACAGGTAAAGAGTGAGATCCCAAGAGATTCTTTCTTCAAAATAGCTTTTGCGAGTTTGACAAAGAAATATAGGTCACAAGAGGAAATAGATGCATTTCCAAAGTATGAAGTAAATGATGGAAAATTATATGATGAGAAAAGGTTATGCATACCTGATGTTGTGGAGATCAAGAGAGAAAGTTCATGTATGACCTTCATGATATTGCCATAGTAGGACATCTAGGATTTCCGAAGACATACACTAAGGCTAGAAAGAGTTTCTTTTGGCCAGGAATGAAAGCTTATGTAAGGGATTATGTGGCGAAATGTCTAAAATGCCAACATGTGAAAGTTGAGCATGTAAAGAAACCAAGCTTTATATTACCATTAGATGTGCCAAAGATGAAATGGCAATGTATATCAATGGATTTTATTATTGGGCTACCAAGGACTAAAGGAGGTTATGATAGCATTTTTGTGGTGGTAGATAGGCTTACAAAAGCCGCTCATTTCTTGCCTATCAAGAGTTCATATACCGCTATGGATGTGGCAAATGTATTTGTGAAGAATATCTTCAAGTTACATGGAATGCCTAAAATTATAGTATCGGATCGAGATTCACTGTAAATTTTTGGGAGGCATTCTTTAAAGCTGTTAGAACATCACTTCATCATATGAGTATTGCATATCATCCTCAAAGTGATGGGAAAACAGAAAGAGTGAATCAAATCTTGGAGGACATGTTAAGAATGTATTAATAGCATGGATAAGCCTGGAAAGTGGGATAAATACTTACATATGGTGGAATAAGCATACAATAGTAGTCCACAGTCTACTATTGGAATGTCTCCATTGAAAGCATTATATGGACAATATTGCATGTCACCTGTATTATGGTATGATCCTATTGGGAAGGTTGAGATAAGTAAACAGATGCTTGATGAAATGGAGATGCAAACAAGAGACATAAGGGAATGTATAAGAGTTGCTCAAAGTCGTTCAAAAGAGTTATGGAGACAAGAGAACAAAGCCAAGAGAACTCAATGAAGGTGAAATGGTATTCTTAAAGGTGAAACCAAAGAAGAGTTCTTTAAGACTTGGGAAGTTAAGAAATTAGCACAAGATACTTAAGAAGATTGGAACACAAGCTTATCACCTATAACTTCAGGAAGGAGTTCAAGCACATAATGTAATTTACATTAGGTTACTAAAGAAGCACGTGGCTGAACCAAATCACTTCATGTGTTGAGGACAACTGTCTTTTGTTTACTCGGGAAAAATGTAACGTACTCATATGTACGTATTTTTGGATCCATTTGACTCGAAGATTTTTAGCATCTATATTTAATGTTGAAAAGTAGGAAACACTTAGAGGAAATAAAAGATTAAGTTTGGTCACAAATTTACTAATTTAGATATGTCGATTTTGGGACTTTTTATGCATGTTTTGTGGTGTCATTTGGAAGCGATTTCTATTCTATACGTAACCATGGTAAATAATGTATAAGAGGGTCATAGTGAGTAGTTTAGCCTAAAGGAAACTCGTATGGGGGTCTACATAGTAAATATAACTGCAACGAGTGCTCGAAACGTGCCCAGACATCAAATTGACCGTTAATTTTCAGTAATGGCCTCGCATGAGGGTGTAGATAAATTTATCTGTCATAGAGACGTATTAAAGAAAGTTAGTTCATCACAGGATGAACAAAGTCTATGTTCATATAATTGGGAGATTCCACATGGGGTGGCCAATATATTTGGAAAACATATCTTCTCTAATTTGGTTCATGTTTTTTTAGAAGGGATTTTCTATCTTTGACTATTTTATGCATGATAATCTACTAATTCTCATGGGTTGTTTTTTTTTTGGGGGCTTCTTCTAGAGCCTTGAGGATTTTTGTGCATGATAGAGAGAGAGATATTTTGAGATTCGAGCGCTGGCCGTCCTTAGACAGGGAACGCCGAAAAGAGAACGTGATTGATGCCCTCTAGGAGCCATTTGGTAGAACCCAGAGTGGACAAGATTTACTAGAGGCGTACCCAAGATAGCCGCGACGACCAGCGTGATGGTTGGGTGGATGGGCATCAGAGAAAGGTCCTATTGGCTAGATCTTTTGTTTGTTATTCTCTCTCTGATTTTGAGATTTTGTATTAACGAATATTATTGTTACTATGGATTTGTAAACGATTATGATTTATTGAAAATCTCTTCGTTTTTTGAAGTATGTGTGATTTTTCTGTAAGTGTTGACAAATCTTGTGTTAGATCATGGAACAAAATATGAGTACATTTTAGTTGGTATCAAAGCCTAGGTTAGGAAATCCACACTTTATTGTGGATATTGCAGGTCTTGGCTGACTAATAATATTTTCTATTTTTGTGATACAGCCAGGAGTTTCTCTCTCTTGAGAATTATTGGGTGGTTGCAAGATCAGGGTGCCCAGTTTTGTCCACTCAGGCACCCTATAATTAGTAAAAAAACAGGCATTTGTTTACCTTTAGTGGCTAATCTCTCCTAGTAAATGAAGGAATTTCGTTTCAAGTTCTTTTGTTGGAACATCATATTCAAAGTTGGAAATATAGTTGCATAATTTGATTAAGCATTAGATAGTCAAAAGTCCTCATTTTCTTAGGTACAAAGTCACTGTATACACCCTGTCCCAAATTTGAATTGATTCCATAAAATGCTAATATCTTTTACATATAAACTCATATGAGATTCCCACTTTGTACCTTAGATCTTCACATAATATGGAGCTTAACTTGATTTTTCGAGAAAATTTTAAGATATTTATCTATTTTCTTTAAATATTTCAAGGTCTTTAAAATGTTATAATATACGCCACTTTTTGTACCCACAATAGCTACCACTTAAAATCCTCAATCTTGTAGATCAAAAGAGTGGGTAGATACTGAGACATTAGTAGAATGTGGTGGTTAGTAAAAATTGCAAATCGAATGATTGGATTTTTAATGATCTCTTTTTCAAAATTCTTCCAGACTATCAGAAGGCCTGCAAGTATTAATAATCTAATTAGTAAAATTACATTTTTGATGTGAATCATCTAAAACCTATAGGGACTAGTGTACTGAGCAGGATGTTGAGCTCCAAGTACAGGTCGTGCTTGCTCTTGTGCCATCGGTGGCTTACGTTCAAAATTAGTATACTGTTGATGTATTTTTGGAGCCACTGCACCCCTTTGCTGCTCACGCTCTTGTCTCATTCTTGCAATGCGATTACATTCATGTGTGGTGTGGGTATAATTCCAAGCATAGGCTTGGCACCACTTCTTTGTGGGTTGGTTTGTGACTAAAGGAGAAAAGGTATTACATTCTTTGGTTTTATGGTTACCACCACATGCTCCACAAAAGATGAGGAGCTGTAGGTAGTATACTCCTCATTTGCTTCTACTGTTGTTGTGGATGCATGGGTGGGCGATAGGGTTGTCCCAGTCTCCTTAGTACTAGGTTAGCTATCTGGTCTGGATTTACTATTTCGCTAGACCCTGAACTTTGGTCATCACCCCACTGATCTCTAGGTTGCACCTCAGGGCCAGTACCATCTTGGAATTTTAAGTTATCTGTGAAATCCATAGCATCATGGCAACACTCATTGAAATTTGTATGCTTCTTTGCATAGAGATGTGTGTGCAGTGTTGAATTTTTTGAGTCCTTTTAAGAAGAGAGAAATTAATCAACTCTGGGTGGGCTTCTCATCTTCTGGGCAACAATTGATGTACTGCTTCATCTTATTTACACAGTCTCTAACACTCTAAGTCTTGCCTTGCTTGAAAGAGTAGATGTTTGCTACTGTGTCATGCTGAATCCCCATCAAGGAAAAAGAAACAATGAATCTCTCTTCCAAAACTCGTAAAGAAGATTTGTCTGAAGCCTCTAGTGGCTGAAACCAAGCAAGGGCCTTTCCCTCAAGAGTGCGTATGCTTGTCAGTCACTTGTGCTGAGCTCAAACTGCTTGCCTAAATGCTACTACATGGTCATATGGATCTCCCCCCCTTCGTACTTCTTTACCAATTTCTGAAGAGTTGATTGCCTTATTCGTCTTCAATACTCATCATCAGGCCTACGGCCTCTCACTCTCAGTGGTTCCTCTCTTTGGTAAGGTGGTCCATATGCATCCCAAATTGGTGTGGGTCCCCTATTACCTGCCTCACCAACCCCCTCCAAAGATCTTGTTACCCGCATTTTAGGAGGTGCATTTATGGGAGGCCGAGTTGGCTCCCCTACCCTCCGATTGTCATAGTGAGAGAAACGTTGCTGTGGTGTGATCTGTGGTCACACTTTTGGTGTAGGATAATATCTTGGTGCTAGAGTTGGGCTACTTGCAATGGTCCACTTTGCTGTTGAGGGTCCCTCCCTAGTGAACTCTCGTAGGGGAGGAGCAACAGTTTCTCCAAGAAAGGCTGTCTCTCCTGGTTTAGCTGTATTAGTTGAGAACACTTCCATGAATAATGGTTGTCCTCTCCACATGAGCTCAACAATCTCCTTCCAATCCAAGGTTCGGTATTCATTGGCCCATTTATCAACGGTTCGGTTCTTGTATCCTGCAAGCTTCTTGACTAAAGGGCCAAATGCAAAGCATAACATAATATTATGCATAATGTTTTTGACTAAAGGGCCAAATGTAAAGCTAAAGGTAAAGCATAACACAATATTATGCATTGGTTATATAGTTTCAAGCTAATCATTTTATCATGATGATGTTTCTACATCAATCCATTACTTTAATTTAGCTTCTAGTTTTAAATCTACCATTATGAGTATACAATTTACATAAAAACTACTTTTAAAATACTATTACAGTCCTCTTCAAGTGCGTGCTTTGTTTAAATTTATGTATTAGATGCTAGCAACACTTTACCTATAAGAACTTGATTAAAAGGAATCAAGATTAGTTAATTATATCTTTATTTTTTTGAATTCAACTCCTCAAGGTGGAGCAAATGTTTAGAATGGTGTTTCTCAACACTAGATATGCTGAGAGATATTATCTTTTTGGTTCGGTTCAACACCAGATACGTTCGGTTTCTCACATCAACATCAAAAAATTATCCCTAACTTCAAGGATACTTTCATAGTATTGTTTAAGCTCTCTTCCATTCACATGTCAAGTAAGCTCTTATAGAAGTCCTCTTAAAGAAATTAAGGTTTCTTATGATAGCCTTTGAATACTTCCATCATACCCTAAGTGAAATCTCAAAATTGGTATTTCTCAACACCACCTATCTCAAAAGATAAGTTTCTCTTCCTTTTATTTGAGTTCTTGATGTTTACTCATGTCTTTAAATGTTTAATAATTAATTTGGCCAATCTAAAATATATTAAAGTATTTGGTAAATCCACATTTTCGTGTTGGGCAATCTCAAGTGATTATAAAACTTTCCTCAAATATAATGATTGATCCTATAGTTTATATCATCCAATGTAAATTTGAAAAAAAATTGGGCCTCCAATTTTTTATTCGGGCCAAAAATCTAATATCAAAGGACAAGTTTTTCCAAAATCGTCGTTTGCAACAACCCTTTTTAGTCCAAACATTTCCTTTCATTTTAAGTATATAGTGACTAACTATTGTTCAAGTTCTCATTTCTTCATATGTCAAGATTTTCCTAAATTGTCTTATGTGATAACCCTTTACCCTGACCCTCCCTTGACCTTTATGTCAAAATACTTCCATTAGCTTCAAATATACAATGACTTATTATTGTTCTTGTTCTCATTTTTCAGATGTCTAACTAGAAAAATCTAGATTTGTTAATAAAATCTTGGAGTACTTTTATTATCCTCAAAGTGCTGACAATAAAAAATGATGTTTCACAACATGGCCTATCTCAAGAGAAAATATCCTCTCGCTCCTATTTTGAATTCTAGAGTACATGTACTGATATGTTGCTTCACACATAATGAAAGTTTTAATTTTTAAAACTCAAAATATGTAGAAGTATTTGCTAAACTCAACACAAAATTTATAAATATTTTAATCTAAATGCAACATTAAACCAAAAAAGAGGCTATCATTTTGGTATTTTGGCTAAATATTTGTGAGGTGGGAAATGGGTTTTTTCCAAATTGTCTAACATGGTGCTTTACACCAACCAGAATTATGCTCTTGTGAGAAGCTTAAAGCAAGAAATGCACAAAGAAGATGCAAAGAGTATGCATAAAAGAGGAGTAGCCTAAAGATGAGTGCAACCTAGATCAATATATCCCAGATCAATGTGTAGTTTAGTCACTACATTTAACATCTGAGTGCTGCAAAGGTGGATCTTTGTTTGTGATTGCACCTACGAATGTAATATGCACTTGGAAAACTTCATGAAGGTTCAGTGCATGACAAGAAGAAATATGAGGGGATCAATTCAACGATTAATTGTGGATCTAAAAGCATGAGGAACACACCTTGAGGGAAACACTAAAGAGACTGGGAGATATGAGGGTCACACAAAACCGAAAGTCCAAGAACACAGAACTCATACCTCGGAGGTAACATAAGAAAGGGCGGGGGCATGAGCCTCATACCCGCAAATTGATAGATCCACTGTCAGATGCTAGTTGTTATGTAAGTGTCAAGTAAATGAGGAAATTTAATGCACAAACATAACACTACTAAATATTCCTTCACTTCAATATAATAAGACAAACTGCTAGCAACCAAAAAAACTAATGCATATGTGCAACAATCAACTACCAACCTCCCACTCTAATCAATTAAAACTCTTTGCCAGTGGGCTATGTGAATCTCATCTACTCTTTGCCAGTGGGCTAGGTGGGTCTCATCTACCCCCATCTCCAACTCTGGTAGAAGGTTAATAACTGATACTAGTCTCTCCCCACTAACTAGCCACTCAAAAATTTCAATGGTTATGGTGTAGCAGACAACTGTCAATGCAACCATCAAAAATTTCAATGGTTATGGTGTAGCAGACAACTGTCAATGCAACCACTTCCACAAATCTTAGCGACTGAGTGGGCGAGTCTCATCTACTCCCACTCAAAATTCTAACTTAGATCTACATCATTGATTTCCCCAACTTCTCACAAGCTGTCACACATAAATAGTACACCACACCTCAAAAAAGCACTTAGCAAAAACACCGCAATAGATCACAATTAGTAGATGGGGTGGTGGTTAAGGAATTTAAGGATACTTCTAAACTTGGTTTTCTCCAATCACATGTGCATGTGCCCCACAATTAGACTTGGCTTTCACGATGAGAGAGAAAGAGAGAAGAGATATTTCACCACATTAAAATCTTACGGAATTAACTTTGATGGGGAGAATGAGAAGAACGTGGTCTTGAGAGTAGTGCCCCCTTTTATGTGATCCTCTTGGAATGGCGCCTTCTTAATAAGTTGTGTGCCTTTTCTCTTTTTCATAGGCCTCTTCTCTTCTCTTTCCCCTCTCTCTGGCTGCTGTTACGTTTGAGTTTCACCACACTCCTTACTTTGGCTATGCCTTGCTGTGATGTGTAGGCTCTCGACTCTTCTTTGTCTTCACACTTGGGTGTTGTCTACTCTACTGGTGGGCTAAGGACAACCCTTTCCTTGTTGTGAACAAGTTGGGAACTTACCTTGCTATTCCCTTTGCTTAGCTTTCTTAGCCTTCACAGTTCCTCCCTGCTTCATAACCCTTCCTTGTGCTTGGCCTTGCGGCATCTTAGATCCGCGCCTTCTTCTTGCCTATGATTCACACCATGAAGCCTAGCCGCCTTGCTTCACTCTGTGTGCCTTGCGTTCCCTCATAGCCCCTCCTTCTTCTTTCCTATTCTACATGCCATGAAGCTAGCGACCTTGCTTTACTCCAAGGGCCTTTCACTCTAGCTCACAACCCCTCCTTATTTCCCATGCTTCATGCTATGAAGCTAGCCGCCTTGCTTCACTCCATGTGCCTTGTGTTGGATCACAACCCCTCCATCTTCTTGCCTATGCTTCATGTTGGAGGGGTTGTGTTGGATCACAACCCCTCCATCTTCTTGCCTATGCTTCATGTTGTGATTCCTAGCCGCTTTGCTTCTCCCCTCGCTTTTGGCAGCTCCCTTATCCACCATGCTCTGAAGCCCTTGAGTATGATTTTATCTTAGCTGCTAAGCACCTCTCCTTCACTATGCTATCAATCGTCGTAATACAAAACAAGAGGTCTTATGTGCCCTTAATTTTGAATAAGCTATGCGTAGAAAATACGACTGAGAAAATATAGACTTTGCACAAAATGATTGATAAGGAAAAGAATACGAAATAATGACTATGCACTATTATGCCATAACAGATTGAATATTGCAGATGCAAGATCTCCAAATGAGAACAGACTCAAAGATGTTAATCCAGGCATTAATTTTCTTTAGTTTTTGTAAATCAATATAAACTACTACATGTCAAGGCTAGAACGGTGTAGAAAATTCAAGCCATTTTTGTATGTTAGAAATGTGAAAAGCACTCGTCCATGAGGTGATGCTATAACACATCATTTCACATGTTACACATACAATGGAGTGTTCTTTCGTAGGCTCACAAAGGAAACCAATTTACTTTAGGTATTCAATCCTGAGGCCCATACATTAGATTAGTCATAGGATATGTTCTTTTTAGAGTTTTGTACACACACATAAGTATGAGTGGAAAAATGTGTTGTATCTTATATTTAAAAGAGGTTTTCCTCAATAGTATCTTCTAAGAGGTGGCTCAAGGAGCATCTTGATTAATTGATGGTAGTTTCTACTATTTGTCATGTGTGGAAGTTCAAAATCTTTACAAAATTTTATACCAAACAATGGGTCTTATGTGCCATTAATTTTAAATAAGCTAAGCCTAGAAAATACGACTGAGAAAACTAAAAACTTTGCACAAAAGGATTGATAAGGAAAAGAATAAGAAATAATGACTATGCGCTATTATGTCCCATGATAGAATGTTTTAGGATTAAAAATTGCATATGCAAGTTTCCCAAATGAAAAACACACTCGAAGTTTCTAATCTAGGCATTAATTTTGTTTAGTTTTTGCGAATCAATAGCAACTTCTATATATCAGGACTAGAAAGCTCTATAAAATTTAAGCCATTTATCGATGTTAGAAATGTGAAAAACACTCATCTATGAAGTGAAGCTATAATACATCATTTCACATTTGACATGAAATGGAGGGTTCTAATGTAGGCTAAATAAGAAAAGTAATCTACTTAAGGTATCCAATGTCCAGGCCCATCCACTAATAATTAATCATAGGATATGTTCTTTATAATTTTTTCCACACGCAGATCAGTATTAGTGAAAAAATGTGTTGTTAGAAGAGGTTTTTCTCAATAGTATCTTCTAAGAGGATCATAGGTGCTCCTTCTTTCTCTTTCATTCTCAAGTCTCAACCTCTAAGACCTTGTCTCATAAAGAACATCAATCACGCAAACACATATGCAATGAGAGACATGTAACAAAGAGGCAAGTAGTCCAATAAAGAGCTTTATTAGGATAGCAAGCCATCTTTATTTATTATGGGAGATTGGCTATTTTGTTATAGAAACAAGGGCTACATTACGACTACAAGAGATAAGAGACGTCAATAAGAAAAGAGTCCTCAAAATAGCGAGACGTGCGATGCAAGATTCATTGATAGACGCTTGATGAAAAAGCTAGATTGGTCATTTTGCTAAAAATAGCAAAATAATAAGAGACGCTTGACGAAAAAGCTAGATTTGGCGGTTTGCTAAAAACACTTGACGAAGAAGCTAGATTTGGGCGGTTTGCTAAAAACGCTGACGAAGATGAAACCTGTGTGCTCACAAAGACGCTTTTTGCTAAAAACCCTTGACGAAACACACGCAGATCAGTATTAGTGAAAAAATGTGTTGTTAGAAGAGGTTTTTCTCAATAGTATCTTCTAAGAGGATCATAGGCGCTCCATCAATCACGCAAACACATATGCAATGAGAGACATGTAACAAAGAGGCAAGTAGTCCAATTAAGAGCTTTATTAGGATAGCAAGCTATCTTTATTTATTATGGGAGATTGGCTATTTTGTTATAGAAACAAGGGCTACATTATTGAAACTGCATAGCCATCTACTTTAACGCCCACATTCTTGAGCCTGTGCCATTGCCACAAGGCCAACTATGACGTGCTATTTTGTTATCACAGCAAGAGCGAAGTTATTGATAACATATAGCCATCTACTTGAACTCCCACATTCCTAAGCCTATGCCATTGTCAACAAGGCCAATGATAATGGCCTCGGCATTGGTGTGCATCTTCATCATGACGGTCTACTGTTTGCTGTGTGGGGGTTTACAATCTTGACAAAACGTTATACAAAACAACCAAGATTTTGTGCACTTAATTTTGAATAAGATAGGCCTAGAAAATAAGACTGAGAAAACTACAAACTTTGCACAAAAGGATTGATAAGGAAAAGAAGAAGAAATAATGACTATGCACTATTATGTCATGATATAATGTTTTAGGATTGAAAATTGCATATGCGAGTGCCCCAAATGAAAAACATACTCAAATTTGCTAATCTAGGCATTAATTTTGTTTAGTTTCTGTGAATTACCAACTACTACATATCAAGGCTAGAAAGCTCTACACAATATAAGCCATTTATGTATGTTAGAATTGTGATAAACACTCGTCCATGAGGTGATGCTATAATACATCATTTCACATGTGACATTGAAGGGTTCTTAAGTAGTCTGACAAAGAAAATCAATGTACTTAAGGTATCCAATCTTGAGGCCCATCCACTGATGAGGATATTCTCTTTAGAGTTTTGTCCATGCAGATAAGTATGAGTGAAAAAATGTGTTGTAGAAGAGGTATCCCTCAATAGTATCTTCTAAAGAGACTCATAGGTGCTCCTTCCCTCGCTCTCTTTCTCAAGTCTCAACCTGTAAAACCTTGTCTCATAAAAAAACATCAATCAAGAAGACACGAGTACAATGAATCATGCGAACATATGTGCAATGATAGACACGTGGTGACAAATAGTCTAATTAAGTAGCTTTATAATAAGTACATCGAGCCATCTTTATTTATTATCTTTATTGGAGATTGGCTATTTTGTTATAGCAGAGCAAGAACCACCACATTATTAATAATGTATAACCATCTACTTGAATGCCCATTTTCCTGAGCTTGAGCCATTATCGGCAAACTTGATGGCAGGCTTGGCATTGATGCTGTTGGACTATATATAGTGCACCCTAACTTGACCTTGATCTCACCTATATATACCTATGCACTATCAATAATATACACTACTTTTCGGAGCAATGTCTTGTGTACCTCTCGTTCTCTCTTGCTCTTTATCATATCTGTCAACATGGTATGAGAGCGAGTTACCCTTTTAACAATGTAGAAGATTGGTTTGAACAATTTTGGACATTTTTGTTTTGCACTAAATTATGGATTTTGTTGGTTTGTTTTAACAAAAAACTATGGTGATCTGTGTAAGTATCTATGATTTTTCATGAAACATCACTTTTGTCCTTGTTGTGTATTGAAACAAGTTGTAGGATTTTGACCCCCTAGGCTTATCAACAAAATTTGAGAGCCTTTTGGTCCAAAATTCAAGATTTGGCTGACAAACAGGATAATATATGGTATTTGTTTTGCAGGCTTGAAATCATAGAGCCACTCGGGCCCTTGATTTTGAATGAAAGTTATGATTGTTGTTGTGTTATGTAGTTTTTGGGTGTTCTGCATGCATCATCATGCAGAAGTTTCCTCAACTTTTTCACTTATTATTTTTTATTTGGATCTCTATTTTTGGTGATCGCATGCCCTTATACATACATTAGGGAAAAACGGAGCTCATTTTGGGGCCCTGTAAGAAATTCACTATTTTTCGATTTATTTCTCTCCTAAAAGATCTCAAAAATAATAAAATATGGAAACGTGGCTCAGAACTGTCAATAAGGACCACTGAACTGTCAGTTCAGAAAAGAATAAGATAATCTTTTGTCTAACTAACACGATTTTGCATTAAATATCTCCTTAATTTTTTTTGTTTCTCGAAGATTTCGCATCTCTTTTGACGACGTGTGCAGGCCTCTCATAAAGAATCCATCACTGAACTTAATGATTGTATGGATACCGCCACACTTCCACAATTCATGTTACAAAAAGACTATGAGATTGACAAGCCAACTTTGCAACCTCAGAAGCACAAAAATGGCCGATACTAGTGAGTTACAATCTCAGAAGAAGCGATTATATCATCTTCACATCGACCTAGAAGAACAATATGCTCCAGCACAAAAAAGACGAAAGGATACGGTGCTAAATGCTCAACAACGGGAAAATATGAGAAGAGAAGGGCTCCAACATATTGACTTATGGTGTGATGGAAGTATATATCCAAAATGTCTAGTACAAAACTCTATACCTCCATTTGTCAATCCAACCACACTTCTTGGTTATATTTCAGCAGGATTCAAGAGATAGCTATTCGTGCAAAATTGGAGCAGCAGTTGTTGCAGAATGAAATTGAGGAGCATTCAAAGAGTAAAAAAGAGTTAACAAGATCAAGAAGGAAGAGAACCATGCTTGGAGACAGACAACGAAGTAGGAAGATTAAAAACATTACAAATTTGAAGGCTGGGACTGTGGTGGATGCAAGCGAAGAATTCAGGAAGCAAGGTTAGTTTGTAATTTTTTATTTTTTAAACTCAAAAATGCTCTCAAATGACTATATCTATTTTGTCCATTAATGCAAAACAGGATTGGAAGTGTTGAATAATATAGACATATTGTGTTGTTACTATATTGTTACTATAGGAAATTATTGGAGCCTGCAAAAGAAAATATGGATCCCAACCTTCTTCCAGTTAAACAAATGAAAGGATTGCTTTCTTGTGGTGTAGCAAAAGGTTTGATTGAAGAAAAAAAATACAAAACAATCAAACGCAATGTTGTAGAGGACTTTATATCCAATAATCAAGTTGATGGTACTACAATCCAAGAGGCTCTTGATGTTAGTGGAGTTAGCAGGAAGGGATATAGTTCGATTTTCCATCCGATATCCTCAACTTTGAGAGATCAAAGGATTAAACGAGTTTTACTGCCAAATCCAGCAACAGTGTGGAAGATAAGAGGTCATTTGAATGAAAGTATAGATGAGTTTATTGGACCATATATCCATATTGAAGAAATATTTCATGGTGCTAAAGGAACCACTGTGTATGACCCTTGGAACAATATATTTGTAGATCTACAACAACTTCAAAGAAGAATGGTCAAGTTTTATGGAATAACATTTGAAGAGTGCAAAGGCATTTTGAAATTTGTTATCAAACTGGATGAGTGTGAGGTTGTAAAGGAAAAGAAAATGGAAAGGATTACTATCACATTGATGAATGGAGCACTTGATACATCATTGAATGAAGCGAGTTCGAAGTATTTTAGTGTGCAGTCGGAGAAACACATATGGTGGTTGGGCTCATTCTAGGTATGATCATTTTTTATTTCATACTTGATTTTAGTCAATGTTTTCAAATCTTTTATAGTAAGACTTTTGTTTTGTATAATCACAGGTAAAGACAGAAGACCATGAAACACTAGATTGGGTGTTTCACCACACGGAAATACCAAGAATAATTAAAAGACAAGTGCAAGGAGAGAATCTCCATGTTGCAGGAAAAGGTGATTTTCTCCATCCACTCTGCAACCTGTCTGAAGACTACTACCATTATCAGATCTCCAGGTTACCAGTGCTACAGCTCAAGTTTGGAAGAGAGCAGGAGAATCTCCAGGGCTACTCCAACAGTATGGAAGAGGAAAAGAAAGGTCAGAGATCTATACCCTTTCCAATGTTTTTTAATATATATTTCTTCCATCTGTAGAATTCTTGAATCTCAGTGCCTAGAAATCTAGCAGATCACCCTAGGATTTGATTAGAGATGGATATGAATAGGATTTAGAATTTTGCAACAGAATGCGATTATAGTGGTTTACATTTTCCAAATGCTCCAAATCGCGTTTTCCTGCAAATTCTGATATTTGTTTTAGTTTTTATTTTTTCCTCCTTCTTTTAATCTCTTTTGCCCTGGAGAATTCCTCCTGGTATCATTTACTGTCCTGAACATTGTGAGATATCCCTAGCATTTGATTGGAAATGGATGTCAATAGAAATTTAGAATTTGCAACAAAATGCGAGGAGAGCACTTGACATTTTTCAAATGGATCTGCATCGCGTTTTGTTGCAAATTCTTGTGTCCCTTTTGGTTTTTACTGTTTCCTCATTGTTTTACTTTCTATGTCCATGGGGATGTCTTTCTTGATGATGAGAAAGGTTTTTGCTTTGGAACAGTTGATCCTCAGGCCCCTCCTTTCAAGAGGAAGCTGGACTTTTCTGTTGCTATACTCAGACCACAGCAATCACCAGGTGATTCATGTGTGCTTATGAAGAGAGTTGTTTGGTGATATCCTATACATTATCTGATTGCATATGTGAGCATATAGAATTCATGTTATATAAATTTTGGTTCAGGCAAAAGCAAGAGACTAGAGCAGAAAGGTGAGTCTTCCCTTTCAAAACAAAGGGAACCAGAAGAGGACAAATCTCCAGATTTGCTCTTATTTGACTTTCTTCACAAGTGCAAGGCTCAGAGGAACTTCCACATATACCACAATATTTTCAACAGGGAGTTCACTCTATGAGCTCTCTTTTAGAACATCACAGGGATTTCCTTTCAGACCATTGGGATACCTTCAAACAACTGATAGAGGCAGGAAGGATTGTGGAAGGTGAAAAGGTTTTTGTGCATTTAAATCATATTGTCTCCATTGACAAGCTGAGGTACCATGTGAATAGAAGGTTTGACAGCCTGCCTGAGGAATATAAATTCAGCTGTAACTTGCACACCAGAAAGTGTAGAGTGCTTGAGGAAAACATGGCATTCCTTATGTACATTGTCTTTCAACAGCAATCTCTAGAAGAGCAAGGGCAGGAGACTGAAGAAGAAGATATATCTGTAGCAGAGGTAAAAGAGGATATTCCTATGGCAACAGATATGGCAGAGCAGGAAGAAGATATCAACCTCGAGGATGAGGGGCTGCAAGTGGCTGCTCTTGACCTTGTTCAACTGAGGACTGAAACTCTTAGGGCAGCACAGCCAGTTGAAGATTTTGATGTTCAGAGCAGCAACTATGCAGTGCCCATGCTTCCAGGTGTCTTGATTGGTGGTAAAGATTATGTTTTCCTCCATGATATAGAGTGTATGTTCAATTTGAGGGAGGACTATGCCATTTCCCTTATTGCCCAGGCTTCAAGGCTTGACAAGGAGGTTGGCATAGAGGATGACCATTCACTGCTAGCTTTGGAAACAACTTTTGATCCTGCAGAGGCCCTTACTATTTGTTTCAAAGAGGCTGAAAGTTTCCAAGAGCCAGATGAAGCTGCCTTCCAGCTCACCCAGGAAGCTATGAATCTCTCATCACTTCATAAGGAAAAACTTAAAGAAGAGGCTGGACTGGAGGGGAGAGGAATAAATCTTTGGAAAGATGAACTTCTTGTTGCTGATGAAAATAAGAGGGTATGATATTATTACTTCAAATCAAATACTTTATCTTGTGTTTAAATGTTTTGTAGTTATGTATCATTGTCTCACTACAATCTTTTGATACCTGGCAGCTACAAATTCAGGATGACACATTCCTCCAGAGATCAAGTGGAAGCAGGCCGGCTGGGTTTGGCAAAATGTCAAGCCTAGCTCATTATATTCATGATCTAGGCAGTGCTAAGATCTTGATTTACCATAGGCAGTTGAGCAACAATGGAGAAGCCATTGTTTACTTCTTTAAATGTTTGTCTAGGGTTTTAGGTGGACATGATCTTCCATGGCAAAAGGAAAAGATCATTTTAATAGAGAGGTTGTCCGCCATAGATATATTTGGGGATAATGTGAATAAGCAGGCCTCTAGGGCCTCTTACTTTTTGTCTTACACTTCTTATGCGTTAGCATGTGGTGTTAAGGAGCCCAAATGTCTAGAGGGCTATGGAAAACACAAGCTCATAAGGTTTCGAGAGCCACCCATGATTGCATCAGGCCACACAATCCAAGAAGAAGAACACGTGGAGATAGCTGAAGACAAGGATACCCCTCTCAGACAAGCAACAGAGGCAAGCATTGATAAACAGAAAGCCGACATCAAGCCAATAAGGAAGAAAAAGAGTCCAATCAAGTTCAAAAAGAGAGTTCCGACTCGCAAGCCTTGGGATTAATAGGATTTAGTCATCAAATATAGCACAAACTCTAGCACAAACATTATGTTGAAGTTGAACTGATTTGTTGATCCTCCTACTAAGAAGGTCATTTTAATTGGGTATCTTGATAATTCCAAAGGCTATAAGTTTTATGATCCTCTCTCCAAGAAGGTCACTTTAAGCCGCCGTGATGTAATTTTTGATGAACATACTATGGGTGGTGAATGGTCCATTGATGCATTTGATGATTAACAAACCATTCTAACTTAATTTCCTTTTCTAGCAAATGAATCTCATATTATTGATTCTCAAGTTGATGTCTCTGTTCCACTCTCTTCACTGGATTGTGACAAAAATAGCCCTAACATTGATACGTGCATTGATCTTCCTATTAAAGATGAACATGGTTCTCATACTCGTTGATTATGATGACATTGAATTTGATGACATGCCCATTATTGAAGACCATATTACCTACATGCAAACTATTTCTTCTCCACAAAAGGATCAGTGGCAAGATGCTATGCAAGCTGAGTATGATCATCTCATCTCAAAAGGTACTTGGATTCTAACGGATCTTCCTCATGCACTACAAGAGCTTGAGGGCATACCGACGCTAAAATACCGACGCAAATGTCGAACGTCGGTATGTCTGTCGTAATGTTGGAGGAGACAAGTCGGGCGGGGTATTTTCAAATTTTCGTTTCCCGATGCCTATATCGACGCGTATACCGACACACATTCCGACGCATATACCGATGCACATTCCGTAGTATATACCGACGCATATTCCGACGCATATTCCGTAGCATATACCGACGCTCGTAAGTTTTTTACAGCCGAGAGCCTATTTTCTGATTTTTTCGCAGAGAACGGCGCGTTACAGCTAGAGAAGGTCTCTTTCTCTCCCTCTCCTCTTTTTTCCTCTCTCCTCTTTTCTCCTTCTTTCTTCTTTTCTCCTCTTCTCCTTCTCCTAATATGTTCTTGCAATTGCTTTAACTTTTTAATTTAAGAATTAGGACGTTTAGGGTTTTGTGTTTTTTTGGCTCTCTATGCATGTTGAGAGCTCTCTATGTATGCATAGATCTCCTAATGCATGCATAGAGATTTTAGGGTTTTGTATTAGTTCTTATTCTTGTGTTTAATTTACTAATTATTGTGTTTAATATGTTGTTTTGCAACGCTTTCACCTCACCAATCTTTCACCAATCCTCTTCTTCAGCTTCGCAAAAAAGAGGTAGATCCTCTTTCGATTTTTCTTGTTTATGCTATTTTTTATGAATTATTGCATCCCTGTTTTATGGTTTAGGGTTAGTTTTGGGTTCTTGTAAGCTTATACATAGGATTAATTTAATATCTATGCATAAAACCTATCATAAGCTTGCAATCTCTATGCATAGCCTTCTTGCAAGCTTTATGCATAAGCTCTATTCATAGAGCTTGCGAGCTTGTGAAATCTCTATGCATAAGCTCTATGCATAGGCTTTATGCATAGAGTTTGCAAGCTTATAAAATCTCTATGCATAGGTTTCTTACAAGCTCATAAAATCTCTATGCATAGGTTTCTTGAAAGCTTGCATGGACATTGTACATAGAGCTTGCGTAGCCTTCTTGTTGAAAGCTCTATGCATAGCCTTCTTGTAAAAGCTCAATGCATATGCTCTATGTATAGGCTTTATACATAGAGGTTGTAAGATTATGAAAGCTCTATACATAGGGCTTGTAAGCTTATGCAAGCTCTATACATAGAGTTTATGCATAGAGCTATATGAATCTAGCTGAATGCATGAATTAAGATCTATGCATAAAGCTTAATACATAATGTTTTATGTATAAATCTTATGGATGAGCTCTATGCATAAGGCTTCACATGCGTTATGTTTTTTTGCATAAACCTTTTTTTGATGTAGAGTGCCTTGCATGGATGGAAAGCATAAGCTTTTTGAATGTTTATACTCTCTTATACATATAACATATAAGTCTTATGCTCTGTTTTTCTATGCATAAGGTATTCTCTTTATTCATAGAGTTTATATATGTTATCAAGGTAAGATCTATTATCCATGTAAAACAAGATCATGTTTATTACACCATTGGGTGATGGGATTAAGGGTTAGCATAGTGCATAAGGCTTATAGCATAGAGCTTATGCATAAGTCTTGCATAGAGCTTATGCATAAGACTTATGCATAGAGCGTATGCATAAGACTTATGCATAGAGCTTATGCATATGGCTTATGCATAGAGCGTATGCATAAGACTTATGCATAGAGCTTATGCATAAGACTTATGCATATGGCTTATGCATAGAGCGTATGCATAAGACTTATGCATAGAGCTTATGCATAAGGCTTATGCATAGAGCGTATGCATATGGCTTATGCATAGAGCTTATGCATAAGACTTATGCATAGAGCGTGTGCATAAGACTTATGCATATGACTTATGCATAGAGCTTATGCATATGGCTTATGCATAGAGCGTGTGCATAAGACTTATGCATATGGCTTATGCATAGAGCGTATGCATAAGGCTTATGCATAGAGCGTATGCATAAGGCCTATGCATAGAGCTTATGCATAAGACTTATGCATATGGCTTATGCATAGAGCTTATGCATGATAAGGCTTATGCAGTTGGCTTATGCATAAGACTTATGCAGTTGGCTTATGCATAGAGCTTATGCATAAGTCTTGCAGCCTTATTATGCAAGCTTATACTTATACTATGCATTTAGATTTTTGCATAAGGCCTTTATAAATAGCTATTTATGAATAGAGATAGCTTCTCTCTCCATCCTTGTTCAAATTCGAGTTAATTTTGTATGGAGAGGAGATAAGCTAATGTATGAGTTATTTTTAAAATCTCCCTCAACGGCTGGGGAAAAGAAGCCCGTTTGACGCTTTAAATGTTATTTTTTAAAATCTCCCTCGCGGCTGGGGAAAAGAAGCCCTGTTTTATGGTTTGCATAGTGCTTTGTGTAATGCATAATGATTTGTGTTTAATGAGCTGCATATACATGTTATCTTGCTAGATGGAGCCTCTCAATCTACCACCTCTTCACATAGACGGCGCTCACGTAGTAGGTCTTCTCAGGGGGAGGTTGTTGTGGTGGTAGTGCCACAGATGCTGTGACACCACCACCACGTGAGCGTCGTCCTTCGCTCTCATTTGTTGATAGCACACCCATAGGGTCACCTTCCACTCCCTGGGGTGCACATGACCATGACAATAGCAAGATTTACACAATTAGGGATGGGGCACCAATAATGGATAGTGCAGGGAAGGCAATGAAGACACGCATTCGACAATTGTGCACTATACAGTTTCATGACTCTGTCATGACTAAATGGGATCAGCAAGACAAGGGGAAGAAAAATTATATAAATACAAAGATAAAGCAAGAGTTTCAGCCATCTGACCCTATGAATGTCATCTCTAATGAGTGGATACAGTATACAGCTCGCATTTTGATGGGGCATCGTAGGTCAGAGGCGAGGGACGCATTTAGAGAGGGGAAAGAGAAACCTGTTTGGCTAGATGACAGGGAGTGGGCAGGCATTGCTCAGGAGCTCACCGAGACACCAGAGAGGTTTCAACATCAAAGAGAGGTGGCAAGGGCAAGACTCCAAACAGTAGGGGCTTCTCATCTTGGGAGTGGTGGTTACGAAACCATGCGCCATGAATTCGTAAGTGTTTGTAGCAATTTTATTTATGTAAATGTATGTATGTGGGCTAAATGTTGATTTCTAAAAGTTATAATTGTTAATCGTTTGTGCAGGAGTTGGCCATGAATCGCCCACCAAGTAGGCGAGAGGAGAAGTACGCTCACAAACATGGCCTTGTGGCCTTGTTTGAGATGCTTGAAGAAGAAGGAGAGACCGTCAATTGGGAGGCATTACCATGATGTAAGATGACCTTCAAACTAATGAAATATGATCAAAACATTCTTGAGTATTAATGTTTAATTTAATTTCTTGTTTGTCGATCAGGAAAATAAAAAAACGAGCACGGTTGTTTTTGTGCTCTATTTTAGACAGAATGGTGCTGTCTGTTTGCTGTTGTTGATCCTGCTCATTGCAGGCAGCTAGGCAACAGCCAGGCAGCACTATTCTGCCCAAAAAAAAATTCTACTACAGCGTCGGTATATTCCCCGGTACTGACGTCGGTATATGCATTGGTATATATCTCGGTATTTAAGTCGGTAAACACCCCGGTATATGCACCGGTATAGACGCCGGTTTAGCCGTCGGTATTACCCCCGGTGACCGTCGGTATAGATAACGGTATAGGCACCGGTATTCTTACCCGACGCTTATACCGACGCTGTGGTTTCGGCACTTATACCGGCATTTATACCGATGACGGGGCTTTTTTAGACCCCGTTAAATAGCGCCGGTATTAGGCTAACATGTAGTAGTGATGGACGAACACCTATCAAGTGTAAGTGGGTGTACTAGACAAAAGTTAAGGCTGATGGTTCTTTTAACAAATTTAAATCTCGTCTAGTTGCCAAAGGACACTCTCAAGTAGCAGGTTTTCCCTATCAGGATACATTCTCACCTATTGTTCACATGACAAGTACGTGTTCTTTTGGCATTTGCCACTCAATTTGATTTAGAAATTCATCAAATGGATGTTAAAATAACTTTTCTCAATGGTGAATTGAAGAAGAGATATATATGGAACAACATCTTGGTTTTGTTATACCAAGAAAGGAACATCTGCTCTGCATCTTCATCGAGCTCTTTATGATTTGAAACAGGCTTCTCATGCGTATGGTACTTAGAAATTTATGCCTTTTTTTAATCACATGGTTTTGCTTCATGTTCTTCTGATCCAAATTTTTACTTGAAACAAAAATACCACTTATTTATTATTATTACTTTATATGTAGATGATACCATCTTGGTTGCCAATGATTTATCCTTTCTTCTACATATACTAAGAAGCTTTTATCCTCAACATTTGGACTGGTGGATCTTGTTGAAATTCATTCTTGTCTTGGCATTCAAATCCAACAAGCTTGTGAGAAAGGTATTTTGCTTCTTTGACATACAAAATTAATTACTGAGGCTCGTGCAAAATTTTGATTGGTTGATGCACATTCGGTATCTACTCCTATTGTTATGCATTCTTCTAAGAACATGCCTTTAAAATATGATCATCCTTTGATGGATGATTTCTCATATGCAAACCTGGTTAGTTGCCTACAATTGATTGGTCTTACCCTAATGTTCTCTTCACTAAAAATCTTCTTGGTCAATATATTGCTCAACTTTCTCATGGAAATTAGATTGAATCAAAGTGTGATTTGAGGTATTTAAAGAGCACTAAAGATCATGACCTCGTCTATTGTCGATAGGCATCTTCATCTCACTCTTCACCTTTATGCCTAGTTGGTTATGTTGGAGCTCTATATATGGCTCACTCTACCTAACTTGGCCTCACCTATATATATGTATCTTGTCCTCAATATGAATCAGCCTTTGGGAGCGTACATGATGTGTCTCTTGTCTTGTCTCTTTCTCTCTACATTTCAACATGGTATCAGAGCATCTATAAGGGAAACATCTATGTCTTCTTGTTGAATTCATAATTATAATTTCATGTCTTATAAGATTGTTCTTTGATTATGTGTTGTCTACATGATTTTATAGCTTAACTTGTTGTAATTAGAGTTGTTTCTTAATCACGTCCTTAAAACCAAAACAGAGTGTATTGTGTTGGTGCGTAGATTGTATTGTGCTGGTGAATCCTATCAAAAAAGTTGGTCAAACAGAGTTGTGAGTCAAACGTTATGACAGTTCACGCAAACTGCATCTGTAAACAGCAAAACAGATTCTTTGAATAAGCAAACAGGTTCTTTGTGTGAGCACACAGGTTTCGTCTTCGTCAAGTGTCTTTGTGAGCACACAGGTTTCGTCTTCATCAAAGTGTCTTTAGCAAACCGCCTAAATCTAGCTTTTTCGTCAAGTGTCTTTAGCAAAACGCCAAATCTAGCTTTTTTATCAAGCGTCTCTTATTATTTTGCTATTTTTAGCAAAACGACCAATCTAGATTTTTCATCAAACGTCCATCAATGAATCTTACATCCCACGTCTCTCTATTTTGAGAACTCTTTTCTTATTGATGTCTCTTTTTTCTTGCGGTCGTCCTTGTCTATGGTGTGCAGATTTTGTGATTTTATCTTATACGTCTTCTCGCAGATAGATATGGCTATGACTGTTCTCGTCAATGGTTTTCCTTTAGGCCAACGTTCTATTCCTTCTTTTCAAGGCCAAGGGTTTCTCGGTTGGAAAGCAAAGATGTTGTTAGTTCTTAAAGGCGATGAGCTCTCAGATGTTGTTAGTTCTTAAAGGCGATGAGCTCTCAGATGCTGTTTTTGGCAATTCTCTATGTCCGTCTCAGCCTACTATTCTGGATTCTGACAACGTTCTTATCACGAAAGGCCCTGGTTTTGATGCATGGCATCTTGCTTATATGGATTGGTAGAGGCGTGATAAAGCAGCTCGTTGGTACATTCTTTCTGCTCTTAGTGATTCTCTCATGCTTGATGTGTATGACTTTCCTACTTCCATGACGTATGGGAGTATCTTATAGCAAATTTTCAGAAAAAGTCTGTTATTACAGAAACACTTTATTTGAGAGCTTTGCTTTCAAAGTTACAGTATGAAGTTGGTACTGCTATGACGGGGCATATTGATTCTTTCAAATCTATTATTAATCAACTTGCTGCTGCTGCGGGTGATCCTGTTCCATGAAAGCAACTTATTACAATTCTTCTTGATATGATAAAGGATCCGTCTTATGACAACATTGTTACCATTCTTTCTAACAAGGACGGTCTTGATTTTGACCAAACTTGCATGTCTTTGATTGAGTATTCTCAACGTCAACAACGACGTAGCTTTGGTCATGATGCAGCTATGTTTTCACAACAAGAGGAGCCTGAGTCACAACAGTTGGAACGGGCCTTTTATGTGCGAAGGCATCCTTTTCAACGAGGCAACCGCAGAGGTGGTCGTCGTGGTGGTAGTTTCTCTCGTCTCAAATTTGCTAACAAGCATTGTTCTTACTGCAATAGGAATGGTCATACTGAAGATGACTGTTGGGCATGTCAATATGATGAAGAACACAACATTACCACAAAACAACCATGTTTATCTAGAGATTCTTCTTCTTGTGATTATTGTGGAAAATTTGATCATCCCTCTTCCATGTGCTTTAAGCATCGATTTGATGTAGATCAAAATCGAGCATATGCAGTCGAGCATCATGATAATGTTGTGCCTGAAACAAGTTGTGTTTTATGTTCAGTTCCCCCAGACAGAATACTTCATGTACGTGATTGTTCACTTTTCATTATTGATTCTGGTGCTATAGGAAATATGACATATGAATCTAAGTGGCTACATAACTATCATTCTTTACCTCTTAAGCGTGTTGTTTATCTTACTGATGATACAACTTGCCAAGTCAAGGGCATTGGAGATTTATATCTTGGCACCTTATCTTCTTCAACTCGAGTTTTACAAGGGGTTTTACATGTCCCAGAACTTCAACGTAATCTTCTTTCAGTTGCAAGACTTGTTGATATTAGTTTGTTTGTTGGATTCGACCACACCAAATGCCGCATTGAGAAAGATGGACAGATTATTGCAACTGCTTCTCGTAATGGCAATTTGTTTGAGCTCTCTCTTAATGATGCTGTAGCAAATCTGGTCACTGCTCTAGGTGATCATGATTGCAAGATTTGGCATCATCGCTTTGTTCATGCTGATTTCTCAAAGCTTCTTGATCTTCATTCGTCAAGGTCTTGTATGTGGCATGGATCTTAAAGCTCATCCTCATATGGGAATCTATGAGTTTTGTGCGCTTGGCAAACACATTCGCAAACCCTTTCCTCTCTCGAATTCAGTTCATTCTCATGATTTGTTGGATCTTGTTCATACTGACATTTGTGGATCTTTGCGTCCATCGAGAACACAACATCATTATTTCATTACGTTTATTGATGATTACTCACGGTATACAGTTGTTTTCTTGCTTCGACAAAAATCTGAGGCGTTATCTGTTTTTAAGCAATTTCACAAGGCTGCCGAACTTCAAACTGGTCGTCGCCTCAAGAAACTTTGCAGCGATAATGGTGGAGAATATGTGTCTTGTGAGTTTGAGAGTTATTGTACGGACCATGGTATTCATTCATGAACATACTATTCCCCATATTCACCTCAACAGAACGGTGTTGCTGAACGTAAGAATCGCACTATTATCAATGCTATACGTTGTATGCTGATTCATTCTGGGTTATCTCGTGTTTTCTGGAGTGAAGCTCTCTTGACAGTAGTCTTTATTCAGAATCATCTTCCTACTACTGCTCCTTCTGGTAAGATACCCATCACAGCATGGACAGGTGAAATTCCTTCTGTATCTCATTTTCGAAGCTTTGGATGTATTGCTTATATTCATGTTCCTAATGAAACACGAGCAAAGCTTGATGCTCCTGGGCTTAAAGTTATTTTTATTGGGTATTCTGACACTTCCAAAGGCTACAAATTCTATGACCCGTCCTCCAAGAAAGTGCTTGTGAATCGTGATGCTATTTTCAATGAACAGCTTATGGGCGGTACATGGTCCATGGATGATTCTGATGATACTAAATCTTTGCTTCAAGCTTTTCCATTCTTGTGTGATGATGAATCTTCTTCTATAGAGCAACTTTCCTCTTCACAACCATCTAAAGAGCAACTTTTCTCTTCACAACCATTGATTCCGAATGCTGTCATTGATGATGTTGACATTTTTATTGATCTGCCTATTGATTTTGAGCATGGTTCTTGTCATGTTTATGATGAAGATTTTGAGGCTAATGTTTTCTCTACTTCTAAAGATCCAGCCACGTACAGTGATGCTATATGTTCTCCACACAAAAGGATCAATGGCAAGAGGCTATGGAAGTAGAGTACGATTAGAGGCTATGGAAGTAGAGTAGGATTCTCTTATCTCTCTAAAGGTACATGGATACTCACTGAGCTGCCTCCTGGCCGTACTGCCATTAAGTGTAAGTGGGTATATAAGACAAAATTTAAAGCAGATGGATCCTTTGACAAATTCAAGGCATGTTTAGTTGCCAAAGGTTATTCTCAAGTTGCTGGCGTTGATTATCATGAAACCTTTTCACTAGTTATTTGCATTACTAGTATTCGGGTTTTATTGGCATTTGTTGTTCAATTTGACTTAGAAATTCATGAGATGGACGTGCGCACAGCTTTCTTGAATGGAGATTTGAATGAAGAAATTTACATGGAACAGCCAGAAGGATTTGTTATTGCAGGTAAGGAAGATCTTGTTGCTCATCTTCATAGGGCTTGATATGGTCTTAAACAAGCTTCACGGGCCTGGTACATCAAGTTTGATATTTTTCTTACCTCCCATGGCTTTCTCTCTTGCTCTTCTGATCCCAACTTATTTACCAAACACCAAAATGGTAGTTTTGTAATCCTTGCCCTTTATGTGGATGATACAATCCTTGTTTCCAATGATTTGGGATTTCTACACCAAAATCTCATGTCGAGTCTCATCATATCAATCAGTCATTTCAAAACAAATCAATCACAAGTCATACATATCATCTTACACTCATCTTACACTCATCTCTAGTCAATCTTCCAAGGCATGCATATTCAAATTAATCAAAATCAACTTCAAGTATAAAACAAGCTTTTAATTCAAATAGTCTCTAACTTCTCTTATTCTTTTAATTCTTTCAAGTCATATGGGAATCTTTGTTTTTTTAACATAATCAATTATCATGTTTTAACCAGCGAGATCATCTCTAGATACTATAGCTAAGTCTTAGCTATGCTTATGCATTAGTCCATCCAATCTATGTGTTGGTCCATTCGATCTATATAGATAAGATAGTCAATCTTGATGGCGATTTCTAAGGTAAAGCCTTACAAGTAGTCTCTTTAGAAGAGTAATATCTTCCAATCTATTTGGAATTTGAGAAAATTCAAAACTATAAAGTTTTAAGAATAAGCACGTCTGTACACACGTCTAAAAACGCATCTATTCTATAGAGTAGACGCATTTATAGACGTGCTTGTGGATGCATTTTTAGATGCGTGTATAGATGTGTTTATAGACACAAAACAGAACAGTTTTTAAACACACAGAAAGATGAAAATTATTTATTCATTTTTTGAATATGCAGGATGTCTTCATCAATCAGTTCTTCTAGTGATGATGAGTCCCTTCGTATTCACAATCAAGATCGTTGGTTGCAACAAAAAAATATATATATGTGTGATCGTTTGTCGAGGATGTATACGTCGATAAAGTAGGTGGCATCTAGGCCAGAGAGCTTGAAGAAAGTGATATATGAGAATCATCATCGATTTGTCCCTCATTATCATCCTAAATTTGTTCGTTCTTGGATGGGAGTCTCTCCACATCCACTAAGCATGGGAGACTGGAAGGCATTATGGAATGGAGTGGAAAGTCCTCCTCCCCCCGGCATGAATAGGTAATATATCTTTGACATAGAATTCCAAAACAAGCTTTAGATGAAAAGATAGTCCTCTTAATATTTGTTGTTATTTGATAAGGTACTATATCTTCTTTCGCCTACCATATTGGATGAGCCTCAAAATCAACCATCTTCTTGATCCAATGCACATCTTCAAGAATGTTGCCTCTAACATTTGGGAGCACTTGAGAGGAACACGGGACTCCTTGCTTATAAGAGAGGATCTACAAAGCATAGAGAGGATGCAAAGAGCTTGGCCACAAGAGGGACCAAATGGGAAGACAATTCTACCTCGAGCACCTTGGATATTGACAAATAAGGAGGAGAAGTTGGTGAAAGATGCCATCACTACATTCCGTACTCCAACGGGGTGCATGAGGGGTTTAAAAGGTGCCTTCACAAAGACAAACAAGAGAGGTGTTGAGCAATTATATGGCTTGAAGTCCCACAATTGGCACAAGGTGCTTAAAGTAAGTGAAACATTGAAGTTGTTTGTATTTAACTTGTTTAATCATGATGTATCTAATGATGGTGTATAAATGTTTATAGTTCAATCTTCCTACAAGCATTTCCAATTGTGCATCCTACGAAGTGCGAGAGACGATTTATAAGATGGGGGAGCTTGTGAGGTTTTTACCCCAAACCCTCATAGCCAATTTTGTATACGCGTTTTCCTCAAAATGATTTCTTTATTGTTTCACATTGTAGATATGTGAGCTCAAAGGAAATCGATCCATGTACACTTGACTATGCAAGGGTCATGGGCGGTGGAGGTGGTTTGTTTGGTGGAGGAGACATTCCAACGATCAATTCTCACAAGCCAACTTTATCTTATGGTTCATTTAATTGATCAGAATTTCATATGTGGCATTGTGCATGCTCGATGGATGTTCTTTCTTGAGCGTTTTATGAAGACCTTATAGGACAGAAGGTAGTATGGCCGAGGGTTGGTTGGTACAATAATCACTTGTTTATATCTTAGAATACCTAGCGAAAGTGGATCCCTCTCTCCCTCGCCTATGGAGCAATGAAGAAGACTTGAGGATGACCTCTCATGTTCCTCAAGGAAAGGGAAAGACCAAAGTCATGGATACAGAGATGCATAGTAAGCTTAATACCTTTTGTGTGCTTAATAGTGATGTGATGAGAAGATGGGTGGCAAAGTATGAGGATGAAAAGGCAAGAAGACAAAGTGAAAGGTCAGCATTCCATAAGCACCATGGACATAGTGTGCCATACCTCGAGCACCTACAATCACTTCCCAAGGATCTTGATGTAGATTGGCTACATGAGGAGATGGAGAGAGTGGCGCAAGACGAAAATATGCATATCACATTGGAGGAGTGGGAGAATGTCCAAGGATGCTTCAAAAAGGTAAACAAACTTGTGTTCTTAATCATATTTAGTATGTTAAACTTGCAAAATTTAATTTTGAGGTATTAATAATTTTTTTTATCTTGGTATAGTGCATAATGTTTAATGCTTTGTGGTCGGAGGGTAAACATTTTCGCACACAAAGGATTGATGAGAATAGGAACACCCGAGATTGTGAAGTAATTGCAAGCTTTGAGGGAGCCAATGGAGTCATGGATGATTATTGTGGATTGATCCAAAATATCATTAAGCTTGACTTTTGAAGCTTCTTTGTAGTCAATTGGTTTAAGGATGTGGTGGAAAGAGGTCCTAATGCAACAATCAATGTCATGCAAGTGGCTTTGTGACCATTGACTCTACAAATTCTTGGCAAGAAAAGGATGGGACTCTAGTGCTACCACAACATTGTGAACAGCTACATATAATTATTGGTAATTACAATATGTGCATTTACAGATAGTAGAGATGTAATTTTTTTATATGATATACCTTTGTGCTTGAATAGGTTGTGTATCAACCAATAATTGACAATAAGAGATGGTGGCATATAATCCCAATCTCACCACATTCAAGATCCATTTACTATACATTCACCCACATTGAACATATGGAGTAGCATGTCAACTCAACTATGGAGGGAGATAGCTTCGAAAACATTGATGATGATTGTGCCATTGCAGATGATGATCGTGATATTGGAGATGATGATATTGCCTCTCATAGTGATGATTCTAGTAGTGGGATGGATCTCTTTGTAGATTTGGATATAGGCATCGACATTGAGATAGATACTTTAGGAAGGGTTGACCTCATTGAAGATGAGGTTGAACTCTAGTTCTTTCATTGTACTTTTATTATGGCTATATTGTCCTTCCTTTTGGTATAGATTCATGCTTTTTTGAGATTACATGTATAGATTGATGCCTTTTGAGATTATATGTATAGATTTATTATGATATGTTGCTTTTCGTGGCATAACTTAATCATTCACCTTTGGATTGCTTTTCATGGAGGTTTAAGATTTTTTTTTAAGCTTCACTTTGATGAAAAGATGTGGGGATCGAATCATTGTCCTTTGGATTGTTTTTCATGGCATTAATTGATATACCTAAGACTTTGCATGTATCCATCCCTTTCACCACATTACTTGATTTATACCTATTTCTTTTCTCTTTCCTTAGCATATTTTTCCTTGCAAATATGCTTTCTAGAGATTCATCTGTATATAAATGCACCAAAAAATCATGCTTATTATCAAGATCTGCACATAGTTCAGCAAATTATGTTTTGGGAGATTGAAGATTATGTTTTTCTTTGCAAGGTCCACAATTGCAATTGCATAGCAAATTGTTGTATACTGCATCTATAAGCACGTCTGTAATCCCGTCTATGCTCGTGTCTATAAGCACGTCTAATTTCAAAGGAATTAGACGCGCTTATAGACACGAGCATAGACGCAAATGTAACTTACACGTCTATAAGAGCATCTAGTTTCAAAGAAGTAGATGCCCTTATTTTAGACATGAGCATAAACGCTAGTAAAGATGACCCCATAACTTGCACATCAATGCAATGCGTCTATGCTTGCTTTATGTTGCAGTGGTTCATGACTAAGAAACCCTATGTATCACGTGCGTTCAAGGGACATTTAACAAACACCTTACCTGTGAATTTTTCATGAATAAAATGACCCCCGTTTTCTTTATAAACTTACGGGTTTTTTTTAAATGGATAATAAAAACCCTTTGGAAAATGTATTTCTATAAATTTACCTTAAAATTTCCTTCATTTGAACACATGTGCTATACTTACATAGTTTTAGGTGAACCCCCCCAAAGAAGTAATATAGCTAAGATATTTGGTTCAAGAGACAAAACTTCCAAGTAATGATGTAGGTCATAAACTTTTGGCTTAATAGCTAGATTTTTTAATAGCTAGATTTTCTAGGAATTGTTCTAAAGAGGCTAGGGGTTTTACCTCTTGAGTCATAACTCTTATAAAGTGTTCAAGAGAGCCAAGACTACTAGGCAATCACTATACAAGAGTAGAAACCTGTAGCGACCCTTACGGGGATCGCTACAGAAGTCGTTCCAAAGGTCGCTCTTGACCATCGTTTAAACGACCTCTATAGCGACGTTTTGCGATGCATAAACGACGCTTTTTGGGTGGCATAAACCACGTTTTTAGGGTGGCATATACATCGCGTTTGGGTGGCATAAACGACGTTTCAAGGGTGGCATAAACCACGTTGTTGGGTGGCATTAACGACGCTATTTGAGTGGCATAAACACCCAAGTTTGGGTGGCATAAGCGACCCTTTTTAAGTGGCATAAATGACCCTACGAAGGTGGCATAAACGACCCTATTTGGGTGGCATAAATGACCTTACGAAGGTGGCATAAACGACCTTTTTTGAGTGGCATAAACACCCAAGTTTGGGTGGCATAAGCGATCCAATTTGTATTATTTTTTTAGCCATTGGGGTCGCTTAAAGGACCTTTGTTCTGAACGTTTTTTTTAGCCCATGCGCATTCCCTCTCTCTCTCTCTCATACACATTATCTCCACTTGTGTCTCTTGCATACACATTCTCTCTCTCTTTCTCCCTCTCTCTCTCTCTCACACACATACACTTCACATAAACATTAGTCTCTCTCTCTCTCTCTCTCTCTCTCTCTTTCTCCCTCTCTCTCTCTCTTACACATACACACACACTTCACATAAACATTGGTCTCTCTCTCTCTCTCTCTCTCTCTCTCTCTCTCTCATACACACTTGCCTCTTTATCACACACACATCCGTACATATACAAACATCATAAAAAATCTCTCTCTCTCTCTCTCTCTCTCTCTCTCTCTCACACACACACACACACGCACGCGCATTCGTGTACGACAAAAGACCCAAGAATCGACATACATCGACTTTTGAAAAACCAATGACCGACATTGATTACAGTAAGTATAAATTAAATTTTGCAATCAATTATCATTTAAATATGTAGATTTGGAAGGTAGACACTTCAAGAAACTCTTGATAGATGTAACACATGTGCATCATGGCCAAAAACACACATACATAAAGAAAATGTTAATGAAAGAGCGCCATCATTTTGAATGAGTGACTATATGTACCAAAAAATTATGTCTACAAACTTAGCACTAAATGGCTCTATCATTAATCGGAGTCATCGGAGGAAGAGTCCTCCTCTTGTACATTCTTAGGTGGTTGCGATGATAACCCTGCTGCTACCTATCGAGCAACCTCATCCATGTCGTTCTCACCATGTTGCTCTTGCAATTAAAAATGTCTATTAGCTATTTGAGTATAAAAAAACCACATAACATATAACACATGTAGATCTTGATTGGCATAAAATAATATTTGATAGAATTACTTACAAAGGCATCAGGTGTCGACATCTCCTTCTGTAGCGCTCTGTAGCCGTAAATTGTGGCTCTCCGTATCTCGTCTGCAGATGGTGCTCGACCATAATCCTTTCCTTGTCATTTAAACATTGCATATATATAAGTAAGAAGTGAATTGAATGCATATGAGATCATAGATACATGGATACATATATATATATATATATACAAATAGCTATAGATAGAGGAACAAAAAATTTGTGCACTTACAAAGAGTGCTCGAAAGCCACTAGAGCCCATCCGGCCAAGCCGAGAGGTGTGCCCTGACTGGACACGAGCTTGTGCTGCCTCTCCTGCAAATTAAATGCGCTTTTATATGAATATATAATTAATGCTATTCGAGAAGTACCTATGATATGCATTGAATGAATTAACTTTGTGTACCTTCTATTGAGGCCATGTCACTCTCAATCGAATCTCTTTCCTGAAGTGCCGCCAAGAATCTCTGCACCACATCGCAGGTAGGCATGTATGCTCAGGGACGACCGCAAATTTCCTAAGCATTTAACAACAATGTGTTATTACAAGGTTTCACAATTTACGATCAATAAACATATAGATGGATATATAAACACATATACATAGGTAGGTGGATAGATAAATAGATAAATGTAGCGGTTTGTATGCGCTATGGATGCTCAATTGGGTGCATTTGGAGAGCGTACTGGCTCTCCGAATGGACCAATTGCACATCCATAGTGTATACGGACTGGCCGACGGTCCATATATGCTATGCTAACACATTTGGGTGCATGTCAATTACACCTTGAAGAACTATTTTGTGCAAGGTTACTGTAAGTCTCTAATATGGACATAAGTATAGTAAGAAGGTATGATTACAAATTAACTAGTTTCTGCTGAGGGAAGAACATTATTCCTAACCTGGGGATAAGCAAATATGCATTGTGCACTACCATAGCATTTACAAACACTTCTAGGATGATTTTGTATGTGTATTATTTTTGTTCAAGTTTTCTTTGATTTTTAATAATATTAATATGACATTAATATTTTATGAATGCAGATTTTGGGTCATCCTCTGGGACACCGCCTCCTCCCACTCTTCTTGTGCGTCCATCTGTAGTTGCGAGAGGACATGGTTCCTCTTCTTCCACATCATCTACGACACTAGGTGACTCACAAACATATTACGTTGAAAGAATCCCATGTTGGTGTGCAGCATGCCATGGCACTCATCGACGAATGCGATGCATATGTTTTGCCGATATGGAGCAGTATGGTCCATGTCCTGATATGCCACCGCAAGAGGAACGGGAGCATCCCATGGTAAGTGATGTCATTTTAGAACTATGTATAAATTCATATCCAAGTTTACTACGCACTATTAATTGTGTTCCATGTGTGTCTCACCCTTCATATAATCAACAATGATGCATTATTCAGCACGTACCAGTTCTACATCCTCGATTTCATGAGGATTGTGAAGACCATGGAATTGATCCTTCATTCCTTCCACGCACACGATATGGTCAAGCCGTTTTTCAGTTGCAAATGGAGGCATCATCAACTTCTTTGCCCCTCGGTGCACAATCAGAGACATTGGGTGATCATCCATTGCCTGATCGTCTTCTATCTCTCATTCAAACGTACGATCGTAGATGCTATGGAGGACAGTTGGGAGCAGCCCTTCCAGCAGACGGAGAGGTTTTCAGCTTTTGGGGTGCTCGATATGTGATTGCACCATCTACCATTCCCAATGGTGGACGAGGTCTCTTTATTGCACAGGATTTACGTATGCCCACAAACTCAGAGGTGACTCTTATGTCATTTTGTGGGCCCATTTACGGTTGGGGCGCATGGCATGCACTTGTTCGCTTTATCAGAAGTATGACAACATATGGGCTTTGTGCTAATGCACCCTCACTCACCGAAAGAAACATTAGATATAATTGTGGATCGCGGCTTTATATTGATGGAAGACCCTATGCTCAAGGAAATATAGCAGGTCTAATCAATAGTAGTAGAGGGAGAAATGAGAGAACAAATTGTAACTTTATGGAGTGTGAGAATAGTCACGAGCCATGTTATATGATTAGAGATGTACCCATATATATAGTAGTGTGTGCTACAAGATCATTACAAGTTGGCCAGGAATTATTTGTAAATTATGGATGGCGTCGGAATCACCAGCCCCTCTTTGAGAATGAAATTTGAGAGAAAGTATCGGCCTCTTAAATTATGTATGTTTCAAATAATGTATTCAGCTTTGTAGCCCAATCAGCATTTAATTTTGACAAATATTTGATGATATATTTCATTGTCTCGTCAGTAATACAACTAAGGGTATTTTAGTGTCTTGTCTAAGGTTATCTTGAGTATAGATTTTTACTGCTAATATGCTTGAATTGTGTTGTAAAAAGGGTTTTAATGTTATGATTATATCACGTAATAATTCGATTGTTGTTACTTTAAATCATTTCTTCATGTAGACTATGTTTAAACATGCAGTGTCCAGATGTTGAGGGTGTATCTAGCTCTCACCGAAGTCACCATATCTTGCCAGAGGAGTACATGAGGCTTTTACGTACACAATATCCAAGTACATATCGACTTAGAGATGAGTACATGAGGCTTTTACGTACACAAGATCCAAGTACATATCAACGACTTAGAGATGAGTACAATGCAAAATGCAGAGAAAAAGCGACCAATGAGGGACATGTTGATGATGACATCAATGAGTGTATCGACGATTGGTTCCAAGCAAGTAGTGAAGAAGCAACTTGTTCGCATGAAAAATTTCTACGAGAAGAAGCTTCAAGGCCCATCTACGATGGTGCATCCTTATCAAGATTGAGTGTGACCTTACACATCTTGAATCTCTAAACACGCTACCAATGGAGTAATGCATCGGTTTTCTGCATTACTATCGTAAGTTATATTTGTATTTTGTTTGCATAAAAATAATGGCTCTCAATCACTTTTGTGCTCATTAAATATTTACAATTGAGTGGTAGGCTTCTTTCGAACAAGATTCTACCATCAAACAATGTGATCCCAAAGTTGAGGGACGAGGCAAAGAAAATGATCGCATCCCTTGGACTCGAATACAACACAATTCATGCATGTGTCAATGATTGAAAGTTTTGCGACACTTTCCCTTGGCACCACGAGTTGAACACATCTTTCGCAGCCCTGAAATAGCCAAGCTTATGGATTGGAGTTCGAGAAATGCAAGTATAGACAGAGTCATGAGGATTCCAAGCGATAGCAAAGCATTTAAGCATATCGATGCTACATGGCCAGAGTTTCATTGGGAGCCTCGCCATATAAAATTTGGAGTTGGCTTGGATGGAATCAATCCCTTTTCCATGCGATCGAGCAAGTGGTCAACTTGGCCTGTAGTTCTTATCAACTACAACATCCCACCATTCATGTCAATTAAGAAAGAGCATTTAATATTGTCTTTGTTGATTCCTGGTATGTGACAAGTATTCTCATTTCTAAATAGCACACTCATTTCTATTTGAAAAATGTCAAATTTAAACGATGCATCAATGTAGGGAAGCGGCAAGTTAAAGACATCAACGTATATCTTGCACTGCTCATTGATGACTTGCAACAAATATGGAAAGGAGTAAATGTTATTCATATGTCGAAACCTGTGGGTAATAGAAGTTTCAAGGTTCGTGGCATTTTAGCATGGACAATACATGACTATCCTGCCTATGGCTTTGCATCAGGTACAGCAGGGCTCTTTAGTTGTTTGTTTGTTTATACAATCAAAAAATTTGGATGTTGAAAACATAAAAATAATTTTTGTTTCTCTCAAGCCTATCAACAAAGGGTTATAAAGCATGTCCACCATGCGGTGATTGGCTACGCTCCAAATATAGTCGAAGATGTGTTTCTATCTCGATATCCTTTTTTTTCATTGCTTGTTTTGATTGTACATGATACTAACTATAGGGTGGGGTGGTAGGGGGAGCCTCTTGGTCTTAGAGTGGCCTTATGCTACTACTTAGGGGTTCGATTCCCCTTAGGCTCGTGTTCTATAGTCATGAGTCCATGTACTATGCGTGTGTGTGTTTTGTCTTACAGGCAAAAGTGTTGTGAAAAGAGCTGATCGTGAAGCTAATGTGCAATGAGCAGCTGATGTGGCTGATGATGTAACTGAGGATGCTGATGTGGCATCAAGAGCTGAGGTGGCAAATTAGCAACATCTAGTTAGGGTGTGCAAGCATCTAGTTAGCAAGGCTGGACTTGAGAGGTTTCTGAGACAAGTAGGGGAGAGAGGGTATAAAACTGCTCATACCCTTTATACCTGCTTTATGCTAGAAAGAACTCGCTTCTGCCAGAAGAAGCTGGCCTTTTTGACCAGTAAAGCTGCCCTTTTCCTCAGATGGCGAGGAAGAGCTATGCACAAAAAGAAGAATTGGTGGGCTGATTTGTATGTGTGTAAGTGCGAGAGTATGTGAACTTTCTAGAGAATGTTTCAGGTGTTTAGCGTTCCAAACTTTCTTTATTTAATTTAACAAATAATAATTCAATGATATTACTCAAAGAAAGAAGTAGACTTGAATAACATAGCAAAGCAAATAATTGTACTGTGCATTGTTCCATCGATGCTTTAGAAGTGTTTGCATCTCATGCAATACAGCGGTCTCATCCCAACCAACGCCGAACTCCTGCGCGAGGATTGCCAACACATATTTCTTGTCATTATCGTCTTGATCCCTACAATTTGAAAAAAAAAGTCACTTTAGTTAGATTTATCATTTGATATCAATGTATACAGAGATTTTAAAAAATACATGAAAGAATTGGACTTACCGCCAGTGGATGTGTATCTTGGGCATGTATGTGTGCACGAGCTCTCTCAAGCGGCGATGGAAAAGTGCCCCACCATCTACATACTGCACTCGCCCACTCTGATAATGGGCATCGTGCCCGATAGCATGCGAAGCTCCGAGGTGGCAGGTGGAGGTGCAGAAGGAAGCACACATGGTGAAGAGACTGGTGATGGTGATGGGTGACTACTACTACTGCACAAAAAACACATATAATTTTTTAGATTCATTTTGGATAATTTCATGAAAGTTACGCGACGGCACGGCACCGCCGGGGGGCAGCTGCGGGCTACGGGGCACCGCCGGGGGGGGTGGGGGGGTGAGGTCACGGCACCGGCAGGGGCCGGGGAGGGTGTTCGGGCACGCCACCGCGGGGGCCGGGGGCGTGAGGGCATGGCTTGGGGGGGGCGGGGGGGCGTGAGGGCAGAGCACCGGGGTGTGAGGGCACGGGGGGCACTGCTCTGGGGGGGGCGGCCGAGGGGGGGCGTGAGGGCACGGCTCCGGTGGGTGTTCGGGCACGGCACCACGGGGGCCGAGGAGGGTGTTCGGGCTCACCGGGGTGACGGCACACGGCACGGCTCCGTGGGGGTCGGCGGGGGAGGGTGTTCAAGGCGCGGCACTGCGGGGGCTGGCCGGGGGGTGTTCGGGCACGGCACCATGGGGGCCGGGGGGGGTGTCCGGTCTCACGGCACCGCGGGGGCCGGGGGGCGTGAGGGCACGGCTCCGAGGGGCCGGCCAGGGGGGTGTTCGGGCACGGCTCTTGGGGAACGGCCGGGGAGGGTGTTTGGGCACGGCTCTGGTGGGGGCCGACCGGGGGGTGTTCGGGCACGGCTCCCCGGGGGGCTGGCCGGGGAGGCGTGAGGGCACGGCTCCGGCGGGGGGCCGACCGGGGGGGTCTAAAGGCGATTCTCAGCTTGGCTGGCCTCCTTTCTTTTGCGCTGAGCAAAAGGAGCCTTTCTCCTCACTTTTAGAGCTACGATTCACTTTTGGCATATGCCTTTCTGCTGATATAAATGACAGCCAGTTTTGGTGTGCGATTTCCTTTGTAGGCTAGATCTAGCTCTAACACGTACCCCCAGCCCTTATGCTCTCTCTCTCTCTCTCTCTCTCTATCATATGCCTTAGGGACATGGGCTGCCCTAGTGGCCTTTAGGTTTCCATACTTAGGAAATTGTAGAAGACTTAATCCACAGCAAGCTGCGAGGAGTTAATCCACAACAATCCACAGCTGGCTGGTATTGAACTTATCTATCCTTCACTAGCTACTTGTAGCCATACCATCTTGCTGTACTTGTGCTCATATTAGAGCCTTACAATATCTTTAGGACTACCTCTCACTAAATAGCTTAGGAGCTTCTGGTGTCCATCCATGGTTTTTCTGGTAATTGTCCTTAATGTATGTATTAAATTTGATTAATACAGGTTGGTGACATCTTTTATACAGGATGAAGGGCCAGCACACATGGAATTGAGAGAGAGCATGTACACATGGTGCATCTTGCACAATTGGAACCTAGAGCAACTATAGTGCTGGAGCGCGAGGAAGAAGACCATGTACTTCTTGGACATGGTAAACATGAAGTCTATGTACATCATGTACGTGATGAGCATCAGGCTCAACCATGGCAGCTGAGGTGTGGGGATCTAAAGAGCTACGTTTTTTTTAGAATACATGCTTGTTATTTTTAGAGCATATTGTGAATAAAAGCAAGAATAGCAGGGGAACATAAAAGGGGCAGTCCACGCATCACTTGAGCATAACCTGGGGGCAGAGTAGCTTTTGGCTGGCCTCTGTGCACCTTGGTTTCACGACTTTTCCTCCGAGAAAAAAGTTGACGTGTACTTGTTGGCTTTTTCAGCACTTCCTTAGTTCTTGCCCAAGCACATAACTGTGTTGCTGGCTTTTTCAACACTTCCTTAGTTCTTGCCCAAGCACATAACTGTGTTGTCCTTTACGCATGATCTCTATTGGCTCTCTCTTTCTCATGAGTTGACTATAATTTTTTTTCCTTGAAATAGCTATCGCTGAGCAAGAAAAGGCTCCCCTCTTGATGGTCATCAAGAGGATCTTGAGACAAATGACTGTAGACAGAGTCCATCCAGGAGGATATGATTGAGTACGCTGCCATGACTGTACCCCAGCTTGAGTTAATCATCACTCACCTCTCGACACTAGTACGGCCAGTAGCCTTTGGGGAGGGCTCTTCGAGGGATCCTATTCCCGGAGGTGGTGGCACACCCCAACCCATGCATACGCTTTTGGTGCAGACGCAGGTGTAGCAGATGCCGGGCCCGAGTGTTTTGACACAGGCTGAGGGCACTCCCTTGGCACAGAGGCACCGCCATTCGAGGTATGCATTAATCTACTCCATACTCCCGGTAGACTGACAGCGGAAGCAGTCCCCTCATGCGCGGGGCAGGGTTTCTCACTCGGGTGGCAGCCCCCCCCGGGCCGTGCTGTCACGCCCCCGCAGCCCTCCCTCGTGCTGCGCGGTGCCGTCATGCCCGCCCTGCAGCCCGCAGTAATCATGAGAACTGAGTTTAACTGTGCGAAAGCGATTAACATGATGTCTGAGTGAATGACTGATGGAATGAACATGATCAAAGGCTGGTTACCATGTAACACTTTGATACCAATGTGACATGTGAGGCTTCCACCGTAGTAATCACAACCTTATTCTAACTAAACTGCACTTAATGATGTTTAAGAGATAGACAAATATGTGTCAATGCAATGCAGCTATATTAGATGATGAATGCGGTTATAATGAGATCCAAAGGGATCCATGATGTCCTAGATGATGTCCACCCCTGGAAGAGAGGGAAACATGCTGAATAATAATGAAGGATGGCTGAAAGATGGCTATCCTGACTCCAATGCTGAGTTTCACCACTTGTATGCTGGTATCCCTCTATGTAGGAGTTGGGAAGATGGCTGAATATGTTGATGCGTAGATGTGCTGCTGTTCCCAGCCCTCTTGGTGTAGAAACATTGAAGGAACACACTGTTGGATGCTGAACTGTATCCCCCTTTGCTCCTAGGAAGGAAAACGCTGAAGAGATCCAGACGTCTATGCTGAAATGATGCGTTTCTTTATATATGGGGAATCGATGCTGGTTGGCCAGCTTGGCTGCAGTCGGCCAGCTCTGAATATGCTCACGACTGCCATTTAAATGCCATAAATGCTTTAAAGGCTGGTCGACTGACTTGAATGCTGTCGACTGCCTCCACAATCTATGGTACAAAAAGGTACATGTCTGCAGCCCTTGGCTACCTTCTTGAAAAGGTGATAACACCTCAAAATTCAGTCCCAAACTAGGACTCCTACTGACTCAAACCCCTAGTGGGCTGAATGATTAAAAACAAGGAGCACTTGGGCTATTTATAGCCCCTTTAAATGCATGGGGAACTGGCCGACTGCTGGTCGGCCAGTTCATAAATTTATTAATACTCTTTTAAACACAGTCGACTGGATCACTCCTGCTCATGCTGCTGCCTGACTGCTTTCCAGTCCACACACACCCTAGCACCTGCTCTGCTGCCTCTATGTACTGGTTCAGCCGACCATGGCTATGGGCAGCCAACACCTTCTGCAACCAGCCTACTCATCTCTTGTCCTGCTGATGTCAGTCGATAGTCCTTTTTGGAACTAGCCGACTGCTTCTTGCTCCAAGTCCTGCTCCATGTCCACCTCAGATGTTACACCTGAAGCTCCTACACTCTGGTTCTACCTATCTTCTACTGGTTCATACTCTTTATCTAGTTGCCTTTTCTGGATCTAGCCTTGAGAATGTCCATGGCATCTATGATGCACATGACATCCCCCTCTGCTAAACTTGATGACGGGAATCCAACCTGCTCTTGGATGACTGTCATCATCCCAATCCTGTCCCGAAGTCCATCTGTCATCATCGATTCCTGGCAAACCTTTTTCTCTGAAAACCCGGCCTGTTCTCCAAACCACTCTGTCTCTGATGAAGATCTATGCATCTGGTCTTCCTCTAGTCCACAATCCATTTGTGCCCTCACTCTGAACACGGTCTTGGTCTTCATTCCTGGAACTGAGTCTGGCACTCTCACATCACCCTTGGAGGATCAACCTCCCTTGGGACCGTTACCTGAGAACCTATCTGGCTCACGGAACTGCCATCCCCATCTGGCACTGCGGAACACCACAAACAAACCTCCTGGGAGTTCTTCCCGATCTGTGTTCTCGCCTTGGGCTTCGAATCCATGTACTTTCCTGTACCTTGGACCTGTACACCATCATCTGGGACTGATTCAGTTTTTAGCTTTGCTGAGCCTGATGCTCTGATACCAATGTAACATGCGGCAGCTCTGGGTAGTCTTCTTTCAGCCCTACACACTCTTGGAAACCATCTGATGCAAAAACGCACCATCTGATACAAAAATGCAGTCCCAAACTAGGACTCCTACTGACTTAAACCCCTAGTGGGCTTAATGATTAAAAACAAGGAGCACTTGGGCTATTTATAGTCCCTTTAAATGCATGGGGAACTGGCCGACTACTGGTCGACCAGTTCATAAATTTATTAATGCTCTTTTAAACACAGTCAACTGGATCACTCCTGCGCATGCTATTGCCCGACTGCTTTCCAGTCCACACACACCCTAGCACCTGCTGCCTGCTGCCTCTATGTATTGGTTCAGCCGACCATGGCTAAGGGCAGCCGACACCTTCAGCAACCAGCCTACTCATCTCTTGTCCTGCTGATGTCAGTCGACAGTCCTTTCTGGGACTAGCCAACTGCTTCTTGCTCCAAGTCCTGCTCCATGTCCACCTCAGCAGATGTTACACCTGAAGCTCCTACACTCTGGTTCTACCTATCTTCTACTGGTTCATACTCTTTATCTGGTTGCCTTTTCTGGATCTAGCCCTGAGAATGTCCATGGCATCTATGATGCACATGACAAGTGGTAGCAGGGGGTGCAAACAGTTTCTGAAAATAAGAAAAGCATTCATGTTGGAGCTCTCAGAAAGACAGAGTCCATTCACCATCCAGTTTACGGACTCTGAGGCAAGAGGTCTTCCTCCTGTAAGCATGTAACCCTTGAAAGAAAGATTTTGAAGAGCAGCCTTTATCCATGAATTGAGTCATCCTTGCCCAAACCTACCACTTGGCCAATTTTCGTCGGTCAATAGCTTGCAAGAGAGCTGTTGACTGAGAGAGAGTGTCCATTTGTTGAGAGGAGAGGGGCTGCAATTGGGAATGTGCAGTCAAGGACTGAACTTTTGCTTTGGCATGCTGAACTTTAGCTCTCTAGTCAGGCATGAAATTACTACCATATTCATGAATAGCATGCTGAAGCATGTCCACAAGGCGTTGCCATGCAAAATTACAGTCATAATGGACATGGGCTGTAAGAGGTATCGGATCAATTGTTGAAATTGTGCATGCTGCAGGTATCCTTTATTCATATGTTTCATCCGAATGGAATGTAAAGGCATGTCATCCTAGGACTGCCAAACTGAATATTCAGCCATAAAGGAGCATGGTCAGAGAGACCAAGAGAGTGATCAACCTCAATATGAAGACTGAAATCTGTAAATTGTTGAGCACGCAGTAAATACTATCTATCCAAGCGAGCCCAGTAGTTAGTAAAGGCATTATGATGATAGGTGTAGCCCACTATTCCAGTGTGCATGGCTGTCCGTAAATCTTGTGCATGTGTCATGGTAAGTAACTCCTCCCATGATCGCTTTTCAAAAGGAATCGTATGAGATCTATGAGTAGTGTTGTTTGATGGCATGCGAGAGTTATTAAAGTCTCCGCCAAGAAGAGCACAAGATCGCCATGGGTAAGAAGCATTTTGTGACATGTGAGGCTTCAACCGTAGTAATCACAACCTTAGTCTAACTAAACTGCACTTAGTGATGTTTAAGAGATAGACAAATATGTGTCAATGCAATGCAACTATATAAGATGATGAATGCGGTTACAATGAGATCCAAAGGGATCTATGTTGTCCTAGATGATGTCTACCCCTGGAAGAGAGGGAAACATGCTCAATAATGATGAAGGATGGCTGAAAGATGGCTGTCCTGACTCCAATGCTGAGTTCCACCACTTGTCTGCTGGTATCCCTCTATGTAGGAGTTGGGAAGATAGCTGAATATGCTGATGCATGGATGCGTTGCTGTTCCCAGTCCTCTTGATGTAGAAACGCTGAAGGAACACACTATTGGATGCTGAACTGTATCCCCCTTTGCTCCTATGAAGGAAAACGCTGAAGAGATCTAGATGTCTATGCTGAAATGATGCGTTTCTTTATATATGGGGAATTGGTGCAAGTCGGCCAGCTTTGAATATGCTCACGACTGCCATTTAAATGCCATAAATGCTTTAAAGGCTGGTCGGCTGACTTGAATGCTGTCGGCTGCCTCCACAAGTCCCAATGCTTTTGTCTAGATGATTAATATGATGCTACAATGCTGAATCCAACCCATACCATGTGGTACATGCTGAAAACATTCATTTAAATGTCAACACCATATTGGGGAATATGGGAATTTCCCACAAGTTTAGGACACGTGGTCAAAAGTTTGGATTAACCATAACTTGAACACCACTAATCCAAAATGAGCGCTTTATAGCTCTTTAGATTCCATTTTTCAAGCGCTTTTCAACGATAGGTCATATGATAGGGTTTTGAGAAACTTACAAACATGTTATCCATGTCCCCTTTTTTAAGTATTCAAAAATGGGAATTGGGAAATTCCCAAATTCACTAATATGGTGTTTGTCCATAAAATGCCTGAGAAATCCTGATTAAATGCCTGATGATGCCATGCCATAAAATAATGCCATGTCACTATACACCTAAATGGTGTGCACGTGACATTCCCTGCTGCTAAACTATTGTTGGGTGGTATACCTGGCAACCTTCGACTCCTCTGTAATCCTTCTCCTCCGAACCGCTGCCCCCTTCTGTCTTCTGCTCTGCCGGGACTGAGGGCGTCTGCTGGAGTGAAATCCTTTGAGCCAAGACTCTATATACTGTGGGAACTGAATGGCAAATGCTGCTAAAACTGCTTGGAAATACCTCAGTCACCCCTGATCTGCCTGTGGAAACCTTTCACCTACCATCTTCGTCGTTCCTGAAGCTCTGAACCTCCTGAGGCGATGTTGGAGAAAACTTCCGTCTTCTGTGGAAGAGAAACCCCCTACTGCTAGTTGAAGCCCAAAACTTATGTCCTCCTGAAGCTCTGAACCTCCTGAGGCGATGTTGGAGCAAACTTCTGTCTTCTATGGAAGAGAAACCCCCTACTGCTGCCAGTTGAAGCCCAATACTTATGTCCTCCTTTGATGATGGATGTCATTCTTTCCCAGAGAGTTCATAGGCAAACACGTATGCCTTGCAGATGCAAGATGGACTGCTAAGATGACTGCTAAGATATCTGCTATGCAAACCATGTGCAACCCTATATGCTGTGCAAGAATGCAGATGGATGGGTTACTAATGAATACCTAAGGGAAAATCCCTAAGGGTGGCCTGCAAGATTTTGAGAATTGGGTTTAACTGTGCAGAAGCGATTAACATGATGTCTGACTGAGAATGACTGATGGAATGAACATGATCGAAGGCTGGTTACCCTGTAATGCTCTGATACCAATGTGGCATGTGAGGCTTCGACCGTAGTAATCACAACCTTAGTCTAACTAAACTACACTTAATGATGTTTAAGAGATAGACAAATATGTGTCAATGCAATAATGCAGCTATATTAGATGATGAATGTGGTTACACAATGAGATCCAAAGGCATCTATGCTATCCTAGATGATGTCTACCCCTAGGGAAGAGAGGGAAACATGCTGAATAATGATGAAGGATGGTTGAAAGATTGCTGTCCTGACTCCAATGCTGAGTTCCACCACTTGTATGTTGGTATCCCTCTATGTAGGAGTTGGGAAGATGGCTGAATATGCTGATGCGTGGATGTGCTACTGTTCCTAACCCTCTTGGTGTAGAAACACTGAAGGAACACACTGCGGATGCTTAACTGTATCCCCCTTTGCTCCTAGGAAGGAAAATACTGAAGAGATCCAGATGTCTATGTTGAAATGATGCGTTTGTTTATATATGGGGAATTGGTGCTGGTCGGCCAGCTTGGCTGCAGTCGGCCAGCTCTAAATATGCTCACGACTGCCATTTAAATGCCATAAATTCTTTGAAGGCTGGTCGACTGATTTGAATGCTGTCGGCTGCCTCCACAAGCCCCAATGCTTTTGTCTAGATGGTTAATATGATACTACAATGCTGAATCCAACCCATACCATGTGGTACATGCTGAAAACATTCATTTAAATGTCCATAAAATGCCTGATAAATCTTGATCAAATGTCCATAAAATGCCTGATTAAATGCCTGATGATGCCACGCCATACAATAATGCCATGTCAATGTACACCTGAATGGTGTGCAGGTGACATTCCCCGCTGCTAAACTGTTGCTGGGTGGTATACCTTGCAACCTTCGACTCCTCTGAGATCCTTCTCCTCCGAACCGCTGCCCCCTTCTGTCTTCTGCTGCTCTGCCGGGACTGAGGGCATCTACAGGAGTGAAATCCTTTGAGCCAAGACTCTATATACTGCGGGAACTGAATGGCAAATGCTGCTAAAACTGCTTGGAAATACCTGAGTCACCCCTGACCTGCCTGTGGAAACCTTTCACCTACCATCTCTGTCGTTCCTGAAGCTCTCAACCTCTTGAGGCGATGTTGGAGCAAACTTCCATCTTCTGTGGAAGAGAAACCCCCTGCTGCTGCTGCTGCCAGTTGAAGCCCAAAACTTATGTCCTCCTTTGATGATGGATGTCATTCTTTCCCAGAGAGTTCATGGGCAAACATGTATGCCTTGCAGATGCAAGATGGACTGCTAAGATATCTACTATGCAAACCATGTGCAACCCTATATGCTGTGCAAGAATGCAGATGGATGGGTTACTAATGCATACCTAAGGGAAAATCCCTAAGGGTGGCCTGCAAGATTTTGAGAACTGGGTTTAACTGTGCGGAAGCGATTAACATGATGTCTGACTGAATGACTGATGGAATGAACATGATCTAAGGCTGGTTACCCTGTAACGCTCTGATACCAATGTGGCATGTGAGGCTTCAACTGTAGTAAATGAAGCACTGGTTTGGGAGCCCCGAGAACTCCACTCTCTAATCAATCCATCCCCCCCTATCCTAGGTAGCTGAATGACCTTATGAAGGGAGGAGATGTCAGACACCAACACTCTGACCAAAGGTAGCCCAACTGCTCTGGCCACCACTGAAGCTGTTGTGGGGCCAGTCTCTAGTACCGAGCCCACCAATCAGGGATTTAATATTCACGTGATCACAAGATTTTTTATGATAATAACACATGTGAACAAGTTATTCACATGTTCTCATGTTACCGTTCACAAAATAACAGGTCACTTGCCATTTGGGAACCCCTTAAAAGCTTGGCTACACATGGGAATAAGCTATTCACATGTTCTCATGTTACCATCTTCACATAATAGCAGGTCAGTGGCCGCCTAAGAAGATTTTTTATGCCCGCCGACAAAGATAATTTTTTTAGGCCCTTGTGAAAGCTTTGTGAATTTAACATGTGATCACAAGATTTTTTGTGTTATTAACATATGTTATTAACATGTTCACATGTTTTTGTTTACGTCAGTGAAATCCCTGCCACCAATGCTCCTAGCCTAGAGAGGAGTGGAAGATACTCCCGGCAGAGTCCAGGGAAGCAAACTGTAACATGGAAAAGGCACTCTCCCTGCTCAGCCGCTGCTGCTGCGTCAAAGCCATGCTGCCAAGGTCTGAAAAAAGCCCGAGCACCCCTGATGTCAAGGGGACTCATGGCCACGCTTTGGGCGGTCTCAAACTCAATCTGGTAGTAATGACCACGGCCCAGATGCTGTACGTCTAGGATCTTGCCCACATCTGCAAGAAGGCGGGCCTGGAGAAGATCTCGGATCTCCCCTCTGCTGGGGCGAGTGCCAACTATACGGCAGATGGTGGAATGTGCCTGAAGGCGTTCCACCTCTGCGAGACGAGGCTCGCTTCCTCTTCCGGCGAAAGAGAAAGCCTGATGGGGGTGTCCTCAGGGGCGGGCGAGGGGGCTGCAGATGAGTCCCTCTGAGGCAGGGAAGGAGGAACCTCCATCAGAGTTTGAAGCTGTGTCGAAGGTAGAGCGGAGACGGAGAACCTGCACGAACCGAACTGCACATGAGGGTGGGGGAAGGCAAAAAGTAAAAAGGAAAAAAAAATAAAAAATCCCTGGGTGGGGGCGGAGAAAAACAGAGAGAAGATAAGGGGGGGGCAGAGGCGGCAAAGACGGATCCCAAGGGGGGGGGTGAAAGCAGCACGAAAAGGGCGAGAGAGGGGGAACGAGAGCTGGCGAAGGGGGGGAGCGAGGCGCTGAAGAGGAGGGGGTAGGCGCAATGGCGGAGAGCTACGGGAGGGGGGGCGATGGCGAAACGCAGTGGAGGGGGGGTGCTTCAGCGCAAGCAAGCCAGGCGAAGGGGGGGCAGGGTAAACCTGAGGGCAGGCGAAGGGGGGAAAACGCAATGGCGGGCAGGGAGGTGGGAGTGCAGACAGAAGCGCGAGCAGGGGGAGCGCAGAGCTTCAGCGAGCGATTCTCTTTCTGTTGATGATGATCCTTGTGACAGAGACAGATGTGATACCCAGATGCACTCTTGGTTTGCCTGTTTTGCGATTCTTTTTCCTCCGAGTGGTCCTTTTTCTATTGGAATGTAGGGTCTTGTCCACTAGATTTGCCTTTGCATCCCTTGTTCGAGATGTCTCATCAGTCTGCATTTCGGCATTTCGTGTCTGTGATATAGTCGTGACTCTAAGTGGCACGACATCCTCATTCTCTAATGAAGGTGGCGATGGAATTATCTCTACAAAGTTGAGTGAGACCTTTGGTTGAGAGGTGCCTTCCTCATGTGGTTTCATCAAAAACAATCCTTTGGAAAGTGTTCTACACAACACCCTAGACAATATCTTTCAATTGGTGGAAACTGTGGTGCTATTGTATTGGATCGAGCTGGTTGCCTTTGGCGATGTGGACAATCACGAGCCCAATGGGCTTCTCTGCACTCATAACAGGGGCCCATTAGTTTGGCTTCTACTTTCCTTTGCTGCCATTGACCTGAGGGGGGCCTGGAGTCCTAGGTTGGCAGCCGCCTAGCAACATCAAAGAATTTTGTTCCCCCGGAGCCTCCAGTGCTTGGCTTGGATATGCGGGACTTTCAAAGAGATTTTCCTTGGATGAATATGATGCATATTCCTCCTCCACAAATCTTGGGTTTACCAAGTCTCTACATATTTGAATTGTCGTAGTCAACAAACCTCACAGGAGCTGTCCGCCGAGGAGCAGGATGTTGAACTCCAAGTAGAGGTCGTGCTTGCTCTTGTGCCATCGGTGTCTTATGTTCAAAATTAGTATACTGTTGATGCATTTGTGGATCCACTACACCCCTTTGCTGCTCACGCTCTTGTCTCATTCTTGCAATGTGATTACATTCCTGTGTGGTGTGGGTATAATTCCAAGCACAGGCTTGGCACCACTTCTTTGTGGGTTGGTTTGTGACTAGAGGAGAAAAGGCATTACATTCTTTGGTTTTATGGTTACCGCCACATGCTCCACAAAGATGAGGACCTGTAGGTAGTACACTCCTCATTCTCTTTTGCTGTTGTTGTGGATGCATGGGTGGGCGTTAGGGTTGTCCCAATCTCCTTAGTACTAGGTTAGCTATCTGGTCTGGATTTACTATTTCGCTAGACCCTGAACTTTGGTCATCACCCACTGATCTGTAGGTTACACCTCAGGGCCAGTACCATCTTGGAATTTGAAGTTATCTGTGAAATCCATAGCATCATGGCAACACTCATTGAAATTTGTATGCTTCTTTGCATAGAGATGTGTATGCAATGTTGAATTTTTGAGTCCTTTTAAGAAGAGAGAAATTAAGAAGAGAGAAATTAGGAAGAGCAAAATTAATCGACTCTGGGTGGGCTTCTCATCTTCTAGGCAACGATTAATGTACTGCTTCATCCTATTTACACAATCTCTAACACTCTCAGTCTCACCTTGCTTGAAAGAGTAGATGTTTGCTATACTGTGTCATGCTGAATCTCCATCAAGGAAAAAGCAACAATGAATCTCTCTTCCAAAACTCGTAAAGAAGATTTGTCTGAAGCCTCTAGTGGCTGAAACCAAGCAAGAGCCTTTCCCTCAAGAGTGAGCCCAAATCCTTCAATTTGCGTATGCTTGTCAGTCACTTGCTCAGCTCAAACTGCTTGCCTAAATGCTGCTACATGGTCATATGGATCTCCCAACCCTTCTTACTTCTTTACCAGTTTCTGAAGAGTTGATGGCCTTACTCGTCTTGAATACTCATCAGCAGGCCTACGGCCTCTCACTCTCAGTGGTTCCTCTCTTTAGTTAGGTGGTTCATATGCATCCCAAATTGGTGTGGGTCCTGTATTACCTGCCTCACCAACCCCCTCCAAAGATCTTGTTACCTCCATTTTAGGAGGTGCATTTATGGGAGGCCGAGTTGGTTCCCCTACCCTTTGATTGTCATAGTGAGAGAAACGTTGCTATGGTGTGATCTGTGGTCGCACTTTTGGTGTAGGATAATATCTTGGTGCTAGAGTTGGGGTACTTGCAATGGTCCACTTTGATGTTGAGGGTCCCTCTCTAGTGAACTCTCGTAGGTGAGGAGCAACAGTTTCTCCAAGAAAGGCTGTCTCTCCTGGTTTAGCTGTATTAGTTGAGAACACTTCCATGAATAATGGTTGTCCTCTCCACGTGAGCTCACGAATCTCCTTCCAATCTAAGGTTCGGTATTCATTGGCCATTTATCAATGATTTGGTTCTTGTATCCTACAAGCTTCTCGACTACCACCACAAGTGCTAGAGGAAGATCTAGCTCTGGCAATCTAGTTGTGGCATAATATCCTTCTAAAGAGTCCTTATAGACCTCTTGAAGTGGGTCATCTTGAAAGACCTTTGTTACTGAAATTTGTCGTACAAACTCCCATTGGTTCTCAGTCCCCTGATCCATTTTGCTCTTGCCTTTCCTGTCCCTTTCCAAATTTAGATCTACAAAAAGTAAATCATCTATGGATGGCTTTGAGGACTGGGCATTGGATGGTCCAGGCATGTCCGGCTCAATGAGCCAATCATCTCTAGACTCCCTTGCTCTGGAAGGCTTCGATAAGTCTAGGAACTCACTCTTAGAGAGTCCTCCTAATTTGTCTACATTCTCTGGATGATAGGTGACTTCGTATAGCGAACACCATCTCCGCCCATGTACATGTTACCCTAGTCATTGACTAGAGGTGCTCTATCAAGCTTTGAGAAAAAGTTTGCAATCTTAACGAGATACTGTTATTGTGGATCCCTAAAGATCTCAGCTCCTTGAGCATTCATGTAGACATATTGAAGTCTCACATTGAGTGGTAACCCCATGATGTCGGCTTCAAATGGATTAAAAGATCTTGTGGGTGTCCTATTTGGGGCTAAGGGATGACTATTTGACGGCCCTAGATTGTCCATAGACAATGAGCTAGTTGTCCTGGAAAGGGTATCAGATTAGGATTCAGAAAAGGTTTCAGCAATATCTGCCAAGTTTCCTACCGATTCGGTCCCACTTTCTTGCGTAGGTACTCTAGAAGGTGCCCTAGACCCTATGGCAGTGTCTATATGACGTCCCGATCGCAAGTGCATAAGGTCAAATTTTAAGGTTGTTTTTTTTTTAATTTTTTAATTTTTAATTTTCCAAAAAAATCCAAAAATTTTCAGGTTGGCTCAAACTTTGCCAGAACCCATTTTGAACCCCCCCAAAAAATAAGCGTATTTTTTAGGATCAAAAATTGCCTAAAATTTACCAGTTTTCCATATTGAACTCACTATGGGAAAATGGTTCCGGGACCAAAATTTTGACAATGGGTGTTTTCTAACTTCTCTCGAAAAGTTAGAAAACCTCCCAATTTTTTGTGGCAGAAAATGAAAAATTTTCCACTCTTTTTTTTGGTACCCCTTTATCCGGTGCGGTGGCGGTCTTTATGGTGAGGGTGTGTAGGTCTCTTCGCGCGGTGCGCTGTTCACGCACAGCCACCTTCTTTTATTATTATTTCTTTCTTTCTTTTTTGAAGTACGTGTGCAGTGAACTCAATGCGTGTGCAGCTGTGAGATTTGCAGCACCGAATTCTCAATGCGTGTGCAGGGAACTAAATGCATGTGCAGCTATGAGATTTGCAGCGAATTCGAAATGTTCAATCTTCATGTGTGTATACAGATTTCAGTTTCTCTACAGGTACAGGTTTAACAGAGAACTAAAATGCACAAAATTAAAGATGCTGAAAACTAATCTAAGCTAAGAACAGAAAATAAAACGAACATGCAAAAAATTGGAACTGTAAAAATTAACCTCAGACAGTAAAAATCATCCTCAAACAGAATGACAGAAATGTAAATTAGGCCTCTCTCTTTTGCACACAAATTGAAATTGACAGGTTTAGCGCTTACCTCCAATCCTTCTCGTGTGTTGAATCCTTGTCCTTACCTCAAGGGAGAGGCGTAGCTAGCCAATCGCACTCAAATTGCAAGACAATAAAGAGAATTTAACAACAGATTAGTCTTAAATAAGTACTAAAATTACTCCCAAAGTCGATTGGAACCGATTGGAGCTTAACAAGGAGTGGTAGTGTGTGTATGGTGCTCAACTACTATAGGCACTCGTTCCTCGACAGCGGCGCCATTGTAGAGCGGTTCTCTCTACCGTGCAATATAGTGCTCATAGAGTACTACCGATCAACAAATGTGTTGAGAAATACAATGTCAATCCAAGGACTCGACCCGATTAGTGCATGAAGGCTTATCCCTTGCGGGAGAGCTCAAATACACAAATCACCACTTGACGATTCAACCATTCAACACCTCAATCAATCTCTTAAACCCACTACACTAATCAAGAGAACAAGCAATGCATGGTAATATCTTAATCCCATTCAAACATTGATTAAATCTCAGCTTTCCCTAATGCCAGCAAATCTATAAGCATGCATCTACTAACCCACAAGCTTAAGCAAGCATAGAATGTAATATTCACAAACCCACAAGCTCATAGAGAGAGTCTATCCATGAATAACTCATTGCCAATGAAGTGGGCAAGAGCTTGCATCAATGGAGACTTCACACACACACACTACAAGCATGCAGCATACACAAGAGAAAGAAAGAAGCATTCAACTAATCATAGATTAATCTACTTCAATGATGCTAAAACAGATTAAAGAGAAAGAAGTGGAGCTATACTCATAGGAGCTTGATGCTCATTAGAGTACAATAGAGAGAGTTAGAGAGTTGCCATAGCTTGAGAGCTCAAGAGCTTCACTCAATAGCTTATGAGAAAATGGCCCAAAAACGTACTCTTTCTTTAGCTAACATCTCTTGCTTAATACACTTAGAACTCTCATTTAGAACCCACATTCGCCCAAAACGATTTACATTGCACTTCAGCACAAAAATATGGAAAAATTATGTGCGTCTTTATGTTCCCATGGCTACAATCCTGCTCTCTCGCATTAATTGCTTTCGGCCTCCTTCCATAATCCGTGTTCCCCGTGGAACAACCATCTTCTTGATCCAATGCACATCTTCAAGAATGTCGCCTCTAACATTTGGGAGCACTTGAGAGGAACACGTGACTCCTTGCTTTTTATAAGAGAGGATCTACAAAGCATAGAGAGGATGCAAAGAGCTTGGCCACAAGAGGGACCAAATGGGAAGACAATTCTATCTCGAGCACCTTCGATATTGACAAAGAAGGAGGAGAAGTTGGTGAAAGATGCCATCACTACATTCCGTACTCCAAAGGGGTGCATGAGGAGTTTAAAAGGTACCTTCACAAAGACAAACAAGAGAGGTGTTGAGCAATTATATGGCTTGAAGTCCCACGATTGGCACAAGGTGCTTCAAGTAAGTGAAACATTGAAGTTGTTTGTATTTAAGTTGTTTAATCATGATGTATCTAATGATGGTGTATAAATGTGTATAGTTCATTCTTCCTACAAGCATTTCCAATTGTGCATCCTACGAAGTGCGAGAGACGATTTATAAGATGGGGGAGCTTGTAAGGTTTTTACCCCAAACCCTCATAGCCAATTTTCTACACGCGTTTTCCTCAAAATGATTTGTTTATTGTTTCACATTGTAGATATGTGAGCTCAAAGGAAATCGATCCATGTACACTTGACTATGCAAGGGTCATGGGGCGGTGGAGGTGGTTTGTTTGGTGGAGGAGACATTCCCACGCGATCAATTCTCACAAGCCAACTATATCTTATGGTTCATTTAATTGATCAGAATTCTATATGTGGCACTGTGCATGCTCGATGGATGTTCTTTCTTGAGCGTTTTATGAAGACCTTGAAGGATTTTGTAAGGCAAAATGCAAAGCCAGAAGGTAGTATGGCTGAGGGTTGGTTGGTACAAGAATCACTTGTTTATATCTTAGAATACCTAGCGGAAGTGGATCCCTCTCTCCCTCACCTATGGAGCAATGAAGAAGACTTGAGGATGACCTCTCGTGTTCCTCAAGGAAAGGGAAAGACCAAAGTCATGGATACAGAGATGCATAGTAAACTTAATACCTTTTGTGTGCTTAATAGTGATGTGATGAGAAGATGGGTGGCAAAGTATGAGGATGAAAAGGCAAGAAGACAAAGTGAAAGGTCGGCATTCCGTAAGCACCATGGACATAAGTGTGCCATATCCTGAGCACCTACGATCACTTCCCAAGGATCTTGATGTAGATTGGCTACATGAGGAGATGGAGAGAGTGGCGCAAGACGAAAACATGTGTATCACATTGGAGGAGTACGAGTATGCCCAAGGATGCTTCAAAAAGGTAAACAAACTTGTGTTCTCAATCATATTTTAGTATGTTAAACTTGTAAAAATTAATTTTGAGGTATTAATAAAATTTTTTTGTCTTGATTATATAGTGCATAATGTTTACTGCTTTGTGGTCGGAGGGTAAACATTTTCACACACAAAGGATTGATGAGAAGAGGAACACCTGAGATTGTGGGGTAATTGCAAGCTTTGAGGGAGCCAATGGAGCCATGGATGATTATTGTGGAGTGATCCAAAATATCATTAAGCTTGACTTTTGAAGCTTCTTTGTATATATTTTGGATGTCAAGTGGTTTAAGGATGTGGTGGAAAGAGGTCCTAATGCAACAATCAATGTCATGCAAGTGGCTTTGTGACCATTGACTCTACAAATTTTTGGTAAGGAAAGGATGGGACTCTAGTGCTACCACAACATTGTGAATAGGTACATATAATTATTGGTAATTACAATATATGCATTTACAGATAGTAGAGATGTAATTTTTTTGTATGATATACCTTTGTGCTTGAATAGGTTGTGTATCAACCAATATTGACAATAAGAGATGGTGGCGTATAATCCCAATATCACCATGTTCAAGATCCATTTATAGTACATTCACCCACATTGAACATATGGAGTAGCATGTCAACTCAACTATGGAGGGAGATAGCTTCGAAAACATTGATGATGATCGTGCCATTGGAGATGATGATCGTGATATTGGAGATGATGATATTGCCTCTCATAGTGATGATTCTAAAAGTGGGAGGGATCTCTTTGTAGATTTGGATATAGGCATCGACATTGAGATAGATACTTTAGGAAGGGTTAACCTCATTGAAGATAAGGTTGAATTCTAGTTCTTTCATTGTACTTTTATTATGGCTATATTGGTCTTCCTTTTGGTATAGATTCATGCCTTTTTGAGATTACATGTATAGATTTATTATGATATGTTGCTTTTCGTGGCATTACTTAATCATGCACCTTTGGACTGCTTTTCATGGAGGTTCAAGATTTTTTTAAAAGCTTCACTTTGATGAAAAGATGTGGGGATCGAATCATTGTCCTTTGGATTGTTTTTCATGGCATTACTTGATATACCTAAGACTTTGCATGTATCCATCCCTTTCACCACATTACTCGATTTATACCTATTTCTTTTCTCTTTCCTTAGCATATTTTTCCTTTCAAATATGCTTTCTAGAGATTCATTTTATATAAATGCACCAAAAAATCATGCATATTATCAAGATCTTGTGCACATAGTTCAACAAATGATATTTTGGGGGATTGAAGATTATGTTTTTCTTTGCAAGGTCCACAATTGTAATTGTATAGGAAATTGTTGTATACTGCATCTATAAGCACGTCTGTAATTGCGTCTATGTTCGCGTCTATAAGCACGTCTAATTTCAAAGGAATTAGACGTGCTTATAGACACGAGCATAGATGTAAATGTAACTTACACGTCTATAAGAGCATCTAGTTTCAAAGAAGTAGATGCCCTTATTATAGACACGAGCATAAACGCTAGTAAAGATGCCCCCGTAACTTGCACATCAATGCAATGCATCTATGCTTGCTTTATGTTGTAGTGGTTCATGACTAAGAAACCCTATGTATCACCTGAGTTCAAGGGACATTTAACAAACACCTTACCTGTGAATTTTTTATGAATAAAACGCCCCCCGTTTTCTTTATAAACTTACAGGTTTTTTTTTAATGGATAAAAAAAACCTTTTTGTAAATGTATTTCTATAAATTTACCTTAAAATTCCCTTCATTTGAACACATGTGCTATACTTACATAGTTTTAGGTGAACCCCCCCAAGGAAGTAATATAGCTAGGATATTTGGTTCAAGAGACAAACTTCCAAGTAATGATGTAGGTCATAAACTTTTGGCTTAATAGCTAGAATCTCTAGGAATCGTTCTAAAGAGTCTAGGGGTTTTACCTCTTGAGCCATAACTCTTATAAAGTGGTCAAGAGAGCTAAGACCACTAGGCAATGTATTGCACCTACAGGTTAAGAGTCAAATATTCTAGGGAATGATGTATGTTGGAAAGTTTCAACTCAAGAATGCAAACTTGTAGGGAGAGGATAGGAGATTGGATTCTTCACTAAAAACTTAAAAAATTAGTCAAAAAATCAAAGACCTCTAGGAAATAATACAAGGAAGTGTAGGCTGAAGAGCCAAATCTTCTAGGAAATATTGCAATTTGGTAACTTTGGCTCAAGAGGTAAACGTTTCAGGGGTAAGATTAGAGAAGTTTCAAATATTGGCTCTTGAACCAAAACTCTTGGAAATCAGTCCCAAGGGGCAAGGTGTCTAACAAATAAATCACGTGGTAAGCTTGGATGTCATGGGACCCTTTAATCTTCTTGAAGAGAATAATCAAAAACTCATATATTATATCAAATATTAAAACAACTACTTGAATTAAATTGAAAATTAAAGCACATAACAAAACATAAGGCAAGGGAAAGAAAAACATCACCATCAACACAAGGCTGGGTACAATCTCCCCCCCCCCAACGTGAGTGGCTTCTTCTCACGTGGGTATTTGTGATATATTCCAAAAGTAGGCTTTTAGCCAAAAATAAAGTACACATCCATATTTGGACTTTGCCATTTAATTAGCCTTTGTCCTTAATTAGCCTTTGTCCTTAAGCCTTCCAAGGTTTGCACAATTTTTCTAATACAATAATCTAACTTGTGCACATATGCACATTACAAAATAAATCAACTAGTGCTCACACGCACATTGTACAATAAATTGATACGTGCGCACACACATATCACAATGATGCCAAAATCAATCGCCATTATACGGCCACAAAATATTATGAATATAATAATGAGATCTATCCACACGCCCCACGACTCAATCCACCATCCGTGCGACACCTAAATCGGTACCCTCACACTGTGCAACACCTAAATCGGTACCCTTGCACACCTCATCACCTAAACTCATAAACATAAGCCATATCACTAGTAACAATCAATTGACATCGCATCAATCAATCCTAACGTATTCATGAGAAACAGGCATCATAAAAAATATATATAAATCAAATATTAAATGACCATGACTATCATTCGTCAAATAACATGGATCATAACATTGGAATCAATAGCCAAAACCTCTACACAATGATGTATGATGTTGGAGAAATTTCTCTCAAAGGTAAAAACTTTAAGGCAATGATGTAGCCTAAATTGTTTTGACTGAATAGCCAAAATGTTTATACAATGGCATGAAGAGGCTTTTAAAAAAAAATTTATTGATACAAAACCCTTAAAATCCACAAGACCTATAGACAACAATGTAGCCATAAAAACTTCAAAGCAATGATGAAGGCTAGAAACTTTTACCTCGGAAGCCTTTCATTCTAGGCAATTGCTTAAAAAGGCTAGAGTTTTTGAGTCTTGAGGCAAGAAGAGTTTATGCCACATGCTGTCACTTTTTGGCACAATGTCAGAATAGGAAGTTTCTGTTGAGGACTCTTTAGAATGGGCACAAGGAGACACTTGTAATCTTAAGCAGAAGATTTGGCAAAGTTTTAAAAGATGAAAGGCATAAAAATTTTGACTAAAGAGAAAAATGTAAAGCATAAGACAATATTATGCATTGGTTATATCATTTCAAGCTAATCGTGTTATCACATAGAATAAGATATGTCAAATATGCATATATAATCTCTATTATCATGACAATTTTTCTACATCAATCCAATACTTTAATTTAGCTTCTTCTTTTAAATCTACCATTATGAGTATATAGTTTACTTAAAAAACTATTTTTAAAATACTATTAAAGTCCTCTTCAAGTGCATGCTTTGTTTAAATTTATGTATAAGATGCTAGCAACACTTTGCCTTTAAGAACTTGATTAGAAGGAATCAATAATACTTAATTATATTTTTATTTTTTGAATTCAACTCCTCAAGGTGGAACAAATGTTTAGAATTGTGTTTTTCAACACCACATACCTTGAGAGATTCTATCTTCTTGTTTTATTTCAAGTTATCTTTGTAAATATATATTACTTTATCTTCAGTTTGATTTTTGACATCAACATCAAAACATTTTGAATTCTAGAGTACATGTACTGATACGTTGCTTCACACACAACGAAAGTTTTTATTTTTAAAACTAAGAATATGTAAAAGTATTTGCTAAACTCAACATAAAATTTTTAAATATTTTAATCCAAATTTAATATTAAACCAAAAAGAGGCCGTCATTTTGGTATTTTGGCCAAATATTTGTATGTTGGGAAATGGGATTTTCCCAATTGTCTAATATGGTGCTTTCCGCCAACCAAAATCATGATTTGTTTCGAATCTTAGAGAAAGAAATGCATAAAGAAGATGCAAAGAGTATGCACAAAAGAGGAGTAGCCTAAAATTGAGTTCAGGGATTTCATTAACGTCTTCACAATTTCGTGATCACGTTAACAAAACCTATTGTTAACATATTAAAACTTGTGATCACATTGTATATTCACATGACCTGAGAAATGACCTGCCGGAACCCACTATTCCAGTAACACCTCCGGGCTTCTACCATTCCCGGCGCGCCCGCCGGGGTATGAGGTTTTCCCGGCGGGCCCGCCGGGAAAAACAAAAAACACCGGCGGGGTATTATTCTGTATATAAACACTGCCCGACACCCATCGTACAACTTTTGGGAAGATAGTCCTTGTTTTGGGGGCGTGATATCTCTCCTCAAAGTACTTGTAGAGCTCTCGAGTTGCTAGAAGTGTCCTCTTGGGAAGAACGTCCTTATTTTAGGGGCTGTCGTCTTTCCTTGTAGGCACTCCTAAGGCTATTGGGCCACTCGTCCTTAGTTCTTTGAACTGGGGGCAGGGTGTGGTTCGTAGCTAATACTTGCGGAGATTTAGGGACAAATTTGGAGTCATTCAGCTTTGCATTTGAGCCACGTACGTAATCTACCTCATTCTGCTTTATGAATGGTTTGATGGAGCCAAGAGTCCTGCTTAGGGGCTTGTATTGGTTCTTGATACTTGATATAGTTTAGAGTAGACAAGGGTCTATTGTCCTATACTAGAGTATTGGGCAAGCATAGATCTTTGATTTTTTTTGTGAATGTTAGAGAAGGTCTATTGTCCTATACTAGAGTATTGGGCAAGCATAGATCTTTGATTGTGTAAAGTATCCTTAATTGGGTACAAAAGGCATCCTTCATTGGGGGTGCAATGTGCATGATAGTTTCGAAGTAGTTTTGTAGTAAGACCTTGCAAGATAGTTTGAAATAGTTTTGTGTTATGTGATGATCTTTTGTATTTGTCAAGATAGTTTCGAAGTACTTTGTCTGCAGATGTATGTTTTGTTATACGTGAGTGATTTGTTGTTTTTTCATTTGTGTATTCATTGTTATATGCTTGGTTGAATAGGTTATTTGTTGAGATGGAGGACAATGTTGGATCCAGTGATACCTTCAATAGAGTCCAAATTTCAAATAGCAGGAAAAAAAAGGCACCTGGGATAGAGTGGCAATATGCAATTAACGTTGGTGATCGATTCATAGATTGGGAGTGTAAGCTATGCCATGCAGTAAAATCAGGTGGGGCGCCTCGACTAAGAGAACACTTTTTAGGCGGACCGAAGAAAAAGTCATGTACCCACCCCTCTGCACCTATAGTGGCCAAACGCATAAGAGAAGAAATTCAAAAGAAAGATTCAAGAAAACATGACACTCCTACCGTTAATGTATCAAGGCAGCAAGAACACTGTTGTTCTAATCATCAAACTCCCGCTACATCGCCTACTTGTACCCCGAACGGCAATATGCAGCCAGAAAGTAATCTACCCAGTGCATCTTCTTGCAAGCAAAACTTTGACGTAGGAAATATACCCATGCGTCAAACTTCATTGCAAGAAAGCCTACGTCAAGGTCGACTCGATGATGCACAACTCGTCCTTGCTGAAGCGATTTACTTTTCTGGGAGTGCTATGATGATGGTGGACAGTGAGCATTGGAAGAGAGCATGGAAGAAAATTGGTGAGTTTGGACCAGGGTTTTCACCGCCTACGTACCATGCTATGTGAAATGATCTATTAGAGAAATGTTATGCGCAGGTAAAAGAACGTGTACAAAGAATAATTCTTAGCAATATAGAGCTTTCTGGATGTAGTATAGTAAGTGATGATGGATGGTCTAATGTGCAAAGAAAACCATTAATTAATGTAATGGTTATTTCACCTAGAGGTGAGACTTTCATCCGTGCCGTGGATTCAGCTGGTTCAATCAAAACTGGGGCTTACATTGCTCAAGTCATTAGCTCTGTGATAGAGGAAGTGGGTGCCAAAAATGTAGTCCAAGTCGTCATGGACAATGCAAAAAATTGTAAAAATGCATCCAGAATCCTACAGCGACAATATCCACATATTTTTCCGGTAGGCTGTAATACTCATAGTTTGAATCTTGTATTAAAAGATTGGTATAAATCTGATGATACCAAATGGTTTGCCTCAATCGTTGACACTGCTCGCCAGCTTGTGAAATTCATGCTCAAGAGACAGAGAGTTTTGGATATGTTTCGACCTCGCATGTCAGTTATGTTAAAGCTTCTAGCGGAGACTAGGTTTTGCACTCACTTTTACACTTTTGAGTCTCTTCTTAGAAATAAAGATGCAGTTTGTGAAACATTTACATGCATGGCATTTCATGACTGGGAGAACACTCAACTTGAAAAAGTGAAAGAGAAAATCAAAGTCTTGAAGACAGCGCTTACGAGAAGAAGTTGGTGGAACAGTGTGATGGATGCATACCATGTAATGATGCCTGTTATGTATGCTGTACGAAGCCTTGATCAAAGAGCGCCTAATCTCGGAAAAGCATGGATGCAATGGTGGACTGTCCAGCGGAGTTTGGAGTGTCCTGAGAAATTAGAGCATTCAGTGGTGGAAAAGCAATGGCGTGTACCATTCTCTAGTAGACAAAGAAAAGTTTTGTTGAAGTACTTTCATGCTAGATGGATTGGAGCGCATTCACCACTGCACAGTGCTGCTTACATGTTAGATCCTGAATATTGGAATATGGATTTGATGTCCAACGTTGAGGTGGTGCAAGATTTTTATAAAGTGGTAAACACTTTCTATAATAATGATGATGATCGTGTACAGTGCATAAAGGAGATGACCTCATTTCGGTAGAAAGAGGGTTTATTTTCCAACTCCCTTGTTCAACAAATGGCTAAAGAGCAACCTGCATGGAAGTGGTGGATGATGAATGGTGGTGAGCATTATGCTTTATTGCGCAACCTTGCGATGAAGGTTCTAAGTCAGTGCTCTTCAAACTCAGGCTCAGAAAGAAACTGGAGCATGTATAAATATATTCATAGTACTATTCGCAATCGACTTCTTGCAGATCGAGCAGATAAACTTGTTTACATGTACTGCAATGAAAAGATCTTGCGAGACATCGAAAGCGAAGAGTATCAAGAAGATATGCCCAGATGGATGTACAATTGTGAAGATGTAGTAGACGAGAACTTTGATGTTGGACGTACGTTGTGCACCACCCTTGAGATAGAAGACAATTTAGACATTGACTTAGATGAGCTTAATTTAGCAGACGAGAGAGTAAACGGTGAAAGAATTTTGGAGCAAGATACTGACATAGAGGAAGAAGTCACTTCATTAATTTAATAAAAAGTACTTGTACAAATGATCATATTTGGAGAAATTATCAATACAAAAGTAGAATTTGTTTTTCTTAGCTCTCATCTTGAAATAAATTGCGAATTGCACTAGGAGTTGCATCTAAAGGTCCTGGTGGTTTATATTCGCTAGCCATACCGAACACTGTATAAATACCTTGATTTATTGGGACATTGCACAATGCACATGTGGAAGTATTTTGCATTTGTCTCACTAAACATATTAAGTGGTAGTAGTGTCCACATGGTAGTATATACTGGCCGCTCCACCCATCGAATACTTTGTAACATACAGGACATTGGGGGGTGGAGGAACTTGTAGCCTCAGCAGAAACTCCCACAAGATCAGGATGTATCAAAAAATGAGAGATGTGGTTTCCTTGGCGCACAGGAGCAATACGTGAAGAGATGCTCTGCACGTCTTGGCTGATCTTTGTTAGCTGCTCTTGAATTCCTCTATTGGCCGGGGGAGGAGTTGACGCTTGAGTTAATCGGTCAGCTTCTTTCTCCTTCTCTGCTAGCTGTGCCCCTAAGCTTTCTTTGACCTGGTTTAACTCCAGTCCGGCGCCCTCCACCATAAGAGCAAGTTCTTCTCTTGTGAATGTAACTGTCTCTTCACGTATGTCGTGGGTGTTGACAGTGGCCTCTCTGGAGGCGAAGTCCACTGGAGTTTCCAGTATAAAGTGAGCATATAGCATTTTAGCAAAATACAGTGGAGCATCGGCATTATGGAGAGGACGGCCGTACACCTCCAAGAAAATGCGCTCGGCATTAGTTTTGATATCATTGTGAGTGCAACGAGAAATCTTCCATCTTCCCTTCTTTATCTCGCCATCTGGACATGGCCATATTGCCTTTATCATCTCTGTGGTTACCCGTTTGTTTATGTCTTTCCATTGGGCATAAGTTGGATTTGTCCATTTCGATAATCTGCACGCTGTTCTTGTAGCTTCGCGGGCTGTCAGGCCATGTGCAAGGGCCTTCATTCTCTCGTATGCCTTCTTGGCTAACTCCTGATGCTCGTTCGCTTGCGCCTGCTCCATATCTGCATGAACGTAAACGACTTTAGGATTTTAATGAACTGTAAAGATCAACGTAAGATAAATTGACCATTGCTCTCAAAATCTTGAAGTCAAACACAACGAGAGGAGATATGTATTGCAAAGACTCGATGAGAAATATCCACTTGACTCCAAAAACACTTCAAACAATGCTCGCACATCAAATTTTGAAGAGAAAACATAAACTTAAACACCAGAAGAGGAGAGAGATATTGCAAAGACTCAATGAAGAGAGAAACAAAATTTTGAAACATTGGACACATCAAATTTTGAAACATTGGACACATCAAATTTTGAAGAGAAACAAGATTTTGAAACATTGGACACATCAAATTCTCAAATTCCTGAAACTTCATCTCTTGATACTGTATCATTACAAAGTCGGGGTGAATGCCACCGATAGCTCTACAAGAGGACGTTGTGCCCTCGTAGGGTCAGTATTTAGTGACCTAAAAAATTCAACTACTTGCAAAATTGATTTTCGCTCATCACGATTAGGCAGAAACATCCAATTTTTGACTCTATGAATAATAGTATCCATGGTAACTTTGTCATGGGAACTATTATCCATCCACAACTCTTGCACTTTCTTCCAAAAGTCATATAAAGTTTGTAATAAATATCCCAAGGCAAAAACATCAGATGCAGGAGTGTATGCATCTGCCAAAAATGGATCATAAAGCTCTGGGGCAATCCACGGCCGTTTATTTCGCTCTCTGTCTGCGTAGGAGACTGCCTGTGCCACCTTCTCCGGGTTCTTGTCTGCTTCAAAAACAAAATTGAGAGACACCCGTTTTTTGGGCGCTCTCAGCAGCAACCCCCAATCGATAAGACCTATGCGTGGCTTTAGCTCTTTTGTATAATCCAACACTACATTAAAAGGATGTAGGTCGGTATGTACAATACCTGCCATATGTGCTGCCGCTACACCTTCCACCAGGGCATGCATAATATGTGGCATATTTATTACTACCTCTTTTATTTTTGAAAGTTCTAGATGACCTAAAGGGATATTATCAGGCGGGGGTTGTCTCCATCCTCGATCCAAACGAAAAATGGCTCTGGTGAACTCACTGAATCTAAAGGGAACCTTCAGAAGAGTATCACCAAGAGCGCCGCCATTATAGTACGGGAAAATTGTGATCCAAGGAGCCTCTTTTGTAAAGGCAATGCATCGGACAATCGATGGATGTAGCACTTGCATACCCTGCTCTTCCTGGAAGCTCTCGAACTTCGCGCTGCCTTCTCCTTTGTAGTGCTTTCCGCAAAAAGTGATGTGCTCCGGTAAAAATGATATACCTTTAATTGCATACTCTTTTACTGTTCCAAACACACCGGATCCAATTGTTCGTCCTTCGTGAAGAGCTTCGTGCGGGATGCCAATAAGATGTGTGCACATAGAATTGTAGATGGTACGATTAATGACACCTGTACCACTTGCATCTGCCTGACTGGACGTTGCAGCGACGTCCTGGGCAATTCACACTCTTTTGGGGAGGGACTCTGCATCCAACGCCTTCATGCGCTTGCTCTTGGCCCTTTGCTCGCTCCATACAACGTCCCATAACTGTAGACGTTGCATGTTGGCTTCAGGCAGGGCAGCATCTCTTAGATCACTGCACGCTACTCGCATGCTCCCCAAAATGGTTCGTGTTATGTGCTGATGGTTGAAATCTGCTATCTTCTGTCTATCTAGCAGCTCAGCGTTGCCTCCGCTTCGAAGCCGACGCTGTGCATTTTCCCATATTTGGTCTATGAGATCTCGCATGAGTATCTCAGACTCATTGATCTTCTTGATGACATCATCAGTACATTGTGATACTGTGATGACCGCTTCAACGCGAATTGCTCGCAGAACAATTTTGCGCTCTTCGGGAGAAAGCATGTTGATCGTCTTCGTAAATCTAGCAAATAACACTAAACATAAAAAAACAAAATATCAAACATTACTGAAATAAACATCAAGCAGACGTGAGAGAACAGCAACAAGTATATCAATATCGTCAATGTTCATACAAAAACGGAATACCAAATAATTTTAATGAACTCAATATCATCCAATACATCATCAAACGTGAGAAAACAGCAATAAGTGTATCATTACTTATCAATGATCAAACAAAAACAGAATATATCAAACATTACTGAACTCAACATCATGCAATACATTATCGAACGTGAGACAACCGCAACAAGCGCATTATTACTTACGAAGTGTATACATTATCGAATGAGAGAGAGAGAGAGAGGGGGAGGAAGAGAGAGAGGTGTGACAGATAGAGAGAGGAAACATTAAATGATATTTTTTATAGTTTGTGAGTTCCTAGAGAGAGAAAAATAATGTTTTGTAATCCTAAAGCACTCCTCATCTACATACCTATCGTGATAGAGAGAGATGTGAAGTGTATCATGAGAGAGAGAGAGAAAGAGTTGTGAAGTGTATCATTGCGAGAGAGAGAGAGAGAATTGTGAAGTGTATCATGAGAGAGAGAGAGAGAGGAGAGGAAGAGAGAGTTGTGACAGATAGAGAGAAGAAACATTAAATCACATTTTTAATGTTTTTGGGAGTTCCTAAAGAGAAAAATAATGTATTGTTTTAATTTTTAAGTAAATAGAGGGAGAAAAAAGAAATTATTAAGAATTATGTATATTTTAAGAGAAATAAAAAAAATCATTATCTACACATCTATCGTGTTGTGAAGTGAATCATGAGAGAGATAGAGAAAGAGTTGTGAAGTGTATCATGAGAGAGAGGGGGGTAAGAAGAGAGAGATTCATATTTTTCGAGTTACGAATCACGATATTATAAAATAAAACGGTTAGACAATATGATGTAAACTTTGATCCATGAAATACTAATGCCGCATTAGCAACCAAGTATCGCATGGATCAAACACAATAAAAACAATACAAGTCAAATCAAACAAATTTACGACATTTATTCGACCTCGTTAACGATCATATGCCGAAATACGCAAGAAAATTTACGACACTTTTTCGACCGCGTTAACGATCAAATGCCGCAATATGCAAAAAAACATTTTATGCACTAGCGGACGACACCAACTTGCCGTGTTAACGACAAAATGCCGCCCGATTCTATGGGAATACCAATAGGATACGAACATACACTGGCCGCGTTACCGACCATATGTCCGCATTTGACAAAGGGAAGGGAAGGGAAGGTGACATCGCCATAACGATACTATGCTTGCCGCGTTACCGACTAGTACCGCTACGGCGTGCCATACTTACCATAGGACACAGACTAGCCGCGTTACCGACTAAGTGCCCCAGGGTAAGCACCATTCCGAAGAATGGCCTTACACACACACACCAGTCGTGTGGCGGGCCACCCAAATCCTGCCGCGCATTGCGACAATGGGCGGCTGCCCGCACGAACTCACCCACACACACATCCCTCGTGTGGCGGACCACCCACATCTTGCCGCGCATTGCGACAGTGGGCGGCTACCCGCATGAACACACCCACATACACAAACACACACACACACACACAAGTTTTTTATTACCTGTGTATGCTGTCAGCAATGAAATCCCAAAGGGCCCCCCGGGCCCATATATATAGAAAAATGTACCCCGCCGGGATATGTGACGACCCCGCCGGGACCCTCCGGGCAAAGAAAAAGCCCGGCGGGCCCGCCGGGGTATATCAAAAGCCCGGCGGGATTTTTCCCGGTTACCAGGTCGCTTGCCACCGGCTTTTTTGTGAACATGTTAACATGTGAACATGTTAATAACATGTTCACACATGTTATTAACAAAAAAAAATTGTGATCACGTGAATATAAAATCCCTGATTGAGTTCAACCTAGATCATTATATCCCAGATCAATGTGTCGTTTAGTCACTACATTTAATAGTAGATATGAGTGCTACAAAGGTGGATTTGTGTTTGTGATTGAAGCTATGAATGTAATATGCACTTGGAAAACTTCATGAAGGTTCATGCCTTTGAGTCTCATGCCCACAAGGCTCATGCTTGTAAAGGTTCAAGCCTGTGAGGCTCATGCTTGTGAGGTTCACGCCTGTGAGGCTCATGCTTGGGAAGGTTTATGCGTATGAGGCTCACATTGGTAAAAGTTCACACCTGTCACATCAGGTAATGCTGCTGACGCTTGATACATGTGCGGCTCATACTAGTGCAGGTTGAGGCACGTGAGGGTCACACTTGTGAAGGTTCACACGCATGAGGCTAAACCTCAAGAGCCACATAGCAGTGAGACAGGGCTGAAAGGTGAATGCACCACCCCACTTAGAAAGAGAGAAGAGATAATTCACAACATTAAAATCTTAGGGAATTCACTCGGATGGGGAGAATGTGAAGATCGTCATCTTGAGAGTAGTTCCCTCTTTTCTGTGAGCCTCTTAGAATGACACCTTCTGAAGCAAGTTGTGCATCTCTTCTCTTTGGCATATCCATACCTCTCTCTAGCTATTGTGCTACAATTTCACCATGCTCCTTACTTTGGCTATGCCTTGCCTTGATGTGTAGGCTTGACTCTTCTTTGCCTTCACACCTGGCTTTTGTTTGCCCTACTCTGCCGCACTGCTAAGGCCAACCCTCTCCTTGTTGTGCACAAGTCGGGCACTAACCTTGCTCTGCCCTTTTCTTAGCCTTCACAACCCATCCTTGGCTTCGTAGGACTTCCTTGTGCTTGGCCATGTGCTAGCTCAGATTCCCTCCTTCTTCTTGCCTATGCTGCACACCGTGAAGCCTAGATGCCTTGCTTCACTCTGTGTGGGGTTAAAGCATGGTTAGGTGGTATCACTTTTTTATGTTCAAGTAGAAAAAAGATGATGATTTTAGGGTTCCTATTACGATTTCAAATTCAAAAATAAGGTCTTGCAAAGTACTTTTATGGATAATAATCTTAAAAAGTAATACTAGTATTTTCTAAATTTACCTAAAAGTCTCCAAAACAAAATAAAAAGTACTGTCAAAGACACTACTTTTTGTACCACATATCCATGCTTTCACCTTGTGCCTTGCGCTGCCTCATAGCCCCTCCTTATTCTTTCCTATTCTTCATGCCGTGAAGCCAACTGCATTACTTTACTCCAAGTGCCTTGCACGCTAGCGCACAACCCCTCCTTCTTCTTGCCTATGCTTCATGTTGTGAAGCCAACTGCCTTGCTTCACTCCATGTGCCTTTTGCACTAGCTCACAACCCTCCGTCTTCTTGCCCATGATTCATGTGGTAACTCCCAACCACTTTGCTTCTCTCCTCGCTTTTGGCATCTCCCCTCTGCTCCATGTTGTGAAGCCTTTCACTATGATTTTGTCTTGGTTGTTGAGCACCTCTCTTTCACTATGCTATCAGACGTTGTCATACAAAACAAAACTTCTTACGTGCCCTTAATTTTGAATATGCTAGGCATAGAAAATCCGATTCAGAAAACTACAAACTTTGCACAAAAGGATTGATAAGGAAAAGAATAAGAAATACTGACTGCACTATTATGCCATGATAGAATGTTTTAGTATTGAAAATTGAAGATGCAGGTGCCCCAAATGAAAACATACTCCAAGTTGCTAATCTAGGCTCTAATATTGTTAGTTTTTGCAAATCAATAGCAAGTACTACATGTGAAGGCTAGAAAGCTCTATAAAATTCAAGCAATTTATGCATGTTAGAAATGTGAAAAACACTTATCCATGAGGTGATGTTATAACACATCATTTCACATGTGACATACAATGGAGGGTTCTTACATAGGCTCACAAAGAAAAGCAATCTACTTAAGGTATCCAATCCCGAGGCCCATCCATCGATGATTAATCATAGGATATATTCTTTAGAGTTTTGTACAAACACATAAGTATGAGTGGAAAAATGTATTGTATCTTCTAATTAGAAGAGGTTTTCCTCAATAGTATCTTCTAAGAGGCAGCTCAAGGGCACTCCTCTCTCTCTCTCTCTCTCTCTCTCTCTCTCTCTCTCTCTCTCTCAACCTCTAAGACATTGTCTCATCAAAGACATCAATTACACAAACACACATGGAATGAATCAAGTGAACACACCTGCAATCGACGGACAGGTAACAAACAAGAAGTTTAACTAAGTAGCTTTATTAGTATAGCAAACCATCCTTGGCCAAAAGGCCGACGAGGACGGGCTATTTCTTTATAGCAACAAGAGCCACATTATTGATAACGTATAGCCATCTACTTGAATGCCCACATTCCTGAGCCTCTTCCTTTACCGGCGCAAGGCCAACGACGACAGGTTCGGTGTTGGCATGCATCTTCATCACAAGGGTCTATTGTTTGTCATGTGGGAGTTCACAATCTTGACAAAACTTTAAACAAAACAACGAGTCTTATGTGCCCTTAATTTTGAATAAGCTAGGCCTAGAGAATACTGAGAAAACTACAAACTTTGCACAAAAGGATTGATAAGGAAAAGAATAAGCACTAATGACTATGCACTATTATGCCATGATAGAATGTTTTAGGATATAAAATTGCATATGCGAGTGCCCCAAATGAAAAACATACTCCAAGTTGCTAATCTAGGCATTAATTTTGTTTAGTTTTTGCGAATCGATAGCAACCACTACATGTCAATGCTATAAAGCTCTATAAAATTTAAGCCATTTATACATGTTAACAATGTGAAAAATACCCGTCCATGAGGTGACGCTATAACACATCATTTCACGTGTGACATACAATGGAGGGTTCTTACATAGGCTCACAAAAAAAACTAATCTACTTAAGGTATCCAATCCCGAAGCCCATCGACATATGATTAATCATAGGATATGTTCTTTAGAGTTTTGTCCAACGCAGATAAGTATGAGTGGGAAAATGTCTTGTTAGAAGAGGTTTTCCTCAATAGTATCTTCTAAGAGACTCATAGGTGCTCTTCTCTCTCTCTCTCCCTTTCAAGTCTCAACGTCTAACACCTTCTCCCATAAAAAACATCAATCACTTGGACACACGTGCAATGAATAATACGAACACATGTGTAATGCAATGACCGACACGTGACAAAGAGGCAAGAAGTCCAATTAAGTAGCTTTATTAGTATAGGAAGCCATCTTTATTTATTAGTGGAGATTGGCTATTTCATTATAGCAGCAAGGGCCGCATTATTGATGACGTATAGCCATCTACTTGAACGCCCACGTTCCTGAGCCGCTGCCATTGCCGGCAAGGCCGACGACGGGCTCGGCGTCGGCGCGCTTGTCGTAGAATGCACCAGTGCAGAAGCCCAGCACCAGGTGGTCGCTATCCGCATGGAAGGTGAAGCCCTGCGTGCAAGCGGCGATGTCGCCCTCGCAGAAGAGCGCGCCCTGGAACGGGCCCTGGATCCGGTAATGCTGGCAGTGCCTAGGAACTTGTAGAGGCCACTCGTGTCGAATTGGAATTGCAGGGTGTTGGTGGAGGCGTCATAGGTAGCGCTGCCCGTGACGTAGTAGGACTGCTGCTGATTAGCTCCACCTGACGCGCCGAGCGCCTGGAAGGAGGTCAAAGCAGCCTAGATCTCATGCGGCTGCAGCGTCATCGGCATGCCCTCCAAGGGCACACGCATGACCTCCGCGCCTACACGATGCTGCTGAGCCATAGCTGATCTAATGATAAGACTAGGCCTTACTATTACGAGTGCTAATTGCAGGTGGACTACGAGCGATGATGCAGACTGAGGGTAGCCACCTCCTCTTAATAAGAATGATGCAGTGCAGCCCACTAGACGACGTTGTCGTCCATACTTTGAGCTGGCGGTATAAAGGACCACTCGAGCACTACCTGGGGTCCATCAGATGCATACAGAATGGCCTGCACATACGCATAGTCCTCGTGTAAACACCCTCGAATCAGTTGTGACATGTTAATGGTCAGAGAGGGAGAGGGAGGGACGCAAGGAATAAAGTTAGGCCTATGTTATGCTCTTCCACTAGTGCATGCGCGCAACTTCCAGATTCTGGCCACCTAACACAAACGAACTTCCAGATTCTGGCCACCTAAGACAAACGAACTGGGGTTCTATCAGCAAATACAATCCGAGCAGTCAAATTAAGCCATTCTCCACATGGAATCCTTTATCGAGGGCAATCCTGATTGAGGGAATGGGTGATGCCAGAGGCAAGGTTTTCATAAGGGACCAGTCCGTTGTGTTGAAAGCCAACAAAGGTGATATTTATGTGGGAGTATTGATGATAGATGTAGCAACGAAAGGTGGGGTAAGGGTGTCAAAATTTGGTGTTGTGCATGTCTTATGATGTTTGCAAGAAGTTACTTGTGCATGTCTTATCATGGTCATTGTGTTCACACTTAATTTCAAGTACTGTACTCCATTAGTGTACAACTACATGTGTGTAGCATAGCAGTTATGTGTGGGTTTAACAATAGAAGCCCTCAGTATGTAAAGTGTTATGTAGGGTATGTCTAGTGTGCGCGGTAACATTATAAGCAAGAAGGCTATTGTGAAGAATGCTTAATACTAGTCTTGTAGAGAAAAAATACATTTTTGTAGCTTTGAGAGACTTTTGAAGATACTTTTTTTCTTCTCACCTATAATCTATAAATAAAATGGTTTTAGGGAAATATGCCATTGACATTATCTATGCTTATATTGCCATCTCTTGGGGTCATTTGGCTAAAAACATCTCAAATAATTTTTTAATAAATCAACTAGAAAACACCCGAAACAATTTTTAAGCATGTCAAAAATGCTATGAAGAATCCAGCCATATGTATGGAATATACTTGTATAATTGTTTAGTTATGTTTACATAAAAACTGGCAAGTTTTTCAACCCCACAAGTTGCGTTACATGATGTTGTTTTTGGTGATTTTACCATTTTTTTGAAAAGTAAATTTTCTCTTTTGGAAATTTTTTAAAGCAAAAAAAAAACTTAATTTTTTCTATATATCTAAAAATAAAACCCAAGAAGTTTTGTCAGGTTTTACGATCATGTAAGCAATTAGTTATGTGTAACAATTGCATAACTTTAGTGGGAGGCTAGAAAGATTTAGCTCGAGTCAAACATTCTAAGTAATTATGTACATTAGGAAATTTTTAGCCCAAGAGAAAAAACTTCTAAGCACTGATGCAGGTTGGAAATTTCTAGATCAAGAGCCAAAACTTCTAGGAGCTAGCAAATAGAAGTTGGAAATTTAGTCTCTTGAAACAATACTCTTCACTTAAAAGAACCAAGACTCTTAGGCTTTAGATCAAGAGCTAGAATTTCTATTGAATGATATATGAGATTTGAAAGATATTGCTATCGATCCACAACTAGGCAATAATGTAGGCTAGAAAGTTTTGGCTCAAGAGCCAAAAACTCTAGAAAGTGATGTAGGAGGTTGGAAATATTTAGCTTAGGAGCCAAAATTTTAAGGAAATGATGCAGGTTGAAAAGTCTTTACTCAAGAGGCAAATTTTATAGGAGTTGGAATAGAAAAATGGAAGCTTTGGCTCTTGAGTCAAAACTCATGGGAACCACATAAAGGATCCAAGACTATCGAGCAATAATGCATGTGCTAAGTCTTGGACATTCAAAAGATTTGACTTAAGCGACAAAACTTCTAGCCAATGATTTAGGCTATAAAAAATTTTACTCGAGAGACAAAACTTCTAGGAAGTGATGTAGGTTGGAAAGTTTTAGCTCAAGAGGCAAGGAATTTATGAGTTGGAATATAGAAGCTAAATGTTTTGGCTCTTGAGCCAAAAATGCCCATGGGCCCGTATGTACATGTGGAAATCAAGCTCTATAGTTCATGACAAACCATCCCTTCCCAAAGATTTTGTCCTCAAAATTCAGTGAAATCCCTGCCACCAATGCTCCTAGCCTAGAGAGGAGCGGAAGATACTCCCGGCAGAGTCCAGGAAAGCAAATTGTAACATGGAAAAGGTGCTCTCCCTGCTCAGCCGCCGCTGCTGGGTCAAAGCCATGCTGCCAAGGTCTGAAAAAACCCTGAGCACCCCTGATGTCAAGGGGACTCATGGCCAGGACCTTGGCCATGCTCTGGGCAGTCTCGAACTCAATCTGGTAATGACCATGGCCAGGACCTTGGCCACGCTCTGGGCGGTCTCGAACTCGATCTGGTAATGACCACGACCCAGAAGCTGTACGTCCAGGATCTTGCCCACATCTGCAAGAAGGCAGGCCTGGAGAAGATCTCGGATCTCCCCTCTGCTGGGGCGAGTGTCGACTATACGACAGATGGTGGAATGTGCCTGAAGGCATTCTACCTCTGCGGCGAGGCTCGCTTCCTCTTCCGGCGAAAGAGAAAGCCAAATGGTCCTCAGGGGCGAGCGAGGGGGCTGCGGATGAGTCCCTCTGAGGCGGGGCAGGAGGAACCTCCATCAGAGTCTGAAGCTGTGTCAAAGGCGGAGCGGAGACGGAGAACCTGCACGAACCGAACTGCACACGAGGATGGGGAAAGGCAAAAAGTAAAAAGGGAAAAAAAAATCCCTGGAGGCGGAGAAAAACAGAGAGAAGATGAGGGGGGGAGAGGCGGCGAAGACGGATCCCAAGGGGGGGGGGCGGAAGCAGCACAAAAAGGGCGAGAGAGGGGGAACGAGAGCTGGCGAAGGGGGGGGCGAGGCGCTGAAGAGGAGGGGGGGGTGGGCACAATGGCGGAGAGCTACGGGAGGGGGGGCGACGGCGAAAAGCAGTGGAGGGGGGGCGCTTCAGCACAGGCAATCCAGGCGAAGGGGGGGCGGCGTAAACCTGAGGGCAGGCAAAGGGGGGAAAACGCAATGGCAAGCAGGGAGGTGGGAGTGCAGACAGAAGCGCGAGCAGGGGGGAGCGTAGAGCTTCAGTGAGCGATTCTTTTTCTGTTGATGATGATCCTTGTGACAGAGACAGATGATCCTTCTTTTTTTGTTGATGATGATCCTTGTGACAGAGAGATGTGATACCCAGATGCACTCTTAGTTTACCTGTTGTGATTCTTTTTCCTCCGAGTGGTCCTTTTTCTATTGGAATGTAGGGTCTTGTCCACTAGATTTGCCTTTGCATCCCTAGTTCGAGGTGTCTCATCAGTCTGCATTTCGGCATTTCGTGTCTGTGATATAGTCGTGACTCTAAGTGGCACGACATCCTCATTCTCTGATGAAGGTGGCGATGGAACCGCCTCTACAAAGTTGAGTGAGACCTTTGGTTGAGAGGTGCCTTCCTCATGTGGTTTCAATAAACAATCCTTTGGAAAGTGTTCTACACAACACCCTAGACAATATCTTTCAATTGGTGGAAACTGTGGTACTGTTGTATTGGATCGAGCTGGTTGCCTTTGGCGATGTGGACAATCACGAGCCCAATGGGCTTCTCCTCACTCATAACAGGGGCCCATTAGTTTGGCTTCTACTTTCCTTTGCTGCCATTGACCTGAGGGGCCTAGAGTCCTAGGTTGGTAGCCGCCTAGCAACATCAAAGAATTTTGTTCCCCCGGTTGAGCCTCTAGTGCTTGGCTTGGATATGCGGGACTTTCAAAGAGATTTTCCTTGGATGAATATGATGCATATTCCTTCTCCATATATCTTGGGTTTACCAAGTCTCTACACATATTTGAATTGTCATAGTCAACAAACCTCACAGGAGCTGTCCCAGGAGCAGGATGTTGAACTCCAAGTACATGTTGTGCTTGCTCTTGTGCCATCGGTGTCTTACGTTCAAAATTAGTATACTGTTGATGCATTTGTGGAGCCACTGCACCCCTTTGCTGCTCACGCTCTTGTCTCATTCTTGCAATGCGATTACATTCCTATGTGGTGTGGGTATAATTCCAAGCACAGGCTTGGCACCACTTCTTTGTGGGTTGGTTTGTGACTAGAGGAGAAAAGGTATTACATTCTTTGGTTTTATGGTTACCGCCACATGCTCCACAAAGATGAGGACCTGTAGGTAGTACACTCCTCATTCGCTTCTGCTGTTGTTGTGGATGCATGGGTGGGCGTTAGGGTTGTCCCAATCTCCTTAGTACTGGGTTAGCTATCTGTTCTGGATTTACTATTTTGCTAGACCCTGAACTTTGGTCATCACCCCACTGATCTCTAGGTTGCACCTCAGGGCCAGTACCATCTTGGAATTTGAAGTTATCTGTGAAATCCATAGTATCATGGCAACACTCATTGAAATTTGTATGCTTCTTTGCATAGAGTGCAGTGTTGAATTTTTGAGTCCTTTTAAGAAGAGAGAAATTAATCGACTCTGGGTGGGCTTCTCATCTTCTGGGCAACGATTAATGTACTGCTTCATCCTATTTACATAGTCTCTAACACTCTCAGTCTCACCTTGCTTGAAAGAGTAGATGTTTGCTATACTGTGTCATGCTGAATCTAATCCGTGTTCCCATGGAACAACCATCTTCTTGATCCAATGCACATCTTCAAGAATGTCGCCTCTAACATTTGGGAGCATTTGAGAGGAACACGTGGCTCCTTGCTTGGAATGAAGGGATGTAATGCATGAAAATATGAGTAATCACCATGTAAACATGATGCCTAAGTGTGTTTAGTCTCTCACACCAAGAGAATGGAAATAGCCTTCCACAAGCCAAGAAGCCATGAGCTCCAAGAAACATGAGTTTCCATTTCTAAAAATGATCATCAAAAGTTACAACCATGGTCCAAGTCCCCTCTTTTATACATGGACTTGTCCCATTATTAACCCTATTGAATAAAGTTCCTACTTTATTACAAACCATCCCTTCCCAAAGATTTTGTCCTCAAAATCAATAACATGTACAATCTCAAAGTATGAGACTCTAATGTAATCGATGGGAAGTGGTTAAGAGTTCTCAAGTACATCCAAAGCACATATACAATGAAAATTTGGATGCGTACAAGTCCACAAAGCTTCAAGCCCAAAGTGTATGAGTGGGACTGTTATGACAGCCCTTCTAGTCGATGAAGACCCTTGAAAATCCTTCATTTAGACTCCATATATTGGGCTGAAAATGATATGTACACTCAGCCATATGTAGCCCACATCATAATCCTTCATTAGGATACGCCATGAAGCTTGTTGGAGTAGAAAAAATAGGCCCGATAGTAGACCTTCCCAAAGCTGTCCAGAAATTACAGCATGTATACTTCTCCTCATATTACCCAATTTGCTCAAGTAAACCATACCACTTGGTCACGAAAAGTCATCCACAAGTAAGCCATGTTGTTGGACATACTCCAATGATTGCCAAGTAGCCTCATCCATGGGTAATTGCTTCCATTTGACAAGGTATTCATCAATATTCCGATTCCTCAACTCTCTTGTCCTCTTACCAATAACCCTCTCCGGCTCATAAATGATCTCACCTTCTTCATTCATGGGTGGAAGCTCTTCCATCTCTTGAGGCAAAGATCCCATAAACCTCTTAAGGTTAGATACATGAAACACATTATGGATCCTTGTCGAAGAAGGCAAATCCAACTTGTAGGCCAAATCACCAACCCTCTTGATAATCGAGTATGGTCCATAATACCTATGAGCCAATTTTGAGTTGGTTACACCTTTGAGAGTGTTATGCCGACTCTTGGGAAGCTTCAATAGTACATAATCACCCTCTTCAAACTCCACATCCCTTCTATGAACATCCGCCTTAGCCTTCATGACATCTTGAGCCTTCTTCATATTGTCCTTGCAAAGTTGAAGAAGCTGTCTCATTCTTTCCAACTCTTCTTTTGCCAATGGATTGACCACTTTGTCTTCACGGAAGGCTATCGATGGCACATGTACTTGATATCCATAGAGAGCCTCAAATGGTGACATGCCAATACTCAAATGCTTGCTCGAATTATGGCAAAATTCAGCAAGATAAAGCCACTCATCCCAAGATGTTTGCATGTCATGACAATAGTGCCTCAAGTACACCTCAAGCCATTTGTTTGTGCACTCCGTTTGCCCATCCGTTTGAGGGTGATAGGCTGTAGATGGAGTGATTTGAGTACCCAAGCTCTCATATAATGACCTCCAAAAAGTCCCCATGAACTTGGTATCTCGATCACAAACTATGTTGAGTGGCAAGCCATGTATCTTGAATACATGTTCCAAAAATTGCTTGGCAATATGAGATGCTCCATAAGTGGTCTTTGAAGCAATGAAATGGGCTGATTTTGTAAGCCTATCAATCACCACAAATATTTGATCCCATCCATGCTTTGTCTTTGGTAGACCTGTGATGAAGTCCATAGAAATGTGAGTCCATTTACCATCCGGAATAGGTAATGGATGAAGTAAACCACTTGGGAGTTGATGGCTATCCTTATTCTTTTGACAAGAAGCACATTCCATCACAAACTTCCTTCACATCTCCCCATATGCCTTTCCAATAAAAACTCTTGCTCACTTTATCATAGGTTTTGAGTACACCAAGATGGCCCGAAAGTGGTGAAGAATGCATCTCATGAAGCACCTTTGGTATGTAGAATGAGTGAGGAACCAAATACACCTTACCCTTGTACCACAAGAGACCATTGTGAAGCTTGTAATGAGGAAACTCTCCACCATCACCTTGCTGTAATTTGGTATAAATATGGGCAGCACCTTCATTGATGAGGTATTCCTCTTGAATCCCCTTGATCCATTCACTATATACCTCCATGATTGAAGTTGTAGCGCATGCCCACATTCTAGACAATGCATCCGCCACTACATTGTCCTTCCCGGGTGTGTAGGATATCTCAAAATCATATCCTTGAAGTGTGGCCAGCCATCTCTTTTGCTTTGGAGAAAGATTTGGTTGGGAGAGGAAAAATTTCAGCACCCTATGATCACTTCTCACCTTGAAATGAGCACCATAAAGATAGTGATGCCACTTCTTGATGGCATGAAGTATGGCTAGCATCTCTTGCTCATAAACATGAAGCCCCATCTCCTTTTCGGTAAGCTTCCTACTTTCAAATGCAATGACTCCATGCTCTTGATACAAAACTGCCCCAATTCCTCTACCACTTGCATCCGCCCTCACATAAAATTTCTTTGCAAAATCCGGACATACAAGTATAGGGGCTGAAGTGAGCAACTCCTTGAGCTCATTGAAGCTCTTGTTGGCAATGGAATCCCAAAAGAAAGCCTCCCTCTTGAGCAAGTCGGTAAGAGGTGCCGCAATGGATGCATAATGTTGCATGAATCTTCTATAGAAAGAAGATAATCCCAAAAATCCTCTCAATTGAGTTGTATTGCTTGGTGTTGGCCACTCTTTGACACATGCCACTTTCTTAGGATCAGCCCTTATGCCATTCTCACCCACCAAGTGTCCAAGATATTCCACTTCATTGACCATGAATGTGCATTTGCTCTCCTTTGCATAAAGCTTGTGCTTCCTCAACACTTCAAACACTTGCTTCACATGACATAGATGTTCCCCTTTGCTCTTGCTATAGATCAAGATGTCATCGAAGAACACTAGCACAAACTTGAAAAGAAGGGGAGCCAATATCCGATTCATCAATGCTTGAAAAGTGGCCGGAGCATTTGTAAGACCAAAGGGCATCACCATGAAGTGAAACAATCCCCTTTCCGTCCTAAATGCTGTCTTCTCTTCATCACCTTCCTTCATCCTTATTTGATGATATCCCGATCTCAAATCAATCTTGGTGAAGAACTTTGCCCCTTTGAGCTCATCAAGAAGATCATCAATGCGAGGTATGGGATACCTATTCTTGATTGTGACCTTGTTCAAGTCACGATAATCAATGCACATGCGAAAGGATCCATCCTTCTTCTTCACCAAGAGAACGGGAGATGCAAATGGAGATTGTGAAGGTTGAATAAGACCCATAGCAAGCAAATCTTGCACTTGCTTAGCCACTTCCTCTCTTTCTACCTTAGACAAACGGTAAGGAGGCTTGTTGACAACCTTTGCATTTGGTTCAAGTACTATGGCATGGTCAATCTCCCTCTTAGGTGGTAGACTCTTTGGCACTTGCAAAATATCTTCATACTCCTTAAGAAGAGTTGCCATTTCCTTGTCTATGTGCTGTCCACTGCCTTCCATCCCCTCTTGGGTAACATGTAACACATAGATAGTGCCAAAAGCCTTAATCTCTTTCTTGAGTCGCCTTGGAGTGATCAAAGAGAGCTTCTTAGGTGCATTTGCAGCAAGTACCACTTGTTGCCCATGATGTAGAAAGCTCATGAAACCTTGTTGAAGGTTCATGTGAATGTCACCAAGTGAAGCCAACCAATCACACCCCATGATAATGTCGATGGGACCCATATCCAAAACCACCAAATCACCTTCCCAAGTGTATGAAGAGGATAAAACCACTTTTGTAGAAGGGCAAACCAAGCTAGTCTTCTCACTTTCCCCATTTGCCACTTGCACTTGGAACGTTGTAGGTGTCTTCTTTGTGTTGAGTTTGAGAGAGTTGATGAAGCTATGAGTGCTCCCGGAATCCACAAGAATATGTGCAACCCTCCCATTGATGGTCCCCACCAACCTTAGTGTGCTTGGGTTCTTGCAACCCGCCAACAACTCTTGCGAGATAGAGCATATGCAAGCTGAAATTTCTGCATTTGTAGGCATGTCTCCATCCACAAGGCTTTCCTTAACTCTACCTCCCGGATCAAACGGAAACTCACCATCCTCCGTGATGAAAGAATGGTCTTCAAGTGACTCCTCATGTGCTTCTTCATTGCAATCCTTCCATTCTTCAATGTCATGAGAGTCATCCTTGTTCTCTTCCTCATCCATGAGGATCATAGTGGCCACAATCTTCTTTGATTTGCACACATGCCCGGGTGACCACCTCTCTTTGCACTTGAAACATAGCCCTTTGCTTCTCAACTCCTCAATCTTTGGATCATCCATTCTTTGAGTCTTCTTGAAGGGTTGAAAGGGCTTCTTCTTCATGAAGTCACTACTCCTTTTGGCATCAAATTGATGTACCCCATTCTTTGGCTGTCCACCCCCAAATGATGTAGGAGTTCTTGGATTAGAGGATGGTAATGTAGAGGTAGGACCTTTCCCAAAATTGTAAGAAGTAGTGGTTGGTTTGAGTGTGTCTTTGGTAAAGGTCATGGGCTGAGATCTCTTGTACTTTGGCTCATAGAGTTCGGCTAACCTCATAGCTTCTTTGAGAGAGCTAGGCCTTTGAGCCGACACATCCGCCTTGATGAAGTGTTCAAGCCCATGCACAAACTTTTTCATCTTCATGTCTTCACTCAAGCCTTCCACGTACATTGAAAGCTTCAAAAATTTCTTGATATAATCTCTCACCATCATCCCCTTTTGAGAAAGTTCATACCATTCTTCATGGTAACGGTCAAGCACTAGGGGTGAAATGAAGGCCAAGTTCATCTCCCGCTTCAATCCTTCCCAAGTTGATGGCGTGTTCCCTTGTTTGACCAAGTGCCTCCACCATTGATGTGCATAATCTTCAAGGTGTAAGGAAGCAAATTGTACCATATCACGCTCACTTTTTGGGTAAAGTTGGAAATAAGTGTCAAGCTTAGTAGCCCACTCCTCCAACTCTTGCGGAGATGATCCATCACCTTTGAACTTTGATAGTGAGACTTTGTCTTTGACATCCTTAGAAGCTGTGTAGGATGGGTTGTCATGTTGGGTAGAGGGTTTGAACCTTTGCATCTTCATATACGATTCCATGAATTGCGCAAAGTCTTTGTAGTCCCTCTTGATGTCATTTGGTAACTCCATCCACTTCTCATGAGCATCCCTTTGTCTTTGGGCAAAGGACAATTGGTTCCAATCGAGTACCACCTCTTCATCAATCATGTGCATATTGGAATTAGATGGACCCGAGTGAAAAGAAGAATGAAACATGTCCTTGACAAGGGGCCTCCGTGCATCCGCCATGAATCCAAAAGTAGCATTCTTGGTGGCATGCTCATGCATTACTTTGGGAGAAACCTCTTGTGCCATAGGTAGCTTGCCTTCCCTACGGCCTTCAAAAGCTGTCCCATATTGCTTGCCTGCATGTGAAACACCATGACCACTATCAAATGAAGGTTGGCTCATTGGCCGAGCCACCCTCTCTTCCAAGACTTCCATCCTTGTGGCCATAGTATCAAGTCTATCATTGACCTCCACCCTTGTAGCCATCGTGTCCATCTTCGCATTCATTTGCATCAGCATTTGCATGATCGAATCGATGGGAATGGTATGTGACGCTTGTGGGGTGGACTTGTGGGCACTTCCAACATTCACTTCTTCATGCACTTCCCTTGAAGTATGCCCACAAGTATCTCCCGAAGCATCTAAGATTCCTTGCTCCATAATTGCTTCTTCTCCCTCTACCTCGTCGGGAGTCAAGGTGTTATGCTTTGGTCGCCCTCTTGTCCTCGTTCCCATGGAAAGTATCGGTTTCAAAGATTTGGCTCTAACTTGAGGTAGGGATGTCCGATTGAAGTGGTCTAGAGCTTGTTGGAGAGCTAATGAGGTGTACTAGACCACTATACAAAGACCCTTAAGAGGTGAGAAGTGCTACTATTCTCTGTTTTAGGGTTTACAGGGTTATAGGCTGAAATAGTATTTTGAGCATAACTTGAGCTAGAAATATCCGAATGCAAAACTTCTTAGTTCAAATCGAAGCCCTCGATGAGTACTACGAGCCTATGTGATTAGATCTTGAAGACCTTAAAACCCCTATGACTGAATTAGGGTTTACTGTTTCTGCAAAAACCCTAATTTCTACCCCAAAGAGATATCGAAACGGAAAGGTTAAGGGCTCATTGGGTAGCTCTAAGGAAGCACTAAGAGCTCATATGATCACCTTTAATTCAGTCCAAAAGGTTTGGGACTGAATTAGGGTTTTGTAAATCTGCAATTTTCTTGCCCAAGTGACCCTTTTGTGCCCCCAATGATCCTTGCTTGTTCCCACACCTTTGTTAGCACCTTTTGCACTTTCTTTGCATCCCAAGGTCTGCAATTAATGTTTCACCAACCTCAATTGCCATGCATAGCCAAGATTTTGGAAAGATTTCGCCATAGTCTCCTTTGTAAATGGAGCCAAATCTCAACTGAAAATGCAATTTCTGAAATCAAAATACAATGCTCTTTGCATCCCACAATGCCATGAAAGCTCTTATGCAATCTTTGTCCATCAAGGCATTAGCAACATCCACACAATATGATGCAATAGGGGGGCCCCATTGCCCAAATGCATCCATAAAGTCGATGTGAGGATTGTTGAGGACGCGCGTTGAAGCTTGCCGATCTCCCGGCCAAGCCCTTCTCACCCCTTCACCAAGTTTTCCTCCAAGGTGAAGGTTGAGGCCATGTCTTCACCACCATGTACCTAATCCTCCACCGTATCGCTTTCCCAAAGCAATCACGACACGGTAGATTCAAAACATGCTCCCCTTGGCCTCTCCACCCAACGCCAAGGTACCCTCACACATTGCTAGATTCACTAGGAAATGAAAGTGAATGCAATGGTGAGTGTATGTGTTTGGAATTTACAAATGGGATGAAGGTAAAATCACTTACATGTGTGTGGCATGACTCATGCCATTTACAATATTCTCATGAATCATTATGCATGAATTCATGCTCATTCTCATAACTCCATTCATCAAAACAATCCAACATCAACCATCAAATCACAATGCCCTCACCATGGCATTTGGCATTTGCATAAGCATTTGTAAGACCAAAGTCAAGGCATATGTAATTGCATTCCTAGTGTCCATATGGCATCAAAATGAGCATGTTTCCATGGCATGGTATGAGCTTGTCAAATGGCAATCCATAGCATGGATATGGCATATGATTGGTGTATATGATATGTGAATGATGCTTCAATTCCAACCAATGCTACATAGATTTGCCATTAAATGCTTCATTTCTGAAATTTAGGGTTTCTCAATGTAATGAACCCCAATCAACTCCCAAAGCCCCAATGAATGCTTCAAAATTGCTAGAAATTGATGAAGGCACTCACCAATGGCATCACTTAAGCTTCAATGACTAAAATTTGTTGAAGGAGGCTTCATATTGATGAAAAACGTGGCCACTTTAGCACTGATTTGCAGCCATGTAGAAGGTAACCAATGCTCATGAAAATGGCATGAAAAGTCTACCAAAACATGAGGGAAAGCTTGCATATGATCCATGGTAGGCATAGCAAGCAAAGAAGCTCCATCTCTACCATGAAAACGGCGCCGTTTCGCCGTCAGGCTGCGCTGGAAATCGCCGTTTTCTCTCCACAATTTGATGAACAAAACTCACATAATGTCTTCATACCTTGCCTCTGATTGATTCCCCCAACTTTGCTTGCCATTTGGTGAAGGTTTGGTTGAGGAAAACCATGGCTAGGGTTGCAGGAAACTCCACAGAAGCAAAAACGTTTTTGGATTAAGTTTCCTAATCACAATTAACCATTTCCCCCAAATTTGGTCCAAACTTTTCAAAAAATTTGGTCCATACCCCCAGATTTGGTCCAGAAAGGGCAAAAATGGCCAAAATCACTCAAAATCTCAGCAATCTACATGAAATGCTCACCATTTTCATGAGATTAAGCAAGATTAGAGAAGATTTGTCAAGAATCACTCAAGGATTACAAGAAAATGAGAAAAGAAAATTAAAAGAAACTCAAATTTTCAAGCAAATTTTCCCAACAACCCATGCATGCCCATGATCAAAATCAAGAGCTCTGATACCAATTGGAATGAAGGGATGTAATGCATGAAAATATGAGTAATCACCATGTAAACATGATGCCTAAGTGTGTTTAGTCTCTCACACCAAGAGAATGGAAATAGCCTTCCACAAGCCAAGAAGCCATGAGCTCCAAGAAACATGAGTTTCCATTTCTAAAAATGATCATCAAAAGTTACAACCATGGTCCAAGTCCCCTCTTTTATACATGGACTTGTCCCATTATTAACCCTATTGAATAAAGTTCCTACTTTATTACATTGCTTTTTATAAGAGAGGATCTACAAAGCATAGAGAGGATGCAAAGAGCTTGGCCACAAGAGGGACCAAATGGGAAGACAATTCTATCTCGAGCACCTTGGATATTGACAAAGAAGGAGGAGAAGTTGGTGAAAGATGCCATCACCACATTCCGTACTCCAACGGGGTGCATGAGGGGTTTAAAAGGTGCCTTCACAAAGACAAACAAGAGAGATGTTGAGCAATTATATGGCTTGAAGTCCCACGATTGGCACAAGGTGCTTCAAGTAAGTGAAACATTGAAGTTGTTTGCATTTAAGTTGTTTAATCATGATGTATCTAATGATGGTGTATAAATGTGTATAGTTCATTCTTCCTACAAGCATTTCCAATTGTGCATCCTACGAAGTGCGAGAGACAATTTATAAGATGGGGGAGCTTGTAAGGTTTTTACCCCAAACCCTCATAGCCATTTTTCTACACGCGTTTTCCTCAAAATGATTTGTTTATTGTTTCACATTGTAGATATGTGAGCTCAAAGGAAATCGATCCATGTACACTTGACTATGCAAGGGTCATGGGGCGGTGGAGGTGGTTTGTTTGGTGGAGGAGACATTCCCACGCGATCAATTCTCACAAGCCAACTATATCTTATGGTTCATTTAATAGATCAGAATTCCATATGTGGCACTGTGCATGCTCGATGGATGTTCTTTCTTGAGCATTTTATTAAGACCTTGAAGGATTTTGTAAGGCAAAATGCAAAGCCAGAAGGTAGTATGGCTAAGGGTTGGTTGGTACAAGAATCACTTGTTTATATCTTAGAATACCTAGCGGAAGTGGATCCCTCTCTCCCTCGCCTATGGAGCAATGAAGAAGACTTGAGGATGACCTCTCATGTTCCTCAAGGAAAGGGAAAGACCAAAGTCATGGATACAGAGATGCATAGTAAACGTAATACCTTTTGTGTGCTTAATAGTGATGTGATGAGAAGATGGGTGGCAAAGTATGAGGATGAAAAGGCAAGAAGACAAAGTGAAAGGTTGACATTCCGTAAGCACCATGGACATAAGTGTGCCATATCCTGAGCACCTACGATCACTTCCCAAGGATCTTGATGTAGATTGGCTACATGAGGAGATGGAGAGAGTGGCGCAAGACGAAAACATGCATATCACATTGGAGGAGTAGGAGTATGCCCAAGGATGCTTCAAAAAGGGAAACAAACTTGTGTTCTCAATCATATTTTAGTATGTTAAACTTGCAAAAATTAATTTTGAGATATTAATAATTTTTTTTGTCTTGGTATAGTGCATAATGTTTAATGCTTTGTGGTCGGAGGGTAAACATTTTTGCACACAAAGGATTGATGAGAAGACGAACACCTGAGATTGTGGGGTAATTGCAAGCTTTGAGGGAGCCAATGGAGCCATGGATGATTATTGTGGAGTGATCCAAAATATCATTAAGCTTGACTTTTGAAGCTTCTTTGTATATATTTTGGATGTCAAGTGGTTTAAGGATGTGGTGGAAAGAGGTCCTAATGCAACAATCAATGTCATGCAAGTGGCTTTGTGACCATTGACTCTACAAATTTTTGGTAAGGAAAGGATGGGACTCTAGTGCTACCACAACATTGTGAATAGGTACATATAATTATTGGTAATTACAATATATGCATTTACAGATAGTAGAGATGTTATTTTTTTGTATGATATACCTTTGTGCTTGAATAGGTTGTGTATTAACCAATATTTACAATAAGAGATGGTGGCGTATAATCCCAATATCACCATGTTCAAGATCCATTTATAGTACATTCACCCACATTGAACATATGGAGTAGCATGTCAACTCAACTATGGAGGGAGATAGCTTCGAAAACATTGATGATGATCGTGCCATTGGAGATGATGATCGTGATATTGGAGATGATGATATTGCCTCTCATAGTGATGATTCTAAAAGTGGGAGGGATCTCTTTGTAGATTTGGATATAGGCATCGACATTGAGATAGATACTTTAGAAAGGGTTGACCTCATTGAAGATGAGGTTGAACTCTAGTTCTTTCATTGTACTTTTATTAGGGCTATATTGGCCTTCCTTTTGGTATAGATTCATGCCTTTCTGAGATTGCATGTATAGATTTATTATGATATGTTGCTTTTCGTGGCATTACTTAATCATTCACCTTTGGACTGCTTTTCATGGAGGTTCAAGATTTTTTTTAAAAGCTTCACTTTGATGAAAAGATGTGGGGATTGAATCATTGTCCTTTGGATTGTTTTTCATGGCATTACCTGCTATACCTAAGACTTTGCATGTATCCATCCCTTTCACCACATTACTCGATTTATACCTATTTCTTTTCTCTTTTCTTAGCATATTTTTCCTTTCAAATATGCTTTTTAGAGATTCATTTGTATATAAATGCACCAAAAAATCATGCATATTATCAAGATCTTGTGCACATAGTTCAACAAATGATATTTTGGGGGATTGAAGATTATGTTTTTCTTTGCAAGGTCCACAATTGTAATTGTATAGGAAATTGTTGTGTACTGCATCTATAAGCACGTCTGTAATTGTGTCTATGCTCGCGTCTATAAGCACGTCTAATTTCAAAGGAATTAGACGCGCTTATAGACACGAGCATAGATGCAAATGTAACTTACACGTCTATAAGAGCATCTAGTTTCAAAGAAGTAGATGCCCTTATTATAGACACGAGCATAACCGCTAGTAAAGATGCACCCATAACTTGCACATCAATGCAATGCGTCTATGCTTGCTTTATGTTGTAGTGGTTCATGACTAAGAAACCCTATGTATCACCTGCGTTCAAGGGACATTTAACAAACACCTAACCTGTGAATTTTTCATGAATAAAAGGCCCCCCGTTTTCTTTATAAACTTACAGGTTTTTTTTAAATGGATAAAAAAACCCTTTTGTAAATGTATTTCTATAAATTTAGCTTAAAACTCCCTTCATTTGAACACATGTGCTATACTTACATAGTTTTAGGTGAACCCCCCCCAAGGAAGTAATATAGCTAGGATATTTGGTTCAAGAGAGAAACTTCCAAGTAATGATGTAGGTCATAAACTTTTGGCTTAATAGCTAGAATCTCTAGGAATCGTTCTAAAGAGTCTAGGGGTTTTACCTCTTGAGCCATAACTCTTATAAAGTGGTCAAGAGAGCTAAGACCACTAGGCAATGTAATGCACCTACAGGTTAAGAGTCAAATATTCTAGGGAATGATGTATGTTGGAAAGTTTCAACTCAAGAATGCAAACTTGTAGGGAGAGGATAGAAGATTGGATTCTTCACTAAAAACTCTTAAAAAATTAGTCAAAAAATCAAAGACCTCTAGAAAATAATACAACAAGGAAGTGTAGGCTGAAGAGCCAAATCTTCTAGGAAATATTGCAATATCGTAACTTTGGCTCAAGAGGTAAACGTTTCAGGGGTAAGATTAGAGAAGTTTCAAATTTTGGCTCTTGAACCAAAACTCTTGGAAATCAGTCCCAAGGGGCAAGGCGTCTAGCAAATAAATCACGTGGTAAGCTTGGATGTTAGGGGATCCTTTAATCTTCTTGAAGAGAATAATCAAAAACTCATATATTATATCAAATATTAAAATAACTACTTGAATGAAATTGAAAATTAAAGCACATAACAAAACATAAGGCAAGAGAAAGAAAAACATCACCATCAACACAAGCTAGGTGCAATCTCCCCCCCCCCCAACGTGAGTGGCTTCTTCTCGCATGGGTATTTGTGATATATTCCAAAAGTAGGCTTTTAGCCAAAAATAAAGTACACATCCATATTTGGACTTTGCCATTTAATTAGCCTTTGTCCTCAATTAGCCATTGTCCTTAAGCCTTCCAAGGTTTACACAATTTTTCTAATACAATAATCTAACTTGTGCACATATGCACATTACAAAATAAATCAACTAGTGCTCACACGCACACTGTACAATAAATTGATACGTGCGCACACACATATCACAATGATGTCAAAATCAATCGCCATTATACGGCCACAAAATATTGTGAATATAATAATAAGATGTGTCCACACGCCCCACGACTCAATCCACCATCCGTGCGACACCTAAATCGGTACCCTCACACTGTGCAACACCTAAATCAGTACTCTTGCACACCTCATCACCTAAACTCATAAACATAAGCCATGTCAGTAGTAACAATCAATTGGCATCGCATCAATCAATCCTAACGTGTTCATGAGAAATAGGCATCATAAAAAATATATATAAATCAAATATTAAATGACCATGACTATCATTCATCAAACAACATGGATCATAACATTGGAATCAATAGCCAAAACCTCTACATAATGATGTATGATGTTGGAGAAATTTCTCTCAAAGGTAAAAACTTTAAGGCAATGATGTAGCCTAAATTGTTTTGACTGAATAGCCAAAATGTTTATACAATGGCATGAAGAGGCTTTTAAAAAAAATTATTGATACAAAACCCTTAAAATCCACAAGACCTATAGACAACAATGTAGCCATAAACACTTCAAAGCAATGATGAAGGCTAGAAACTTTTACCTCGAAAGCCTATCATTCTAGGCAATTGCTTAAAAAGGCTAGAGTTTTTGAGTCTTGAGGCAAGAAGAGTTTATGCCACATGCTGTCACTTTTTGGCACAATGTGAGAATAGGAAGTTTCTGTTGAGGACTCTTTAGAATGGGCACAAGGAGACACTTGTAATCTTAAGCACAAGATTTGGCAAAGTTTTCAAAGATGAAAGGCAGAAAAATTTTGACTAAAGAGGAAAATGTAAAGCATAAGACAATATTATGCATTGGTTATATCATTTCAAGCTAATCGTGTTATCATATAGAATAAGATATGTCGAATATGCATATATAATCTCTATTATCATGACAATTTTTCTACATCAATCCAATACTTTAATTTAGCTTCTTCTTTTAAATCTACCATTATGAGTATATAGTTTACTTTAAAAACTATTTTTAAAATACTATTAAAGTCCTCTTCAAGTGCATGCTTTGTTTAAATTTATGTATAAGATGCTAGCAACACTTTGCCTTTAAGAACTTGATTAGAAGGAATCAAGAATACTTAATTATATCTTTATTTTTTTGAATTCAACTCCTCAAGGTGGAACAAATGTTTAGAATTATGTTTTTCAACACCACATACCTTGAGAGATTCTATCTTCTTGTTTTATTTCAAGTTATCTTTGTAAATATATATTACTTTATCTTCAGTTCGATTTTTGACATCAACATCAAAACATTTTGAATTCTAGAGTACATGTACTGATATGTTGCTTCACACACAACGAAAGTTTTTATTTTTAAAACTAAGAATATGTAAAAGTATTTGCTAAACTCAACATAAAATTTTTAAATATTTTAATCCAAATTTAATATTAAACCAAAAAAGAGGCCATCATTTTGGTATTTTGGCCAAATATTTGTATGGTGGGAAATGGGATTTTCCCAATTGTCTAATATGGTGCTTTTCACCAACCAAAATCATGCTTTTTTTAGAATCTTAGAGAAAGAAATGCATAAAGAAGATGCAAAGAGTATGCACAAAAGAGGAGTAGCCTAAAATTGAGTTCAACCTAGATCATTATATCCCAGATCAATGTGTAGTTTAGTCACTACATTTAATAGTAGATATGAGTGCTACAAAGGTGGATTTGTGTTTGTGATTGAAGCTATGAATGTAATATGCACTTGGAAAACTTCATGAAGGTTCATGCCTTTGAGTCTCATGCCCATAAGGCTCATGCTTGTGAAGGTTCAAGCCTATGAGGCTCATGCTTGTGAGGTTCACGCCTGTGAGGCTCATGCTTGGGAAGGTTTATGCGTATGAGGCTCACATTGGTAAAACTTCACACCTGTCACATCAGGTGCATGCTGCTGATGCTTGATACATGTGCGGCTCATACTAGTGCACATTGAGGCACGTGAGGGTCACACTTGTGAAGGTTCACACGCATGAGGCTAAACCTCAAGAGCCACATAGTGAGATAGGGCTGAAAGGTGAATTCACCACCCCACTTAGCAATGCATAACACGTAGAAATATGAGAGGGGATCAATCCAATGAGTCATTGTGGCTCTAAAAGTATGAGGAAAGTCCTCAAGGGAGACAGTAAGGAGACTGGGAGATATGAGGCTCACACAAAATTGAAAGTCCAAGGACAGAAAACTCATACCTCAAAGGTAATGTAAAGGAGGCCGAAGGCATAAGCCTTATGCTCGCAAATCGATAGATGCACTATGAGATGCTAGCTGTTATGTCAGTGTTAAGTAAATGAGAAAATTGAATGCAGAAACGTAAAACCACTAAATATTCCTTCACGTCAATGTAATAAGACAAAGTGCCAACAACAACCAGAAGAAACTAATGCATATCTACAACAATCAACTACCAACCTTTCACTCTAATCTATTAAAACTCTTTTCAAGTTGGCTAGGTGAGTGTCATCTACTCCCACCACCAATTCTAGTAGAAGGTTAATAAAACTGATATATCTCCCCACTAACTAGCCTCAATATTTTTATTGAGCATGGTGTAGCAGACAACTCTCAACCCAACCACCCACAAATTGTAGCGAGTGAGTGGGTAAATCTCATCTACTCCCACTCAAAATTCTTACTTAGATCTGCATCACTATTTTCCCTAGATGCTCACAAGATATAACACATCAATAGTACACCACACCTCAAAAAGCACTTAGCAAAAAAACTATAGTGGATCACAATTAATAGATGGGGTGGTGATTAAGGAATTTAGGGATTCTTTTCAAGTTGGTTTGCTCCAATCACTTGTGCATGTGCCCCAAAATTAGACTTAGTAAGAAATTGATTTGTGTTTATGGCCCTTAATGCTGATGAGCTTTCATGAGGAGAGAGAAAGAGAGAAGAGATAATTCACAACATTAAAATCTTAGGGAATTCACTCGCATGGGGAGAATGTGAAGATTGTCATCTTGAGAGTAGTGCCCTCCTGTGCCTTGCGCTGCCTCATAGCCCCTCCTTATTCTTTCCTATTCTTCATGCCGTGAAGCCAACTGCATTACTTTACTCCAAGTGCCTTGCACGCTAGCGCACAGCCCCTCCTTCTTCTTGCCTATGCTTCATGTTGTGAAGCCAACTGCCTTGCTTCACTCCATGTGCCTTTTGCACTAGCTCACAACCCTCCGGCTTCTTGCCCATGATTCATGTGGTAACTCCCAACCACTTGGCTACTCTCCTCGCTTTTGGCATCTCCCCTCTGCTCCATGTTGTGAAGCCTTTCACTATGATTTTGTCTTGGTTGTTGAGCACCTCTCTTTCACTATGCTATCAGACGTTGTCATACAAAACAAAACTTCTTACGTGCCCTTAATTTTGAATATGCTAGGCATAGAAAATCCGATTAAGAAAACTACAAACTTTACACAAAAGGATTGATAAGGAAAAGAATAAGAAATAATGACTGCACTATTATGCAATGATAGAATGTTTTAGTATTGAAAATTGAAGATGCAGGTGCCCCAAATGAAAACATACTCCAAGTTGCTAATCTAGGCTCTAATATTGTTAGTTTTTGCAAATCAATAGCAAGTACTACATGTGAAGGCTAGAAAGCTCTATAAAATTCAAGCAATTTATGCATGTTAGAAATGTGAAAAACACTTATCCATGAGGTGATGTTATAACACATCATTTCACATGTGACATACAATGGAGGGTTCTTACATAGGCTCACAAAGAAAAGCAATCTACTTAAGGTATCCAATCCCGAGGCCCATCCATCGATGATTAATCATAGGATATATTGTTTAGAGTTTTGTACAAACACATAAGTATGAGTGGAAAAATGTATTGTATCTTCTATTTAGAAGAGGTTTTCCTCAATAGTATCTTCTAAGAGGCAGCTCAAGGGCACTCCTCTCTCTCTCTCTCTCTCTCTCTCTCTCTCTCTCTCTCTCAACCTCTAAGACAATGTCTCATCAAAGACATCAATTACACAAACACACATGGAATGAATCAAGTGAACACACGTGCAATCGACGGACAGGTAACAAACAGGAAGTTTAACTAAGTAGCTTTATTAGTATAGCAAACCATCCTTGGCCAAAAGGCCAACGAGGACGGGCTATTTCTTTATAGCAACAAGAGCCACATTATTGATAACGTATAGCCATCTACTTGAATGCCCACATTCCTGAGCCTCTTCCTTTACCGGCGCAAGGCCAACAACGATGGGTTCGGTGTTGGCATGCATCTTCATCACAAGGGTCTATTGTTTGTCATGTGGGAGTTCACAATCTTGACAAAACTTTAAACAAAACAACGAGTCTTATGTGCCCTTAATTTTGAATAAGCTAGGCCTAGAGAATACTGAGAAAACTACAAACTTTGCACAAAAGGATTGATAAGGAAAAGAATAAGCACTAATGACTATGCACTATTATGCCATGATAGAATGTTTTAGGATATAAAATTGCATATGCGAGTGCCCCAAATGAAAAACATACTCCAAGTTGCTAATCTAGGCATTAATTTTGTTTAGTTTTTGCGAATCGATAGCAACCACTACATGTCAAGGCTATAAAGCTCTATAAAATTTAAGCCATTTATACATGTTAACAATGTGAAAAACACCCGTCCATGAGGTGACGCTATAACACATCATTTCACGTGTGACATACAATGAAGGGTTCTAACATAGGCTCACAAAAAAAAGTAATCTACTTAAGGTATCCAATCCCGAAGCCCATCCACATATGATTAATTATAGGATATGTTCTTTAGAGTTCTGTCCAACGCAGATAAGTATGAGTGGGAAAATGTCTTGTTAGAAGAGGTTTTCCTCAATAGTATCTTCTAAGAGACTCATAGGTGCTCTTCTCTCTCTCTCCCTTTCTCAAGTCTCAACGTCTAACACCTTCTCTCATCAATCACGTGGACACACGTGCAATGAATAATACGAACACATGTGTAATGCAATGACCGACACGTGACAAAGAGGCAAGAAGTCCAATTAAGTAGCTTTATTAGTATAGGAAGCCATCTTTATTTATTAGTGGAGATTGGCTATTTCATTATAGCAGCAAGGGCCGCATTATTGATGACGTATAGCCATCTACTTGAACGCCCACGTTCCTGAGCCGCTGCCATTGCCGGCAAGGCCGACGACGGGCTCGGCGTCGGCGCGCTTGTCGTAGGCTGCACCAGTGCAGAAGCCCAGCACCAGGTGGTCGCTATCCGCATGGAAGGTGAAGCCCTGCGTGCAAGCGGTGATGTCGCCCTCGCAGAAGAGCGTGCCCTGGAACGGGCCGCTCGCTCCGGATCCGGTAATGCTGGCAGTGCCTAGGAACTTGTAGAGGCCACTCGTGTCGAATTGGAATTGCAGGGTGTTGGTGGAGGCGTCATAGGTAGCGCTGCCCGTGACGTAGTAAGACTGCTGCTGATTAGCTCCACCTGACGCGCCGAGCGCCTGGAAGGAGGTCAAAGCAGCCTGGATCTCATGCGGCTGCAGCGTCATCGGCATGCCCTCTAAGGGCACACGCATGACCTCCGCGCCTACACGATGCTGCTGAGCCATAGCTGATCTAATGATAAGACTAGGCCTTACTATTACGAGTGCTAATTGCAGGTGGACTACGAGCGATGACGCAGACTGAGGGTAGCCACCTCCTCTTTATACGAATGATGCAGCTGGCGGTATAAAGGACCACTCGAGCACTACCTGGGGTCCATCAGATGCATACAGAATGGCCTGCACATACGCATAGTCCTCGTGTAAACACCCTCGAATCAGTTGTGACATGTTAATGGTCAGAGAGGGAGAGGGAGGGACGCAAGGAATAAAGTTAGGCCTATGTTATGCTCTTCCACTAGTGCATGCGCGCAACTTCCAGATTCTGGCCACCTAACACAAACGAACTTCCAGATTCTGGCCACCTAAGACAAACGAACTGGGGTTCTATCAGCAAATACAATCCGAGCAGTCAAATTAAGCCAGCAACTGATTGAGGGAATGGGTGATGCACATGGAATCCTTTATCGAGGGCAATCCTGATTGAGGGAATGGGTGATGCCAGAGGCAAGGTTTTCATAAGGGACCAGTCCGTTGTGTTGAAAGCCAACAAAGGTGATATTTATGTGGGAGTATTGATGATAGATGTAGCAACGAAAGGTGGGGTAAGGGTGTCAAAATTTGGTGTTGTGCATGTCTTATGATGTTTGCAAGAAGTTACTTGTGCATGTCTTATCATGGTCATTGTGTTCACACTTAATTTCAAGTACTGTACTCCATTTGTGTACAACTACATGTGTGTAGCATAGCAGTTATGTGTGGGTTTAACAATAGAAGCCCTCAGTATGTAAAGTGTTATGTAGGGTATGTCTAGTGTGCGCGGTAACATTATAAGCAAGAAGGCTATTGTGAAAAATGCTTAATACTAGTCTTGTAGAGAAAAATTACATTTTTGTAGCTTTGAGAGACTTTTGAAGATACTTTTTTTCTTCTCACCTATAATCTATAAATAAAATGGTTTTAGGGAAATATGCCATTGACATTATCTATGCTTATATTGCCATCTCTTGGGGTCATTTGGCTAAAAACATCTCAAATAATTTTTTAATAAATCAACTAGAAAACACCTGAAACAATTTTTAAGCATGTCAAAAATGCTATGAAGAATCCAGCCATATGTATGGAATATACTTGTATAATTGTTTAGTTATGTTTACAAAAAAACTGGCAAGTTTTTCAACCCCACAAGTTGCGTTACATGATGTTGTTTTTGGTGATTTTACCTTTTTTTTGAAAAGTAAATTTTCTCTTTTGGAAAATTTTTCAAGCAAAAAAAAACTTAATTTTTTCTATATATCTAAAAATAAAACCCAAGAAGTTTTGTCAAGTTTTACGATCATGTAAGCAAGTTATGTGTAACAATTGCATAACTTTAGTGGGAGGCTAGAAAGATTTAGCTCGAGTCAAACATTCTAAGTAATTATGTACATTAGGAAATTTTTAGCCCAAGAGAAAAAACTTCTAAGCACTGATGCAGGTTGGAAAGTTCTAGATCAAGAGCCAAAACTTCTAGGAGCTAGCAAATAGAAGTTGGAAATTTAGTCTCTTGAAACAATACTCTTCACTTAAAAGAACCAAGACTCTTAGGCTTTAGATCAAGAGCTAGAATTTCTATTGAATGATGTATGAGATTTGAAAGATATTGCTATCGATCCACAACTACTAGGCAATGATGTAGGCTAGAAAGTTTTGGCTCAAGAGCCAAAAATTCTAGAAAGTGATGTAGGAGGTTGGAAATATTTAGCTTAGGTGCCAAAATTTTAAGGAAATGATGCAGGTTGAAAAGTCTTTACTAAAGAGGCAAATTTTATAGGAGTTGGAATAGAAAAATGGAAGCTTTGGCTCTTGAGTCAAAACTCATGGGAACCACATAAAGGATCCAAGACTATCGAGCAATAATGCATGTGCTAAGTCTTGGACATTCAAAAGATTTGACTTAAGAGACAAAACTTCTAGCCAATGATTTAGGCTATAAAAAATTTTACTCGAGAGACAAAACTTCTAGGAAGTGATGTAGGTTGGAAAGTTTTAGCTCAAGAGGCAAGGAATTTATGAGTTGGAATATAGAAGCTAAATGTTTTGGCTCTTGAGCCAAAACTCTTAGAAACAAGTAACAAGAGCCAAGACTTCTAAGGAACAATGCATGTGCTAAGTTTTGGCTTAAGAGCCAAAACTTTTAGTCAAGGATGTAGTAGGTCGAAAATATTTAGCTTAAGAGCCAAAACTCTTAGGCCATGATGAAGGATAAAAACTTTTGTCTTCATAGCTAATACCTCTAGGGGTTGGCATAAAGAGAACTGAATATCTTATAAATGGCTCAAGAGCCAAAGCATTTAGGCAATGTTGTAGGTTGGTAATTTTTGGCTTAAAAGTGAAAACCTCTAGAGGTTTTAATAAAGAGGATAGGACTTTTGGCTGTTTAAGCAAAGCTAAGGCCTCTAGTAGGCAATGACATCACTAGGAAGTTCTAGCTAAAGAACTAGAATTTATAGGGAATCATGTAGGTTGGGAAGTTTCATATCAAGAGGTAAAACATTTAGGGGTTTTCTTAAAGGGCATAGAAGTTTCAACTGCTAATAAGCACAAAGTCTTGGAAGTAAGCCAGAGAGCCAAGTCCTCTAGGATATAATGTAGATCAAAAGTTTAGGCTTAAGAGCCAAAATTTATAGGCAATGATGTAGGTTTGAAAGGTTTGGATGAAGAGACAAATATTTTAGGGTTTGGTTGAAAAGGATAGAGATCTCGGTAGTAAGCCAAATCTCTTTGATACTAGTCAAAGTAGCCAAGACCTCTAGATAATAATGTAATTATGAGAGGTTGATTGAAAGAGGCTATCAATTTTGGCTCTTAATCCAAAATTCTTGGAAAGTAGTCAAAACAACCCATAATTGTGAGCACTAATCTCGCGGGGTTCACTACTAAGAAACCCCACGTATCGTGTGCATTAAAGGGGTATTTAGAAAACCCCTTACCTAATGAACTTTTCATGAATAAAATGACCCCCGTTTTCTTTACAGACTTACGTTTTTTTTTTCAAAATGGAATTAAAAAAAAACCTTTTGTAAATGTTTTTCTATAAATCTACCTTAAATTTTTGAATTTAAAATTCCCTTCATTTGAGCTCATGTGCTATACTTACATAGTTTTTGGTGAACCCCCCGAGGCACTAATATAGCTTGGAAATTTGGTTTGAGAGGCAAAACTTCCAAGTAATGATGTAGGTTATAATGTTTAGACATAATAGCCATACTTTCTAGGAATTGTTCTAAAGAGGCTATAGGTTTTATCTCTTGAGCCATTACTCTTATAAAGTAGTCAAGATATCCAAGACAACTAGACAATGTAATGCACCTAGAGGCTAAGAGCCAAATATTGTAAGGAATAATGTATGTTGGAAAGTGTTAACTCAAGAACCCAAACTTGTAGAGGGAGAGGATAGAAGTTTTGATTCTTGACTAAAAACTCTTAGAAATTAGTCAAAAAAGTGAAGTACAACAAGGAAGTCTAGGCTGAATAGAAAAATATTCTAGGAAATGTTGCAATTTCGTAAACTTTGCTCAAGAGCCAAACGTTTCAAGGTTTGTCTTAGAGAAGTTTCAAATTTTGGCTCTTGAACCAAAACCCTTGAAAATTAGTCCCGAGGGGCAAGGCCTCTAAGAAATAAATCACGTAGTAAGTTTGGAATCAATAGCCAAAAACTCTACACAATGATGTAGGAAGTTGGAGAAATTTCTCTCAAAGGTCAAAACTTTAAGGTATTGATGTAGCCTAAATTGTTTTGGCTGAATAGCCAAAACTTTTATGTAATGGCATAAAGAGGCTACAATTTTTATTTATTGATACAAAATCCTTAGAATCCATAAGTCCTATAGGCAACAATGTAGCCATGAAAACTTCAAAGCAATGAAGAAGGCTTGAAAGTTTTGGCTCGGAAGCCTATCATTCTAGGTAGTTACTCAAAAAGGATAGAGTTTTTGGCTCTTAAGGCAAGAAGAGTTTATGTCATATGCTAGCACTTATTCGCACAATGTAAGAATATGAAGTTTTGGTTGAGGAGTCTTAAGAATGGGCACAAGTAGACACTTACAATCATAAGCACAAGATTTGGAAAAGTTTTCAAAGATATACACATAAAAAGCATAATTTTTTTGACTAAAGAGCCAAATGTAAAGCTAAAGGTAAAGCATAACACAATATTATGCATTGGTTATATAGTTTCAAGCTAATCATGTTAGCACATAGAATAAGATATGTCGAATGAGCAAATGTAATGTCTATTATCATGATGATGTTTCTACATCAATCCATTACTTTAATTTAGCTTCTAGTTTTAAATCTACCATTATGAGTATACAATTTATGTAAAAACTACTTTTAAAACACTATTACAGTCCTCTTCAAGTGCGCGCTTTGTTTAAATTTATGTATTAGATGCTAGCAACACTTTGCCTATAAGAACTTGATTACAAGGAATCAAGATTAGTTAATTATATCTTTATTTTTTTGAATTCAACTCCTCAAGGTGGAACAAATGTTTAGAATGCTGTTTCTCAACACCAGATACGCTGAGAGATACTATCTTTTTGGTTCGGTTCAACCCCAGATACGTTCGGTTTCTCACATCAACATCAAAAAATTATCCCTAACTTCAAGGATACTTTGATAGTATTGTTTAAGCTCTCTTCCATTCACATGTCAAGTAAGCTCTTATAGAAGTCCTCTTAAAGAAATTCAGGTTTCTTATGATAGCCTTTGAATACTTCCATCATACCCGAAGTGAAATCTCAAAATTGGTATTTCTCAACACCACCTATCTCAAAAGATAAGTTTCTCTTCCTTTTATTTGAGTTCTTGATGTTTACTCATGTCTTTAAATGTTTAATAATTAATTTAGCCAATCTAAATCTAAAATATATTAAAATATTTGGTAAATCCACATTTTCGTGTTGGGTAATCTCAAATGATTATAAAACTTTCCTCAAATATAATGATTGATGCTATAGTTTATATCATCCAATGTAAATTTGAATAAAAATTGGTCCTCCAATTTTCTATTCGGGCCAAAAATCTAATATCAAAGGACAAGTTTTTCCTAAATCCTCTTTTGCAACAACCCTTTTTAGTATATAGTGACTAACTATTGTTCAAGTTCTCATTTCTTCATATGTCAAGATTTTCCTAAATTGTCTTATGTGATAACCCTTTACCCGGACCCTCCCCTGACCTTTATGTCAAAATACTTCCATTAGCTTCAAATATACAATGACTTATTATTGTTCTTGTTCTCATTTTTTCAGATGTCAAGTTAGCTAGAAAAATATAGATTTGTTAATAAAAGCTTGGAGTACTTTTATTAGCTCCTCAAAGTGCTGACAATAAAAAATGATGTTTCACAACATGGCCTATCTCAAGAGAAAATATCCTCTCGCTCCTATTTTGAATTCTAGAGTACATGTACTGATATGTTGCTTCACACATAATGAAAGTTTTAATTTTTAAAACTCAAAATATGTAGAAGTATTTGCTAAATTCAACACAAAATTTATAAATATTTTAATCCAAATGCAACATTAAACCAAAAAAGAGGCTGTCATTTTGGTATTTAGGCTAAATATTTGTGAGGTGGGAAATGGGTTTTTAAAGCAAGAAATGCACAAAGAAGATTAAAAGAGTATGCATAAAAGAGGAGCAGCCTAAAGTTGAGTGCAACCTAGATCAATATATCCCAGATCAATGTGTAGTTTAGTCACTACATTTAACATCTGAGTGCTGCAAAGGTGGATCTGTGTTTGTGATTGAAGCACCTATGAATGTAACATGCACTTGGAAAACTTCATGAAGGTTCAATGCATGACAAGAAGAAAAATATGAGGGGATCAATTCAACGATTAATTGTGGATCTAAAAGCATGAGGAACACACCTTGAGGGAAACACTAAGGAGACTGGGAGATATGAGGGTCACACAAAACCGAAAGTCCAAGAACAGAGAACTCATACCTCGGAGGTAACATAAAAAAGGGCGGGGGCATGGGCCTCACACCCGCAAATTGATAGATCCACTATCAGATGATGCTAGTTGTTACTGATACAAGAATTACACAAACAATAAAAGCAAGATGGAAGAACAACATAAGCACTGAAGAAGGAGTTACAAGAAAGCACGACGAGAAGCAAATGCTAAAGCTTAGTTCACATCAACCTTACTAAAAGTGCCTAGCTTAGCAAAGGAAAACAACCAAACTAATTAAGCCATTTATATATGTTAGAATTGTGATAAACACTCGTCCATGAGGTGATGCTATAATACATCATTTCACATGTGACATTGAAGGGTTCTTAAGTAGGCTCACAAAGAAAATCAATGTACTTAAGGTATCCAATCTTGAGGCCCATCCACTGATGATTAATTATAGGATATTCTCTTTAAAGTTTTGTCCATGCAGATAAGTCACTACAAGACCATGCTGCCATACACGCATTTCATACACGCGATAAATTACGGACGCGTGTATGGTCGCGCATGTATTTGAATAGAATCGAGCGCGTGTATTTTAACATCTAAATTCGCGTGTATATTGGCATCTATCAGCACGTGTATAAGCACGTGTATATACACGCAATAATACATGCATCAATACACACTTGGTAAAGAAAAACTAAATTCCTTTACAAAATTAAAAACTATTTTCTTTAAACCATCTCATAGTACATTACAATATATATCATTACACAATCCCACTATATGCATTTACAACAATGAAATATATTCAAAAATAAATCATGAGATGATAATTAAAAGACAACACATACAATAGAAATGTCATCAATTTAGAACGATATAGTGACGGATTGGTTAGGGTTCGATCTCATCTTCAATAAGATCCATCCTTGCCAAACGATCAACATCAATATCCATTTGATCAATTTGTAAGGCTACAATTAAATTTATTTCACTATCGATATTCTGTCCATTGATAATGGTATCGATGTCTTGATCATCCTCATCAACATCACCATCATCCTCAATGGTAGGGTCATTCTCATGATCATGAGAAATGGCACGCTCATCCTCATTATCATGATCATCTCTTATTTCTTGATCATCGATCAAAATATCTTCATTGGCATGTTCGACATCATCTTCATTGCGGCTTGTTACATCCTCCATATGCTCCATATGAGTGAATGTATTATACATCACTTTGGAACGTGGTGCAATAGGGATGACGTACCACCATTTAATGTCATGCACCATTGGTAGATAGATAACCTACTCAAATACACATACTGCAGTAATTAATTAGCATATCAAAAGTCAAGGGGTACTCGAGCTTAGATATATATGTACATGAAACACATTAGTAAAAAAATGCATGCCTGCTCACATGGTTGTGGCAATACGAGCCTATCTTTCTTTGTTTGCCAAAACTTTGTAGAGTCAATAGTTACATAGCCACTTGCATGGCGTTTTATCGTTGCATTAGGCCCTTTTTCCACCACGTTCATTTGCCATTTGACATCCAAAACATACACAAAGAAGCGACGAAAGTCAAGCCTAAATATGTCTTGGATTGTGCCACAATAATCATCCATTTTTCCATTAGCTCCCTCAAAGCTACTAATGATACCTCAATCTTGTGTATTCCTCTTTTCATCAATTCTTTGTGTTCGAAAGTGCTTGCCTTCACACCATATAGCATTGAACATAGTGCACTGGACCAAAATAGAAGCAATATTTGTGTAAGCAATGTGAATAAATATTAAAAGCAAATCACTTACAACTAATGCAAAACATTAGTTCTATGTACCTTTAACATGCATCCTCATGCATACTCCCATTCTTCCGCCGTGATATGCAGCCCCTCGTCGCTCTCTGCTCTCTCCATTTCCTCATGCAACCAATCAACATGGATATCATTCGAAAGTGTTGCTAGATGCTTAGAGTACGCCTTACGAGAGCCATGTTGCCTCCGAAAGAGAGCTCTTTTTGCTTGCCTTTTTGTCTTTGCATCCTCATATCTTGTAACCCATCTGCTCATCACATCACTATTAAGGACGCAAGTGAAATTGAGATCATCAATCAATGTTCTGTCAATTACTTTACTTTGTCCTTTTCCTTGAGGCACAATAGAGGTCATCCTCAAGTCCTCTTCATTGCTCCATAGTGGCAAAGAGCTGTCCACCTGACCAAGAAATTCTGAAATATATACAAGAGACTCTTGTATCAACCAACCCTCGGCCATGCTTCCTTCAGGCCTTGCACTTTGCCTCACAAAGTCTTTTAAGGTCTTCATGAAGCGCTCTAGGAAGAACATCCAATGTGCATGCACAGTGCCACATAAAACGATCTCGTCCACTAAATGCACAATGAGATGTAGTTGACTTGTGAGAATGGTTCGCGGAAAAGTCTCCTCTACCAAACAAACCACCTCCAGTGCCATAACACGCGCATCATCCAACGTGGCTGGATCAATTGCTTTGGAACTAACATATCTGAAAAATAAATAAATAGTACGTTATACCTCATGCACGTTCATTTTGCAAGGTATAATGAAGGGTGATCTGACATGGGTTTTACATACCTCACAAGCTCGCCCATCTTATAAATACATTTTTTCAAACTCTTATTTGCACAATGGTCGATGCTAGTAGGCAGTATGAACTGCGCACATAAGAGCACATGTATGTATGGTTTATGGCATTACAAAGTTTAATTTCAATGTACAAGACTTGGAAAACACTTACTTGGAGCATCTTGTGCCAATCGTGGGACTTCAACCCATATAGTTGCTCAACACCTCTTTTCTTAGTGGTTGTAAAGGCTCCCTTCAATGATCTCATGCATCCAGTGGGAGTACGCAAAGTGGTGATGGCCTGCTTTACCTGCTTCTCCTCTTTCTCTGATATAATCCATGGTGCAGGCGGAAGACGAACATGCCCACCCTCCTCTCGTGGCCAAGCTTGACGCATACGTCCGGTGACCCGCAAGTCCTCACGTACGCTAACATTGTCTCGTTTACCAATAACATGTTCCCAAATACCAGATCCCACATTCTTGAAGATGTGCATGGGATCAAGAAGATGGTTGATCTTAAGATGGGTCCAATATGGTAGCCGAAAAAAATGGAGTACCTACACAAGGGATTGCTCTATGTGACCTTTAATCCAATTAGAGACTACACAAAACAAGATTGAAAAACATTACTATACCTGTTCATGCCATCTGGAGGAAGAATATTTGTAGACTCCCAAATACACTTCCAATCTTTTACACGAAGTGTTTGTGGAGGAATGTTACTCTTACTAGCAACATATTTAGGATGATCTAAGGGGAGAAATCGATGATGATTATCGAATATGGTCTTACACAAACCGTCAGCATACTCATGTACTAACGAAGGGCCACAAACAGGACATGCATGTTTACCCGATGTTTTCAAACCTATTAAAATATAAATAAAAGTTAGAATAATAAAGTCAATATTTATAATTAATATAGCCAATAGTATTAGAGTAGGGAGGTAATTAGAATTCTTACCAAAACAATTGCTGTATTGTGGAAAGTCATGCATTGTCCACATCAACACTGCTTTTAAGTCGAAGTGTCGAGAGGAGGGAGGCCTACTAATGTCCACCACCACAACACCTCTCCATAGTTCCTCCAACTCATCAATCAACGGTTTGAGATAAACATCCATATGCTTGACTTTATGTTTCCCTGGAATTAGAAGGGATAACATAAGATGTCCCTTCTTGATTGCCATTGATTGTGGAAGGTTGTAATTCACCAACACAACTGGCCACATGCTATATGCGGTGCTTTTGAAACCAAATGGATTCACTCCATCCATACCTAGGCCAAATCTCAAGTTTCTGGGCTCTGTTTTAAAGCTGGGCCACTCATCTTCAATATGCTTCCAAGCAGGAGTGTGTGCGGGAATTCTCCACATGCCATCATGTGATCGATGTGAGGAATGCCATGACATGAGCTCTACTATTGATTTGCACTTGAACATGTGTTTGATGCGAGGAATTAGAGGAAAGTGTCGCAAGACTTTAGGAGGTACATCAAAACTCTTCACATCTGTTCTATACCTTGCTTCACCACAAGTGGGACAATGTCGAGCCTCCTTATGCGTCCCACGAAAGAGAATGCAATCATTAATGCATGCATGTATGTGATCATAATCCAATCCTCCAAGAGATGTCACATAGCGCCTCGCTATGTCTCTTGAGGTGGGTAGTCTATTTCCCTTTGGAAGCATGTTTGATAATAGCTTGCATCCAATATCATCAATTAGTCCTAAATCCTAAACCTTAAACCACTAATTCAAATTTGCAAGTTAGAATGCTTACTTCAATAATGCGTCAAGACTTGCATTGCTCCATCCATAAACTGTTTGTATATTGAGTAGTTCAAGTGAAGTGTGTAAAATAGAGAATGTGCACCCTTCAAAAACCGGTGTCAATGAAGCCTTGTAAAGATGCTCTTGTTTCATATCATCGTCGTTCATACCTTTGGGATCATCCTTAAAAAGATTCTGCACCATATCATCAAACACTTTCTCTTCCACAACTTCGTGGGGTGCAGGGCTATTGTCATCCCTTTCCCACTCATCTGTGACAATAGATCCCGAAGCTCCAGCATCATCTCGTCGACGCTTTGCGTGCTCTCGCCGCGCATAGGGCACCATGTTAGGGTGTGGTACTGCATCCTGCTTCAATTAGAGTTTATATATTACAACTCCATTAATTTAATTTGGATACCATGAGTCATTTAATTACCATCAATTTACATCTACTCACCTCTAAACCTGTTTGATTCCATTCTCCATACATGGAGATGCGATTCAAGGTAATTCGACGTGCTCGTACAATGCATCCTTCACATCGATTACACATACATTTGATCCGTTGTCCCAACCACACATCGCGATTACGATGACGCATTGTCTCATCTTCCCCAGAACTGCTTGAGGAGGTTGATGACATCCTATGTACAAACCAGAAAACACAAAATCATAATATGTTTTTAATGAAAGTATAAAAATTGCGTGTATTAACGTGGCTATTTCCTAAAAATTGCGTGTATTAACGCAGCTATTTCCTAAAAATCACGTGTATTGACGCGGGTACTTCCTGAAAATCGCGTGTATAAACGTGGCTAGATCCTTAAAATCGTGTGTATAAACGCGGCTAATTTATCATACACGCAGAAATATACGCGTTTCTACACGCGACGACCTATTTAAACTAAAAATAACCTACCTTTCCCAAATAAACATTTTGAACTAACATATCTGCTCTCTTTCATTTTCGCCTCTTCCAACAGACACTAATAACGCAAGGAGGGAGCAGAGAAGGAGCACACACGGGTGAAGAAAACCGACCAAGAAAGAAGACTCACTTTTTCAGAGGTGAGTCAGTTTGTCCTTTGCCTTGTCTCCTTTCTCAGATTTGTCCTCAGATTTGTTTATACTATTTTCTTTTTGCTTTTTGGGTTTGTCTCCATCCTTTTGCTTCTCTGGTTGCGATTTTGGGTGAATGATTCTGACAAGGGCAACAGTGGGCCTTTTATAAGGACACATTGTCGGAGGTCGATCGCTTTCAAAAAAAATTTTGCGTAGATCGTGTGTATATATGCGTGTATCCTGTTTGCACAGACTTTTCACGCGGATATACACGCATTTCTAGATGGGTGTATACATGCGTTTTTGGACGGGTGTATACACGCATTTCTGGACGCGTGTATACACGAGACTGTGTTTCCTGTTTCTATGGTTTGCAGGCTGATATGTGACTTGGATGATGATGATATTTGTGCAAGTCAAGAGACATCCCATGATGTACATGACGATTATTTTTGCAGATTCTTTATGGATATTCCAGGTTCTTCATCCGATCCATTTGCATACAGCAATTGGCTGATGGAGATGCTAAATCATTTTGGGCACCATCCTGGTCTAGTTGAGCTTACAAAGTACATGTATGCCCATCCCCCTCCTTCCATGCCTGGTGTCTATACCCCTACCGGCCGTGAGTATCCAGGGCACTCCACTGCCGTCTATGCCTACGAGTCCGACGAGACGGCATGCAGCTTCTCCTCTTCCATGCTCATCGAGGAGACATACCTCATCCCAGACACACTCACGCACACCCTCCCAAGCACCGTCACATCAGGGCTCACAGCCACCATCACGTACTCCCTCAGAGCCACCGTCACGTCAGGGCTCACAGCCACTGTCATGTAGACAATCCCCCAGTCGTGACTCCACCTGCCGCAGCAATAGGAAGAGTAAGAGTGGAGGATGCGGCAGGTGCTTTGGTGGTGGGGGAGGTAGTAGGGCACGCGGTGAGAGAGGAGATAGAGGGAGAAGAGTTAGAGGAGATAGTTCGGAAGAGGAGGAGATGAGAGAGGTGGAGAGAGTAATCTGCTGTGATGTGATGGATAGGGACGGGATAGTGATGGATGCGAGGGGGAAAGAGGTAATGGAGTTCATGCGTGGGGTAGTATCAAACTTGTATAGAAATTGTTTTATTAAATTTAAAGATCAAAATAGCCGATTAGTTGGGGAGGTGATAGAGGCTGTACATAGTCGGTACCCCAATCTCCCACATGCTACATTCTCGGATGTATGGGGAAGGACGCGAATAAGGAAGATCTTAAGTAATAAAAGATCTCACCTTAAAAAACTCGCGTACGATGATGGGCTAAATGTAGCTGCGGGTGGCTATCCTGCCGAGAAACCTGCCACCCCACTGCGCACAAATGCGAGTGGAAGGAGGCAAAGAAACGAGCAGAGGGTGGCGTGAAGAGGAGGCAGCATGTGGAGGCATGACGGATCTAGATTGAGACCATTGGATCTTCGCATTTCGGATCTGGCGGCATCGAGTCATGGGAGGCAGAGTTCGTAAGTATCTTGCCACTTTATTTGATTGTTTACTTAATTCATTGATTCTATGATTGTTTTAATCTTACAAATTGTGTTGATTATGATACAACGATGCGTTACGGGGAGGAAACCCACAACCCACCACGATACTGCGTATGCTCGCCGGCATAGCAGACGTGACACGTGGGCCATCTTCAGAGCCGAGGGACGTATTACAAACGTGCAGTTTGAGATGGCCATGAGACCATACGGCCGACAGGTACTTGAAAACTCTAAACGAATGATTTTGGTTTATTGAATTACATATATATATACTTATATACTATATATTACTTGAATAGGCACAAGCTACTGATGATCCACCCGCCGCCACTGCAGAGGGTGGACGTGAGTACTACTCATCGGACATTCCGACCGATGTGAGCTCATCTGAGCATGGAGGGAGCACCGAGTCATCATCTGGGTCTGAGTAGTACTCAGACTTATAATAACACATTCCATATTGAGGATGTGGTTGTATATATTTTTTTGTAAACTGAAGCCATGGGCTACTTCGACATATGGACTCCCTTGTATATATGTGTGAAATTTTGATAGTAATATTGAATCGTGAATCGATAATATTGCATTCATGTCTGTCTTGAATCGTGTATTGACAATGTATGCATTCATGTCGTTCTTGTCTTAATCTTCCTCGTGGATATGTTCTTCGTGATGGTCCACTGCACCAAAAAAAAATAATCTAGAGAGTGTTATTGGGTGTTGGAATGCTGGAACAGCATTCAGGTACCAAATAGCACTCTTTGGATTTTTTTTTTGCTCTCTGTTCGCGTGTATAAACGCGTCAGAACTGCAAAAAGTCGCGTGTATATACGCGAATAATCTGTAAAACACGCGTGTATAAACGTGTCAAATCTGAGAAATACGTGTGTATAAGCGCATCTAAAGTCACAAAATGCATGTATAGACGCTTGTATCAGCGCGTTTAAATGTAGCTCAACTGACAGAACGCATGTATACGCCTGTGTATCAGCGCGTCTGAACACGCGCTTTTACACGCATGTCTCTGGCCGTGATGATACACGCGCTGATACACGTGCCCGCTACTTTTTTTCACAAGTCATTTTTAGCGGCTAGGAGCACGTGTATGAGCCCGATCCCTTGTAGTGAGTATGAGTGAAAAAATGTGTTGTAGAAGAGGTTTTCCTCAATAGTATCTTCTAAAGAGACTCATAGGTGCTCCTTCCCTCGCTCTCTTTCTCAAGTCTCAACTTGTAAAACCATGTCTCATAAAAAACATCAATCAAGAAGACACGAGTACAATGAATCATGCGAACATATGTGCAATGATAGACACGTGGTGACAAATAGTCCAATTAAGTAGCTTTATTAGTACATCAAGCCATCTTTATTTATTATTGGAGATTGGCTTTTTTGTTATAGCAGCAAGAACCACCACATTATTAATAATGTATAACCATCTACTTGAATGCCCATTTTCCTGAGCCTGTGCCATTATCGGCAAGCTTGATGATGATAGGCTTGGCATTGATGTTGTTGGACTATATATAGTGCACCCTAACTTGACCTTGATCTCACCTATACATACCTATGCACTATTAATAATATACACTACTTTTAGAGCAATGTCTCGTGTACCTCTCATTCTCTCTTGCTCTTTATTATATCTGTCAACATGGTATGAGAGCGAGTTACCCTTTTAACAATGTAGAAGATTGGTTTGAACAACTTTGGATGTTTTTGTTTTGCACTAAATTATGGATTTTGTTGGTTTGTTTCAGCAAAAAACTATGGTTATTTGTGTAAGTATCTATGATTTTTCATGAAACATCACTTTTGTCCTTGTTGTGTATTAGGATTTTGACCCCCTAGGCTTATCGACAAATTTTGAGGGCCTTTTGGTCCACATTTGAAGATTTGGCTGACAAACACGATAATATATGGTATTTGTTACAGGCTTGAAATCATAGAGCCACTCGGGCACTCGATTTTGAATGAAAGTTATGATTGTTGTTGTGTTATGCAGTTTTTGGGTGTTCTGCATGCATCATCATGCAGAAGTTTCCTCAGCTTTTTCACTTATTATTTTTTATTTGGATCTCTATTTTTGGTGATCCTTATACATATACGCTTTGGGTACTTTTTCCTATTTTTGACATATTATTCTTTACATCTGAAAAAGAATTAACACTGTTATTGCATCGTTTTTCTTCTTCACACTCTGTCCATGGCGAATATTTCTCTTATTAATGGTTATACTTCTAGTCAACACTCTATTCCTATTTTTCAAGGCCATGGTTTTCTTGGTTGGAAGGCAAAGATGACTTTGAATCTTGAAGGTGACGATCTTTTTGATATTGTATATGGAAATTCTCCACGTCCTTAGCGACCTATTGATGTTACTAGTTCACTTACTAATGGGAAGTTATTTAGTGATTGGCAAATACTTTCATCCGAATGGACAAAGAAATATAAGGTTGCTCGATGGTATATTTTGTCCCTATGTTGGATGTATTTAATCTTCCCACTTTCAATGATATTTGGAAATATCTTATTTCTACTTTTGAGAAGAAATCTTTCATAAAAATTCTATATCTTCATAATATGCTGGACAGGTTGGATTACAAAGTTTCTACTTTTACAAAGAAATCTACTTTTGAGAAGAAATCTATCATCAAAATTCTATATCTTCATAATATGCTGGATAGGTTGGATTACAAAGTTTCTACTTCTATGACTTCTCATATTGAATCATTCAAAGAAATTGTTAATCAACTTGCTGCTCCTAGTGCTTCTACTCCACAGGACCTCAACTTGTTTCCTAGTTTCTTCACACTATCAAAGATGAAAAAAATGATAATATTTTCATGATTATTTCTTACAAAGATGGTATTGATTTTGATATTGCTTGCATATCAAAGATGGTATTGATTTTGATATTGCTTGCATATCTCTTATTGAATATTCACAGCGTCATGAATAACGCACAGAGCCCTCTGCAGATGCTCTTCTTACATGTCACTTAGATTATTTTGAGGATGATCTTCTTATCTCCAAAAGCACCCCTTTTCACGGTTCTCTCGTGGTGGAAATCGCTTTTCTCATGGGGGAAGCTGTAGTCGACAATATGGTTCTAGTAGCAAGTATTGCAATTATTGTCACAAAAATGGACATTATGAATATGATTGTTTTTCCAAACTATATGATGACGAAAATTGGTTCTCTCAATCTTATAAGAGATCAACCACAAGTTCACCTATGGCATGTATATGGTGGTTGTACAAATCATCCCACTTCTTAATGTCTAAAGAAAAAGTATAATGATGAACGTAATCAAGCTTATGCTATTGATAAATCTCATGATGATATTGATCATGAGAAGATGAATTGTGTTAACCATCATATTTCATCAGATAAAGTGCTTCTTGTTCGTGATGGTGCTACATTTATAGTGGTTTTTGGTGCCACTAGTAACATGACATATCAAACTCAATAGCTTCATAATTATCATGCTTTACCAATCAAGAAGATGGTTTATCTTGCTGATGAGAATACATGTCAATTTATGGGTATTGGTGATCTTTATGGTTAGGAGCACACTCCTCTACTTGAATTTTGCGAGGTGTTTTACATGTTCCTGATCTTCAATGCAATCTTTTATCAGTTGCTCGTCTTGTGGATCTTGTTTTTTTTTTTGGTTTTGACCATACTCAATGTCGGGTTGAGAAGGACGGACATACCTTAGAAAGTGTGCCTCATCAAGGTAATCTATTTGAGCTTTGATTAATAGATGATGTAGCTAATGTTGTGACTTCACTAGTCAATCGTGATAGCAAACTCTGGCATTCTTCACTTGCCCATGCTGACTTCTCAAAAATTATTGATTTATATCATTTTTAATTAATGTGTGGTCTTCAACTAAAGCCTCGCTCAACTCTTAGTGTCTATGAACATGTCTATGAACATTGCGCTTTGGGCAAACATCACCGAAAACCTTTTATTTCTTCCACTTCTCATCACTCTCAAGATCTAATAGAGCTTATTCATATTGACGTTTGTGGTCCATTCCCTCCATCCTACTTCAAATTCCTCTATTCTCTTATATTTATTGATGATTTTTCTTGATTTACACACATTTTTCTTGTACGACATAAATCAAAAGTTTTTTGGTGTATTTTAGCGATACCGCAAACATGTTGAATTTCAAACTAGTCGGGATATCAAAACTATACGAAGTGAAAATGGTGGAGAATACATATTGATTTTGAAGAATATTGTGTTTAAATGAATCATGAACTTAATATTACCTATTCTCCTTAGCAAAATGGAGTTGCTGAGCGCGAAAATCGGACCATTATCAATGCCATGAGGTGTCTTCTTATTCAAGTCGGTTTATTAAAGATGTTTTGGGTAGTCACATTTCTTACAAAAATTTATATTCAAAATTAATTACCTACAAATTGTCCTTTTGGTAATATTCCCATTGCAAGTTGGATAGGTACAACACCCTCGGTCTCTCATTTATGTGTCTTTGGTTGCATCGCCTATATTCATGTTCCTAAAGAGACACGAACAAAGATTGATCCTCCTACTAAGAAGGTCTTTTTAATTGGGTATCTTGATAATTCCAAAGGCTATAAGTTTTATGATCCTCTCTCCAATAAGGTCACTTTAAGCCGCCGTGATGTAATTTTTTTATCAACATACTATGGGTGGTGAATGGTCCATTGATGCATTTGATGATTAACAAACCATTCTAACTTCGTTTCCTTTTCTGGCAAATGAATCTCATATTATTGATTCTCAAGTTGATGTCTCTATTCCACTCTCTTCACTGGATTGTGACAAAAATAGCCCTGACATTGATATATGCATTGATCTTCCTATTAAAGATGAACACGGTTCTCATACTCGTTGACTATGATGACATTAAATTTGATGCCATGCCCATTATTGAAGACCGTATTACCTACATGCAAACTATTTCTTCTCCACAAAAGGATCAGTGGTGGCAAGATGCTATGCAAGATGAGTATGATTATCTCATCTCAAAAGGTACTTGGATTCTAACTAATCTTCCTCATGGAATGAACACCTAGTGTAAGTGGGTGTACTAGACAAAAGTTAAGGCTAATGGTTCTTTTAACAAATTTAAATCTCGTCTAGTTGCCAAAGGACACTCTCAAGTAGCAGGTGTTCCCTATCATGATACATTCTCACCTATTGTTCACATGACAAGTACGTGTTCTTTTGGAATTTGCCACTCAATTTGATTTAGAAATTCATCAAATGGATGTTAAAATAACTTTTCTCAATGGTGAATTGAAAGAAGAGATATATATGGAACAACAACTTGGTTTTGTTATACCAGGAAAGGAACATCTGCTATGCATCTTCATCGAGCTCTCTATGATTTGAAACAAGCTTCTCATGCATGGTACTCAAAAATTTATACCTTTCTTTAATCACATGGATTTGCTTCATGTTCTTCTGATCCAAATTTTTACTTGGAACAAAAATACCACTTATTTATTATTATTACTTTATATGTAGATGATACCATCTTGGTTGCCAAAGATTTATCCTTCCTTCTACATACTAAGAAGCTTTTATCCTCAACATTTGAAATGGTGGATCTTGTTGAAATTCATTCTTGTCTTGGCATTCAAATCCAACAAGCTTGCGAGAAAGGTATTTTGCTTCTTCGACATACAAAATTAATTACTGACGCTCTTGCAAAATTTTGATTGGTTGATGCACATTTGGTATGTACTCCTATTGTTATGCATTCTTCTAAGAACATGCCTTCAAAATGTGATCATCCTTTGATGGATGATTTCCCATATGCAAACCTGGTTGGTTGCCTACAATTGATTGGTCTGAATACACACCCTAATGTTCTCTTCACTAAAAATCTTCTTGGTCAATATATTGCTCAACTTTGTCATGGAAATTAGATTGATGTAAAGCATGATTTGAGGTATTTAAAGAGCACTAAAGATCATGACGTCCTCTATTGTCGATAGGCATCTTCATCTCACTCTTAACCTTTATGCCTAGTTGGTTATTGTGATGATGATTAGGCAAGTTCTAATTCTTGAATGAGATCTACAAGTGGAAATTACTTTTTGGTCAATGGATGCTTGGTTTCTTGGACGAGAAAGAAACAACGTTGTGTTGCGATTTCAACTACAGAAGCTGAATATGTAACGACATCATTAGCATCTCATGAGTTGATATGGTTACGTCAGTTACTTTTAGACATTGGGTATCCTCCACATTCTAGCACTCCTCTTTATTGGATAATCAAAGTGCTATCAGTCCTTACAAAGGATTATGTTCAGCATAGAAAAATCAAACACATTCCTGCTCATTATCACTATGTTCACCAATGAAGTGATGAGTAAGGGATCTATTATGGTTGAATATTGCCCAGCTGACCAAATGGTTGCAGATATTCTTACGAAGGGACTTGGTGAAGCTTAATTCACTTGTCTACGCAATGAACATGGAGTGACAATCGAAAATTCTTCGAAACTCATCTATGATCATCATTGTATATATTAATTCAAAAGTTAGACACATGCACCACACAGCATATTCATCCACAATTTATGGACATCGATGTATATATATATTATTGAGAACTTATCACATTCATGCACATTTAGATTATCACATTCGTATATAAATTTTCATAGATGTATGTAGCAGCTCAGGTTTTTCCCTTGTACTCCCCAAGGGTTTTTTCATCCGAAGTAGTAACTAGAGACCCTAGTTTGAGAAAGCATTTTGGACTATATATAGTTCACCCTAACTTGACCTAGAGCTCACCTATACCTATGCACTATCAATAAAATACACTACTTTGAGAGTGATGTCTCGTGTATCTCTCTTTCTCTCTTGCTCTTTATCGTATCTGTCAATAGGCGTGCTTATGGTAGGCTGCAGCATCGACTAAGCCTAATACTAGGTTGTCATTATCCGCATGGAAGGTGAAGCCCTGAATGTAAGCGATGATGTCGTCGATACAAAAGAGTGTGCCCTGGAATGGGCCGCTTGCTCTGGATCCCGTAATGTTGGGAGTGTATAGGAACTTGTAGATGCCAGTGGGGTTGAATTGGAATTGCAAGGTGTTGGTTGCAACATCATAGGTAGCTGCCGTGACGTAGTAAGAGTGCTACTACTACTGAGTAGCTCTAGTTGATGAGCCGAGTGCCTAAAAGAATGTCAAAGTAGCCTCGATCTCATGTTGTTATAGCTTCATCGGCATACCCTTCAAGGTCACATGCATGACCTCCACGCCTACGCGATGTTGCTAAGCCACCATAGTAGCTGATCTAATGATAAGACTAGGCCTTACTATTACAAGTGGTAATTGTAGGTGGGCTACGAGCGATGATGTAGAGTGAGAGTAGCCACCTCCTCTTTATAGGAATGATGTAGTGCAGCCCACTACATAACATTACCGTCCATACTTTAAGAGGGGGAATAAAGTAAGGCCTATGTTGTTGACAGAGAAGTAGAGAGAGATGAGAGACTCTAAACATAGCTCCCAAATTGTGTGGAAAGTACACTGAGGCTAGGTATATATAGGGGTTAGGTTGGGTAGGCTATATATAGATCCAACACCCCTGCTCAAACAAAGGTCTCTACCTGTGGATGAAAAAACCTTTGGGGAGTAACAAGGGAAAAACCCAAAGTCTCGATATATGCCTACCATTGTATTATTATATTTGAAGTGTTACAATGGAAATATAGCAAGTACAATGGTCACATAAAGACCCTTCAGAGCCTTTAGAGCTATGGAAATATTACAAGTACAATGGTCCATAAAGACCCTTCACAACCTATAGAGGGATGGAAATATTACAATGAGCTCGAGATGTATGGTTGAATGGCATGGAAGAATAATCCATTTTTCATCGAGAAGGAACCAACAAGGTCTATATTTAAAGACCCCCAATATTGATAAAGCTCCAAGGAGTCTTGGTGGAAATATATAAATATATAATGTAGAACTATATGGTACCTGCTAAAAATTTATATGAGTTATGCACAAAACAATGTCTTTAGAGATGGTTCGTGATGCCACTCTTTGGACAACATGAACATGTACAAAATGTTTTATGCACAATATAACATACAAGAACATGCGTGCACACACAAATACAAAGCCAACTTAAACAAGGGGCCCAAGTGTTAATAAAGTATGTGGAGCAAAACTGCCCACAAAGTCGGCTTAAACAAGGGGACCAAACAGTAATAAAGTATGCAGAGCAAAACAGCCCACGAAGTCAACTTAAACAAGGGGCCCAAGTGGTAATAAAGTATGTGGAGCAAAGTTGCCCATATAGTCGACTTAAACAAGGGACCCAAGCGCTAATAAAGTGTGTGGAGAAAACTGCCCACAAAGTCCACTTAAATAAGGGCCCAAGCAGTAGTAAAGTATGTTGAACAAAATTTTCCAGTCTGCATCAAATCACAACCAGAGATATAATAGAAATGCCACAAGTGATATAATCGCAATCCCACAGTTAATAATGAGAGCCACCCTTGTGTTATGAGACAAGCCATACATGCCACGATTATCTACAGAAAATGACTTAAATAAAAGGTCAATCATGATGACTCAAAATATCATTCCTTTCTTAATTTATAATTTTGACTTCTTAGCAACAACAAGAAAAGGTCGAATTTATCGATTTAAATCACTATAATAGATTTAAATCATAATCACAATTTATAAACATAGGGTTAGATTGCATCCCTAGAATGTCCGTCTTGAAATAAGTATAATGAGATAAAAATAGAAAAGACGTAACAACATCCATGCTACTCCAAGGGTGCCCCTACTAAAAATCCATAAGAGTCGAGGTGGAGATGACGACCACTAGAGAAAGGAATTCGGCATGTGAAAGTCTTCGTGGTGCTTTCCTATGTGATGTGACAAAAGAACATGGTGTTGGAGCTCTATATATGGCTCACTCTACCTAACTTGGTCTCACCTATATATATGTATCTTGTCCTCAATATGAATCAATGTTTGGGAGCGTACATGATGTGTCTCTTGTCTAGTCTCTTTCTTTCTACATTTCAACATGGTATCATAGCATCTATAAGGGAAGCATCTATGTCTTCTTGTTAAATTCATGATTATAATTTCATGTCTTACAAGATTGTTCTTTGATTATGTGTTGTCTACATGATTTTAAGCTTAACTTGTTGTAATTAGAGTTGTTTTTTAATCCCGTCCTTATGTGCAGGTGCGTAGATTGTATTGTGCTGGTGAATCCTATCAAAAAAGTTTGTCAAACGGAGTTGTGAGTCAAAAGTTATGACAATTCAGGCAAACTGCATCTGTAACAGCAAAACAGGTTCTTTGAATAAGCAAACAGGTTCTTTGTGTCAGCACACAAGTTTCGTCATCAAGCGTCTTTGTGACCACACAGGTTTCGTCTTTGTCAAGCATCTTTTATTATTCTGCTATTTTTAGCAAACTGGCAAATCTAGCTTTTTCGTCAAGCATCTCTTATTATTTTGCTATTTTTAGCAAAACGACCAATCTAGCTTTTTCATCAAGCGTCTATCAATAAATCTTGTGTCCCATGTCTCTCTATTTTGAGGACTCTTTTCTTATTGATGTCTCTTATCTCTTGTGATCGTCCATGTCTATGGTGTACAGATTTTGTGATTTTATCTTATATGTCTTCTTGCAGATAGATATGGCTATATGACTGTTCTCGTCAATGGGTTTCCTTATATCTTGGCACCTTATCTTCTTCAACTCGAGTTTTACGAGGGGTTTTACATGTCCCAGAACTTCAACGTAATCTTCTTTCATTTTCAAGACTTGTTGATCTTGGTTTGTTTGTTGGATTCGACCACACCAAATGCCGCATTGAGAAAGATGGACATATTATTGCAACTGCTTCTCGTAATGGTAATTTGTTTGAGCTCTCTCTTAATGATGTTGTAGCAAATGTTGTCACTGCTCCAGGTGATCATGATTGCAAGATATCGCATCATCGCTTTGTTCATGCTGATTTCTCAAAGCTTCTTGATCTTTATCATCAAGTTCTTGTACGTGGCATGGATCTTAAAGCTCATCCTCATATGGGAATCTGTGAGTTTTGTGCTCTTGGCAAACACAATCGTAAACCCTTTCCTCTCTCGAATTCAGTTCATTCTCATGATTTGTTGGATCTTGTTCATACTGACATTTGTGGACCTTTGCCACAACATCGTTACTTCATTACGTTTATTGATGATTACTCACGGTATACAGTTGTTTTCTTGCTTCGATAAAAATTTGAGGCGTTATCTGTTTTTAAGCAATTTCACAAGGCTGCCGAACTTCAAACTGGTCATCGCCTCAAGAAACTTCGCAGCAGCAATAATGGTGGAGAATATGTGTTTCGTGAGTTTGAGAGTTATTGTACGGACCATGGTATTCATCATGAACATACTATTCCATATTCACCTCAACAGAATGGTGTTGCTGAACATAAGAATCGCACTATTATCAATGCTATACGATGTATGCTGATTCATTCTGGGTTATCTCATGTTTTTTGGAGTGAGGCTCTCTTGACAGTAGTCTTTGTTCAGAATCATCTTCCTACTACTGCTCCTTCTAGTAAGATACCCATCACAGCATGGACAGGTGAAATTCCTTATGTATCTCAGTTTCGAACCTTTGGATGTATTGCTTATATTCATGTTCCTAAAGAAACACGAGCAAAGCTTGATGCTCCTAGGCTTAAAGTTATTTTTATTGGCTATTCTGACACTTCCAAAGGCTACAAATTCTATGACCCGTCCTCCAAGAAAGTGCTTGTGAATCGTGATGCTATTTTCAATGAACAGCTTATGGGCGGTACATGGTCCATGGATGATTCTGATGATACTAAATCTTTGCTTCAAGCTTTTCCATTCTTGTGTGATGATGAATCTTCTTCTATAGAGCAACTTTCCTCTTCACAACCATCTTAAGAGCAACTTTCCTCTTCACACAACCATTGATTCCGAATGCTATCATTGATAATGTTGACATTTTTATCGATCTATCTATTGATTTTGAGCATGGGTCTTGTCATGTTTATGATGAAGATTTTGATGCTAATGTTTTCTCTACTTTTGAAGATCCTACCACGTACAGTGATGCTATATGTTCTCAACAAAAGGATCAATGGCAAGAGGCTATGGAAGCAGAGTACGATTCTCTTATCTCTAAAGGTACATGGATACTCACTAAGCTGCCTCCTGGCCGTACTGCCATTAAGTGTAAGTGGGTATATAAGACAAAATTTAAAGCAGATGGATCCTTTGACAAATTCAAGGCACGTTTATTTGCCAAAGGTTATTCTCAAGTTGTTGGCGTTGATTATCATGAAACCTTTTCACCAGTTGTTCGCATTACTAGTATTCGGGTTTTATTGGCATTTGCTGTTCAATTTGACTTAGAAATTTATCAAATGGACGTGCGCACAGCTTTCTTCAATGGAGATTTGAATGAAGAAATTTACATGGAGCAGCCAGAAGGATTTGTTATTGCAGGTAAGGAAGATCTTGTTGCTCGTCTTCACAGGGCTTTATATGGTCTTAAACAAGCTTCACGGGCTTGGTACATCAAGTTTGATCTTTTTCTTACCTCCCATGGCTTTCTCTCTTGCTCTTCTGATCCCAACTTATTTACCAAACACCTAAATGGTAGTTTTGTAATCCTTGCCCTTTATGTCGATGATACAATCCTTGTTTCCAATGATTTGGGATTTCTACACCAAATTAAGTAGTTGTTATCTTCGGCATTTGATATGGTGGATCTTGGAGAGCTTCACTCGTGTCTTGGCATTCAGATTCAAAGGGATTGTAGCAAAGGTATTTTATTACTTCGACAGTCAAAGTTTATTGAAGATACTATTAAGAAGTTTGGTTTGGAATCTGCATATTCAGCAACTACTCCTTGTCTTGCGGGTTCCATGAGAAACACTTCTGATGGTGGTGGCCAGCTTGTTACAAATCAACCATATGCTAATTTGGTTGGATGTCTTCAAGTTGTTGGTTTGAACACTCGTCCTGACATTTTGTTTATTGCTAACTATCTCGGGCAACATTTTGCATGTCCTTCTCTTAAGCATTGGTCTTCAGCAAAGCGCGTGTTGAAATACTTAAAAGGCACTGCAGATTATGGTTTGGTTTATCAACGACAATTCACATCCGACTCCATTCCATCTCTTTCTCTTTTGGGTTACACAGATGCAGATTGGGCCAGCTCACATTTATCTAGGTGATCTAGTAGTGGCAATTGTTTCTTCATTAATGGTTGTCTTATTTCTTGGACCAGCAAGAAACAACATTGTGTTGCAGTTTCTACAACCGAATCTAAATATGTTGCGGCATCACTTGCAGCTCGTGAAATCATTTGGCTTCGACAAGTGTTGACAGATATTGGCCATTCTCCTCTTTCTAGTATACCCTTGCGGTGTGATAATCGAAGTGCTATTAGTCTTGCAAAAGACTATGTCCAACATAACAAGTTGAAACATATTGTTGTGCATTACCATAATGTTCGATACAAAGTATGCAAAGGCACTATCATGATTGAACATTGTCCAAGTGACCAGATGATTGCAGATATTCTTACCAAAGATCTCAATGAGTCACGCTTCATTCTCTTGCGCTCAGAGCTTGGAGTTACCTCGGGCTCACTCTTTCTAGATTAGGCTCTTTACTCTTATGGTAGCTTTGTACATATATCGTTGTATTCTTCTAGACACCACGCACTTTGCATATTTCACAATCGCACACTATGACCTCTTGGTCCTTTTGTATATTTGTACATAGATGCACAATGCACTTTCACATCATTACTTCTGGTTCGTATTTTCACATTTGTATAGGGGCTTGGGTTTTTCCCTTGTACTCCCCAAGGGTTTTTTCATCCATAGCTAGAGACCCTTGTTTGAATGGGAGTGTTGGAGCTCTATATATGGCTCACTCTACCGAACTTGGTCTCACCTATATATATGTATCTTGTCCTCAATATGAATCAGTCTTTGGGAGCATACATGATGTGTCTCTTGTCTCATCTCTTTCTCTCTACATTTCAACAGGATGCTCTTTCTTGAGCGTTTTATGAAGACCTTGAAGGATTTTGTAAGGCAAAATGCAAAGCCAGAAGGTAGTATGGCCGAGGGTTGGTTGGTACAAGAATCACTTATTTATATCTTAGAATACCTAGCCGAAGTGGATCCCTCTCTCCCTCACCTATGGAGCAATGAAGAAGACTTGAGGATGACCTCTCATGTTCCTCAAGGAAAGGGAAAGACCAAAGTCATGGATACAAAGATGCATAGTAAACTTAATACCTTTTGTGTGCTTAATAGGATGTGACGAGAAGATGGGTGGCAAAGTATGAGGATTAAAAGGCAAGAAGACAAAGTGAATAAGCACCATGGACATAGTGTGCCATACCCCGAGCACCTACGATCACTTCCCAAGGATCTTGATGTAGATTGGCTACATGAGGAGATGGAGAGAGTGGCACAAGACGAAAACATGCATATCACATTGGAGGAGTGGGAGTATGTCCAAGGATGCTTCAAAAAGGTAAACAAACTTGTGTTTTCAATCATATTTTAGTATGTTAAACTTGCAAAAATTAATTTTGAGGTATTAATAATTTTTTTTGTCTCAGTATAGTGCATAATGTTTAATGCTTTGAGGGTAAACATTTTCACACACAAAGGATTGATGAGAACAGGAACACCCGAGATTGTGGGGAAATTGCAAGCTTTGAGGGAGCCAATGGAGCCATGGATGATTATTGTGGATTGATCCAAAATATCATTAAGCTTGACTTTTGAAGCTTCTTTGTATATATATTTGGATGTCAAGTGGTTTAAGGATGTGGTGGAAAGAGGTCCTAATGCAACAATCAATGTCATGCAAGTGGCTTTGTGACCATTGACTCTATAAATTTTTGGCAAGGAAAGGATGGAGCTCTAGTGCTACCACAACATTGCGAATAGGTACATAAAATTATTGGTAATTACAATATATGCATTTACAGATAGTAGAGATGTAATTTTTTTGTATGATATAGCTTTGTGCTTGAATAGGTTGTGTATCAACCAATAATTGACAATAAGAGATGGTGGCATATAATCCCAATCTCACCATGTTCAAGATCCATTTATAGTACATTCACCCACATTGAACATATGGAGTAGCATGTCAACTCAACTATAGAGGGAGATAGCTTCGAAAACATTGATGATGATCGTGCCATTGGAGATGATGATCGTGATATTGGAGACGATGATATTGCGTCTCATGGTGATGATTCTAGTAGTGGGATGGATCTCTTTGTAGATTTGGATATAGGCATCGACATTGAGATAGATACTTTAGGAAGGGTTGACCTCATTGAAGATGAGGTTCAACTCTAGTTCTCTCATTCTACTTTTATTATGGCTATATTGGCCTTCCTTTTGGTATAGATTCATGCCTTTTTTGAGATTACATGTATAGATTCATGCTTTTTTGAGATTCCTTTTGGTATAGATTCATGCTTTTTTGAGATTACATGTATAGATTCATGCCTTTTTGAGATTACGTGTATAGATTTATTATGATCTGTTGCTTTTCGTGGAATTACTTAATCATTCACCTTTGGACTGCTTTTCATGGAGATTCAAGATTTTTTTTAAAAGCTTCACTTTGATGAAAAGATGTGGGGATCGAATCATTGTCCTTTGGATTGTTTTTCATGGCATTACTTGATATACCTAAGATTTTGCATGTATCCATCCCTTTCACCACATTACTCGATTTATACCTATTTCTTTTCTCTTTCCTTAGCATATTTTTCCTTGCAAATATGCTTTCGAGAGATTCATCTGTATATAAATGCACCAAAAAATCATGCATATTATCAAGATCTTGTGCACATAGTTCAGCAAATCAAATTTTGGGTGATAGAAGATTATGTGTTTCTTTGCAAGGTCCACAATTGCAATTGCATAGGAAATTGTTGTATACTGCATCTATAAGCACGTCTGTAATCCCGTCTATGCTCGTGTCTATAAGCACGTCTAATTTCAAAGGAACTAGATGCGCTTATAGACACGAGTATAGATGCAAATGTAACTTACACGTCTATAAGAGCATCTAGTTTCAAAGAAGTAGATGCCCTTATTATAGACACGAGCATAAACGCTAGTAAAGATGCCCCCGTAACTTGCACATCATTGCAATGCATCTATGCTTGCTTTATGTTGCAGTGCTTCATGACTAAGAAACCCTATGTATTACGTGTGTTCAACGGACATTTAACAAACACCTTACCTGTGAATTTTTCATGAATAAAACGACCCCCGTTTTCTTTATAAGCTTACAGGTTTTTTTTTACTAGATAATAAAAACCTTTTTGTAAATGTATTTCTATAAATTTACCTTAAAATTCCCTTCATTTTAACACATGTGCTATACTTACATAGTTTTCGGTGAACCCCCCCAAGGAAGTAATATAGCTAAGATATTTGGTTCAAGAGACAAAACTTCCAAGTAATGATGTAGGTCATAAACTTTTGGCTTTTTAATAGCTAGAATTTCTAGAAATTGTTCTAAAGAGGCTAGGGGTTGTACCTCTTGAGCCATAACTCTTATAAAGTGGTCAAGAGAGCTAAGACCACTAGGCAATGTAATGCACCTAGAGGTTAAGAGTCAAATATTCTAGGGAATAATGTATGTTGGAAAGTTTCAACTCAAGAATGAAAACTTGGGAGAGGATAGAAGATTTGATTCTTCACTAAAAACTCTTAAAAAATTAGTCAAAAAATCAAAGACCTCTAGGAAATAATATAATAAGGAAGTGTAGACTGAAGAGCCAAATCTTCTAGGAAATATTGCAATTTGGTAACTTTGGCTCAAGAGGTAAACGTTTCAGGGGTAAGCTTAGAGAAGTTTCAAATTTTGACTCTTGAACCAAAACTCTTGGAAATCAGTCCCAAGGGGCAAGGCGTCTAGCAAATAAATCACGTGGTAAGCTTGGAATCAATAGCCAAAACCTCTACACAATGATGTATGATGTTGGAGAAATTTCTCTCAAAGGTAAAAACTTTAAGGCAATGATGTAGCCTAAATTGTTTTGGCTGAATATCCAAAATGTTTATAAAATGGCATGAAGAGGCTTTTAAAAAGAATTATTGACACAAAACCCTTAAAATCCACAAGACCTGTAGACAACAATGTAGCCATAAAAACTTCAAAGCAATGATGAAGGCTAGAAATTTTTACCTCGGAAGCCTGTCATTCTAGGCAATTGCTTAAAAAGGCTAGAGTTTTTGAGTCTTGAGGCAAGAAGAGTTTATGCCACATGCTAGCACTTTTTGGCACAATGTAAGAATAGGAAGTTTCTGTTGAGGACTCTTAAGAATGGGCACAAGGAGACAGTTATAATCTTAAGCACAAGATTTGGCAAAGTTTTCAAAGATAAACACATAAAAAGCATAAAAATTTTGACTAAAGAGGAAAATGTAAAGCATAAGACAATATTATGCATTGGTTGTATCATTTCAAGCTAATCATGTTATCACATAGAATAAGATATGTCGAATATGCATATATAATCTCTATTATCATGACAATTTTTCTACATCAATCCAATACTTTAATTTAGCTTCTTCTTTTAAATCTACCATTATGAGTATATAGTTTACTTAAAAAACTATTTTTAAAATACTATTAAAGTCCTCTTCAAGTGCATGCTTTGTTTAAATTTATGTATAAGATGCTAGCAACACTTTGCCTTTAAGAACTTGATTAGAAGGAATCAAGATTACTTAATCATATCTTTATTTTTTTGAATTCAACTCCTCAAGGTGGAACAAATGTTTAGAATTTTGTTTTTCAACACCACATACCTTGAGAGATTCTATCTTCTTGTTTTATTTCAAGTTATCTTTGTAAATATATATTAGTTTATCTTCAGTTTGATTTTTGAAATCAACATCAAAACATTTTGAATTCTAAAGTACATGTACTGATATGTTGCTTCACACACGATGAACGTTTTAATTTTTAAAACTAAGAATATGTAGAAGTATTTGCTAAACTCAACATAAAAATTTTAAATATTTTAATCCAAACTTAATATTAAACCAAAAAAGAGGCTATCATTTTGGTATTTTGGCCAAATATTTGTATGGTGGGAAATGGGATTTTCCCAATTGTCTAATATGGTGTGCTTTCCACCAACCAAAATCATGCTTTTTTTAGAATCTCAGAGAAAGAAATGCGTAAAGAAGATGCAAAGAGTATGCACAAAAGAGGAGTAGCCTAAAATTGAGTTCAACCTAGATCATTATATCCCAGATCAATGTGTAGTTTAGTCAATAGTAGATATGAGTGCTGCAAAGGTGGATTTGTGTTTGTGATTGAAGCACCTAAGAATGTAATATGCACTTGGAAAACTTCATGAAGGTTCATGGCTTTGAGTCTCATGCCCATAAGGCTCATGCTTGTGAAGGTTAAGGCCTGTGAGGCTCATGCTTGTGAAGGTTAAGGCCTATGAGGCTCATGCTTGTGAGGTTCACGCCTCTGAGGCTCATGCTTGGGAAGGTTTATGCATATGACGCTCACATTGGTAAAAGTTCACCCCTGTCCATCAGGTGCATGCTGCTGACGCTTGATACATGTGCAGCTCATACTAGTGTAGGTTCAGGCACGTGAGGGTCACACTTGTGAAGGTTCACACGCATGAGGCTAAACCTCAAGAGCCACACAGTGAGAGGGCTGAAAGGTGAACTCACCACCCCACTTAGCAATGCATAACAGGTAGAAATATGAGAGGGGATCAATCCAATGAGTCATTGTGGCTCTAAAAGTGTGAGGAAAGTCCCCAAGGGAGACACTAAGGAGACTGGGAGATATGAGGCTCACACAAAATTGAAAGTCCAAGGACAGAAAACTCATACCTTAAAGGTAATGTAAAGGAGGCCGGAGGCATGAGCCTCATGCCCACAAATCAATAGATCCACTGTGAGATGCTAGTTGTTATGTCAGTGTTAAGTAAATGAGAAAATTGAATGCAGAAACATAAAACCACTAAATATTCCTTCATGTCAATGTAATAAGACAGAGTGCCAACAACAACCAGAAGAAACTAATGCATATCTACAACAATCAACTACCAACCTGTCACTCTAATCTATTAAAACTCTTTTCAAGTTGGCTAGGTGAGTGTCATCTACTCCCACCCCCAATTCTAGCAGAAGGTTAATAACTGATATATCTCCCCACTAACTAGCCTTAATATTTTTACTAGGTATGGTGTAGCAGACAACTCTCAACCCAACCACAAAGAAATAGCGAGTGAGTGGGTGAGTCTCATCTACTCCCACTCAAAATTCTTACATGGATTTACATCACTATTTTCCCTAGATGCTCACAAGATATAACACATCAATAGTACACCACACCTCAAAAAGCAATTAGCAAAAAAACCATAGTAGATCACAATTAATATATGGGGTGGTGATTAAGGAATTTAGGGATTCTTCTCACGTTGGTTTGCTCCAATCACTTGTGCATGTGCCCCAAAATTAGACCTAGTAAGAAATTGATTTGTGTTTATGGCCCTTAATGCTGATGAGCTTTCATGAGGAGAGAGAAAGATAGAAGAGATAATTCACAACATTAAAATATTAGGGAATTCACTCGGATGGGCAGAATATGAAGTTCATCATCTTGAGACTAGTGCCCTCTTTTCTGTGAGCCTCTTAGAATGACACCTTATGAAACAAGTTGTGCCTCTCTTCTCTTTGGCATATCCATGCCTCTCTATGGCTATTGTGCTACAATTTCACCATGCTCCTTAATTTGGCTATGCCTTGCCTTGATGTGTCGGCTTGACTCTTCTTTGCCTTCACACCTGGCTCTTTTTTGCCCTACTTTGCACCGCTAAGGCCAACCCTTTCCTTGTTGTGCACAAGTCGGGCACTAACCTTACTATGCCCTTTTCTTAGACTTCACAACCCATCCTTGGCTTCATAGGACATCCTTGTGCTTGGCCTTGTGCTAGCTCAGATCCACTCCTTCTTCTTGCCTATGCTGCACACCATGAAGCCTAGATGCCTTGCTTCACTCTATGTGGGGTTAAAGCATGGTTAGGTGGTATCACTTTTTTGTGTTCAAGTAGAAAAAAGATGATTGATTTTAGGGTTCCTATTACGGTTTCAAATTCAAAAATAATGTCTTGCAAAGTACTTTTATGGATAATAATCTTAAAAAGTAATACTAGTATTTTCTAAATTTATCTAAAAGTCTCCAAAATAAAATAAAAAGTAGTGTCAAAGACACTACTTTTTGTACCACATATCCATGCTTTCACCTTGTGCCTGCCTCTCCTTATTCTTTCCTATTCTTCATGCCGTGAAGCCAACTGCATTACTTTACTCCAAGCGCCTTGCACGCTAGCTTACAACCCCTCATTCTTCTTGCCTATGCTTCATGTTGTGAAGCCAACTGCCTTGCTTCACTCCATGTGCCTTGCGCTAGCTCACAATCCTCCGTCTTCTTGCCCATGATTCATGTGGTAACTCCCAACCACTTTGCTTCTCTCCTCGCTTTTGGCATCTCCCCTCTGCTCCATGTTGTGAAGCCTTTCACTATGATTTTGTCTTAGTTGTGAATATGCTAGGCATAGAAAATCCGATCGAGAAAACTACAAACTTTACACAAAAGGATTGATAAGGAAAACAATAAGAAATAATGACTATGCACTATTATGCCATTATAGAATGTTTTAGTATTGAAAATGGAAGATGCAGGTGCCCCAAATGAAAACATACTCCAAGTTGCTAATCTAGGCTTTAATATTGTTAGTTTTTGCAAATCAATAGCAAGTACTACATGTGAAGGCTAGAAAGCTCTATAAAATTCAAGCAATTTATGCATGTTAGAAATGTGAAAAACACTTATCCATGAGGTGATGTTACAACACATCATTTCACATGTGGCATACAATGGAGGGTTCTTACATAGGCTCACAAAAAAAAGCAATCTACTTAAGGTATCCAATCCCGAGGCCCATCCATCGATGACTAATCATAGGATATATTCTTTAGAGTTTTGTACACACACATAAGTATGAGTGGAAAAATGTATTGTATCTTCTATTTAGAAGAGTTTTTCCTCAATAGTATCTTCTAAGAGGTGGCTCAAGGGCACTCCTCTCTCTCTCTCTCTCTCTCTCTCTCTCTCTCTCTCTCTCTCAACCTCTAAGACATTGTCTCATCAAAGACATCAATTACACAAACACACATGGAATGAATCAAGTGAACACACGTGCAATCGACGGACAGGTAACAAACAAGAAGTCTAACTAAGTAGCTTTATTAGTATAGCAAACCATCCTTCGCCAAAAGGTCGACTAGGACGGGCTATTTCTTTATAGCAACAAGAGCCACATTATTGATAACGTATAGCCATCTACTTGAATGCCCACATTCCTGAGCCTCTTCCTTTACTGGTGCAAGGCCAACGACGACGGGTTCGGTGTTGGCATGCATCTTCATCACAAGAGTCTATTGTTTGTCATGTGGGAGTTCACAATCTTGACAAAACTTTAAGCAAAACAACGAGTCTTATGTGCCCTTAATCTTGAATAAGCTAGGCCTAGAGAATACGACTGAGAAAACTACAAACTTTGCACAAAAGGATTGATAAGGAAAAGAATAAGCACTAATGACTATGCACTATTATGCCATGATAGAATGTTTTAGGATATAAAATTGCATATGCGAGCGCCCCAAATGAAAAACATACTCCAAGTTGCTAATCTAGGCATTAATTTTGTTTAGTTTTTGCGAATTGATAGCAACCACTACATGACAAGGCTATAAAGCTCTATAAAATTTAAGCCATTTATGCATGTTAACAATGTGAAAAACACCCGTCCATGAGGTGACGCTACAACACATCATTTCACATGCGACATACAATGGAGGGTTTTTACATAGGCTCACAAAGAAAAGTAATCTACTTAAGATATCCAATCCCGAAGCCCATCCACATATGATAAATCATAGGATATGTTCTTTAGAGTTTTGTCCACGCAGATAAGTATGAGTGGGAAAATGTCTTGTTAGAAGAGGTTTTCCTCGATACTATCTTCTAAGAGACTCATAGGTGCTCTTCTCTCTCTCTCTTTCTCAAGTCTCAACGTCTAACACCTTCTCATAAAAAAAACATCACACGTGGACACACGTGCAATGAATCATACGAACACATGTGTAATGCAATGACCGACACGTGACAAAGAGGCAAGAAGTCCAATTAAGTAGCTTTATTAGTATAGGAAGCCATCTTTATTTATTAGTGGAGATTGGCTATTTCGTTAAGGGCCGCATTATTGATGACGTATAGCCATCTACTTCAACGCCCACGTTCCTGAGCCGCTGCCATTGCCGGCAAGGCCGACGACGGGCTCGGCGTCGGCGCGCTTGTCGTAGGCTGCGCCAGTGCGGAAGCCCAGCACCAGGTTGTCGCTATCCGCATGGAAGGTGAAGCCCTGCGTGCAAGCGGCGATGTCGCCCTCGCAGAAGAGCGTGCCCTGGAACGGGCCGCTCGCTCCGGATCCGGTAATGCTGGCAGTGCCTAGGAACTTGTAGAGGCCACTCGTGTCGAATTGGAATTGCAGGGTGTTGGTGGAGGCGTGATAGGTAGCGCTGCCCGTGACGTAGTAAGACTGCTGCTGATTAGCTCCACCTGACGCGCCGAGCGCCTGGAAGGAGGTCAAAGCAGCCTGGATCTCATGCGGCTGCAGCGTCATCGGCATGCCCTCCAAGGGCACACGCATGACCTCCGCGCCTACACGATGCTGCTGAGCCATAGCTGATCTAATGATAAGACTAGGCCTTACTATTACGAGTGCTAATTGCAGGTGGACTACGAGCGATGATGCAGACTGAGGGTAGCCACCTCCTCTTTATACGAATGATGCAGTGCAGCCCACTAGACGACGTTGCCGTCCATACTTTGAGCTGGCGGTATAAAGGACCACTCGAGCACTACCTGGGGTCCATCAGATGCATACAGAATGGCCTGCACATACGCATCGTCCTCGTGGAAACACCTTTGAATCAGTTGACACGTACTTTTCAACATTAAATATAGATACTAAAAATCTCCGAGTCAAATGGACCCAAAAATACGTACATATGAGTATGTTACAGTAAGAGAGAGAGAGAGAGAGAGAGAGAGAATGAGAATGTATGAGGGAGACTTAATAGAGTGTATGTATGAGGGGGGGAGAGAGAGTATGTTTATGAGGGAGGGAGAGAGAGAGAGAGAAAGTGTGTGTGTGTGAGAGAGTGTATGTATAAAGGGGAGAGAGTGTGTCTGTGTGTGTAAGTGTATGTATCAGAGAGAGAGAGGGATAATATTTTGGCCTAATATGGTCTCTAATATATAACATAATCTCCTGTGTTTCCCATTGCGCACGGAGGGAAAACAAAATTTCCATTGGGCGTCGTATAAGCAATGATAAGCGTCATTTATGCGACACTCAAAATGTCGCTTATGAGACATTTTTTGTATTGTTATATGTTGTAGTGAGAGGGGCAAAAGAGAGGAGGAGGGGGCGCACGTGTGAGAGAGTGAGTGAGTGAGAGGGAAGAAAGTGAGGGAGAGAGGGTGTGGCAATCGAGTGCCAGGTCAAGGATCCTAGGAGCACCGACGATAGAGGGGATAAGTAGTGGCTGGGTGGGCACTCCGGTGTGATTTAGGGGCAGCCCCACCCCCACTCAGGTGTGATTTAGGGGGTCACCCCACCCCCACTAACACATCCCCGACATACATCCTAACTAAGCACGACGTCACCCTTAGTGAAGGGCTTGCCATGCACCTCCCAAAGTGTACCGCTTCCATTGCCGTTTGATGGAGCCCAACACCTGTGACTACTCATCTCTGAACATTCCACTCGCTATTGTGCCGACTACCCAACTTCCATGACGTCACTGCGTCCACCCGCCTTCTGGTCTCCATACGGCGTCGCCAGTCCCGTCAACCTCCTCCCCGTCTACAGACCAAGACACACAGAAGTTTGTGGCGTGAGACAACAGCCCCAGCCAGCCCACTATAGACGTACCATGACACACAAGACCATGGCGCTAAATTGAAAGTGCTCACAGTGTAAATGAAGGAATCACACTGTGTTGGGCGTCCAAAAAGGATAGGCCCTTTGATGTCCACACCCAACAAGGTCATGCTGTTGACAAGGTTAAATACACCTAACAGCGAAGGGAATAATTAGGGACGGCTTTAGCTTCAGCTACAGCTTTCTCCTTTGAAGAAGTTCTCGGCAACAAATCTTCTCAAGAATGCACTACGAAGCGAGATGGACCTCTCTGTCTCATGCATATGTCCACATAAAACTCAAGTGCTTCGACAGAGAGTTCGGGGGTCGAACGGGAGGGTCTTGAACTGTGCCCGTAGAGGCTGGAGAAGAGCCGGTAGTACCCCCGCGATGATCCGATTGCCGGTGATGATGATGGTAAATGAACAATAAAGACTAATAAGGACATGTTGGCTTAGGAACCAATACCTTTTGAAGACATAACCAAGTATACACTCTCCACAATATCAAAAAAGACCTGCAGAATAAAATGACTCGATGACATCCATGCATATGAAAAACGCAGTTTCAAGTAATACACGACAAAGGCACCTCATTCTTTTTCACCAACGCAGACTTTGGCACGCCTGCCCATGTCACAAGTCCGTTGCTGAGGCAATCTTTGCCACCCCATGCTGGGCCGCCCTCGTGTTGTGTGCCTGCCCATCTCGCGAGTCCGTCGGTTCATGTCTTCATCGCGCCTACTAGGAAGGTCCGGCTGATCGCGCCTCGGTTCATGTCTTCATCGCGCCTCGGGCTGCCGACTTGTGCCCTGCCCGAACTTCGAATTTGGACGGTGGCTGGTAGCAGTGAGAAGTGCCTCGATTCACATCCTTGGACCACCCAGCATGCGTTTTCTAGGACCCGTGAGCAGGATATTCACGAGGCCTTTGATCGAACAGTGTAGAGACAAATCACATAGACACCCCACGTTGCGAGCACGTAACTTGTTCCCCGATATGGAATGACAATTAGAAACATTGGAGACTGGGCTCCGTTGCACTCTTCAGGCCACTAGCCTCTCTCTCTAGAGAGAAAGAGAGAAGCTCAACTGTACTCTAGTGAGTCTAGACTCAATTCTAATTAATTAGAAAGAGAGAGAAGCCCAAGCTCTATTGTGTAGACCAAGAGGTTACGTAGAGAGAGAATAAACCTTCCGGTAAGGATTGATTTTTTTAACGGCCACCTTGGCCCTCAAAAATTGATGGGTTTGGTGAAATATAGCTAAAGTGTCATTTTTCACATGCATTTTAAAATTTTACAAGTAATTTCCTATCGAAATACTAAAAAACGGGTGTGACACCCGTCAAAAAGCAGCTTTGTTACATCCCACTCAGATGTACAGACTTCGAGTGCTCGACCAATTAAACTTTTTTTTAAACCAATTAGGTAAAATGAAAGACAAATCTTAAATCAATCCAATTTTATTTTTAAAATAAAATAAATAATAATGAATCTCCAAATGTTTTTCATTATTCTAGCCTAAAAAATACACTATATTGGCCAAGGAGGTGATAGCTCAAGTGGTGAAGGTGTTTGCCTAGGACCAGGGGTTCTATATTCAAAACCCCCCTCCCATTGACAATGTAATGTTGTTATAAGTAACGTTTATAATATTGGCTAAATATAGCATACTATGATATAGGATATAACTACAAATGTGTTATTATGTTATAATCTATTTATAAAAATGAACTATGTAAGAATGGATTATAAAGTAGATGATTAGGCATTTCGAGCATTCTATTTTATATTTGTGATTAAGCATATGTATAGTCAATAAATGAAATGGTCATTATAGGTATTTAATGTATCATGGCTGAATTTCTTGTGAATTAAGACATAAGAATGATATTAAGATAAGAGGTAGTTATGACATTATATGCAATGAGCAACAGATGTGATCAAGAGTTAAGAAGCAGGTTGCATGGATAATTTCATTCATGCATATAGATAAAGTAGAATGCTTTCATCGTTACAACTAAGTTGAAGTTGTGTAAAGTAACTTTGGGACATGGTGTACTACAATGACATTTGTAAAGGACATAGCATTATTGTTTGCAGTCATAAGATAATATGATGTGAGTAAATGATAAATTGTGAATGTTGGCATTTTATTAATAATTATTTTATTAAAATATTATAAACATTAAGAGAAGAGTGTTTATCTCGTATAAACGTTAAGGGAGGGAGAGGAGAGAAAGGGAGCATGGGAGAAGGAGAGAGAGGAAGGGTGGGAGAGTGAAAGTGTGGGAGGGAGAGGGAAATGAAGGAGAGAGAGAAGGGGAGGATAGAGAGAGCTACCAAAGAGAGAAAAGGAAAGAGAGAGTTACGAAAGAGAAGCAGGGATTTCATTAACGTCTTCACAATTTCGTGATCACGTTAACAAAACCTATTGTTAACATAAAAATTCTTGTGATCACAATGTATATTCACGGGCATTTTTTATGACCTGCAAAAACCTTCTCTGCCAGTAATCCCGCCGGGAAAATGTCATTTCCCGGCGGGCCCGCCGGGAAAACCCATTTTCCCGGCGGGAAAATTAAAAAATTTAAAAAAATAAAAAAAATAAAAAAAATAAAAAAAATAAAAAAATAAAAAAATCATGTTCACAGTCATTCTTACCATTTTTGGGCCTTCTGGACTCATTTATGATGTCAAAAGTTCAAAATTATTAGCACAAAAAAAGTTTTGTATAATTTGCTGGCCTTAAGTTCAATTGACACACCAATTAAATCTAACTATACTTACATCAATTGACTCAATTGTCCATGACATCATTGCACTCAATTGAGCCCAATTGGACTCAATTACACTTGATTTACACTCAATTGATATTAATTGGGTGTCAATTGATGTCAATTGTGCCTAATTCGACGCAATTGAGCCCAATTTACACCAAATTTATAAAAATTGGGTGTAAACTAAGTATCAATTGAGTCGAATTGGACTCAATTGATAATAATTGGATGTTAATTGATATTAATTAAGCCCAATTGACTTCAATTGGGTGTTAATTTATTACAATTAATGTCAATTAAGCTCAATTGAGCTTAGTTGACATCAATTGGGTGTCAATTGAGCTCAGTTGACATCAATTGGGTGTCAATTGATATCAATTAAGCTCAATTGAGCTCAGTTGACATCAATTGGGTGTCAATTGATATCAATTGAGCTCAATTGGGCTCAATTGCACTTAATTGACACTCAATTGGGTGTTAATTGCATCTTATTGTGCTCAATTGAGCCCAATAGGATGCAATTAACATCAATCGGGTGTCAATTGATCACAATTGATATCAATTGGACTCAATTGCACTCAATTGTGTGATCGATTGTGTGTCAATTAATGTCAATTGAGCCTAATATGATACAATTGAGCTCAATTCACGCCCAATTGGATGTAAATTGAGTGTCAATTGAGCCGAATTAGACTCAATTGATAGCAATTGGGTGTTAATTGATATCAATTAATATCCAATTAACACAATTGAAGTCAATTAAGTCTAATTGACTTCAATTGGATAATTTGGGTGTCAATTGAGCTCAATTGGACGTAAATGACATCAATTGGGGGTCAATTAACATCAATTGGGTGCCAATTAACATCAATTGGATCAATTGACATCAGTTAGGTTTTAATTGAGCCAAATTGGATGCAACTGACATCAATTGGGTGTCAATTGATTACAACTGAGCTGAATTGGGCTCAATTGCACTCAATTAATATTAATTGGGTGTCAGTTAAACCTAATTCCATGCAATTGAGCTCAATTGACATCAATTCACATCAATTGCTCTCAATTGATATTAATTGGGTATCAATCGATGTCAATTGAGCCTAATTCGATGCAATTGAGCTCAATTCACATCAGTTCATATCAATTGGGTGTCAATTGATGTCAATTGAGTAAAATTGAGTCTAATTGGGTGTCAATTGAGTCAAATTGAGTATAATTGGGTGTCAATTGATATCAATTGAGCCAAATTGAGTCTAATTGAGTCCAATTAAACTTAATTAAGCCAAATTGAGTCTAATTGGGTGTCAATTGATGTCAATTGAGCCAAATTGAGTCTAATTGGGTATCAATGGAGCCTAATTGACATCAATTGGGTGTCAATTGATGTCAATTGAGCCCAATTGAAGCTAATTGTGTATCAATTGACACACAATTGATGTCAATTGGGCTCAATTGACATCAATTGGATTCAATTGACACACAATTGATGTCACATAGGCTCAATTGACATCAATTACCACCTAATTGATGTCAATTAATATCAATTGGGTGTCAATTGATTATAATTGATGCTAAATTGAATGAATTGAGTCCAATTGACATCAATTAAGTCTAATTGGGTATTAATTGATCAATTGGACTCAATTGATATCAATTGACACCTAATTGGACTCAATTGACATCAATTGGACTCAAAAGGGTGTTAACTGATGTTAATTGAGCCCAATTGACATCAATTGGGTGTTAATTGAGCTCAATTGGACACAATTAACAATAATTGGGTATGAATTGAACTCAATTGACATCAATTAGGTGTCAATTGAGCCTAATTGCATCCAATTGAACTCAATTGACATCAATTGGACAAATTGCATCCAATTTAATTCAATTGACATCAATTAAGCCTAATTGCATCCAATTTAACCCAATTAGACTCAATTGAATCCAAGTGGACTCAATTGACATCAGTTAGGTGTCAATTGAGCTTAATTGTATCTATTTGGACTTAATTGACATCAATTGGGTGTCAATTAAATCCAATTGGAGTCAATTGATATCAATTGGGTGTTTATTGATATTAATTGAGTTTAATTGACATCAATTGGGTGTTTATTAATGTCAATCGAGTCCAATTAGATGCAATTTGGACTCAATTGGGTGTGAATTAGACTCAATTGATATCAATTGGGCTCAATTGATATCAATTAGGTGTGAATTGATGTCAATTGAGCCCAATTCGATGCAATTGATATCACTTGGGTGTCAATTAGACTCAATTGGCACCCAATTGATGTCAATTGAGTCCAAGTGGATGTCAATTGATATCAATTGAGCCCAATTGATCAATTGATACCCAATTAGACTTAATTGATATCAATTTGACTCAATTAGGTGTTAATTGATATCAATTAGACTCAATTGGATACTAATTGATATTAATTGAGCTCAATTAGACTCAATTGACATCAATTAGATGCTAATTGAGTGTAATTGATGTCCATTAAGCTCAATTTAGCTTAATTGACATCAATTGGGTATCAATTGACTATAATTGATGTCAATTGAGCTCAATTGATATCAATTGGGTGTTAATTAATGTCAATCGAGTCCAATTAATATCAATTAGGTATCAATTAAGCTAAATTGATATCAATTGGGTGTCAATTGAGCCCAATTGAGTGTAAATTGAACCTAATTGGACTCAATTAACATCAATTAGGTGTGAATTGATGTCAATTGACCCCACGCAATTGATATCAATTTGGTGTTAATTGGACTCAATTGGCACCCAATTGATGTCAATTGAGTCCACTTGGATGTCAATTGATATCAATTGAGCCCAATTGATCAATTGACACCCAATTAGACTTAATTGATATCAATTTGACTCAATTGGATATTAATTGATGTCAATTGAACTCAATTGGATGTTAATTGATATTAATTGAGTCTCAATTGACATCAATTGGGTGCCAATTGAGTGCAATTGATGTCAATTAAGCCCAATTTGACTCAATTGGGTATTAATTGATGTCAATTGAACTCAATTGGATGTTAATTGATGTTAATTGAGTCTCAATTGACATCAATTGGGTGTCAATTGAGTGCAATTGATGTCAATTAAGCCTAATTTGACTCAATTAACATCAATTGGGTGTCAATTAACTACGATTGATGTCAATTGAGCTGAATTGATATCAATTGGGTGTTAATTGATGTTAATTGAGTTTAATTGACATAAATTGGGTGTTAATTGATGTCACTTGAGTCCAATTAGATGTAATTAGACTCAATTGAGTTTGAATTAGACTCAATTGACATCAATTGGGCTGAGTTAATTGGGTGTCAATTGAGCCCAATTGACATCAATTGGGTGTGAATTGAACGTGATTGGACTCAATTGACATTAAGTAGGTGTGAATTGATGTCAATTGAGCCCAATTGGATGCAATGGATATCAATTGGGTGTCACTTGGACTCAATTGGCACCCAATTGATGTCAATTGAGTCCAATTGGATGTCAATTGGTACCAATTGAGCCCAATTGATCAATTGACATCCAATTAGACTTAATTGATATCAATTTGACTCAATTAGGTATTAATTGATATCAATTAGACTTAATTGGATATTAATTGATGTTAATTGAGTCTAATCAAACTCAATTGATATCAATTGGGTGCCAATTGAGTGTAATTAATATCAATTAAGCTCAATTCAGCTCAATTGGCATCAATTGGGTGTCAATTGACTACGATTGATGTCAATTGAGCTCAATTGACATCAATTGGGTGTTAATTGATGTCAATTGAGTCCAATTAACATCAATTGGATATCAATTGAGCCCAATTGACATCAATTGGGTGTGAATTGAACTGGATTAGACTCAATTGACATCAATTAGGTGTAAATTGATGTCAATTAAGCCCAATTGGATGTAATTGATATCAATTGGGTGTCACTTGGACTCAATTGGCACCTAATTGATGTCAATTAAGTTCAATTGGATGCAATTGATATCAATTGGGTGTCAGTTGGACTCAATTGGCACCCAATTGATGTCAATTGAGTCCAATTGGATATCAATTGATATCAGTTGAGTCGAATTGATTAATTGACACCCAATTATACTTAATTGATATCAATTTGACTCAATTGGGTATTAGTTGATGTCAATTGGACTCAATTGGGTGTTAATTGATGTTAATTGAGGACTCAATTGACATCAATTGGGTACCAATTGAGTGCAATTGGTGTCAATTCGGCTCAATTGGCATCAATTGGATATCAATTGACTAGGATTGATGTCAATTGAGCTCAATTGACATCAATTGGGTGTTAATCGATGTCAATTGAGTCCAATTAAGCCCAGTTGTGTCCAATTGGGTGTCAATTGATTGAATCCAATTAAGTTCAATTAAGCCCAATTGAGTCCAATGGGGTGTCAATTGATGTCAATTGAGCCCAATCGATCAATTGACACCCAATTAGACTTAATTGATACCAATTGGACTCAATTGGATATTAATTGATGTCAATTAGACTCAATTGGAAGTATAATAAGATCTAATTGATGGTAATCGAGCTTAAGGTGATAAATTTAGAGATAACTTTTTTTGTACAAAGAATTTTGAACTTTTGACATCATAAATGAGTCCAGAAGGCCCAAAAATGGTAGGAATGACTGTGAACATGAATATATTTTGACCATTTTTTTAAACTTTTTTTTCCCGCCAGGAAAATGGATTTTCCCGGCGGGCCCGCCGGGAAAACAAAAAGCCCGGCGGGCTTCGGCAGGTTACCAGGTCACTGGTAACCTGCTATTTTGAGAACATGAAAACATGTGAACATGTTAATAACATGTTCACAAGTGTTATTAACAAAAAAAATCTTGTGATCACGTGAATATAAAATCCCTGAAGAGAAGGATAGAGAGAGACGTGGGAGTAGATGGATTCACCCACTCACTCGCTAAGATCTGTGGGAGTGGTTGGGTTTACAATTGTTTACTACACCACAACCATTGAAAATATTGAGTGGCTAATTATTAGTGGGGCGAGATATCAATTATTAACCTTCTGCTAGGATTGGGGGGGAGTAGATGAGACTCACCTAGCCATTGGCATAGAGTTTTAATCCATTAGAGTGGCAAGTTGGTAGTTGATTGTTGCACATATGCATTAGTTTCTTCTGGTTGTTTTGGCACTTTGCCTTATTACATTGAAGTGAAGAAATCTTTAGTGGTGTTTGTTTGTGCATTCAATTTCCTCATTTACTTGACGCTGAGATAACAACTAGCATTGATAGTGGATCTATCAATTCGCGGGCATGAGGCTCATGCCCCTAGCCTCCTTTATGTTACCTCTCCGAGGTATAAGTTATCTGTCCTTGGACTTTCGGTTTTGTGTGAGCCTCATATCTCCTAGTGTTCTTACTGTTGCCCCCAAAGTGTCTTCCTCACTTTACAAATATTTGGCCAAAATACCAAAATGACAGCCTCTTTTCGGGTTTAATGTTGCATTTGGATTAAAATATTTACAAAGTCACTCTGAGGACTTGATAAATTTTCATGCTGCATTTAGCAAATACTTCTACATATTTTGAGTTTTAAAAAGTAAAACTTTCATTGTGTTTGAAGCAACATATTAGGACATGTAGTCTTGAATTCAAAATAAGAGCGAGAGGATATTTTCTCTTCAGATAGGCCATGTTGTGAAACATCATTTTTAATTGGTACAACTTTGAGGAGCTAATAAAAGTACTCCAAGATTATATTAAGAAATCTAGATCTTTTTTAGATAGCTTCACGTCCTAAAAATAAGAACTAGAACAATAATGACTCATTGTATATTTGAAGTTAATGGGGCAATGCTTGGACATAAAGGTCAGGGTAAAGTAAAGGGTTATTACATAATACAATTTAGGAAAATATTAACCTATAAAGAAGTGAGAACTATAACAATAGCTCGTCACTATGTAGTTCAAATTAAAGGCAATGTTTGGACTAAAAAGGGTTGTCGAAAAAGACGATTATTAAAAAATGTATCCTTTAATCTTATATTTTTTGGCCCAAATAGAAAACTAGAGGTCCAGTTTTCTTTCAAATTTACATTGGATGATATAAGCTGTATTATCAATCCTCATATTTGAGGAAAGTTTTGTAATCATTTAAAGTTGCATAACATGGAAATGTGGATTTACCAAATACTTTAATATATTTTAAATTGGCCAAATTTACTATCAAACATTTAAAGACATGATTACACATCAATAAATCAAATAAAATCAAGAGATCCTTATTTTTGAGATAGTTCACTACAAGGGATCGGGCTCATACCCGCGCTCCTAGCCGCTAAAAATGACTTGTGAAAAAAAGTAGCGGGCCCGTGTATCAGCGCGTGTATCATCGCGGCCACAGACATGCATGTAAAAGCGCGTGTATAGGACCTCTCAGACGCGCTTATACACGGGTTTATAGCCACGTTCTTTTCATAGACGCGTTGATACATGCGGCTATACACGCCTTTCTTTAATTTAGACGCGCTTATACACGGGTGTATAGCCGCGTTCTGTTCAGTTCAGATATCTCAGACGCGTTGATACCTGCGTCTATACACGCATTTCTTTAATTTAGATGCGCTTATACACGCGTAATTGTCAGTTTTGATGCATTAATACACGCGTATTTTACAGATTATCTGCGTAAATACACGCGAGTTTTAGCAGTTCTGACGCGTTAATACACGCGAACAGAGAGCAAAAAAAAATCCAGAGAGTGCTATTTGGTGCCTGAATACTGTTCCAGCATTCCAGCACCCAATAACACTCTCTGGATTTTTTTTTGGTGCATTAGACCATCCCATTAGACCATCCACGAAGAACATATGCACGAGGGAGATTAAGACAAGAACGACATGAATGCATACATTGTCAATACACGATTCAAGACAGACATGAATGTAATACTGTCAATCAATCAATTCAATATTACTATCAAAATTTCATACATGTATACAAGGGAGTCCATATCTCGAAGTAGCCCATGGCTTCAGTTTACAAAAAAATATATACAACCACATCCTCAATATGGAATGTGATACTATAAGTCTGAGTACTACTTAGACCCAGATGATGACTCAGTGCTCCCTCCATGCTCAGATGAGCTCACATCGGTCGGAATGTCTGATGAGTAGTGCTCACGTCCACCCTCTGCAGTGGTGGGCGGGTGGATCATCAGCAGCTTGTGCCTGTTCAAGTAATATATAGTATATAAGTATATATATATGTAATTCAATAAACCAAAATCATTCGTTTAGAATTTTCAAATACCTGTCGACCGTATGGTCTCATGGCCATCTCAAACTGCGCGTCCGTAATACGTCCCTCGGCTCTGAAGATGGCCCACGTGTCACGTCTGCTATGCCGACGAGCATACGCAGTATCGTGGGTTGTGGGCTTTCTCCCCGTAACCCGTGCTGTATCATAATCAACACAATTTGTACGATTAAAACAATCATAGAATCAATGAATTAAGTAAACAATCAAATAAAGTGGCAAGATACGAACTCTGCCTCCCATGACTCGACGCCGCCAGATCCAAAATGCGAAGATCCAATGGTCTCCATCTGGATCCGTCATGCCTCCACATGCTGCCTGCTCTTCACGCCACCCTCTGCTCGTTTCTTTGCCTCCTTCCACTCGCGTTTGTGCGCAGTGGCAGGTTTCTCGGCAGGATAGCCACCCGCAGCTACATTTAGCCGGTCATCGTACGCGAGTTTTTTAAGGTGATATCTTTTATTACTTAAGATCTCCCTTATTCGCGTCCTTCCCCATACATCCGAGAATGTAGCATGTGGGGGATTGGGGTACCGACTATGTACAGCCTCTATCACCTCCCCAACTAATCGGCTATTTTGATCTTTGAATTTAATAAAATAATTTCTATATGAGTTTGATATTACCCCACGCATGTACTCCATTACCTCCCTCCCCCTCGCATCCATCACTATCCCGCCCCTATCCGTCACACATCATAGCAGACCACTCTCTCCATCTCTCTCATCTCCTCCTCTTCTGAACTGTCTCCTCTAACTCTTCTCCCTCTATCTCCTCTCTCACCGCATGCCCTACTACCTCCCCCACCTCCCCCACCTCCCCCACCAAAGCACCCGCCGCATCCTCCACTCCCACTCTTCCTACTGTTGCGGGTGGAGTCATGACTGGGGGATTGTCTACGTGACGGTGGCTGTGAGCCCTGACGTGACGGTGGCTCTGAGGGAGCACGTGATGGTGGCTGTGAGGGTGTACGTGAGTGTGTCTGGGACGAGGTATGTCTCCTCGGTGGACGTGGAAGAGGAGAAGCTGCATGCCGTCTCGTCGGACTCGGAGGAATAGACGGCACTGGAGTGCCCTGGATACTCACGATAGGGGTATAGACACCAGGCAGGGAAGGAGGGGGATGGGCATACATATACTCTGTAAGCTCAACTGGACCAGGATGGCGCCCAAAATGATTCAGCATCTCCATCAGCCAATTGCTGTATGCAAATGGATCGGATGAAGAACCTGGAATATCCATAAAGAACCTGCAACAAACATCTTCATGTACATCATGGGTTGTCTCTTGACTCACACAAATATCATCATTCAAGTCAGTTGTGTTGCCTACAAATCATGAATTTTGAAACGCAGTCTCGTGTATACACCCGTGCAAAAACGCGTGTATACACCCGTCAAAAAACGTGTGTATACACCCGTCCAGAAACGCATGTATATTCGCGTGAACAGACTCTGCAGATAGAGTACACGCGCTTTTACACGTGTTTCTACACGCGACCTGCGAAATTTTTTTTTCAAAAGGACCGACCTCCGACAAAGACAAAGTGTCCTTATAAAAGGACCATTGTCGCCCCTGTCAGAATCATTCACCCAATCGTGTGCACAGAAGCAAAAGGACGGAGACAAACCCAAAAAGCAAAGAGCAAATAGCATAAACAAATCTGAGGAAAGAGACAAGGCACATGACAAACTGATTCACCTCTGAAAAAGTGAGTCTTCTCTGCTCCCTCCTTCTCCGGTGTGTGCTCCTTCTCTGCTCCCTCCTTGCACTTAGGTTTCGTTACTATTGGAAGAGGCGAAAACGAAAGCAGTGTTGATATGTTAGTTCAAAATCTATATTTGGGGAAGGCGGGCTATTTTTAGTTTAAACATACCGTCGCGTTTATAAACGCGTGTATATTCGCGTGTATGATATTTTAGCTGCGTTTATACACGCGTTTTGCAGGAATTACCCGCGTTAATACACGCGATTTTTAGGAAATAGCCGCGTTAATACACATAATTTTTAGGAAATAGCCGCGTCAATACACGCGATTTTTATACTTTCATTAAAAACATAGTATGATTTTGTGTTTTCTGGTTTGTACATAGGATGTCATCAACCTCTTCAAGCAGTTCTGGGGAAGATGAGACAATGCGTCATCATAATCGCGATGTGTGGTTGGGACAACGGATCAAATGTATGTGTAATCAATATCAAGGATGCATTGTACGAGCACGTCGAATTACCTTGAATCACATCTCCATGTATGGAGAATGGAATCAAACAGGTTTAGAGGTGAGTAGATGTAAATTGATGGTATTCACATGACTCATGGTATCCAAATTAAATTAATAGAGTTGTAATATATAAACTCTAATTGAAGCAGGATGCAGTACCACACCCTAACATGGTACCCTACGCGCGACGAGAGCACGCAAAGCATTGACGAGATGATGCTGGAGCTTCGGGATCTATTGTCAGAGATGAGTGGGAAAGGGATGACAATAGCCCTGCACCCCACGAAGTGTGGAAGAGGAGGTGCTTGATGATATGGTGCGGAATCTTTTTAAGGATGATCCCAAAGGCATGGACGACGATGATATGGAACAAGATCATCTTTATAAGGCTTCATCGACACCGGTGTTTGAATGGTACACATTCTCTGTTTTACGTGCTTCACTTGAACTACTTAATATACAAATAGTTTATGGATGGAGCAATGCAAGTCTTGACGCATTGTTGAAGTAAGCATTCTAACTTACAAATTTGAATTAGTGGTTTAAGGTTTAGGATTTAAGACTAATTATAATTGATGATATTGGATGCAGGCTATTATCAAACATGCTTCCAAAGGAAAATAGACTACCCACCTCAAGAGACATAGCGAGGCGCTATGTGACATCTCTTCGAGGACTGGATTATGATCGCATACATGCATGCGTCAATGATTGCATTCTCTTTCGTGGGACGCATAAGGAGGCTCTACATTGTCCCACTTGTGGTGAAGCAAGGTACAAAACATATATGAAGAGTTTTGATGTACCACGTGAAGTCTTGCGACACTTTCCTATAATTCCTCGCATCAAACACATGTTCAAGTGCAAATCCATAGCAGAGCTCATGTCATGGCATTCCTCACATCGATCGGATGATGGCATGTGGAGAATTCCCGCAGACACTCCTGCTTGGAAGCATATTGAAGATGAGTGGCCCAGCTTTAAAACAGAGCCCAGAAACTTGAGACTTGGCCTGGGTATGGATGGAGTGAATCCATTTGGTTTCAAAAGCACCGCATACAGCGTGTGGGTAGTTGTGTTGGTGAATTACAATCTTCCACCATCAATGGCGATCAATGGCGATCAAGAAGGTACATAGAACTAATGCTTTGCATTAGTTGTAAGTGATTTGCTTTTAATATTTATTCACATTGCTTACACAAATATTGCTTCTATTTTGGTCCAGTGCACTATGTTCAATGCTATATGGTGTGAAGGCAAGCATTTTCGAACACAAAGACTTGATGAAAAGAGAAATACACAAGATTGCGGTGTCATTAGTAGCTTTGAGGGAGCTAATGCAAAAATGGATGATTATTGTGGCATAATCCAAGACATATTTAGGCTTGACTTTCGTTGCTTCTTTGTGTATGTTTTGGATGTCAAATGGCAAATGAACGTGGTGGAAAAAGGGCCTGATGCAAACGATAAAACGCCATGCAAGTGGATATGTAACTATTGCCTCTACAAAGTTCTGGCAAACAAAGAAAGATAGGCTCGTATTGCCACAACAATGTGAGCAGGTATGCATTTTTTTACTAATGTGTTTCATGTACATATATATCTAAGCTCGCGTACCCCTTGACTTTTGATATGCTAGTTAATTACTGTACTATGTGTATTTGAGTAGGTTATCTATCTACCAATGGTGCATGACATCAAATGGTGATACGTCATCCCTATTGCACCACGTTCCAAAGTGATGTATAATACATTCACTGATATGGAGCATATGGAGGATGTAACAAGCTGTAATGAAGATGATGTCGAACATGCCATTGAAGATGTTGTGATCGATGATCAAGAAATAAGAGATGATCATGATAATGAGGATGAGCATGCCATTTCTCATGATCATGAGAATGACCCTACCATTGAGGATGATGGTGATGTTGATGAGGATGATCAGGACATCGATACCATTATCAATGGAGTACAGAATATCGATAGTGGAATAAATTTAATCGTAGCCTTACAAATTGATCAAATGGATATTGATGTTGATCGTTTGGCAAGGATGGATCTTATTGAAGATGAGATCGAACCCTAACCAATCCGTCACTGTACGTTCTAAATTGATGACATTTCTATCATCTCATATGCATGATTTATTTTTGAATATATTTCATTGTTGTAAATGCATGTAGTGGGATTGTGTAATGATGTATACGGTAATGTACTATGAGATGGTTTAAAGAAAATAGTTTTTAATTTTGTAAAGAAATTCAGTTTTTCTCTGCCATGCGTGTATTAATCCGTGTATAGTGGCGTGTATTTAATCCGTGTATAATAGAATATTATCGTGTATAGATGCGTGTATTACTGCGTGTATATAAACGTGTTTATACACGCGTTGATAAATGCAAATATACACGCGAACTTAAATGATGAAATACACGCGCCCGATTCTATTCAAATACAGGCGCGACCATACACGCACTCGTAATTTATCGCGTGTATGAAACGCGTGTATGGCAGCATTGTCTTGTAGTGGTTGGTGTTGAGAAATACCATTTTTTAGATTTCACAGCTTGGGATATGATGGAAATATTCAAAGGCTTTGATAAGAAAGCGTTATTTTTTAAGAGGACTTCTATAAAAGCTTACTTAACATGTGAATGGAAGAGAGCTTGAACAATATTATCAAAGTATCCTTGAAGTTAGGGATAATCTTTTGATGTTAATGTAAAAAACCGAATCGAAGATAAAGCAATATATTTTTACAAAGATAACTTGTACATTAAGAGGACTTGAAGAGGACTTTAATATTATATAAAAAATAGTACATTTTCTAGCATCTTATACATAAATTTGAAAAAAAGGACGCACTATAAGAGGACTTTAATAGTATTTTTATAATATTTTTTAAGTAAACTATATACTTATATAAAGGTAGATTTAAAACAGGAAGCTAAATTAAAGTAATTGTAGAAAACTCATCACATCATGATAGACATTATGTATGATCATTTAACGTATCTTATTCTATGTGCTAACATGATTAGCTCTTGAAACCATATAACCAATGCATAATATATATTGTGTTATGCTTTACCTTTACCTTTAGATTTGGCTGTTTCGTGAAAAATGTTATACCTTTTATGTGTATATAATCTATGAAAACTTTGCCAACTCTTGTGCTTAAGATTATGAAGTCAACCTGTGCCTACTCTTAAGACTCCTCAACCAGAACTTCCTATTCTTACATTGTGACAATAAGTGCTAGCATGTGACATAATTCTTCATGCCTCAAGAGCCAAAAACTCTAGCCTTTTTGAGAAATTGCCTATAATGACAAGCTTCAGAGCCAAAACTTTCCAGCCTTTATCATTTCTTTGAAGTTTTTATGGCTACATTATTGCCTATAGGTCTTGTGGATTTCAAGGTTTTTGTATCAATACCTAAAGTTTCTAGCCTCTTTATGCCATTCCATAAAAGTTTTGGCTATTGAGAGAAAACACTTTAGCCTACATACATGGATCTGCAGCCTTGAGCTTACTTGAGCGGTAGTGCTTCCAGACACATTTCCAATTGCCTAGGACGAAGGGTTGGCATGTATTAGCACAACACAGACATAAGCTTAAAGAAAAGGCTTTAAAATTTATCTTCATGGGGTATAGCAGTTTTGACCTTTGGGAGAAATTTCTCTAACATCGTACACGATTGTGTAATGATTTTGGTTATTGATTCCAAACTTAGCACCTGCATTATTTCTTAGAGGCCTTGCCCCTTGGGACTCATTTCCAATATTTTTGGTTCAAGAGAAAATTTGAAACTCAATCCTTGAAAGATTTGTCTCTTGAGCCAAAGATACCAAATTGCAAAACAGTTCCTAGAAGATTTGGCTCTTCAGCCTAGACTTCTTTGTTATAATATATCCTAGAGGTCTTTGCTTTTTTGACTAATTTCTAAGAGTTTTTAGTCAAGAATCAAAACTTCTATCCTATCACTATAAGTTTGGGTTCTTGAGTTGAAACTTTCTAACATACATCATTCCCTAGAATATATGGCTCTTAACCTCTAGGTGCATTACATTTCGTATTGGTCTTGGCTCTCTTGACTACTACTTTAGAAGAGTTATGGCTCAAAAGCTAAAACCCCTTGCATGTTTAGAAAAATTCCTAGAAATTCTGGCTTTTAAGCCAATACTTAATGGTCTACATCTATTTTTTCCTCTTGACCCAAATTTCCAAGCCATGTTAGTGCCTACAGTTATTTGTTGTTTTGACTACTTTCAAATTAAGAGCCAAAGTTGATAGCTTCTTTCAATCAACCTCCCACAATTACATTATTATGTAGAGGTCTTTGACGCTGGTGTAGCAGACAACTCTCAACCCAACCACCCACAAATTGTAGCGAGTGAGTGGGTAAGTCTCATCTACTCCCACTCAAAATTCTTACTTAGATCTGCATCACTATTTTCCCTAGATGCTCACAAGATATAACACATCAATAGTACACCACACCTCAAAAAGCACTTAGCAAAAAAACTATAGTGGATCACAATTAATAGATGGGGTGGTGATTAAGGAATTTAGGGATTCTTCTCAAGTTGGTTTGCTCCAATCACTTGTGCATGTGCCCCAAAATTAGACTTAGTAAGAAATTGATTTGTGTTTATGGCCCTTAATGCTGATGAGCTTTCATGAGGAGAGAGAAAGAGAGAAGAGATAATTCACAACATTAAAATCTTAGGGAATTCACTCGCATGGGGAGAATGTGAAGATTGTCATCTTGAGAGTAGTGCCCTCCTGTGCCTTGCGCTGCCTCATAGCCCCTCCTTATTCTTTCCTATTCTTCATGCCGTGAAGCCAACTGCATTACTTTACTACAAGTGCCTTGCACGCTAGCGCACAACCCCTCCTTCTTCTTGCCTATGCTTCATGTTGTGAAGCCAACTGCCTTGCTTCACTCCATGTGCCTTTTGCACTAGCTCACAACCCTCCGGCTTCTTGCCCATGATTCATGTGGTAACTCCCAACCACTTGGCTACTCTCCTCGCTTTTGGCATCTCCCCTCTGCTCCATGTTGTGAAGCCTTTCACTATGATTTTGTCTTGGTTGTTGAGCACCTCTCTTTCACTATGCTATCAGACGTTGTCATACAAAACAAAACTTCTTACCTGCCCTTAATTTTGAATATGCTAGGCATAGAAAATCCGATTAAGAAAACTACAAACTTTACACAAAAGGATTGATAAGGAAAAGAATAAGAAATAATGACTGCACTATTATGCAATGATAGAATGTTTTAGTATTGAAAATTGAAGATGCAGGTGCCCCAAATGAAAACATACTCCAAGTTGCTAATCTAGGCTCTAATATTGTTAGTTTTTGCAAATCAATAGCAAGTACTACATGTGAAGGCTAGAAAGCTCTATAAAATTCAAGCAATTTATGCATGTTAGAAATGTGAAAAACACTTATCCATGAGGTGATGTTATAACACATCATTTCACATGTGACATACAATGGAGGGTTCTTACATAGGCTCACAAAGAAAAGCAATCTACTTAAGGTATCCAATCCCGAGGCCCATCCATCGATGATTAATCATAGGATATATTGTTTAGAGTTTTGTACAAACACATAAGTATGAGTGGAAAAATGTATTGTATCTTCTATTTAGAAGAGGTTTTCCTCAATAGTATCTTCTAAGAGGCAGCTCAAGGGCACTCCTCTCTCTCTCTCTCTCTCTCTCTCTCTCTCTCTCTCTCTCTCTCTCTCAACCTCTAAGACAATGTCTCATCAAAGACATCAATTACACAAACACACATGGAATGAATCAAGTGAACACACGTGCAATCGACGGACAGGTAACAAACAGGAAGTTTAACTAAGTAGCTTTATTAGTATAGCAAACCATCCTTGGCCAAAAGGCCAACGAGGACGGGCTATTTCTTTATAGCAACAAGAGCCACATTATTGATAACGTATAGCCATCTACTTGAATGCCCACATTCCTGAGCCTCTTCCTTTACCGGCGCAAGGCCAACAACGATGGGTTCGGTGTTGGCATGCATCTTCATCACAAGGGTCTATTGTTTGTCATGTGGGAGTTCACAATCTTGACAAAACTTTAAACAAAACAACGAGTCTTATGTGCCCTTAATTTTGAATAAGCTAGGCCTAGAGAATACTGAGAAAACTACAAACTTTGCACAAAAGGATTGATAAGGAAAAGAATAAGCACTAATGACTATGCACTATTATGCCATGATAGAATGTTTTAGGATATAAAATTGCATATGCGAGTGCCCCAAATGAAAAACATACTCCAAGTTGCTAATCTAGGCATTAATTTTGTTTAGTTTTTGCGAATCGATAGCAACCACTACATGTCAAGGCTATAAAGCTCTATAAAATTTAAGCCATTTATACATGTTAACAATGTGAAAAACACCCGTCCATGAGGTGACGCTATAACACATCATTTCACGTGTGACATACAATGAAGGGTTCTAACATAGGCTCACAAAAAAAAGTAATCTACTTAAGGTATCCAATCCCGAAGCCCATCCACATATGATTAATTATAGGATATGTTCTTTAGAGTTCTGTCCAACGCAGATAAGTATGAGTGGGAAAATGTCTTGTTAGAAGAGGTTTTCCTCAATAGTATCTTCTAAGAGACTCATAGGTGCTCTTCTCTCTCTCTCCCTTTCTCAAGTCTCAACGTCTAACACCTTCTCTCATCAATCACGTGGACACACGTGCAATGAATAATACGAACACATGTGTAATGCAATGACCGACACGTGACAAAGAGGCAAGAAGTCCAATTAAGTAGCTTTATTAGTATAGGAAGCCATCTTTATTTATTAGTGGAGATTGGCTATTTCATTATAGCAGCAAGGGCCGCATTATTGATGACGTATAGCCATCTACTTGAACGCCCACGTTCCTGAGCCGCTGCCATTGCCGGCAAGGCCGACGACGGGCTCGGCGTCGGCGCGCTTGTCGTAGGCTGCACCAGTGCAGAAGCCCAGCACCAGGTGGTCGCTATCCGCATGGAAGGTGAAGCCCTGCGTGCAAGCGGTGATGTCGCCCTCGCAGAAGAGCGTGCCCTGGAACGGGCCGCTCGCTCCGGATCCGGTAATGCTGGCAGTGCCTAGGAACTTGTAGAGGCCACTCGTGTCGAATTGGAATTGCAGGGTGTTGGTGGAGGCGTCATAGGTAGCGCTGCCCGTGACGTAGTAAGACTGCTGCTGATTAGCTCCACCTGACGCGCCGAGCGCCTGGAAGGAGGTCAAAGCAGCCTGGATCTCATGCGGCTGCAGCGTCATCGGCATGCCCTCTAAGGGCACACGCATGACCTCCGCGCCTACACGATGCTGCTGAGCCATAGCTGATCTAATGATAAGACTAGGCCTTACTATTACGAGTGCTAATTGCAGGTGGACTACGAGCGATGACGCAGACTGAGGGTAGCCACCTCCTCTTTATACGAATGATGCAGCTGGCGGTATAAAGGACCACTCGAGCACTACCTGGGGTCCATCAGATGCATACAGAATGGCCTGCACATACGCATAGTCCTCGTGTAAACACCCTCGAATCAGTTGTGACATGTTAATGGTCAGAGAGGGAGAGGGAGGGACGCAAGGAATAAAGTTAGGCCTATGTTATGCTCTTCCACTAGTGCATGCGCGCAACTTCCAGATTCTGGCCACCTAACACAAACGAACTTCCAGATTCTGGCCACCTAAGACAAACGAACTGGGGTTCTATCAGCAAATACAATCCGAGCAGTCAAATTAAGCCAGCAACTGATTGAGGGAATGGGTGATGCACATGGAATCCTTTATCGAGGGCAATCCTGATTGAGGGAATGGGTGATGCCAGAGGCAAGGTTTTCATAAGGGACCAGTCCGTTGTGTTGAAAGCCAACAAAGGTGATATTTATGTGGGAGTATTGATGATAGATGTAGCAACGAAAGGTGGGGTAAGGGTGTCAAAATTTGGTGTTGTGCATGTCTTATGATGTTTGCAAGAAGTTACTTGTGCATGTCTTATCATGGTCATTGTGTTCACACTTAATTTCAAGTACTGTACTCCATTTGTGTACAACTACATGTGTGTAGCATAGCAGTTATGTGTGGGTTTAACAATAGAAGCCCTCAGTATGTAAAGTGTTATGTAGGGTATGTCTAGTGTGCGCGGTAACATTATAAGCAAGAAGGCTATTGTGAAAAATGCTTAATACTAGTCTTGTAGAGAAAAATTACATTTTTGTAGCTTTGAGAGACTTTTGAAGATACTTTTTTTCTTCTCACCTATAATCTATAAATAAAATGGTTTTAGGGAAATATGCCATTGACATTATCTATGCTTATATTGCCATCTCTTGGGGTCATTTGGCTAAAAACATCTCAAATAATTTTTTAATAAATCAACTAGAAAACACCTGAAACAATTTTTAAGCATGTCAAAAATGCTATGAAGAATCCAGCCATATGTATGGAATATACTTGTATAATTGTTTAGTTATGTTTACAAAAAAACTGGCAAGTTTTTCAACCCCACAAGTTGCGTTACATGATGTTGTTTTTGGTGATTTTACCTTTTTTTTGAAAAGTAAATTTTCTCTTTTGGAAAATTTTTCAAGCAAAAAAAAACTTAATTTTTTCTATATATCTAAAAATAAAACCCAAGAAGTTTTGTCAAGTTTTACGATCATGTAAGCAAGTTATGTGTAACAATTGCATAACTTTAGTGGGAGGCTAGAAAGATTTAGCTCGAGTCAAACATTCTAAGTAATTATGTACATTAGGAAATTTTTAGCCCAAGAGAAAAAACTTCTAAGCACTGATGCAGGTTGGAAAGTTCTAGATCAAGAGCCAAAACTTCTAGGAGCTAGCAAATAGAAGTTGGAAATTTAGTCTCTTGAAACAATACTCTTCACTTAAAAGAACCAAGACTCTTAGGCTTTAGATCAAGAGCTAGAATTTCTATTGAATGATGTATGAGATTTGAAAGATATTGCTATCGATCCACAACTACTAGGCAATGATGTAGGCTAGAAAGTTTTGGCTCAAGAGCCAAAAATTCTAGAAAGTGATGTAGGAGGTTGGAAATATTTAGCTTAGGTGCCAAAATTTTAAGGAAATGATGCAGGTTGAAAAGTCTTTACTAAAGAGGCAAATTTTATAGGAGTTGGAATAGAAAAATGGAAGCTTTGGCTCTTGAGTCAAAACTCATGGGAACCACATAAAGGATCCAAGACTATCGAGCAATAATGCATGTTCTAAGTCTTGGACATTCAAAAGATTTGACTTAAGAGACAAAACTTCTAGCCAATGATTTAGGCTATAAAAAATTTTACTCGAGAGACAAAACTTCTAGGAAGTGATGTAGGTTGGAAAGTTTTAGCTCAAGAGGCAAGGAATTTATGAGTTGGAATATAGAAGCTAAATGTTTTGGCTCTTGAGCCAAAACTCTTAGAAACAAGTAACAAGAGCCAAGACTTCTAAGGAACAATGCATGTGCTAAGTTTTGGCTTAAGAGCCAAAACTTTTAGTCAAGGATGTAGTAGGTCGAAAATATTTAGCTTAAGAGCCAAAACTCTTAGGCCATGATGAAGGATAAAAACTTTTGTCTTCATAGCTAATACCTCTAGGGGTTGGCATAAAGAGAACTGAATATCTTATAAATGGCTCAAGAGCCAAAGCATTTAGGCAATGTTGTAGGTTGGTAATTTTTGGCTTAAAAGTGAAAACCTCTAGAGGTTTTAATAAAGAGGATAGGACTTTTGGCTGTTTAAGCAAAGCTAAGGCCTCTAGTAGGCAATGACATCACTAGGAAGTTCTAGCTAAAGAACTAGAATTTATAGGGAATCATGTAGGTTGGGAAGTTTCATATCAAGAGGTAAAACATTTAGGGGTTTTCTTAAAGGGCATAGAAGTTTCAACTGCTAATAAGCACAAAGTCTTGGAAGTAAGCCAGAGAGCCAAGTCCTCTAGGATATAATGTAGATCAAAAGTTTAGGCTTAAGAGCCAAAATTTATAGGCAATGATGTAGGTTTGAAAGGTTTGGATGAAGAGACAAATATTTTAGGGTTTGGTTGAAAAGGATAGAGACCTCGGTAGTAAGCCAAATCTCTTTGATACTAGTCAAAGTAGCCAAGACCTCTAGATAATAATGTAATTATGAGAGGTTGATTGAAAGAGGCTATCAATTTTGGCTCTTAATCCAAAATTCTTGGAAAGTAGTCAAAACAACCCATAATTGTGAGCACTAATCTCGCGGGGTTCACTACTAAGAAACCCCACGTATCGTGTGCATTAAAGGGGTATTTAGAAAACCCCTTACCTAATGAACTTTTCATGAATAAAATGACCCCCGTTTTCTTTACAGACTTACGTTTTTTTTTTCAAAATGGAATTAAAAAAAAACCTTTTGTAAATGTTTTTCTATAAATCTACCTTAAATTTTTGAATTTAAAATTCCCTTCATTTGAGCTCATGTGCTATACTTACATAGTTTTTGGTGAACCCCCCGAGGCACTAATATAGCTTGGAAATTTGGTTTGAGAGGCAAAACTTCCAAGTAATGATGTAGGTTATAATGTTTAGACATAATAGCCATACTTTCTAGGAATTGTTCTAAAGAGGCTATAGGTTTTATCTCTTGAGCCATTACTCTTATAAAGTAGTCAAGATATCCAAGACAACTAGACAATGTAATGCACCTAGAGGCTAAGAGCCAAATATTGTAAGGAATAATGTATGTTGGAAAGTGTTAACTCAAGAACCCAAACTTGTAGAGGGAGAGGATAGAAGTTTTGATTCTTGACTAAAAACTCTTAGAAATTAGTCAAAAAAGTGAAGTACAACAAGGAAGTCTAGGCTGAATAGAAAAATATTCTAGGAAATGTTGCAATTTCGTAAACTTTGCTCAAGAGCCAAACGTTTCAAGGTTTGTCTTAGAGAAGTTTCAAATTTTGGCTCTTGAACCAAAACCCTTGAAAATTAGTCCCGAGGGGCAAGGCCTCTAAGAAATAAATCACGTAGTAAGTTTGGAATCAATAGCCAAAAACTCTACACAATGATGTAGGAAGTTGGAGAAATTTCTCTCAAAGGTCAAAACTTTAAGGTATTGATGTAGCCTAAATTGTTTTGGCTGAATAGCCAAAACTTTTATGTAATGGCATAAAGAGGCTACAATTTTTATTTATTGATACAAAATCCTTAGAATCCATAAGTCCTATAGGCAACAATGTAGCCATGAAAACTTCAAAGCAATGAAGAAGGCTTGAAAGTTTTGGCTCGGAAGCCTATCATTCTAGGTAGTTACTCAAAAAGGATAGAGTTTTTGGCTCTTAAGGCAAGAAGAGTTTATGTCATATGCTAGCACTTATTCGCACAATGTAAGAATATGAAGTTTTGGTTGAGGAGTCTTAAGAATGGGCACAAGTAGACACTTACAATCATAAGCACAAGATTTGGAAAAGTTTTCAAAGATATACACATAAAAAGCATAATTTTTTTGACTAAAGAGCCAAATGTAAAGCTAAAGGTAAAGCATAACACAATATTATGCATTGGTTATATAGTTTCAAGCTAATCATGTTAGCACATAGAATAAGATATGTCGAATGAGCAAATGTAATGTCTATTATCATGATGATGTTTCTACATCAATCCATTACTTTAATTTAGCTTCTAGTTTTAAATCTACCATTATGAGTATACAATTTATGTAAAAACTACTTTTAAAACACTATTACAGTCCTCTTCAAGTGCGCGCTTTGTTTAAATTTATGTATTAGATGCTAGCAACACTTTGCCTATAAGAACTTGATTACAAGGAATCAAGATTAGTTAATTATATCTTTATTTTTTTGAATTCAACTCCTCAAGGTGGAACAAATGTTTAGAATGCTGTTTCTCAACACCAGATACGCTGAGAGATACTATCTTTTTGGTTCGGTTCAACCCCAGATACGTTCGGTTTCTCACATCAACATCAAAAAATTATCCCTAACTTCAAGGATACTTTGATAGTATTGTTTAAGCTCTCTTCCATTCACATGTCAAGTAAGCTCTTATAGAAGTCCTCTTAAAGAAATTCAGGTTTCTTATGATAGCCTTTGAATACTTCCATCATACCCGAAGTGAAATCTCAAAATTGGTATTTCTCAACACCACCTATCTCAAAAGATAAGTTTCTCTTCCTTTTATTTGAGTTCTTGATGTTTACTCATGTCTTTAAATGTTTAATAATTAATTTAGCCAATCTAAATCTAAAATATATTAAAATATTTGGTAAATCCACATTTTCGTGTTGGGTAATCTCAAATGATTATAAAACTTTCCTCAAATATAATGATTGATGCTATAGTTTATATCATCCAATGTAAATTTGAATAAAAATTGGTCCTCCAATTTTCTATTCGGGCCAAAAATCTAATATCAAAGGACAAGTTTTTCCTAAATCCTCTTTTGCAACAACCCTTTTTAGTATATAGTGACTAACTATTGTTCAAGTTCTCATTTCTTCATATGTCAAGATTTTCCTAAATTGTCTTATGTGATAACCCTTTACCCGGACCCTCCCCTGACCTTTATGTCAAAATACTTCCATTAGCTTCAAATATACAATGACTTATTATTGTTCTTGTTCTCATTTTTTCAGATGTCAAGTTAGCTAGAAAAATATAGATTTGTTAATAAAAGCTTGGAGTACTTTTATTAGCTCCTCAAAGTGCTGACAATAAAAAATGATGTTTCACAACATGGCCTATCTCAAGAGAAAATATCCTCTCGCTCCTATTTTGAATTCTAGAGTACATGTACTGATATGTTGCTTCACACATAATGAAAGTTTTAATTTTTAAAACTCAAAATATGTAGAAGTATTTGCTAAATTCAACACAAAATTTATAAATATTTTAATCCAAATGCAACATTAAACCAAAAAAGAGGCTGTCATTTTGGTATTTAGGCTAAATATTTGTGAGGTGGGAAATGGGTTTTTAAAGCAAGAAATGCACAAAGAAGATTAAAAGAGTATGCATAAAAGAGGAGCAGCCTAAAGTTGAGTGCAACCTAGATCAATATATCCCAGATCAATGTGTAGTTTAGTCACTACATTTAACATCTGAGTGCTGCAAAGGTGGATCTGTGTTTGTGATTGAAGCACCTATGAATGTAACATGCACTTGGAAAACTTCATGAAGGTTCAATGCATGACAAGAAGAAAAATATGAGGGGATCAATTCAACGATTAATTGTGGATCTAAAAGCATGAGGAACACACCTTGAGGGAAACACTAAGGAGACTGGGAGATATGAGGGTCACACAAAACCGAAAGTCCAAGAACAGAGAACTCATACCTCGGAGGTAACATAAAAAAGGGCGGGGGCATGGGCCTCACACCCGCAAATTGATAGATCCACTATCAGATGATGCTAGTTGTTACTGATACAAGAATTACACAAACAATAAAAGCAAGATGGAAGAACAACATAAGCACTGAAGAAGGAGTTACAAGAAAGCACGACGAGAAGCAAATGCTAAAGCTTAGTTCACATCAACCTTACTAAAAGTGCCTAGCTTAGCAAAGGAAAACAACCAAACTAATTAAGCCATTTATATATGTTAGAATTGTGATAAACACTCGTCCATGAGGTGATGCTATAATACATCATTTCACATGTGACATTGAAGGGTTCTTAAGTAGGCTCACAAAGAAAATCAATGTACTTAAGGTATCCAATCTTGAGGCCCATCCACTGATGATTAATTATAGGATATTCTCTTTAAAGTTTTGTCCATGCAGATAAGTCACTACAAGACCATGCTGCCATACACGCATTTCATACACGCGATAAATTACGGACGCGTGTATGGTCGCGCATGTATTTGAATAGAATCGAGCGCGTGTATTTTAACATCTAAATTCGCGTGTATATTGGCATCTATCAGCACGTGTATAAGCACGTGTATATACACGCAATAATACATGCATCAATACACACTTGGTAAAGAAAAACTAAATTCCTTTACAAAATTAAAAACTATTTTCTTTAAACCATCTCATAGTACATTACAATATATATCATTACACAATCCCACTATATGCATTTACAACAATGAAATATATTCAAAAATAAATCATGAGATGATAATTAAAAGACAACACATACAATAGAAATGTCATCAATTTAGAACGATATAGTGACGGATTGGTTAGGGTTCGATCTCATCTTCAATAAGATCCATCCTTGCCAAACGATCAACATCAATATCCATTTGATCAATTTGTAAGGCTACAATTAAATTTATTTCACTATCGATATTCTGTCCATTGATAATGGTATCGATGTCTTGATCATCCTCATCAACATCACCATCATCCTCAATGGTAGGGTCATTCTCATGATCATGAGAAATGGCACGCTCATCCTCATTATCATGATCATCTCTTATTTCTTGATCATCGATCAAAATATCTTCATTGGCATGTTCGACATCATCTTCATTGCGGCTTGTTACATCCTCCATATGCTCCATATGAGTGAATGTATTATACATCACTTTGGAACGTGGTGCAATAGGGATGACGTACCACCATTTAATGTCATGCACCATTGGTAGATAGATAACCTACTCAAATACACATACTGCAGTAATTAATTAGCATATCAAAAGTCAAGGGGTACTCGAGCTTAGATATATATGTACATGAAACACATTAGTAAAAAAATGCATGCCTGCTCACATGGTTGTGGCAATACGAGCCTATCTTTCTTTGTTTGCCAAAACTTTGTAGAGTCAATAGTTACATAGCCACTTGCATGGCGTTTTATCGTTGCATTAGGCCCTTTTTCCACCACGTTCATTTGCCATTTGACATCCAAAACATACACAAAGAAGCGACGAAAGTCAAGCCTAAATATGTCTTGGATTGTGCCACAATAATCATCCATTTTTCCATTAGCTCCCTCAAAGCTACTAATGATACCTCAATCTTGTGTATTCCTCTTTTCATCAATTCTTTGTGTTCGAAAGTGCTTGCCTTCACACCATATAGCATTGAACATAGTGCACTGGACCAAAATAGAAGCAATATTTGTGTAAGCAATGTGAATAAATATTAAAAGCAAATCACTTACAACTAATGCAAAACATTAGTTCTATGTACCTTTAACATGCATCCTCATGCATACTCCCATTCTTCCGCCGTGATATGCAGCCCCTCGTCGCTCTCTGCTCTCTCCATTTCCTCATGCAACCAATCAACATGGATATCATTCGAAAGTGTTGCTAGATGCTTAGAGTACGCCTTACGAGAGCCATGTTGCCTCCGAAAGAGAGCTCTTTTTGCTTGCCTTTTTGTCTTTGCATCCTCATATCTTGTAACCCATCTGCTCATCACATCACTATTAAGGACGCAAGTGAAATTGAGATCATCAATCAATGTTCTGTCAATTACTTTACTTTGTCCTTTTCCTTGAGGCACAATAGAGGTCATCCTCAAGTCCTCTTCATTGCTCCATAGTGGCAAAGAGCTGTCCACCTGACCAAGAAATTCTGAAATATATACAAGAGACTCTTGTATCAACCAACCCTCGGCCATGCTTCCTTCAGGCCTTGCACTTTGCCTCACAAAGTCTTTTAAGGTCTTCATGAAGCGCTCTAGGAAGAACATCCAATGTGCATGCACAGTGCCACATAAAACGATCTCGTCCACTAAATGCACAATGAGATGTAGTTGACTTGTGAGAATGGTTCGCGGAAAAGTCTCCTCTACCAAACAAACCACCTCCAGTGCCATAACACGCGCATCATCCAACGTGGCTGGATCAATTGCTTTGGAACTAACATATCTGAAAAATAAATAAATAGTACGTTATACCTCATGCACGTTCATTTTGCAAGGTATAATGAAGGGTGATCTGACATGGGTTTTACATACCTCACAAGCTCGCCCATCTTATAAATACATTTTTTCAAACTCTTATTTGCACAATGGTCGATGCTAGTAGGCAGTATGAACTGCGCACATAAGAGCACATGTATGTATGGTTTATGGCATTACAAAGTTTAATTTCAATGTACAAGACTTGGAAAACACTTACTTGGAGCATCTTGTGCCAATCGTGGGACTTCAACCCATATAGTTGCTCAACACCTCTTTTCTTAGTGGTTGTAAAGGCTCCCTTCAATGATCTCATGCATCCAGTGGGAGTACGCAAAGTGGTGATGGCCTGCTTTACCTGCTTCTCCTCTTTCTCTGATATAATCCATGGTGCAGGCGGAAGACGAACATGCCCACCCTCCTCTCGTGGCCAAGCTTGACGCATACGTCCGGTGACCCGCAAGTCCTCACGTACGCTAACATTGTCTCGTTTACCAATAACATGTTCCCAAATACCAGATCCCACATTCTTGAAGATGTGCATGGGATCAAGAAGATGGTTGATCTTAAGATGGGTCCAATATGGTAGCCGAAAAAAATGGAGTACCTACACAAGGGATTGCTCTATGTGACCTTTAATCCAATTAGAGACTACACAAAACAAGATTGAAAAACATTACTATACCTGTTCATGCCATCTGGAGGAAGAATATTTGTAGACTCCCAAATACACTTCCAATCTTTTACACGAAGTGTTTGTGGAGGAATGTTACTCTTACTAGCAACATATTTAGGATGATCTAAGGGGAGAAATCGATGATGATTATCGAATATGGTCTTACACAAACCGTCAGCATACTCATGTACTAACGAAGGGCCACAAACAGGACATGCATGTTTACCCGATGTTTTCAAACCTATTAAAATATAAATAAAAGTTAGAATAATAAAGTCAATATTTATAATTAATATAGCCAATAGTATTAGAGTAGGGAGGTAATTAGAATTCTTACCAAAACAATTGCTGTATTGTGGAAAGTCATGCATTGTCCACATCAACACTGCTTTTAAGTCGAAGTGTCGAGAGGAGGGAGGCCTACTAATGTCCACCACCACAACACCTCTCCATAGTTCCTCCAACTCATCAATCAACGGTTTGAGATAAACATCCATATGCTTGACTTTATGTTTCCCTGGAATTAGAAGGGATAACATAAGATGTCCCTTCTTGATTGCCATTGATTGTGGAAGGTTGTAATTCACCAACACAACTGGCCACATGCTATATGCGGTGCTTTTGAAACCAAATGGATTCACTCCATCCATACCTAGGCCAAATCTCAAGTTTCTGGGCTCTGTTTTAAAGCTGGGCCACTCATCTTCAATATGCTTCCAAGCAGGAGTGTGTGCGGGAATTCTCCACATGCCATCATGTGATCGATGTGAGGAATGCCATGACATGAGCTCTACTATTGATTTGCACTTGAACATGTGTTTGATGCGAGGAATTAGAGGAAAGTGTCGCAAGACTTTAGGAGGTACATCAAAACTCTTCACATCTGTTCTATACCTTGCTTCACCACAAGTGGGACAATGTCGAGCCTCCTTATGCGTCCCACGAAAGAGAATGCAATCATTAATGCATGCATGTATGTGATCATAATCCAATCCTCCAAGAGATGTCACATAGCGCCTCGCTATGTCTCTTGAGGTGGGTAGTCTATTTCCCTTTGGAAGCATGTTTGATAATAGCTTGCATCCAATATCATCAATTAGTCCTAAATCCTAAACCTTAAACCACTAATTCAAATTTGCAAGTTAGAATGCTTACTTCAATAATGCGTCAAGACTTGCATTGCTCCATCCATAAACTGTTTGTATATTGAGTAGTTCAAGTGGTGTGTGTAAAATAGAGAATGTGCACCCTTCAAAAACCGGTGTCAATGAAGCCTTGTAAAGATGCTCTTGTTTCATATCATCGTCGTTCATACCTTTGGGATCATCCTTAAAAAGATTCTGCACCATATCATCAAACACTTTCTCTTCCACAACTTCGTGGGGTGCAGGGCTATTGTCATCCCTTTCCCACTCATCTGTGACAATAGATCCCGAAGCTCCAGCATCATCTCGTCGACGCTTTGCGTGCTCTCGCCGCGCATAGGGCACCATGTTAGGGTGTGGTACTGCATCCTGCTTCAATTAGAGTTTATATATTACAACTCCATTAATTTAATTTGGATACCATGAGTCATTTAATTACCATCAATTTACATCTACTCACCTCTAAACCTGTTTGCTTCCATTCTCCATACATGGAGATGCGATTCAAGGTAATTCGACGTGCTCGTACAATGCATCCTTCACATCGATTACACATACATTTGATCCGTTGTCCCAACCACACATCGCGATTACGATGACGCATTGTCTCATCTTCCCCAGAACTGCTTGAGGAGGTTGATGACATCCTATGTACAAACCAGAAAACACAAAATCATAATATGTTTTTAATGAAAGTATAAAAATCGCGTGTATTAACGTGGCTATTTCCTAAAAATTGCGTGTATTAACGCAGCTATTTCCTAAAAATCACGTGTATTGACGCGGGTACTTCCTGAAAATCGCGTGTATAAACGTGGCTAGATCCTTAAAATCGTGTGTATAAACGCGGCTAATTTATCATACACGCGGAAATATACGCGTTTCTACACGCGACGACCTATTTAAACTAAAAATAACCTACCTTTCCCAAATAAACATTTTGAACTAACATATCTGCTCTCTTTCATTTTCGCCTCTTCCAACAGACACTAATAACGCAAGGAGGGAGCAGAGAAGGAGCACACACGGGTGAAGAAAACCGACCAAGAAAGAAGACTCACTTTTTCAGAGGTGAGTCAGTTTGTCCTTTGCCTTGTCTCCTTTCTCAGATTTGTCCTCAGATTTGTTTATACTATTTTCTTTTTGCTTTTTGGGTTTGTCTCCATCCTTTTGCTTCTCTGGTTGCGATTTTGGGTGAATGATTCTGACAAGGGCAACAGTGGGCCTTTTATAAGGACACATTGTCGGAGGTCGATCGCTTTCAAAAAAAATTTTGCGTAGATCGTGTGTATATATGCGTGTATCCTGTTTGCACAGACTTTTCACGCGGATATACACGCATTTCTAGATGGGTGTATACATGCGTTTTTGGACGGGTGTATACACGCATTTCTGGACGCGTGTATACACGAGACTGTGTTTCCTGTTTCTATGGTTTGCAGGCTGATATGTGACTTGGATGATGATGATATTTGTGCGAGTCAAGAGACATCCCATGATGTACATGACGATTATTTTTGCAGATTCTTTATGGATATTCCAGGTTCTTCATCCGATCCATTTGCGTACAGCAATTGGCTGATGGAGATGCTAAATCATTTTGGGCACCATCCTGGTCTAGTTGAGCTTACAAAGTACATGTATGCCCATCCCCCTCCTTCCATGCCTGGTGTCTATACCCCTACCGGCCGTGAGTATCCAGGGCACTCCACTGCCGTCTATGCCTACGAGTCCGACGAGACGGCATGCAGCTTCTCCTCTTCCATGCTCATCGAGGAGACATACCTCATCCCAGACACACTCACGCACACCCTCCCAAGCACCGTCACATCAGGGCTCACAGCCACCATCACGTACTCCCTCAGAGCCACCGTCACGTCAGGGCTCACAGCCACTGTCATGTAGACAATCCCCCAGTCGTGACTCCACCTGCCGCAGCAATAGGAAGAGTAAGAGTGGAGGATGCGGCAGGTGCTTTGGTGGTGGGGGAGGTAGTAGGGCACGCGGTGAGAGAGGAGATAGAGGGAGAAGAGTTAGAGGAGATAGTTCGGAAGAGGAGAAGATGAGAGAGGTGGAGAGAGTAATCTGCTGTGATGTGATGGATAGGGACGGGATAGTGATGGATGCGAGGGGGAAAGAGGTAATGGAGTACATGCGTGGGGTAGTATCAAACTTGTATAGAAATTGTTTTATTAAATTTAAAGATCAAAATAGCCGATTAGTTGGGGAGGTGATAGAGGCTGTACATAGTCGGTACCCCAATCTCCCACATGCTACATTCTCGGATGTATGGGGAAGGACGCGAATAAGGAAGATCTTAAGTAATAAAAGATCTCACCTTAAAAAACTCGCGTACGATGATGGGCTAAATGTAGCTGCGGGTGGCTATCCTGCCGAGAAACCTGCCACCCCACTACGCACAAATGCGAGTGGAAGGAGGCAAAGAAACGAGCAGAGGGTGGCGTGAAGAGCAGGCAGCATGTGGAGGCATGACGGATCTAGATTGAGACCATTGGATCTTCGCATTTCGGATCTGGCGGCATCGAGTCATGGGAGGCAGAGTTCGTAAGTATCTTGCCACTTTATTTGATTGTTTACTTAATTCATTGATTCTATGATTGTTTTAATCTTACAAATTGTGTTGATTATGATACAACGATGCGTTACGGGGAGGAAACCCACAACCCACCACGATACTGCGTATGCTCGCCGGCATAGCAGACGTGACACGTGGGCCATCTTCAGAGCCGAGGGACGTATTACAAACGTGCAGTTTGAGATGGCCATGAGACCATACGGCCGACAGGTACTTGAAAACTCTAAACGAATGATTTTGGTTTATTGAATTACATATATATATACTTATATACTATATATTACTTGAATAGGCACAAGCTACTGATGATCCACCCGCCGCCACTGCAGAGGGTGGACGTGAGTACTACTCATCGGACATTCCGACCGATGTGAGCTCATCTGAGCATGGAGGGAGCACCGAGTCATCATCTGGGTCTGAGTAGTACTCAGACTTATAATAACACATTCCATATTGAGGATGTGGTTGTATATATTTTTTTGTAAACTGAAGCCATGGGCTACTTCGACATATGGACTCCCTTGTATATATGTGTGAAATTTTGATAGTAATATTGAATCGTGAATCGATAATATTGCATTCATGTCTGTCTTGAATCGTGTATTGACAATGTATGCATTCATGTCGTTCTTGTCTTAATCTTCCTCGTGGATATGTTCTTCGTGATGGTCCACTGCACCAAAAAAAAATAATCTAGAGAGTGTTATTGGGTGTTGGAATGCTGGAACAGCATTCAGGTACCAAATAGCACTCTTTGGATTTTTTTTTTGCTCTCTGTTCGCGTGTATAAACGCGTCAGAACTGCAAAAAGTCGCGTGTATATACGCGAATAATCTGTAAAACACGCGTGTATAAACGTGTCAAATCTGAGAAATACGTGTGTATAAGCGCATCTAAAGTCACAAAATGCATGTATAGACGCTTGTATCAGCGCGTTTAAATGTAGCTCAACTGACAGAACGCATGTATACGCCTGTGTATCAGCGCGTCTGAACACGCGCTTTTACACGCATGTCTCTGGCCGTGATGATACACGCGCTGATACACGTGCCCGCTACTTTTTTTCACAAGTCATTTTTAGCGGCTAGGAGCACGTGTATGAGCCCGATCCCTTGTAGTGAGTATGAGTGAAAAAATGTGTTGTAGAAGAGGTTTTCCTCAATAGTATCTTCTAAAGAGACTCATAGGTGCTCCTTCCCTCGCTCTCTTTCTCAAGTCTCAACTTGTAAAACCATGTCTCATAAAAAACATCAATCAAGAAGACACGAGTACAATGAATCATGCGAACATATGTGCAATGATAGACACGTGGTGACAAATAGTCCAATTAAGTAGCTTTATTAGTACATCAAGCCATCTTTATTTATTATTGGAGATTGGCTTTTTTGTTATAGCAGCAAGAACCACCACATTATTAATAATGTATAACCATCTACTTGAATGCCCATTTTCCTGAGCCTGTGCCATTATCGGCAAGCTTGATGATGATAGGCTTGGCATTGATGTTGTTGGACTATATATAGTGCACCCTAACTTGACCTTGATCTCACCTATACATACCTATGCACTATTAATAATATACACTACTTTTAGAGCAATGTCTCGTGTACCTCTCATTCTCTCTTGCTCTTTATTATATCTGTCAACATGGTATGAGAGCGAGTTACCCTTTTAACAATGTAGAAGATTGGTTTGAACAACTTTGGATGTTTTTGTTTTGCACTAAATTATGGATTTTGTTGGTTTGTTTCAGCAAAAAACTATGGTTATTTGTGTAAGTATCTATGATTTTTCATGAAACATCACTTTTGTCCTTGTTGTGTATTAGGATTTTGACCCCCTAGGCTTATCGACAAATTTTGAGGGCCTTTTGGTCCACATTTGAAGATTTGGCTGACAAACACGATAATATATGGTATTTGTTACAGGCTTGAAATCATAGAGCCACTCGGGCACTCGATTTTGAATGAAAGTTATGATTGTTGTTGTGTTATGCAGTTTTTGGGTGTTCTGCATGCATCATCATGCAGAAGTTTCCTCAGCTTTTTCACTTATTATTTTTTATTTGGATCTCTATTTTTGGTGATCCTTATACATATACGCTTTGGGTACTTTTTCCTATTTTTGACATATTATTCTTTACATCTGAAAAAGAATTAACACTGTTATTGCATCGTTTTTCTTCTTCACACTCTGTCCATGGCGAATATTTCTCTTATTAATGGTTATACTTCTAGTCAACACTCTATTCCTATTTTTCAAGGCCATGGTTTTCTTGGTTGGAAGGCAAAGATGACTTTGAATCTTGAAGGTGACGATCTTTTTGATATTGTATATGGAAATTCTCCACGTCCTTAGCGACCTATTGATGTTACTAGTTCACTTACTAATGGGAAGTTATTTAGTGATTGGCAAATACTTTCATCCGAATGGACAAAGAAATATAAGGTTGCTCGATGGTATATTTTGTCCCTATGTTGGATGTATTTAATCTTCCCACTTTCAATGATATTTGGAAATATCTTATTTCTACTTTTGAGAAGAAATCTTTCATAAAAATTCTATATCTTCATAATATGCTGGACAGGTTGGATTACAAAGTTTCTACTTTTACAAAGAAATCTACTTTTGAGAAGAAATCTATCATCAAAATTCTATATCTTCATAATATGCTGGATAGGTTGGATTACAAAGTTTCTACTTCTATGACTTCTCATATTGAATCATTCAAAGAAATTGTTAATCAACTTGCTGCTCCTAGTGCTTCTACTCCACAGGACCTCAACTTGTTTCCTAGTTTCTTCACACTATCAAAGATGAAAAAAATGATAATATTTTCATGATTATTTCTTACAAAGATGGTATTGATTTTGATATTGCTTGCATATCAAAGATGGTATTGATTTTGATATTGCTTGCATATCTCTTATTGAATATTCACAGCGTCATGAATAACGCACAGAGCCCTCTGCAGATGCTCTTCTTACATGTCACTTAGATTATTTTGAGGATGATCTTCTTATCTCCAAAAGCACCCCTTTTCACGGTTCTCTCGTGGTGGAAATCGCTTTTCTCATGGGGGAAGCTGTAGTCGACAATATGGTTCTAGTAGCAAGTATTGCAATTATTGTCACAAAAATGGACATTATGAATATGATTGTTTTTCCAAACTATATGATGACGAACATTGGTTCTCTCAATCTTATAAGAGATCAACCACAAGTCCACCTATGGCATGTATATGGTGGTTGTACAAATCATCCCACTTCTTAATGTCTAAAGAAAAAGTATAATGATGAACGTAATCAAGCTTATGCTATTGATAAATCTCATGATGATATTGATCATGAGAAGATGAATTGTGTTAACCATCATATTTCATCAGATAAAGTGCTTCTTGTTCGTGATGGTGCTACATTTATAGTGGTTTTTGGTGCCACTAGTAACATGACATATCAAACTCAATAGCTTCATAATTATCATGCTTTACCAATCAAGAAGATGGTTTATCTTGCTGATGAGAATACATGTCAATTTATGGGTATTGGTGATCTTTATGGTTAGGAGCACACTCCTCTACTTGAATTTTGCGAGGTGTTTTACATGTTCCTGATCTTCAATGCAATCTTTTATCAGTTGCTCGTCTTGTGGATCTTGTTTTTTTTTTTGGTTTTGACCATACTCAATGTCGGGTTGAGAAGGACGGACATACCTTAGAAAGTGTGCCTCATCAAGGTAATCTATTTGAGCTTTGATTAATAGATGATGTAGCTAATGTTGTGACTTCACTAGTCAATCGTGATAGCAAACTCTGGCATTCTTCACTTGCCCATGCTGACTTCTCAAAAATTATTGATTTATATCATTTTTAATTAATGTGTGGTCTTCAACTAAAGCCTCGCTCAACTCTTAGTGTCTATGAACATGTCTATGAACATTGCGCTTTGGGCAAACATCACCGAAAACCTTTTATTTCTTCCACTTCTCATCACTCTCAAGATCTAATAGAGCTTATTCATATTGACGTTTGTGGTCCATTCCCTCCATCCTACTTCAAATTCCTCTATTCTCTTATATTTATTGATGATTTTTCTTGATTTACACACATTTTTCTTGTACGACATAAATCAAAAGTTTTTTGGTGTATTTTAGCGATACCGCAAACATGTTGAATTTCAAACTAGTCGGGATATCAAAACTATACGAAGTGAAAATGGTGGAGAATACATATTGATTTTGAAGAATATTGTGTTTAAATGAATCATGAACTTAATATTACCTATTCTCCTTAGCAAAATGGAGTTGCTGAGCGCGAAAATCGGACCATTATCAATGCCATGAGGTGTCTTCTTATTCAAGTCGGTTTATTAAAGATGTTTTGGGTAGTCACATTTCTTACAAAAATTTATATTCAAAATTAATTACCTACAAATTGTCCTTTTGGTAATATTCCCATTGCAAGTTGGATAGGTACAACACCCTCGGTCTCTCATTTATGTGTCTTTGGTTGCATCGCCTATATTCATGTTCCTAAAGAGACACGAACAAAGATTGATCCTCCTACTAAGAAGGTCATTTTAATTGGGTATCTTGATAATTCCAAAGGCTATAAGTTTTATGATCCTCTCTCCAATAAGGTCACTTTAAGCCGCCGTGATGTAATTTTTTTATCAACATACTATGGGTGGTGAATGGTCCATTGATGCATTTGATGATTAACAAACCATTCTAACTTCGTTTCCTTTTCTGGCAAATGAATCTCATATTATTGATTCTCAAGTTGATGTCTCTATTCCACTCTCTTCACTGGATTGTGACAAAAATAGCCCTGACATTGATATATGCATTGATCTTCCTATTAAAGATGAACACGGTTCTCATACTCGTTGACTATGATGACATTAAATTTGATGCCATGCCCATTATTGAAGACCGTATTACCTACATGCAAACTATTTCTTCTCCACAAAAGGATCAGTGGTGGCAAGATGCTATGCAAGATGAGTATGATTATCTCATCTCAAAAGGTACTTGGATTCTAACTAATCTTCCTCATGGAATGAACACCTAGTGTAAGTGGGTGTACTAGACAAAAGTTAAGGCTAATGGTTCTTTTAACAAATTTAAATCTCGTCTAGTTGCCAAAGGACACTCTCAAGTAGCAGGTGTTCCCTATCATGATACATTCTCACCTATTGTTCACATGACAAGTACGTGTTCTTTTGGAATTTGCCACTCAATTTGATTTAGAAATTCATCAAATGGATGTTAAAATAACTTTTCTCAATGGTGAATTGAAAGAAGAGATATATATGGAACAACAACTTGGTTTTGTTATACCAGGAAAGGAACATCTGCTATGCATCTTCATCGAGCTCTCTATGATTTGAAACAAGCTTCTCATGCATGGTACTCAAAAATTTATACCTTTCTTTAATCACATGGATTTGCTTCATGTTCTTCTGATCCAAATTTTTACTTGGAACAAAAATACCACTTATTTATTATTATTACTTTATATGTAGATGATACCATCTTGGTTGCCAAAGATTTATCCTTCCTTCTACATACTAAGAAGCTTTTATCCTCAACATTTGAAATGGTGGATCTTGTTGAAATTCATTCTTGTCTTGGCATTCAAATCCAACAAGCTTGCGAGAAAGGTATTTTGCTTCTTCGACATACAAAATTAATTACTGACGCTCTTGCAAAATTTTGATTGGTTGATGCACATTTGGTATGTACTCCTATTGTTATGCATTCTTCTAAGAACATGCCTTCAAAATGTGATCATCCTTTGATGGATGATTTCCCATATGCAAACCTGGTTGGTTGCCTACAATTGATTGGTCTGAATACACACCCTAATGTTCTCTTCACTAAAAATCTTCTTGGTCAATATATTGCTCAACTTTGTCATTAGATTGATGTAAAGCATGATTTGAGGTATTTAAAGAGCACTAAAGATCATGACGTCCTCTATTGTCGATAGGCATCTTCATCTCACTCTTCACCTTTATGCCTAGTTGGTTATTGTGATGATGATTAGGCAAGTTCTAATTCTTGAATGAGATCTACAAGTGGAAATTACTTTTTGGTCAATGGATGCTTGGTTTCTTGGACGAGAAAGAAACAACGTTGTGTTGCGATTTCAACTACAGAAGCTGAATATGTAACGACATCATTAGCATCTCATGAGTTGATATGGTTACGTCAGTTACTTTTAGACATTGGGTATCCTCCACATTCTAGCACTCCTCTTTGATGGATAATCAAAGTGCTATCAGTCCTTACAAAGGATTATGTTCAGCATAGAAAAATCAAACACATTCCTGCTCATTATCACTATGTTCACCAATGAAGTGATGAGTAAGGGATCTATTATGGTTGAATATTGCCCAGCTGACCAAATGGTTGCAGATATTCTTACGAAGGGACTTGGTGAAGCTTAATTCACTTGTCTACGCAATGAACATGGAGTGACAATCGAAAATTCTTCGAAACTCATCTATGATCATCATTGTATATATTAATTCAAAAGTTAGACACATGCACCACACAGCATATTCATCCACAATTTATAGACATCGATGTATATATATATTATTGAGAACTTATCACATTCATGCACATTTAGATTATCACATTCGTATATAAATTTTCATAGATGTATGTAGTAGCTCAGGTTTTTCCCTTGTACTCCCCAAGGGTTTTTTCATCCGAAGTAGTAACTAGAGACCCTAGTTTGAGAAAGCATTTTGGACTATATATAGTTCACCCTAACTTGACCTAGAGCTCACCTATACCTATGCACTATCAATAAAATACACTACTTTGAGAGTGATGTCTCGTGTATCTCTCTTTCTCTCTTGCTCTTTATCGTATCTGTCAATAGGCGTGCTTATGGTAGGCTACAGCATCGACTAAGCCTAATACTAGGTTGTCATTATCCGCATGGAAGGTGAAGCCCTGAATGTAAGCGATGATGTCGTCGATACAAAAGAGTGTGCCCTGGAATGGGCCGCTTGCTCTGGATCCCGTAATGTTGGGAGTGTATAGGAACTTGTAGATGCCAGTGGGGTTGAATTGGAATTGCAAGGTGTTGGTTGCAACATCATAGGTAGCTGCCGTGACATAGTAAGAGTGCTACTACTACTGAGTAGCTCTAGTTGATGAGCCGAGTGCCTAAAAGAATGTCAAAGTAGCCTCGATCTCATGTTGTTATAGCTTCATCGGCATACCCTTCAAGGTCACATGCATGACCTCCACGCCTACGCGATGTTGCTAAGCCACCATAGTAGCTGATCTAATGATAAGACTAGGCCTTACTATTACAAGTGGTAATTGTAGGTGGGCTACGAGCGATGATGTAGAGTGAGAGTAGCCACCTCCTCTTTATAGGAATGATGTAGTGCAGCCCACTACATAACATTACCGTCCATACTTTAAGAGGGGGAATAAAGTAAGGCCTATGTTGTTGACAGAGAAGTAGAGAGAGATGAGAGACTCTAAACATAGCTCCCAAATTGTGTGGAAAGTACACTGAGGCTAGGTATATATAGGGGTTAGGTTGGGTAGGCTATATATAGATCCAACACCCCTGCTCAAACAAAGGTCTCTACCTGTGGATGAAAAAACCTTTGGGGAGTAACAAGGGAAAAACCCAAAGTCTCGATATATGCCTACCATTGTATTATTATATTTGAAGTGTTACAATGGAAATATAGCAAGTACAATGGTCACATAAAGACCCTTCAGAGCCTTTAGAGCTATGGAAATATTACAAGTACAATGGTCCATAAAGACCCTTCACAACCTATAGAGGGATGGAAATATTACAATGAGCTCGAGATGTATGGTTGAATGGCATGGAAGAATAATCCATTTTTCATCGAGAAGGAACCAACAAGGTCTATATTTAAAGACCCCCAATATTGATAAAGCTCCAAGGAGTCTTGGTGGAAATATATAAATATATAATGTAGAACTATATGGTACCTGCTAAAAATTTATATGAGTTATGCACAAAACAATGTCTTTAGAGATGGTTCGTGATGCCACTCTTTGGACAACATGAACATGTACAAAATGTTTTATGCACAATATAACATACAAGAACATGCGTGCACACACAAATACAAAGCCAACTTAAACAAGGGGCCCAAGTGTTAATAAAGTATGTGGAGCAAAACTGCCCACAAAGTCGGCTTAAACAAGGGGACCAAACAGTAATAAAGTATGCAGAGCAAAACAGCCCACGAAGTCAACTTAAACAAGGGGCCCAAGTGGTAATAAAGTATGTGGAGCAAAGTTGCCCATATAGTCGACTTAAACAAGGGACCCAAGCGCTAATAAAGTGTGTGGAGAAAACTGCCCACAAAGTCCACTTAAACAAGGGCCCAAGCAGTAGTAAAGTATGTTGAACAAAATTTTCCAGTCTGCATCAAATCACAACCAGAGATATAATAGAAATGCCACAAGTGATATAATCGCAATCCCACAGTTAATAATGAGAGCCACCCTTGTGTTATGAGACAAGCCATACATGCCACGATTATCTACAGAAAATGACTTAAATAAAAGGTCAATCATGATGACTCAAAATATCATTCCTTTCTTAATTTATAATTTTGACTTCTTAGCAACAACAAGAAAAGGTCGAATTTATCGATTTAAATCACTATAATAGATTTAAATCATAATCACAATTTATAAACATAGGGTTAGATTGCATCCCTAGAATGTCCGTCTTGAAATAAGTATAATGAGATAAAAATAGAAAAGACGTAACAACATCCATGCTACTCCAAGGGTGCCCCTACTAAAAATCCATAAGAGTCGAGGTGGAGATGACGACCACTAGAGAAAGGAATTCGGCATGTGAAAGTCTTCGTGGTGCTTTCCTATGTGATGTGACAAAAGAACATGGTGTTGGAGCTCTATATATGGCTCACTCTACCTAACTTGGTCTCACCTATATATATGTATCTTGTCCTCAATATGAATCAATGTTTGGGAGCGTACATGATGTGTCTCTTGTCTAGTCTCTTTCTTTCTACATTTCAACATGGTATCATAGCATCTATAAGGGAAGCATCTATGTCTTCTTGTTAAATTCATGATTATAATTTCATGTCTTACAAAATTGTTCTTTGATTATGTGTTGTCTACATGATTTTAAGCTTAACTTGTTGTAATTAGAGTTGTTTTTTAATCCCGTCCTTATGTGCAGGTGCGTAGATTGTATTGTGCTGGTGAATCCTATCAAAAAAGTTTGTCAAACGGAGTTGTGAGTCAAAAGTTATGACAATTCAGGCAAACTGCATCTGTAATAGCAAAACAGGTTCTTTGAATAAGCAAACAGGTTCTTTGTGTCAGCACACAAGTTTCGTCATCAAGCGTCTTTGTGACCACACAGGTTTCGTCTTTGTCAAGCATCTTTTATTATTCTGCTATTTTTAGCAAACTGGCAAATCTAGCTTTTTCGTCAAGCATCTCTTATTATTTTGCTATTTTTAGCAAAACGACCAATCTAGCTTTTTCATCAAGCGTCTATCAATAAATCTTGTGTCCCATGTCTCTCTATTTTGAGGACTCTTTTCTTATTGATGTCTCTTATCTCTTGTGATCGTCCATGTCTATGGTGTACAGATTTTGTGATTTTATCTTATATGTCTTCTTGCAGATAGATATGGCTATATGACTGTTCTCGTCAATGGGTTTCCTTATATCTTGGCACCTTATCTTCTTCAACTCGAGTTTTACGAGGGGTTTTACATGTCCCAGAACTTCAACGTAATCTTCTTTCATTTTCAAGACTTGTTGATCTTGGTTTGTTTGTTGGATTCGACCACACCAAATGCCGCATTGAGAAAGATGGACATATTATTGCAACTGCTTCTCGTAATGGTAATTTGTTTGAGCTCTCTCTTAATGATGTTGTAGCAAATGTTGTCACTGCTCCAGGTGATCATGATTGCAAGATATCGCATCATCGCTTTGTTCATGCTGATTTCTCAAAGCTTCTTGATCTTTATCATCAAGTTCTTGTACGTGGCATGGATCTTAAAGCTCATCCTCATATGGGAATCTGTGAGTTTTGTGCTCTTGGCAAACACAATCGTAAACCCTTTCCTCTCTCGAATTCAGTTCATTCTCATGATTTGTTGGATCTTGTTCATACTGACATTTGTGGACCTTTGCCACAACATCGTTACTTCATTACGTTTATTGATGATTACTCACGGTATACAGTTGTTTTCTTGCTTTGATAAAAATTTGAGGCGTTATCTGTTTTTAAGCAATTTCACAAGGCTGTCGAACTTCAAACTGGTCATCGCCTCAAGAAACTTCGCAGCAGCAATAATGGTGGAGAATATGTGTTTCGTGAGTTTGAGAGTTATTGTACGGACCATGGTATTCATCATGAACATACTATTCAATATTCACCTCAACAGAATGGTGTTGCTGAACATAAGAATCGCACTATTATCAATGCTATACGATGTATGCTGATTCATTCTGGGTTATCTCATGTTTTTTGGAGTGAGGCTCTCTTGACAGTAGTCTTTGTTCAGAATCATCTTCCTACTAGTGCTCCTTCTAGTAAGATACCCATCACAGCATGGACAGGTGAAATTCCTTATGTATCTCATTTTCGAACCTTTGGATGTATTGCTTATATTCATGTTCCTAAAGAAACACGAGCAAAGCTTGATGCTCCTAGGCTTAAAGTTATTTTTATTGGCTATTCTGACACTTCCAAAGGCTACAAATTCTATGACCCGTCCTCCAAGAAAGTGCTTGTGAATCGTGATGCTATTTTCAATGAACAGCTTATGGGCGGTACATGGTCCATGGATGATTCTGATGATACTAAATCTTTGCTTCAAGCTTTTCCATTCTTGTGTGATGATGAATCTTCTTCTATAGAGCAACTTTCCTCTTCACAACCATCTTAAGAGCAACTTTCCTCTTCACACAACCATTGATTCCGAATGCTATCATTGATAATGTTGACATTTTTATCGATCTATCTATTGATTTTGAGCATGGGTCTTGTCATGTTTATGATGAAGATTTTGATGCTAATGTTTTCTCTACTTTTGAAGATCCTACCACGTACAGTGATGCTATATGTTCTCAACAAAAGGATCAATGGCAAGAGGCTATGGAAGCAGAGTACGATTCTCTTATCTCTAAAGGTACATGGATACTCACTAAGCTGCCTCCTGGCCGTACTGCCATTAAGTGTAAGTGGGTATATAAGACAAAATTTAAAGCAGATGGATCCTTTGACAAATTCAAGGCACGTTTATTTGCCAAAGGTTATTCTCAAGTTGTTGGCGTTGATTATCATGAAACCTTTTCACCAGTTGTTCGCATTACTAGTATTCGGGTTTTATTGGCATTTGCTGTTCAATTTGACTTAGAAATTTATCAAATGGACGTGCGCACAGCTTTCTTCAATGGAGATTTGAATGAAGAAATTTACATGGAGCAGCCAGAAGGATTTGTTATTGCAGGTAAGGAAGATCTTGTTGCTCGTCTTCACAGGGCTTTATATGGTCTTAAACAAGCTTCACGGGCTTGGTACATCAAGTTTGATCTTTTTCTTACCTCCCATGGCTTTCTCTCTTGCTCTTCTGATCCCAACTTATTTACCAAACACCTAAATGGTAGTTTTGTAATCCTTGCCCTTTATGTCGATGATACAATCCTTGTTTCCAATGATTTGGGATTTCTACACCAAATTAAGTAGTTGTTATCTTCGGCATTTGATATGGTGGATCTTGGAGAGCTTCACTCGTGTCTTGGCATTCAGATTCAAAGGGATTGTAGCAAAGGTATTTTATTACTTCGACAGTCAAAGTTTATTGAAGATACTATTAAGAAGTTTGGTTTGGAATCTGCATATTCAGCAACTACTCCTTGTCTTGCGGGTTCCATGAGAAACACTTCTGATGGTGGTGGCCAGCTTGTTACAAATCAACCATATGCTAATTTGGTTGGATGTCTTCAAGTTGTTGGTTTGAACACTCGTCCTGACATTTTGTTTATTGCTAACTATCTCGGGCAACATTTTGCATGTCCTTCTCTTAAGCATTGGTCTTCAGCAAAGCGCGTGTTGAAATACTTAAAAGGCACTGCAGATTATGGTTTGGTTTATCAACGACAATTCACATCCGACTCCATTCCATCTCTTTCTCTTTTGGGTTACACAGATGCAGATTGGGCCAGCTCACATTTATCTAGGTGATCTAGTAGTGGCAATTGTTTCTTCATTAATGGTTGTCTTATTTCTTGGACCAGCAAGAAACAACATTGTGTTGCAGTTTCTACAACCGAATCTAAATATGTTGCGGCATCACTTGCAGCTCGTGAAATCATTTGGCTTCGACAAGTGTTGACAGATATTGGCCATTCTCCTCTTTCTAGTATACCCTTGCGGTGTGATAATCGAAGTGCTATTAGTCTTGCAAAAGACTATGTCCAACATAACAAGTTGAAACATATTGTTGTGCATTACCATAATGTTCGATACAAAGTATGCAAAGGCACTATCATGATTGAACATTGTCCAAGTGACCAGATGATTGCAGATATTCTTACCAAAGATCTCAATGAGTCACGCTTCATTCTCTTGCACTCAGAGCTTGGAGTTACCTCGGGCTCACTCTTTCTAGATTAGGCTCTTTACTCTTATGGTAGCTTTGTACATATATCGTTGTATTCTTCTAGACACCACGCACTTTGCATATTTCACAATCGCACACTATGACCTCTTGGTCCTTTTGTATATTTGTACATAGATGCACAATGCACTTTCACATCATTACTTCTGGTTCGTATTTTCACATTTGTATAGGGGCTTGGGTTTTTCCCTTGTACTCCCCAAGGGTTTTTTCATCCATAGCTAGAGACCCTTGTTTGAATGGGGGTGTTGGAGCTCTATATATGGCTCACTCTACCGAACTTGGTCTCACCTATATATATGTATCTTGTCCTCAATATGAATCAGTCTTTGGGAGCGTACATGATGTGTCTCTTGTCTCATCTCTTTCTCTCTACATTTCAACAGGATGCTCTTTCTTGAGCGTTTTATGAAGACCTTGAAGGATTTTGTAAGGCAAAATGCAAAGCCAGAAGGTAGTATGGCCGAGGGTTGGTTGGTACAAGAATCACTTATTTATATCTTAGAATACCTAGCCGAAGTGGATCCCTCTCTCCCTCACCTATGGAGCAATGAAGAAGACTTGAGGATGACCTCTCATGTTCCTCAAGGAAAGGGAAAGACCAAAGTCATGGATACAAAGATGCATAGTAAACTTAATACCTTTTGTGTGCTTAATAGGATGTGATGAGAAGATGGGTGGCAAAGTATGAGGATTAAAAGGCAAGAAGACAAAGTGAATAAGCACCATGGACATAGTGTGCCATACCCCGAGCACCTACGATCACTTCCCAAGGATCTTGATGTAGATTGGCTACATGAGGAGATGGAGAGAGTGGCACAAGACGAAAACATGCATATCACATTGGAGGAGTGGGAGTATGTCCAAGGATGCTTCAAAAAGGTAAACAAACTTGTGTTTTCAATCATATTTTAGTATGTTAAACTTGCAAAAATTAATTTTGAGGTATTAATAAATTTTTTTTGTCTCGGTATAGTGCATAATGTTTAATGCTTTGAGGGTAAACATTTTCACACACAAAGGATTGATGAGAACAGGAACACCCGAGATTGTGGGGAAATTGCAAGCTTTGAGGGAGCCAATGGAGCCATGGATGATTATTGTGGATTGATCCAAAATATCATTAAGCTTGACTTTTGAAGCTTCTTTGTATATATATTTGGATGTCAAGTGGTTTAAGGATGTGGTGGAAAGAGGTCCTAATGCAACAATCAATGTCATGCAAGTGGCTTTGTGACCATTGACTCTATAAATTTTTGGCAAGGAAAGGATGGAGCTCTAGTGCTACCACAACATTGCGAATAGGTACATAAAATTATTGGTAATTACAATATATGCATTTACAGATAGTAGAGATGTAATTTTTTTGTATGATATAGCTTTGTGCTTGAATAGGTTGTGTATCAACCAATAATTGACAATAAGAGATGGTGGCATATAATCCCAATCTCACCATGTTCAAGATCCATTTATAGTACATTCACCCACATTGAACATATGGAGTAGCATGTCAACTCAACTATAGAGGGAGATAGCTTCGAAAACATTGATGATGATCGTGCCATTGGAGATGATGATCGTGATATTGGAGACGATGATATTGCGTCTCATGGTGATGATTCTAGTAGTGGGATGGATCTCTTTGTAGATTTGGATATAGGCATCGACATTGAGATAGATACTTTAGGAAGGGTTGACCTCATTGAAGATGAGGTTCAACTCTAGTTCTCTCATTCTACTTTTATTATGGCTATATTGGCCTTCCTTTTGGTATAGATTCATGCCTTTTTTGAGATTACATGTATAGATTCATGCTTTTTTGAGATTCCTTTTGGTATAGATTCATGCTTTTTTGAGATTACATGTATAGATTCATGCCTTTTTGAGATTACGTGTATAGATTTATTATGATCTGTTGCTTTTCGTGGAATTACTTAATCATTCACCTTTGGACTGCTTTTCATGGAGATTCAAGATTTTTTTTAAAAGCTTCACTTTGATGAAAAGATGTGGGGATCGAATCATTGTCCTTTGGATTGTTTTTCATGGCATTACTTGATATACCTAAGATTTTGCATGTATCCATCCCTTTCACCACATTACTCGATTTATACCTATTTCTTTTCTCTTTCCTTAGCATATTTTTCCTTGCAAATATGCTTTCGAGAGATTCATCTGTATATAAATGCACCAAAAAATCATGCATATTATCAAGATCTTGTGCACATAGTTCAGCAAATCAAATTTTGGGTGATTGAAGATTATGTGTTTCTTTGCAAGGTCCACAATTGCAATTGCATAGGAAATTGTTGTATACTGCATCTATAAGCACGTCTGTAATCCCGTCTATGCTCGTGTCTATAAGCACGTCTAATTTCAAAGGAACTAGATGCGCTTATAGACACGAGTATAGATGCAAATGTAACTTACACGTCTATAAGAGCATCTAGTTTCAAAGAAGTAGATGCCCTTATTATAGACACGAGCATAAACGCTAGTAAAGATGCCCCCGTAACTTGCACATCATTGCAATGCATCTATGCTTGCTTTATGTTGCAGTGCTTCATGACTAAGAAACCCTATGTATTACGTGTGTTCAACGGACATTTAACAAACACCTTACCTGTGAATTTTTCATGAATAAAACGACCCCCGTTTTCTTTATAAGCTTACAGGTTTTTTTTTACTAGATAATAAAAACCTTTTTGTAAATGTATTTCTATAAATTTACCTTAAAATTCCCTTCATTTTAACACATGTGCTATACTTACATAGTTTTCGGTGAACCCCCCCAAGGAAGTAATATAGCTAAGATATTTGGTTCAAGAGACAAAACTTCCAAGTAATGATGTAGGTCATAAACTTTTGGCTTTTTAATAGCTAGAATTTCTAGAAATTGTTCTAAAGAGGCTAGGGGTTGTACCTCTTGAGCCATAACTCTTATAAAGTGGTCAAGAGAGCTAAGACCACTAGGCAATGTAATGCACCTAGAGGTTAAGAGTCAAATATTCTAGGGAATGATGTATGTTGGAAAGTTTCAACTCAAGAATGAAAACTTGGGAGAGGATAGAAGATTTGATTCTTCACTAAAAACTCTTAAAAAATTAGTCAAAAAATCAAAGACCTCTAGGAAATAATATAATAAGGAAGTGTAGACTGAAGAGCCAAATCTTCTAGGAAATATTGCAATTTGGTAACTTTGGCTCAAGAGGTAAACGTTTCAGGGGTAAGCTTAGAGAAGTTTCAAATTTTGACTCTTGAACCAAAACTCTTGGAAATCAGTTCCAAGGGGCAAGGCGTCTAGCAAATAAATCACGTGGTAAGCTTGGAATCAATAGCCAAAACCTCTACACAATGATGTATGATGTTGGAGAAATTTCTCTCAAAGGTAAAAACTTTAAGGCAATGATGTAGCCTAAATTGTTTTGGCTGAATATCCAAAATGTTTATAAAATGGCATGAAGAGGCTTTTAAAAAGAATTATTGACACAAAACCCTTAAAATCCACAAGACCTGTAGACAACAATGTAGCCATAAAAACTTCAAAGCAATGATGAAGGCTAGAAATTTTTACCTCGGAAGCCTGTCATTCTAGGCAATTGCTTAAAAAGGCTAGAGTTTTTGAGTCTTGAGGCAAGAAGAGTTTATGCCACATGCTAGCACTTTTTGGCACAATGTAAGAATAGGAAGTTTCTGTTGAGGACTCTTAAGAATGGGCACAAGGAGACAGTTATAATCTTAAGCACAAGATTTGGCAAAGTTTTCAAAGATAAACACATAAAAAGCATAAAAATTTTGACTAAAGAGGAAAATGTAAAGCATAAGACAATATTATGCATTGGTTGTATCATTTCAAGCTAATCATGTTATCACATAGAATAAGATATGTCGAATATGCATATATAATCTCTATTATCATGACAATTTTTCTACATCAATCCAATACTTTAATTTAGCTTCTTCTTTTAAATCTACCATTATGAGTATATAGTTTACTTAAAAAACTATTTTTAAAATACTATTAAAGTCCTCTTCAAGTGCATGCTTTGTTTAAATTTATGTATAAGATGCTAGCAACACTTTGCCTTTAAGAACTTGATTAGAAGGAATCAAGATTACTTAATCATATCTTTATTTTTTTGAATTCAACTCCTCAAGGTGGAACAAATGTTTAGAATTTTGTTTTTCAACACCACATACCTTGAGAGATTCTATCTTCTTGTTTTATTTCAAGTTATCTTTGTAAATATATATTAGTTTATCTTCAGTTTGATTTTTGAAATCAACATCAAAACATTTTGAATTCTAAAGTACATGTACTGATATGTTGCTTCACACACGATGAACGTTTTAATTTTTAAAACTAAGAATATGTAGAAGTATTTGCTAAACTCAACATAAAAATTTTAAATATTTTAATCCAAACTTAATATTAAACCAAAAAAGAGGCTATCATTTTGGTATTTTGGCCAAATATTTGTATGGTGGGAAATGGGATTTTCCCAATTGTCTAATATGGTGTGCTTTCCACCAACCAAAATCATGCTTTTTTTAGAATCTCAGAGAAAGAAATGCATAAAGAAGATGCAAAGAGTATGCACAAAAGAGGAGTAGCCTAAAATTGAGTTCAACCTAGATCATTATATCCCAGATCAATGTGTAGTTTAGTCAATAGTAGATATGAGTGCTGCAAAGGTGGATTTGTGTTTGTGATTGAAGCACCTAAGAATGTAATATGCACTTGGAAAACTTCATGAAGGTTCATGGCTTTGAGTCTCATGCCCATAAGGCTCATGCTTGTGAAGGTTAAGGCCTGTGAGGCTCATGCTTGTGAAGGTTAAGGCCTATGAGGCTCATGCTTGTGAGGTTCACGCCTCTGAGGCTCATGCTTGGGAAGGTTTATGCATATGACGCTCACATTGGTAAAAGTTCACCCCTGTCCATCAGGTGCATGCTGCTGACGCTTGATACATGTGCAGCTCATACTAGTGTAGGTTCAAGCACGTGAGGGTCACACTTGTGAAGGTTCACACGCATGAGGCTAAACCTCAAGAGCCACACAGTGAGAGGGCTGAAAGGTGAACTCACCACCCCACTTAGCAATGCATAACAGGTAGAAATATGAGAGGGGATCAATCCAATGAGTCATTGTGGCTCTAAAAGTGTGAGGAAAGTCCCCAAGGGAGACACTAAGGAGACTGGGAGATATGAGGCTCACACAAAATTGAAAGTCCAAGGACAGAAAACTCATACCTTAAAGGTAATGTAAAGGAGGCCGGAGGCATGAGCCTCATGCCCACAAATCAATAGATCCACTGTGAGATGCTAGTTGTTATGTCAGTGTTAAGTAAATGAGAAAATTGAATGCAGAAACATAAAACCACTAAATATTCCTTCATGTCAATGTAATAAGACAGAGTGCCAACAACAACCAGAAGAAACTAATGCATATCTACAACAATCAACTACCAACCTGTCACTCTAATCTATTAAAACTCTTTTCAAGTTGGCTAGGTGAGTGTCATCTACTCCCACCCCCAATTCTAGCAGAAGGTTAATAACTGATATATCTCCCCACTAACTAGCCTTAATATTTTTACTAGGTATGGTGTAGCAGACAACTCTCAACCCAACCACAAAGAAATAGCGAGTGAGTGGGTGAGTCTCATCTACTCCCACTCAAAATTCTTACATGGATTTACATCACTATTTTCCCTAGATGCTCACAAGATATAACACATCAATAGTACACCACACCTCAAAAAGCAATTAGCAAAAAAACCATAGTAGATCACAATTAATATATGGGGTGGTGATTAAGGAATTTAGGGATTCTTCTCACGTTGGTTTGCTCCAATCACTTGTGCATGTGCCCCAAAATTAGACCTAGTAAGAAATTGATTTGTGTTTATGGCCCTTAATGCTGATGAGCTTTCATGAGGAGAGAGAAAGATAGAAGAGATAATTCACAACATTAAAATATTAGGGAATTCACTCGGATGGGCTTGAGACTAGTGCCCTCTTTTCTGTGAGCCTCTTAGAATGACACCTTATGAAACAAGTTGTGCCTCTCTTCTCTTTGGCATATCCATACCTCTCTATGGCTATTGTGCTACAATTTCACCATGCTCCTTAATTTGGCTATGCCTTGCCTTGATGTGTCGGCTTGACTCTTCTTTGCCTTCACACCTGGCTCTTTTTTGCCCTACTTTGCACCGCTAAGGCCAACCCTTTCCTTGTTGTGCACAAGTCGGGCACTAACCTTGCTATGCCCTTTTCTTAGACTTCACAACCCATCCTTGGCTTCATAGGACATCCTTGTGCTTGGCCTTGTGCTAGCTCAGATCCACTCCTTCTTCTTGCCTATGCTGCACACCATGAAGCCTAGATGCCTTGCTTCACTCTATGTGGGGTTAAAGCATGGTTAGGTGGTATCACTTTTTTGTGTTCAAGTAGAAAAAAGATGATTGATTTTAGGGTTCCTATTACGGTTTCAAATTCAAAAATAATGTCTTGCAAAGTACTTTTATGGATAATAATCTTAAAAAGTAATACTAGTATTTTCTAAATTTATCTAAAAGTCTCCAAAATAAAATAAAAAGTAGTGTCAAAGACACTACTTTTTGTACCACATATCCATGCTTTCACCTTGTGCCTGCCTCTCCTTATTCTTTCCTATTCTTCATGCCGTGAAGCCAACTGCATTACTTTACTCCAAGCGCCTTGCACGCTAGCTTACAACCCCTCATTCTTCTTGCCTATGCTTCATGTTGTGAAGCCAACTGCCTTGCTTCACTCCATGTGCCTTGCGCTAGCTCACAATCCTCCGTCTTCTTGCCCATGATTCATGTGGTAACTCCCAACCACTTTGCTTCTCTCCTCGCTTTTGGCATCTCCCCTCTGCTCCATGTTGTGAAGCCTTTCACTATGATTTTGTCTTAGTTGTGAATATGCTAGGCATAGAAAATCCGATCGAGAAAACTACAAACTTTACACAAAAGGATTGATAAGGAAAACAATAAGAAATAATGACTATGCACTATTATGCCATTATAGAATGTTTTAGTATTGAAAATGGAAGATGCAGGTGCCCCAAATGAAAACATACTCCAAGTTGCTAATCTAGGCTTTAATATTGTTAGTTTTTGCAAATCAATAGCAAGTACTACATGTGAAGGCTAGAAAGCTCTATAAAATTCAAGCAATTTATGCATGTTAGAAATGTGAAAAACACTTATCCATGAGGTGATGTTACAACACATCATTTCACATGTGGCATACAATGGAGGGTTCTTACATAGGCTCACAAAAAAAAGCAATCTACTTAAGGTATCCAATCCCGAGGCCCATCCATCGATGACTAATCATAGGATATATTCTTTAGAGTTTTGTACACACACATAAGTATGAGTGGAAAAATGTATTGTATCTTCTATTTAGAAGAGTTTTTCCTCAATAGTATCTTCTAAGAGGTGGCTCAAGGGCACTCCTCTCTCTATCTCTCTCTCTCTCTCTCTCTCTCAACCTCTAAGACATTGTCTCATCAAAGACATCAATTACACAAACACACATGGAATGAATCAAGTGAACACACGTGCAATCGACGGACAGGTAACAAACAAGAAGTCTAACTAAGTAGCTTTATTAGTATAGCAAACCATCCTTCGCCAAAAGGTCGACTAGGACGGGCTATTTCTTTATAGCAACAAGAGCCACATTATTGATAACGTATAGCCATCTACTTGAATGCCCACATTCCTGAGCCTCTTCCTTTACTGGTGCAAGGCCAACGACGACGGGTTCGGTGTTGGCATGCATCTTCATCACAAGAGTCTATTGTTTGTCATGTGGGAGTTCACAATCTTGACAAAACTTTAAGCAAAACAACGAGTCTTATGTGCCCTTAATCTTGAATAAGCTAGGCCTAGAGAATACGACTGAGAAAACTACAAACTTTGCACAAAAGGATTGATAAGGAAAAGAATAAGCACTAATGACTATGCACTATTATGCCATGATAGAATGTTTTAGGATATAAAATTGCATATGCGAGCGCCCCAAATGAAAAACATACTCCAAGTTGCTAATCTAGGCATTAATTTTGTTTAGTTTTTGCGAATTGATAGCAACCACTACATGACAAGGCTATAAAGCTCTATAAAATTTAAGCCATTTATGCATGTTAACAATGTGAAAAACACCCGTCCATGAGGTGACGCTACAACACATCATTTCACATGCGACATACAATGGAGGGTTTTTACATAGGCTCACAAAGAAAAGTAATCTACTTAAGATATCCAATCCCGAAGCCCATCCACATATGATAAATCATAGGATATGTTCTTTAGAGTTTTGTCCACGCAGATAAGTATGAGTGGGAAAATGTCTTGTTAGAAGAGGTTTTCCTCGATACTATCTTCTAAGAGACTCATAGGTGCTCTTCTCTCTCTCTCTTTCTCAAGTCTCAACGTCTAACACCTTCTCATAAAAAAAACATCACACGTGGACACACGTGCAATGAATCATACGAACACATGTGTAATGCAATGACCGACACGTGACAAAGAGGCAAGAAGTCCAATTAAGTAGCTTTATTAGTATAGGAAGCCATCTTTATTTATTAGTGGAGATTGGCTATTTCGTTAAGGGCCGCATTATTGATGACGTATAGCCATCTACTTCAACGCCCACGTTCCTGAGCCGCTGCCATTGCCGGCAAGGCCGACGACGGGCTCGGCGTCGGCGCGCTTGTCGTAGGCTGCGCCAGTGCGGAAGCCCAGCACCAGGTTGTCGCTATCCGCATGGAAGGTGAAGCCCTGCGTGCAAGCGGCGATGTCGCCCTCGCAGAAGAGCGTGCCCTGGAACGGGCCGCTCGCTCCGGATCCGGTAATGCTGGCAGTGCCTAGGAACTTGTAGAGGCCACTCGTGTCGAATTGGAATTGCAGGGTGTTGGTGGAGGCGTCATAGGTAGCGCTGCCCGTGACGTAGTAAGACTGCTGCTGATTAGCTCCACCTGACGCGCCGAGCGCCTGGAAGGAGGTCAAAGCAGCCTGGATCTCATGCGGCTGCAGCGTCATCGGCATGCCCTCCAAGGGCACACGCATGACCTCCGCGCCTACACGATGCTGCTGAGCCATAGCTGATCTAATGATAAGACTAGGCCTTACTATTACGAGTGCTAATTGCAGGTGGACTACGAGCGATGATGCAGACTGAGGGTAGCCACCTCCTCTTTATACGAATGATGCAGTGCAGCCCACTAGACGACGTTGCCGTCCATACTTTGAGCTGGCGGTATAAAGGACCACTCGAGCACTACCTGGGGTCCATCAGATGCATACAGAATGGCCTGCACATACGCATCGTCCTCGTGGAAACACCCTTGAATCAGTTGACACGTACTTTTCAACATTAAATATAGATACTAAAAATCTCCGAGTCAAATGGATCCAAAAATACGTACATATGAGTATGTTACAGTAAGAGAGAGAGAGAGAGAGAGAGAGAGAATGAGAATGTATGAGGGAGACTTAATAGAGTGTATGTATGAGGGGGGGAGAGAGAGTATGTTTATGAGGGAGGGAGAGAGAGAGAGAGAAAGTGTGTGTGTGTGAGAGAGTGTATGTATAAAGGGGAGAGAGTGTGTCTGTGTGTGTAAGTGTATGTATCAGAGAGAGAGAGGGATAATATTTTGGCCTAATATGGTCTCTAATATATAACATAATCTCCTGTGTTTCCCATTGCGCACGGAGGGAAAACAAAATTTCCATTGGGCGTCGTATAAGCAATGATAAGCGTCATTTATGCGACACTCAAAATGTCGCTTATGAGACATTTTTTGTATTGTTATATGTTGTAGTGAGAGGGGCAAAAGAGAGGAGGAGGGGGCGCACGTGTGAGAGAGTGAGTGAGTGAGAGGGAAGAAAGTGAGGGAGAGAGGGTGTGGCAATCGAGTGCCAGGTCAAGGATCCTAGGAGCACCGACGATAGAGGGGATAAGTAGTGGCTGGGTGGGCACTCCGGTGTGATTTAGGGGCAGCCCCACCCCCACTCAGGTGTGATTTAGGGGGTCACCCCACCCCCACTAACACATCCCCGACATACATCCTAACTAAGCACGACGTCACCCTTAGTGAAGGGCTTGCCATGCACCTCCCAAAGTGTACCGCTTCCATTGCCGTTTGATGGAGCCCAACACCTGTGACTACTCATCTCTGAACATTCCACTCGCTATTGTGCCGACTACCCAACTTCCATGACGTCACTGCGTCCACCCGCCTTCTGGTCTCCATACGGCGTCGCCAGTCCCGTCAACCTCCTCCCCGTCTACAGACCAAGACACACAGAAGTTTGTGGCGTGAGACAACAGCCCCAGCCAGCCCACTATAGACGTACCATGACACACAAGACCATGGCGCTAAATTGAAAGTGCTCACAGTGTAAATGAAGGAATCACACTGTGTTGGGCGTCCAAAAAGGATAGGCCCTTTGATGTCCACACCCAACAAGGTCATGCTGTTGACAAGGTTAAATACACCTAACAGCGAAGGGAATAATTAGGGACGGCTTTAGCTTCAGCTACAGCTTTCTCCTTTGAAGAAGTTCTCGGCAACAAATCTTCTCAAGAATGCACTACGAAGCGAGATGGACCTCTCTGTCTCATGCATATGTCCACATAAAACTCAAGTGCTTCGACAGAGAGTTCGGGGGTCGAACGGGAGGGTCTTGAACTGTGCCCGTAGAGGCTGGAGAAGAGCCGGTAGTACCCCCGCGATGATCCGATTGCCGGTGATGATGATGGTAAATGAACAATAAAGACTAATAAGGACATGTTGGCTTAGGAACCAATACCTTTTGAAGACATAACCAAGTATACACTCTCCACAATATCAAAAAAGACCTGCAGAATAAAATGACTCGATGACATCCATGCATATGAAAAACGCAGTTTCAAGTAATACACGACAAAGGCACCTCATTCTTTTTCACCAACGCAGACTTTGGCACGCCTGCCCATGTCACAAGTCCGTTGCTGAGGCAATCTTTGCCACCCCATGCTGGGCCGCCCTCGTGTTGTGTGCCTGCCCATCTCGCGAGTCCGTCGGTTCATGTCTTCATCGCGCCTACTAGGAAGGTCCGGCTGATCGCGCCTCGGTTCATGTCTTCATCGCGCCTCGGGCTGCCGACTTGTGCCCTGCCCGAACTTCGAATTTGGACGGTGGCTGGTAGCAGTGAGAAGTGCCTCGATTCACATCCTTGGACCACCCAGCATGCGTTTTCTAGGACCCGTGAGCAGGATATTCACGAGGCCTTTGATCGAACAGTGTAGAGACAAATCACATAGACACCCCACGTTGCGAGCACGTAACTTGTTCCCCGATATGGAATGACAATTAGAAACATTGGAGACTGGGCTCCGTTGCACTCTTCAGGCCACTAGCCTCTCTCTCTAGAGAGAAAGAGAGAAGCTCAACTGTACTCTAGTGAGTCTAGACTCAATTCTAATTAATTAGAAAGAGAGAGAAGCCCAAGCTCTATTGTGTAGACCAAGAGGTTACGTAGAGAGAGAATAAACCTTCCGGTAAGGATTGATTTTTTTAACGGCCACCTTGGCCCTCAAAAATTGATGGGTTTGGTGAAATATAGCTAAAGTGTCATTTTTCACATGCATTTTAAAATTTTACAAGTAATTTCCTATCGAAATACTAAAAAACGGGTGTGACACCCGTCAAAAAGCAGCTTTGTTACATCCCACTCAGATGTACAGACTTCGAGTGCTCGACCAATTAAACTTTTTTTTAAACCAATTAGGTAAAATGAAAGACAAATCTTAAATCAATCCAATTTTATTTTTAAAATAAAATAAATAATAATGAATCTCCAAATGTTTTTCATTATTCTAGCCTAAAAAATACACTATATTGGCCAAGGAGGTGATAGCTCAAGTGGTGAAGGTGTTTGCCTAGGACCAGGGGTTCTATATTCAAAACCCCCCTCCCATTGACAATGTAATGTTGTTATAAGTAACGTTTATAATATTGGCTAAATATAGCATACTATGATATAGGATATAACTACAAATGTGTTATTATGTTATAATCTATTTATAAAAATGAACTATGTAAGAATGGATTATAAAGTAGATGATTAGGCATTTCGAGCATTCTATTTTATATTTGTGATTAAGCATATGTATAGTCAATAAATGAAATGGTCATTATAGGTATTTAATGTATCATGGCTGAATTTCTTGTGAATTAAGACATAAGAATGATATTAAGATAAGAGGTAGTTATGACATTATATGCAATGAGCAACAGATGTGATCAAGAGTTAAGAAGCAGGTTGCATGGATAATTTCATTCATGCATATAGATAAAGTAGAATGCTTTCATCGTTACAACTAAGTTGAAGTTGTGTAAAGTAACTTTGGGACATGGTGTACTACAATGACATTTGTAAAGGACATAGCATTATTGTTTGCAGTCATAAGATAATATGATGTGAGTAAATGATAAATTGTGAATGTTGGCATTTTATTAATAATTATTTTATTAAAATATTATAAACATTAAGAGAAGAGTGTTTATCTCGTATAAACGTTAAGGGAGGGAGAGGAGAGAAAGGGAGCATGGGAGAAGGAGAGAGAGGAAGGGTGGGAGAGTGAAAGTGTGGGAGGGAGAGGGAAATGAAGGAGAGAGAGAAGGGGAGGATAGAGAGAGCTACCAAAGAGAGAAAAGGAAAGAGAGAGTTACGAAAGAGAAGCAGGGATTTCATTAACGTCTTCACAATTTCGTGATCACGTTAACAAAACCTATTGTTAACATAAAAATTCTTGTGATCACAATGTATATTCACGGGCATTTTTTATGACCTGCAAAAACCTTCTCTGCCAGTAATCCCGCCGGGAAAATGTCATTTCCCGGCGGGCCCGCCGGGAAAACCCATTTTCCCGGCGGGAAAATTAAAAATAAAAAAAATAAAAAAAATAAAAAAATAAAAAAAATAAAAAAAATAAAAAAATAAAAAAATCATGTTCACAGTCATTCTTACCATTTTTGGGCCTTCTGGACTCATTTATGATGTCAAAAGTTCAAAATTATTGGCACAAAAAAAGTTTTGTATAATTTGCTGGCCTTAAGTTCAATTGACACACCAATTAAATCTAACTATACTTACATCAATTGACTCAATTGTCCATGACATCATTGCACTCAATTGAGCCCAATTGGACTCAATTACACTTGATTTACACTCAATTGATATTAATTGGGTGTCAATTGATGTCAATTGTGCCTAATTCGACGCAATTGAGCCCAATTTACACCAAATTTATAAAAATTGGGTGTAAACTAAGTATCAATTGAGTCGAATTGGACTCAATTGATAATAATTGGATGTTAATTGATATTAATTAAGCCCAATTGACTTCAATTGGGTGTTAATTTATTACAATTAATGTCAATTAAGCTCAATTGAGCTTAGTTGACATCAATTGGGTGTCAATTGAGCTCAGTTGACATCAATTGGGTGTCAATTGATATCAATTAAGCTCAATTGAGCTCAGTTGACATCAATTGGGTGTCAATTGATATCAACTGAGCTCAATTGGGCTCAATTGCACTTAATTGACACTCAATTGGGTGTTAATTGCATCTTATTGTGCTCAATTGAGCCCAATAGGATGCAATTAACATCAATCGGGTGTCAATTGATCACAATTGATATCAATTGGACTCAATTGCACTCAATTGTGTGATCGATTGTGTGTCAATTAATGTCAATTGAGCCTAATATGATACAATTGAGCTCAATTCACGCCCAATTGGATGTAAATTGAGTGTCAATTGAGCCGAATTAGACTCAATTGATAGCAATTGGGTGTTAATTGATATCAATTAATATCCAATTAACACAATTGAAGTCAATTAAGTCTAATTGACTTCAATTAGATAATTTGGGTGTCAATTGAGCTCAATTGGACGTAAATGACATCAATTGGGGGTCAATTAACATCAATTGAACCTTATTGACATCAATTGGGTGCCAATTAACATCAATTGGATCAATTGACATCAGTTAGGTTTCAATTGAGCCAAATTGGATGCAACTGACATCAATTGGGTGTTAATTGATTACAACTAAGCTGAATTGGGCTCAATTGCACTCAATTAATATTAATTGGGTGTCAGTTAAACCTAATTCCATGCAATTGAGCTCAATTGACATCAATTCACATCAATTGCTCTCAATTGATATTAATTGGGTATCAATCGATGTCAATTGAGCCTAATTCGATGCAATTGAGCTCAATTCACATCAGTTCATATCAATTGGGTATCAATTGATGTCAATTGAGTAAAATTGAGTCTAATTGGGTGTCAATTGAGTCAAATTGAGTATAATTGGGTGTCAATTGATATCAATTGAGCCAAATTGAGTCTAATTGAGTCCAATTAAACTTAATTAAGCCAAATTGAGTCTAATTGGGTGTCAATTGATGTCAATTGAGCCAAATTGAGTCTAATTGGGTATCAATGGAGCCTAATTGACATCAATTGGGTGTCAATTGATGTCAATTGAGCCCAATTGAAGCTAATTGTGTATCAATTGACACACAATTGATGTCAATTGGGCTCAATTGACATCAATTGGATTCAATTGACACACAATTGATGTCACATAGGCTCAATTGACATCAATTACCACCTAATTGATGTCAATTAATATCAATTGGGTGTCAATTGATTATAATTGATGCTAAATTGAATGAATTGAGTCCAATTGACATCAATTAAGTCTAATTGGGTATTAATTGATCAATTAGACTCAATTGATATCAATTGACACCTAATTGGACTCAATTGACATCAATTGGACTCAAAAGGGTGTTAACTGATGTTAATTGAGCCCAATTGACATCAATTGGGTGTTAATTGAGCTCAATTGGAAACAATTAACAATAATTGGGTATGAATTGAACTCAATTGACATCAATTAGGTGTCAATTGAGCCTAATTGCATCCAATTGAACTCAATTGACATCAATTGGACAAATTGCATCCAATTTAATTCAATTGACATCAATTAAGCCTAATTGCATCCAATTTAACCCAATTAGACTCAATTGAATCCAAGTGGACTCAATTGACATCAGTTAGGTGTCAATTGAGCCTAATTGTATCTATTTGGACTTAATTGACATCAATTGGGTGTCAATTAAACCCAATTGGAGTCAATTGATATCAATTGGGTGTTTATTGATATTAATTGAGTTTAATTGACATCAATTGGGTGTTTATTAATGTCAATCGAGTCCAATTAGATGCAATTTGGACTCAATTGGGTGTGAATTAGACTCAATTAATATCAATTGGACTCAATTGATATCAATTAGGTGTGAATTGATGTCAATTGAGCCCAATTCGATGCAATTGATATCACTTGGGTGTCAATTAGACTCAATTGGCACCCAATTGATGTCAATTGAGTCCAAGTGGATGTCAATTGATATCAATTGAGCCCAATTGATCAATTGATACCCAATTAGACTTAATTGATATCAATTTGACTCAATTAGGTGTTAATTGATATCAATTAGACTCAATTGGATACTAATTGATGTTAATTGAGCTCAATTAGACTCAATTGACATCAATTAGATGCTAATTGAGTGTAATTGATGTCCATTAAGCTCAATTTAGCTTAATTGACATCAATTGGGTATCAATTGACTATAATTGATGTCAATTGAGCTCAATTGACATCAATTGGGTGTTAATTAATGTCAATCGAGTCCAATTAATATCAATTAGGTATCAATTAAGCTAAATTGATATCAATTGGGTGTCAATTGAGCCCAATTGAGTGTAAATTGAACCTAATTGGACTCAATTAACATCAATTAGGTGTGAATTGATGTCAATTGACCCCACGCAATTGATATCAATTTGGTGTCAATTGGACTCAATTGGCACCCAATTGATGTCAATTGAGTCCACTTGGATGTCAATTGATATCAATTGAGCCCAATTGATCAATTGACACCCAATTAGACTTAATTGATATCAATTTGACTCAATTGGATATTAATTGATGTCAATTGAACTCAATTGGATGTTAATTGATGTTAATTGAGTCTCAATTGACATCAATTGGGTGCCAATTGAGTGCAATTGATGTCAATTAAGCCCAATTTGACTCAATTGGGTATTAATTGATGTCAATTGAACTCAATTGGATGTTAATTGATGTTAATTGAGTCTCAATTGACATCAATTGGGTGTCAATTGAGTGCAATTGATGTCAATTAAGCCTAATTTGACTCAATTAACATCAATTGGGTGTCAATTAACTACGATTGATGTCAATTGAGCTGAATTGATATCAATTGGGTGTTAATTGATGTTAATTGAGTTTAATTGACATAAATTGGGTGTTAATTGATGTCACTTGAGTCCAATTAGATGTAATTAGACTCAATTGAGTTTGAATTAGACTCAATTGACATCAATTGGGCTGAGTTAATTGGGTGTCAATTGAGCCCAATTGACATCAATTGGGTGTGAATTGAACGTGATTGGACTCAATTGACATTAAGTAGGTGTGAATTGATGTCAATTGAGCCCAATTGGATGCAATGGATATCAATTGGGTGTCACTTGGACTCAATTGGCACCCAATTGATGTCAATTGAGTCCAATTGGATGTCAATTGGTACCAATTGAGCCCAATTGATCAATTGACATCCAATTAGACTTAATTGATATCAATTTGACTCAATTAGGTATTAATTGATATCAATTAGACTTAATTGGATATTAATTGATGTTAATTGAGTCTAATCAAACTCAATTGATATCAATTGGGTGCCAATTGAGTGTAATTAATATCAATTAAGCTTAATTCAGCTCAATTGGCATCAATTGGGTGTCAATTGACTACGATTGATGTCAATTGAGCTCAATTGACATCAATTGGGTGTTAATTGATGTCAATTGAGTCCAATTAACATCAATTGGATGTCAATTGAGCCCAATTGACATCAATTGGGTGTGAATTGAACTGGATTAGACTCAATTGACATCAATTAGGTGTAAATTGATGTCAATTAAGCCCAATTGGATGTAATTGATATCAATTAGGTGTCACTTGGACTCAATTGGCACCTAATTGATGTCAATTAAGTTCAATTGGATGCAATTGATATCAATTGGGTGTCAGTTGGACTCAATTGGCACCCAATTGATGTCAATTGAGTCCAATTGGATATCAATTGATATCAGTTGAGTCGAATTGATTAATTGACACCCAATTATACTTAATTGATATCAATTTGACTCAATTGGGTATTAGTTGATGTCAATTGGACTCAATTGGGTGTTAATTGATGTTAATTGAGGACTCAATTGACATCAATTGGGTACCAATTGAGTGCAATTGGTGTCAATTCGGCTCAATTGGCATCAATTGGATATCAATTGACTAGGATTGATGTCAATTGAGCTCAATTGACATCAATTGGGTGTTAATCGATGTCAATTGAGTCCAATTAAGCCCAGTTGTGTCCAATTGGGTGTCAATTGATTGAATCCAATTAAGTTCAATTAAGCCCAATTGAGTCCAATGGGGTGTCAATTGATGTCAATTGAGCCCAATCGATCAATTGACACCCAATTAGACTTAATTGATACCAATTGGACTCAATTGGATATTAATTGATGTCAATTAGACTCAATTGGAAGTATAATAAGATCTAATTGATGGTAATCGAGCTTAAGGTGATAAATTTAGAGATAACTTTTTTTGTACAAAGAATTTTGAACTTTTGACATCATAAATGAGTCCAGAAGGCCCAAAAATGGTAGGAATGACTGTGAACATGAATATATTTTGACCATTTTTTTAAACTTTTTTTTCCCGCCAGGAAAATGGATTTTCCCGGCGGGCCCGCCGGGAAAACAAAAAGCCCGGCGGGCTTCGGCAGGTTACCAGGTCACTGGTAACCTGCTATTTTGAGAACATGAAAACATGTGAACATGTTAATAACATGTTCACAAGTGTTATTAACAAAAAAAATCTTGTGATCACGTGAATATAAAATCCCTGAAGAGAAGGATAGAGAGAGACGTGGGAGTAGATGGATTCACCCACTCACTCGCTAAGATCTGTGGGAGTGGTTGGGTTTACAATTGTTTACTACACCACAACCATTGAAAATATTGAGTGGCTAATTATTAGTGGGGCGAGATATCAATTATTAACCTTCTGCTAGGATTGGGGGGGAGTAGATGAGACTCACCTAGCCATTGGCATAGAGTTTTAATCCATTAGAGTGGCAAGTTGGTAGTTGATTGTTGCACATATGCATTAGTTTCTTCTGGTTGTTTTGGCACTTTGCCTTATTACATTGAAGTGAAGAAATCTTTAGTGGTGTTTGTTTGTGCATTCAATTTCCTCATTTACTTGACGCTGAGATAACAACTAGCATTGATAGTGGATCTATCAATTCGCGGGCATGAGGCTCATGCCCCTAGCCTCCTTTATGTTACCTCTCCGAGGTATAAGTTATCTGTCCTTGGACTTTCGGTTTTGTGTGAGCCTCATATCTCCTAGTGTTCTTACTGTTGCCCCCAAAGTGTCTTCCTCACTTTACAAATATTTGGCCAAAATACCAAAATGACAGCCTCTTTTCGGGTTTAATGTTGCATTTGGATTAAAATATTTACAAAGTCACTCTGAGGACTTGATAAATTTTCATGCTGCATTTAGCAAATACTTCTACATATTTTGAGTTTTAAAAAGTAAAACTTTCATTGTGTTTGAAGCAACATATTAGGACATGTAGTCTTGAATTCAAAATAAGAGCGAGAGGATATTTTCTCTTCAGATAGGCCATGTTGTGAAACATCATTTTTAATTGGTACAACCTTGAGGAGCTAATAAAAGTACTCCAAGATTATATTAAGAAATCTAGATCTTTTTTAGATAGCTTCACGTCCTAAAAATAAGAACTAGAACAATAATGACTCATTGTATATTTGAAGTTAATGGGGCAATGCTTGGACATAAAGGTCAGGGTAAAGTAAAGGGTTATTACATAATACAATTTAGGAAAATATTAACCTATAAAGAAGTGAGAACTATAACAATAGCTCGTCACTATGTAGTTCAAATTAAAGGCAATGTTTGGACTAAAAAGGGTTGTCGAAAAAGACGATTATTGAAAAATGTATCCTTTAATCTTATATTTTTTGGCCCAAATAGAAAACTAGAGGTCCAGTTTTCTTTCAAATTTACATTGGATGATATAAGCTGTATTATCAATCCTCATATTTGAGGAAAGTTTTGTAATCATTTAAAGTTGCATAACATGGAAATGTGGATTTACCAAATACTTTAATATATTTTAAATTGGCCAAATTTACTATCAAACATTTAAAGACATGATTACACATCAATAAATCAAATAAAATCAAGAGATCCTTATTTTTGAGATAGTTCACTACAAGGGATCGGGCTCATACCCGCGCTCCTAGCCGCTAAAAATGACTTGTGAAAAAAAGTAGCGGGCCCGTGTATCAGCGCGTGTATCATCGCGGCCACAGACATGCATGTAAAAGCGCGTGTATAGGACCTCTCAGACGCGCTTATACACGGGTTTATAGCCACGTTCTTTTCATAGACGCGTTGATACATGCGGCTATACACGCCTTTCTTTAATTTAGACGCGCTTATACACGGGTGTATAGCCGCGTTCTGTTCAGTTCAGATATCTCAGACGCGTTGATACCTGCGTCTATACACGCGTTTCTTTAATTTAGATGCGCTTATACACGCGTAATTGTCAGTTTTGATGCATTAATACACGCGTATTTTACAGATTATCTGCGTAAATACACGCGAGTTTTAGCAGTTCTGACGCGTTAATACACGCGAACAGAGAGCAAAAAAAAATCCAGAGAGTGCTATTTGGTGCCTGAATACTGTTCCAGCATTCCAGCACCCAATAACACTCTCTGGATTTTTTTTTGGTGCATTAGACCATCCCATTAGACCATCCACGAAGAACATATGCACGAGGGAGATTAAGACAAGAACGACATGAATGCATACATTGTCAATACACGATTCAAGACAGACATGAATGTAATACTGTCAATCAATCAATTCAATATTACTATCAAAATTTCATACATGTATACAAGGGAGTCCATATCTCGAAGTAGCCCATGGCTTCAGTTTACAAAAAAATATATACAACCACATCCTCAATATGGAATGTGATACTATAAGTCTGAGTACTACTTAGACCCAGATGATGACTCGGTGCTCCCTCCATGCTCAGATGAGCTCACATCGGTCGGAATGTCCGATGAGTAGTGCTCACGTCCACCCTCTGCAGTGGTGGGCGGGTGGATCATCAGCAGCTTGTGCCTGTTCAAGTAATATATAGTATATAAGTATATATATATGTAATTCAATAAACCAAAATCATTCGTTTAGAATTTTCAAATACCTGTCGACCGTATGGTCTCATGGCCATCTCAAACTGCGCGTCCGTAATACGTCCCTCGGCTCTGAAGATGGCCCACGTGTCACGTCTGCTATGCCGACGAGCATACGCAGTATCGTGGGTTGTGGGCTTTCTCCCCGTAACCCGTGCTGTATCATAATCAACACAATTTGTACGATTAAAACAATCATAGAATCAATGAATTAAGTAAACAATCAAATAAAGTGGCAAGATACGAACTCTGCCTCCCATGACTCGACGCCGCCAGATCCAAAATGCGAAGATCCAATGGTCTCCATCTGGATCCGTCATGCCTCCACATGCTGCCTGCTCTTCACGCCACCCTCTGCTCGTTTCTTTGCCTCCTTCCACTCGCGTTTGTGCGCAGTGGCAGGTTTCTCGGCAGGATAGCCACCCGCAGCTACATTTAGCCGGTCATCGTACGCGAGTTTTTTAAGGTGATATCTTTTATTACTTAAGATCTCCCTTATTCGCGTCCTTCCCCATACATCCGAGAATGTAGCATGTGGGGGATTGGGGTACCGACTATGTACAGCCTCTATCACCTCCCCAACTAATCGGCTATTTTGATCTTTGAATTTAATAAAATAATTTCTATATGAGTTTGATACTACCCCACGCATGTACTCCATTACCTCCCTCCCCCTCGCATCCATCACTATCCCGCCCCTATCCGTCACACATCATAGCAGACCACTCTCTCCATCTCTCTCATCTCCTCCTCTTCTAAACTATCTCCTCTAACTCTTCTCCCTCTATCTCCTCTCTCACCGCATGCCCTACTACCTCCCCCACCTCCCCCACCTCCCCCACCAAAGCACCCGCCGCATCCTCCACTCCCACTCTTCCTACTGTTGCGGGTGGAGTCATGACTGGGGGATTGTCTACGTGACGGTGGCTGTGAGCCCTGACGTGACGGTGGCTCTGAGGGAGCACGTGATGGTGGCTGTGAGGGTGTACGTGAGTGTGTCTGGGACGAGGTATGTCTCCTCGGTGGACGTGGAAGAGGAGAAGCTGCATGCCGTCTCGTCGGACTCGGAGGAATAGACGGCACTGGAGTGCCCTGGATACTCGCGATAGGGGTATAGACACCAGGCAGGGAAGGAGGGGGATGGGCATACATATACTCTGTAAGCTCAACTGGACCAGGATGGCGCCCAAAATGATTCAGCATCTCCATCAGCCAATTGCTGTATGCAAATGGATCGGATGAAGAACCTGGAATATCCATAAAGAACCTGCAACAAACATCTTCATGTACATCATGGGTTGTCTCTTGACTCACACAAATATCATCATTCAAGTCAGTTGTGTTGCCTACAAATCATGAATTTTGAAACGCAGTCTCGTGTATACACCCGTGCAAAAACGCGTGTATACACCCGTCAAAAAACGTGTGTATACACCCGTCCAGAAACGCATGTATATTCGCGTGAACAGACTCTGCAGATAGAGTACACGCGCTTTTACACGCGTTTCTACACGCGACCTGCGAAATTTTTTTTTCAAAAGGACCGACCTCCGACAAAGACAAAGTGTCCTTATAAAAGGACCATTGTCGCCCCTGTCAGAATCATTCACCCAATCGTGTGCACAGAAGCAAAAGGACGGAGACAAACCCAAAAAGCAAAGAGCAAATAGCATAAACAAATCTGAGGAAAGAGACAAGGCACAGGACAAACTGATTCACCTCTGAAAAAGTGAGTCTTCTCTGCTCCCTCCTTCTCCCGTGTGTGCTCCTTCTCTGCTCCCTCCTTGCACTTAGGTTTCGTTACTATTGGAAGAGGCGAAAACGAAAGCAGTGTTGATATGTTAGTTCAAAATCTATATTTGGGGAAGGCGGGCTATTTTTAGTTTAAACATACCGTCGCGTTTATAAACGCGTGTATATTCGCGTGTATGATATTTTAGCTGCGTTTATACACGCGTTTTGCAGGAATTACCCGCGTTAATACACGCGATTTTTAGGAAATAGCCGCGTTAATACACGTAATTTTTAGGAAATAGCCGCGTCAATACAGGCGATTTTTATACTTTCATTAAAAACATAGTATGATTTTGTGTTTTCTGGTTTGTACATAGGATGTCATCAACCTCTTCAAGCAGTTCTGGGGAAGATGAGACAATGCGTCATCATAATCGCGATGTGTGGTTGGGACAACGGATCAAATGTATGTGTAATCAATATCAAGGATGCATTGTACGAGCACGTCGAATTACCTTGAATCACATCTCCATGTATGGAGAATGGAATCAAACAGGTTTAGAGGTGAGTAGATGTAAATTGATGGTATTCACATGACTCATGGTATCCAAATTAAATTAATAGAGTTGTAATATATAAACTCTAATTGAAGCAGGATGCAGTACCACACCCTAACATGGTACCCTACGCGCGACGAGAGCACGCAAAGCATTGACGAGATGATGCTGGAGCTTCGGGATCTATTGTCAGAGATGAGTGGGAAAGGGATGACAATAGCCCTGCACCCCACGAAGTTGTGGAAGAGGAGGTGCTTGATGATATGGTGCGGAATCTTTTTAAGGATGATCCCAAAGGCATGGACGACGATGATATGGAACAAGATCATCTTTATAAGGCTTCATCGACACCGGTGTTTGAATGGTACACATTCTCTGTTTTACGTGCTTCACTTGAACTACTTAATATACAAACAGTTTATGGATGGAGCAATGCAAGTCTTGACGCATTGTTGAAGTAAGCATTCTAACTTACAAATTTGAATTAGTGGTTTAAGGTTTAGGATTTAAGACTAATTATAATTGATGATATTGGATGCAGGCTATTATCAAACATGCTTCCAAAGGAAAATAGACTACCCACCTCAAGAGACATAGCGAGGCGCTATGTGACATCTCTTCGAGGACTGGATTATGATCGCATACATGCATGCGTCAATGATTGCATTCTCTTTCGTGGGACGCATAAGGAGGCTCTACATTGTCCCACTTGTGGTGAAGCAAGGTACAAAACATATATGAAGAGTTTTGATGTACCTCGTGAAGTCTTGCGACACTTTCCTATAATTCCTCGCATCAAACACATGTTCAAGTGCAAATCCATAGCAGAGCTCATGTCATGGCATTCCTCACATCGATCGGATGATGGCATGTGGAGAATTCCCGCAGACACTCCTGCTTGGAAGCATATTGAAGATGAGTGGCCCAGCTTTAAAACAGAGCCCAGAAACTTGAGACTTGGCCTGGGTATGGATGGAGTGAATCCATTTGGTTTCAAAAGCACCGCATACAGCGTGTGGGTAGTTGTGTTGGTGAATTACAATCTTCCACCATCAATGGCGATCAATGGCGATCAAGAAGGTACATAGAACTAATGCTTTGCATTAGTTGTAAGTGATTTGCTTTTAATATTTATTCACATTGCTTACACAAATATTGCTTCTATTTTGGTCCAGTGCACTATGTTCAATGCTATATGGTGTGAAGGCAAGCATTTTCGAACACAAAGACTTGATGAAAAGAGAAATACACAAGATTGCGGTGTCATTAGTAGCTTTGAGGGAGCTAATGCAAAAATGGATGATTATTGTGGCATAATCCAAGACATATTTAGGCTTGACTTTCGTTGCTTCTTTGTGTATGTTTTGGATGTCAAATGGCAAATGAACGTGGTGGAAAAAGGGCCTGATGCAAACGATAAAACGCCATGCAAGTGGATATGTAACTATTGCCTCTACAAAGTTCTGGCAAACAAAGAAAGATAGGCTCGTATTGCCACAACAATGTGAGCAGGTATGCATTTTTTTACTAATGTGTTTCATGTACATATATATCTAAGCTCGCGTACCCCTTGACTTTTGATATGCTAGTTAATTACTGTACTATGTGTATTTGAGTAGGTTATCTATCTACCAATGGTGCATGACATCAAATGGTGATACGTCATCCCTATTGCACCACGTTCCAAAGTGATGTATAATACATTCACTGATATGGAGCATATGGAGGATGTAACAAGCTGTAATGAAGATGATGTCGAACATGCCATTGAAGATGTTGTGACATTGAGGATGATGGTGATGTTGATGAGGATGATCAGGACATCGATACCATTATCAATGGAGTACAGAATATCGATAGTGGAATAAATTTAATCGTAGCCTTACAAATTGATCAAATGGATATTGATGTTGATCGTTTGGCAAGGATGGATCTTATTGAAGATGAGATCGAACCCTAACCAATCCGTCACTGTACGTTCTAAATTGATGACATTTCTATCATCTCATATGCATGATTTATTTTTGAATATGTTTCATTGTTGTAAATGCATGTAGTGGGATTGTGTAATGATGTATACGGTAATGTACTATGAGATGGTTTAAAGAAAATAGTTTTTAATTTTGTAAAGAAATTCAGTTTTTCTCTGCCATGCGTGTATTAATCCGTGTATAGTGGCGTGTAGTTAATCCGTGTATAATAGAATATTATCGTGTATAGATGCGTGTATTACTGCGTGTATATAAACGTGTTTATACACGCGTTGATAAATGCAAATATACACGCGAACTTAAATGATGAAATACACGCGCCCGATTCTATTCAAATACAGGTGCGACCATACACGCACTCGTAATTTATCGCGTGTATGAAACGCGTGTATGGCAGCATTGTCTTGTAGTGGTTGGTGTTGAGAAATACCATTTTTTAGATTTCACAGCTTGGGATATGATGGAAATATTCAAAGGCTTTGATAAGAAAGCGTTATTTTTTAAGAGGACTTCTATAAAAGCTTACTTAACATGTGAATGGAAGAGAGCTTGAACAATATTATCAAAGTATCCTTGAAGTTAGGGATAATCTTTTGATGTTAATGTAAAAAACCGAATCGAAGATAAAGCAATATATTTTTACAAAGATAACTTGTACATTAAGAGGACTTGAAGAGGACTTTAATATTATATAAAAAATAGTACATTTTCTAGCATCTTATACATAAATTTGAAAAAAAGGACGCACTATAAGAGGACTTTAATAGTATTTTTATAATATTTTTTAAGTAAACTATATACTTATATAAAGGTAGATTTAAAACAGGAAGCTAAATTAAAGTAATTGTAGAAAACTCATCACATCATGATAGACATTATGTATGATCATTTAACGTATCTTATTCTATGTGCTAACATGATTAGCTCTTGAAACCATATAACCAATGCATAATATATATTGTGTTATGCTTTACCTTTACCTTTAGATTTGGCTGTTTCGTGAAAAATGTTATACCTTTTATGTGTATATAATCTATGAAAACTTTGCCAACTCTTGTGCTTAAGATTATGAAGTCAACCTGTGCCTACTCTTAAGACTCCTCAACCAGAACTTCCTATTCTTACATTGTGACAATAAGTGCTAGCATGTGACATAATTCTTCATGCCTCAAGAGCCAAAAACTCTAGCCTTTTTGAGAAATTGCCTATAATGACAAGCTTCAGAGCCAAAACTTTCCAGCCTTTATCATTTCTTTGAAGTTTTTATGGCTACATTATTGCCTATAGGTCTTGTGGATTTCAAGGTTTTTGTATCAATACCTAAAGTTTCTAGCCTCTTTATGCCATTCCATAAAAGTTTTGGCTATTGAGAGAAAACACTTTAGCCTACATACATGGATCTGCAGCCTTGAGCTTACTTGAGCGGTAGTGCTTCCAGACACATTTCCAATTGCCTAGGACGAAGGGTTGGCATGTATTAGCACAACACAGACATAAGCTTAAAGAAAAGGCTTTAAAATTTATCTTCATGGGGTATAGCAGTTTTGACCTTTGGGAGAAATTTCTCTAACATCGTACACGATTGTGTAATGATTTTGGTTATTGATTCCAAACTTAGCACCTGCATTATTTCTTAGAGGCCTTGCCCCTTGGGACTCATTTCCAATATTTTTGGTTCAAGAGAAAATTTGAAACTCAATCCTTGAAAGATTTGTCTCTTGAGCCAAAGATACCAAATTGCAAAACAGTTCCTAGAAGATTTGGCTCTTCAGCCTAGACTTCTTTGTTATAATATATCCTAGAGGTCTTTGCTTTTTTGACTAATTTCTAAGAGTTTTTAGTCAAGAATCAAAACTTCTATCCTATCACTATAAGTTTGGGTTCTTGAGTTGAAACTTTCTAACATACATCATTCCCTAGAATATATGGCTCTTAACCTCTAGGTGCATTACATTTCGTATTAGTCTTGGCTCTCTTGACTACTACTTTAGAAGAGTTATGGCTCAAAAGCTAAAACCTCTTGCATGTTTAGAAAAATTCCTAGAAATTCTGGCTTTTAAGCCAATACTTAATGGTCTACATCTATTTTTTCCTCTTGACCCAAATTTCCAAGCCATGTTAGTGCCTATAGTTATTTGTTGTTTTGACTACTTTCAAATTAAGAGCCAAAGTTGATAGCTTCTTTCAATCAACCTCCCACAATTACATTATTATGTAGAGGTCTTTGACGCTGGTGTAGCAGACAACTCTCAACCCAACCACCCACAAATTGTAGCGAGTGAGTGGGTAAGTCTCATCTACTCCCACTCAAAATTCTTACTTAGATCTGCATCACTATTTTCCCTAGATGCTCACAAGATATAACACATCAATAGTACACCACACCTCAAAAAGCACTTAGCAAGAAAACTATAGTGGATCACAATTAATAGATGGGGTGGTGATTAAGGAATTTAGGGATTCTTCTCAAGTTGGTTTGCTCCAATCACTTGTGCATGTGCCCCAAAATTAGACTTAGTAAGAAATTGATTTGTGTTTATGGCCCTTAATGCTGATGAGCTTTCATGAGGAGAGAGAAAGAGAGAAGAGATAATTCACAACATTAAAATCTTAGGGAATTCACTCGCATGGGGAGAATGTGAAGATTGTCATCTTGAGAGTAGTGCCCTCCTGTGCCTTGCGCTGCCTCATAGCCCCTCCTTATTCTTTCCTATTCTTCATGCCGTGAAGCCAACTGCATTACTTTACTACAAGTGCCTTGCACGCTAGCGCACAACCCCTCCTTCTTCTTGCCTATGCTTCATGTTGTGAAGCCAACTGCCTTGCTTCACTCCATGTGCCTTTTGCACTAGCTCACAACCCTCCGGCTTCTTGCCCATGATTCATGTGGTAACTCCCAACCACTTGGCTACTCTCCTCGCTTTTGGCATCTCCCCTCTGCTCCATGTTGTGAAGCCTTTCACTATGATTTTGTCTTGGTTGTTGAGCACCTCTCTTTCACTATGCTATCAGACGTTGTCATACAAAACAAAACTTCTTACGTGCCCTTAATTTTGAATATGCTAGGCATAGAAAATCCGATTAAGAAAACTACAAACTTTACACAAAAGGATTGATAAGGAAAAGAATAAGAAATAATGACTGCACTATTATGCAATGATAGAATGTTTTAGTATTGAAAATTGAAGATGCAGGTGCCCCAAATGAAAACATACTCCAAGTTGCTAATCTAGGCTCTAATATTGTTAGTTTTTGCAAATCAATAGCAAGTACTACATGTGAAGGCTAGAAAGCTCTATAAAATTCAAGCAATTTATGCATGTTAGAAATGTGAAAAACACTTATCCATGAGGTGATGTTATAACACATCATTTCACATGTGACATACAATGGAGGGTTCTTACATAGGCTCACAAAGAAAAGCAATCTACTTAAGGTATCCAATCCCGAGGCCCATCCATCGATGATTAATCATAGGATATATTGTTTAGAGTTTTGTACAAACACATAAGTATGAGTGGAAAAATGTATTGTATCTTCTATTTAGAAGAGGTTTTCCTCAATAGTATCTTCTAAGAGGCAGCTCAAGGGCACTCCTCTCTCTCTCTCTCTCTCTCTCTCTCTCTCTCTCTCTCTCTCTCAACCTCTAAGACAATGTCTCATCAAAGACATCAATTACACAAACACACATGGAATGAATCAAGTGAACACACGTGCAATCGACGGACAGGTAACAAACAGGAAGTTTAACTAAGTAGCTTTATTAGTATAGCAAACCATCCTTGGCCAAAAGGCCAACGAGGACGGGCTATTTCTTTATAGCAACAAGAGCCACATTATTGATAACGTATAGCCATCTACTTGAATGCCCACATTCCTGAGCCTCTTCCTTTACCGGCGCAAGGCCAACAACGATGGGTTCGGTGTTGGCATGCATCTTCATCACAAGGGTCTATTGTTTGTCATGTGGGAGTTCACAATCTTGACAAAACTTTAAACAAAACAACGAGTCTTATGTGCCCTTAATTTTGAATAAGCTAGGCCTAGAGAATACTGAGAAAACTACAAACTTTGCACAAAAGGATTGATAAGAAAAAGAATAAGCACTAATGACTATGCACTATTATGCCATGATAGAATGTTTTAGGATATAAAATTGCATATGCGAGTGCCCCAAATGAAAAACATACTCCAAGTTGCTAATCTAGGCATTAATTTTGTTTAGTTTTTGCGAATCGATAGCAACCACTACATGTCAAGGCTATAAAGCTCTATAAAATTTAAGCCATTTATACATGTTAACAATGTGAAAAACACCCGTCCATGAGGTGACGCTATAACACATCATTTCACGTGTGACATACAATGAAGGGTTCTAACATAGGCTCACAAAAAAAAGTAATCTACTTAAGGTATCCAATCCCGAAGCCCATCCACATATGATTAATTATAGGATATGTTCTTTAGAGTTCTGTCCAACGCAGATAAGTATGAGTGGGAAAATGTCTTGTTAGAAGAGGTTTTCCTCAATAGTATCTTCTAAGAGACTCATAGGTGCTCTTCTCTCTCTCTCCCTTTCTCAAGTCTCAACGTCTAACACCTTCTCTCATCAATCACGTGGACACACGTGCAATGAATAATACGAACACATGTGTAATGCAATGACCGACACGTGACAAAGAGGCAAGAAGTCCAATTAAGTAGCTTTATTAGTATAGGAAGCCATCTTTATTTATTAGTGGAGATTGGCTATTTCATTATAGCAGCAAGGGCCGCATTATTGATGACGTATAGCCATCTACTTGAACGCCCACGTTCCTGAGCCGCTGCCATTGCCGGCAAGGCCGACGACGGGCTCGGCGTCGGCGCGCTTGTCGTAGGCTGCACCAGTGCAGAAGCCCAGCACCAGGTGGTCGCTATCCGCATGGAAGGTGAAGCCCTGCGTGCAAGCGGTGATGTCGCCCTCGCAGAAGAGCGTGCCCTGGAACGGGCCGCTCGCTCCGGATCCGGTAATGCTGGCAGTGCCTAGGAACTTGTAGAGGCCACTCGTGTCGAATTGGAATTGCAGGGTGTTGGTGGAGGCGTCATAGGTAGCGCTGCCCGTGACGTAGTAAGACTGCTGCTGATTAGCTCCACCTGACGCGCCGAGCGCCTGGAAGGAGGTCAAAGCAGCCTGGATCTCATGCGGCTGCAGCGTCATCGGCATGCCCTCTAAGGGCACACGCATGACCTCCGCGCCTACACGATGCTGCTGAGCCATAGCTGATCTAATGATAAGACTAGGCCTTACTATTACGAGTGCTAATTGCAGGTGGACTACGAGCGATGACGCAGACTGAGGGTAGCCACCTCCTCTTTATACGAATGATGCAGCTGGCGGTATAAAGGACCACTCGAGCACTACCTGGGGTCCATCAGATGCATACAGAATGGCCTGCACATACGCATAGTCCTCGTGTAAACACCCTCGAATCAGTTGTGACATGTTAATGGTCAGAGAGGGAGAGGGAGGGACGCAAGGAATAAAGTTAGGCCTATGTTATGCTCTTCCACTAGTGCATGCGCGCAACTTCCAGATTCTGGCCACCTAACACAAACGAACTTCCAGATTCTGGCCACCTAAGACAAACGAACTGGGGTTCTATCAGCAAATACAATCCGAGCAGTCAAATTAAGCCAGCAACTGATTGAGGGAATGGGTGATGCACATGGAATCCTTTATCGAGGGCAATCCTGATTGAGGGAATGGGTGATGCCAGAGGCAAGGTTTTCATAAGGGACCAGTCCGTTGTGTTGAAAGCCAACAAAGGTGATATTTATGTGGGAGTATTGATGATAGATGTAGCAACGAAAGGTGGGGTAAGGGTGTCAAAATTTGGTGTTGTGCATGTCTTATGATGTTTGCAAGAAGTTACTTGTGCATGTCTTATCATGGTCATTGTGTTCACACTTAATTTCAAGTACTGTACTCCATTTGTGTACAACTACATGTGTGTAGCATAGCAGTTATGTGTGGGTTTAACAATAGAAGCCCTCAGTATGTAAAGTGTTATGTAGGGTATGTCTAGTGTGCGCGGTAACATTATAAGCAAGAAGGCTATTGTGAAAAATGCTTAATACTAGTTTTGTAGAGAAAAATTACATTTTTGTAGCTTTGAGAGACTTTTGAAGATACTTTTTTTCTTCTCACCTATAATCTATAAATAAAATGGTTTTAGGGAAATATGCCATTGACATTATCTATGCTTATATTGCCATCTCTTGGGGTCATTTGGCTAAAAACATCTCAAATAATTTTTTAATAAATCAACTAGAAAACACCTGAAACAATTTTTAAGCGTGTCAAAAATGCTATGAAGAATCTAGCCATATGTATGGAATATACTTGTATAATTGTTTAGTTATGTTTACAAAAAAACTGGCAAGTTTTTCAACCCCACAAGTTGCGTTACATGATGTTGTTTTTGGTGATTTTACCTTTTTTTTGAAAAGTAAATTTTCTCTTTTGGAAAATTTTTCAAGCAAAAAAAAACTTAATTTTTTCTATATATCTAAAAATAAAACCCAAGAAGTTTTGTCAAGTTTTACGATCATGTAAGCAAGTTATGTGTAACAATTGCATAACTTTAGTGGGAGGCTAGAAAGATTTAGCTCGAGTCAAACATTCTAAGTAATTATGTACATTAGGAAATTTTTAGCCCAAGAGAAAAAACTTCTAAGCACTGATGCAGGTTGGAAAGTTCTAGATCAAGAGCCAAAACTTCTAGGAGCTAGCAAATAGAAGTTGGAAATTTAGTCTCTTGAAACAATACTCTTCACTTAAAAGAACCAAGACTCTTAGGCTTTAGATCAAGAGCTAGAATTTCTATTGAATGATGTATGAGATTTGAAAGATATTGCTATCGATCCACAACTACTAGGCAATGATGTAGGCTAGAAAGTTTTGGCTCAAGAGCCAAAAATTCTAGAAAGTGATGTAGGAGGTTGGAAATATTTAGCTTAGGTGCCAAAATTTTAAGGAAATGATGCAGGTTGAAAAGTCTTTACTAAAGAGGCAAATTTTATAGGAGTTGGAATAGAAAAATGGAAGCTTTGGCTCTTGAGTCAAAACTCATGGGAACCACATAAAGGATCCAAGACTATCGAGCAATAATGCATGTGCTAAGTCTTGGACATTCAAAAGATTTGACTTAAGAGACAAAACTTCTAGCCAATGATTTAGGCTATAAAAAATTTTACTCGAGAGACAAAACTTCTAGGAAGTGATGTAGGTTGGAAAGTTTTAGCTCAAGAGGCAAGGAATTTATGAGTTGGAATATAGAAGCTAAATGTTTTGGCTCTTGAGCCAAAACTCTTAGAAACAAGGAACAAGAGCCAAGACTTCTAAGGAACAATGCATGTGCTAAGTTTTGGCTTAAGAGCCAAAACTTTTAGTCAAGGATGTAGTAGGTCGAAAATATTTAGCTTAAGAGCCAAAACTCTTAGGCCATGATGAAGGATAAAAACTTTTGTCTTCATAGCTAATACCTCTAGGGGTTGGCATAAAGAGAACTGAATATCTTATAAATGGCTCAAGAGCCAAAGCATTTAGGCAATGTTGTAGGTTGGTAATTTTTGGCTTAAAAGTGAAAACCTCTAGAGGTTTTAATAAAGAGGATAGGACTTTTGGCTGTTTAAGCAAAGCTAAGGCCTCTAGTAGGCAATGACATCACTAGGAAGTTCTAGCTAAAGAACTAGAATTTATAGGGAATCATGTAGGTTGGGAAGTTTCATATCAAGAGGTAAAACATTTAGGGGTTTTCTTAAAGGGCATAGAAGTTTCAACTGCTAATAAGCACAAAGTCTTGGAAGTAAGCCAGAGAGCCAAGTCCTCTAGGATATAATGTAGATCAAAAGTTTAGGCTTAAGAGCCAAAATTTATAGGCAATGATGTAGGTTTGAAAGGTTTGGATGAAGAGACAAATATTTTAGGGTTTGGTTGAAAAGGATAGAGATCTCGGTAGTAAGCCAAATCTCTTTGATACTAGTCAAAGTAGCCAAGACCTCTAGATAATAATGTAATTATGAGAGGTTGATTGAAAGAGGCTATCAATTTTGGCTCTTAATCCAAAATTCTTGGAAAGTAGTCAAAACAACCCATAATTGTGAGCACTAATCTCGCGGGGTTCACTACTAAGAAACCCCACGTATCGTGTGCATTAAAGGGGTATTTAGAAAACCCCTTACCTAATGAACTTTTCATGAATAAAATGACCCCCGTTTTCTTTACAGACTTACGTTTTTTTTTTCAAAATGGAATTAAAAAAAAACCTTTTGTAAATGTTTTTCTATAAATCTACCTTAAATTTTTGAATTTAAAATTCCCTTCATTTGAGCTCATGTGCTATACTTACATAGTTTTTGGTGAACCCCCCGAGGCACTAATATAGCTTGGAAATTTGGTTTGAGAGGCAAAACTTCCAAGTAATGATGTAGGTTATAATGTTTAGACATAATAGCCATACTTTCTAGGAATTGTTCTAAAGAGGCTATAGGTTTTATCTCTTGAGCCATTACTCTTATAAAGTAGTCAAGATATCCAAGACAACTAGACAATGTAATGCACCTAGAGGCTAAGAGCCAAATATTGTAAGGAATAATGTATGTTGGAAAGTGTTAACTCAAGAACCCAAACTTGTAGAGGGAGAGGATAGAAGTTTTGATTCTTGACTAAAAACTCTTAGAAATTAGTCAAAAAAGTGAAGTACAACAAGGAAGTCTAGGCTGAATAGAAAAATATTCTAGGAAATGTTGCAATTTCGTAAACTTTGCTCAAGAGCCAAACGTTTCAAGGTTTGTCTTAGAGAAGTTTCAAATTTTGGCTCTTGAACCAAAACCCTTGAAAATTAGTCCCGAGGGGCAAGGCCTCTAAGAAATAAATCACGTAGTAAGTTTGGAATCAATAGCCAAAAACTCTACACAATGATGTAGGAAGTTGGAGAAATTTCTCTCAAAGGTCAAAACTTTAAGGTATTGATGTAGCCTAAATTGTTTTGGCTGAATAGCCAAAACTTTTATGTAATGGCATAAAGAGGCTACAATTTTTATTTATTGATACAAAATCCTTAGAATCCATAAGTCCTATAGGCAACAATGTAGCCATGAAAACTTCAAAGCAATGAAGAAGGCTTGAAAGTTTTGGCTCGGAAGCCTATCATTCTAGGTAGTTACTCAAAAAGGATAGAGTTTTTGGCTCTTAAGGCAAGAAGAGTTTATGTCATATGCTAGCACTTATTTGCACAATGTAAGAATATGAAGTTTTGGTTGAGGAGTCTTAAGAATGGGCACAAGTAGACACTTACAATCATAAGCACAAGATTTGGAAAAGTTTTCAAAGATATACACATAAAAAGCATAATTTTTTTGACTAAAGAGCCAAATGTAAAGCTAAAGGTAAAGCATAACACAATATTATGCATTGGTTATATAGTTTCAAGCTAATCATGTTAGCACATAGAATAAGATATGTCGAATGAGCAAATGTAATGTCTATTATCATGATGATGTTTCTACATCAATCCATTACTTTAATTTAGCTTCTAGTTTTAAATCTACCATTATGAGTATACAATTTATGTAAAAACTACTTTTAAAACACTATTACAGTCCTCTTCAAGTGCACGCTTTGTTTAAATTTATGTATTAGATGCTAGCAACACTTTGCCTATAAGAACTTGATTACAAGGAATCAAGATTAGTTAATTATATCTTTATTTTTTTGAATTCAACTCCTCAAGGTGGAACAAATGTTTAGAATGCTGTTTCTCAACACCAGATACGCTGAGAGATACTATCTTTTTGGTTCGGTTCAACCCCAGATACGTTCGGTTTCTCACATCAACATCAAAAAATTATCCCTAACTTCAAGGATACTTTGATAGTATTGTTTAAGCTCTCTTCCATTCACATGTCAAGTAAGCTCTTATAGAAGTCCTCTTAAAGAAATTCAGGTTTCTTATGATAGCCTTTGAATACTTCCATCATACCCGAAGTGAAATCTCAAAATTGGTATTTCTCAACACCACCTATCTCAAAAGATAAGTTTCTCTTCCTTTTATTTGAGTTCTTGATGTTTACTCATGTCTTTAAATGTTTAATAATTAATTTAGCCAATCTAAATCTAAAATATATTAAAATATTTGGTAAATCCACATTTTCGTGTTGGGTAATCTCAAATGATTATAAAACTTTCCTCAAATATAATGATTGATGCTATAGTTTATATCATCCAATGTAAATTTGAATAAAAATTGGTCCTCCAATTTTCTATTCGGGCCAAAAATCTAATATCAAAGGACAAGTTTTTCCTAAATCCTCTTTTGCAACAACCCTTTTTAGTATATAGTGACTAACTATTGTTCAAGTTCTCATTTCTTCATATGTCAAGATTTTCCTAAATTGTCTTATGTGATAACCCTTTACCCGGACCCTCCCCTGACCTTTATGTCAAAATACTTCCATTAGCTTCAAATATACAATGACTTATTATTGTTCTTGTTCTCATTTTTTCAGATGTCAAGTTAGCTAGAAAAATATAGATTTGTTAATAAAAGCTTGGAGTACTTTTATTAGCTCCTCAAAGTGCTGACAATAAAAAATGATGTTTCACAACATGGCCTATCTCAAGAGAAAATATCCTCTCGCTCCTATTTTGAATTCTAGAGTACATGTACTGATATGTTGCTTCACACATAATGAAAGTTTTAATTTTTAAAACTCAAAATATGTAGAAGTATTTGCTAAATTCAACACAAAATTTATAAATATTTTAATCCAAATGCAACATTAAACCAAAAAAGAGGCTGTCATTTTGGTATTTAGGCTAAATATTTGTGAGGTGGGAAATGGGTTTTTAAAGCAAGAAATGCACAAAGAAGATTAAAAGAGTATGCATAAAAGAGGAGCAGCCTAAAGTTGAGTGCAACCTAGATCAATATATCCCAGATCAATGTGTAGTTTAGTCACTACATTTAACATCTGAGTGCTGCAAAGGTGGATCTGTGTTTGTGATTGAAGCACCTATGAATGTAACATGCACTTGGAAAACTTCATGAAGGTTCAATGCATGACAAGAAGAAAAATATGAGGGGATCAATTCAACGATTAATTGTGGATCTAAAAGCATGAGGAACACACCTTGAGGGAAACACTAAGGAGACTGGGAGATATGAGGGTCACACAAAACCGAAAGTCCAAGAACAGAGAACTCATACCTCGGAGGTAACATAAAAAAGGGCGGGGGCATGGGCCTCACACCCGCAAATTGATAGATCCACTATCAGATGATGCTAGTTGTTACTGATACAAGAATTACACAAACAATAAAAGCAAGATGGAAGAACAACATAAGCACTGAAGAAGGAGTTACAAGAAAGCACGACGAGAAGCAAATGCTAAAGCTTAGTTCACATCAACCTTACTAAAAGTGCCTAGCTTAGCAAAGGAAAACAACCAAACTAATTAAGCCATTTATATATGTTAGAATTGTGATAAACACTCGTCCATGAGGTGATGCTATAATACATCATTTCACATGTGACATTGAAGGGTTCTTAAGTAGGCTCACAAAGAAAATCAATGTACTTAAGGTATCCAATCTTGAGGCCCATCCACTGATGATTAATTATAGGATATTCTCTTTAAAGTTTTGTCCATGCAGATAAGTCACTACAAGACCATGCTGCCATACACGCATTTCATACACGCGATAAATTACGGACGCGTGTATGGTCGCGCATGTATTTGAATAGAATCGAGCGCGTGTATTTTAACATCTAAATTCGCGTGTATATTGGCATCTATCAGCACGTGTATAAGCACGTGTATATACACGCAATAATACATGCATCAATACACACTTGGTAAAGAAAAACTAAATTCCTTTACAAAATTAAAAACTATTTTCTTTAAACCATCTCATAGTACATTACAGTATATATCATTACACAATCCCACTATATGCATTTACAACAATGAAATATATTCAAAAATAAATCATGAGATGATAATTAAAAGACAACACATACAATAGAAATGTCATCAATTTAGAACGATATAGTGACGGATTGGTTAGGGTTCGATCTCATCTTCAATAAGATCCATCCTTGCCAAACGATCAACATCAATATCCATTTGATCAATTTGTAAGGCTACAATTAAATTTATTCCACTATCGATATTCTGTCCATTGATAATGGTATCGATGTCTTGATCATCCTCATCAACATCACCATCATCCTCAATGGTAGGGTCATTCTCATGATCATGAGAAATGGCACGCTCATCCTCATTATCATGATCATCTCTTATTTCTTGATCATCGATCAAAATATCTTCATTGGCATGTTCGACATCATCTTCATTGCGGCTTGTTACATCCTCCATATGCTCCATATGAGTGAATGTATTATACATCACTTTGGAACGTGGTGCAATAGGGATGACGTACCACCATTTAATGTCATGCACCATTGGTAGATAGATAACCTACTCAAATACACATACTGCAGTAATTAATTAGCATATCAAAAGTCAAGGGGTACTCGAGCTTAGATATATATGTACATGAAACACATTAGTAAAAAAATGCATGCCTGCTCACATGGTTGTGGCAATACGAGCCTATCTTTCTTTGTTTGCCAAAACTTTGTAGAGTCAATAGTTACATAGCCACTTGCATGGCGTTTTATCGTTGCATTAGGCCCTTTTTCCACCACGTTCATTTGCCATTTGACATCCAAAACATACACAAAGAAGCGACGAAAGTCAAGCCTAAATATGTCTTGGATTGTGCCACAATAATCATCCATTTTTCCATTAGCTCCCTCAAAGCTACTAATGATACCGCAATCTTGTGTATTCCTCTTTTCATCAATTCTTTGTGTTCGAAAGTGCTTGCCTTCACACCATATAGCATTGAACATAGTGCACTGGACCAAAATAGAAGCAATATTTGTGTAAGCAATGTGAATAAATATTAAAAGCAAATCACTTACAACTAATGCAAAACATTAGTTCTATGTACCTTTAACATGCATCCTCGTGCATACTCCCATTCTTCCGCCGTGATATGCAGCCCCTCGTCGCTCTCTGCTCTCTCCATTTCCTCATGCAACCAATCAACATGGATATCATTCGAAAGTGTTGCTAGATGCTTAGAGTACGCCTTACGAGAGCCATGTTGCCTCCGAAAGAGAGCTCTTTTTGCTTGCCTTTTTGTCTTTGCATCCTCATATCTTGTAACCCATCTGCTCATCACATCACTATTAAGGACGCAAGTGAAATTGAGATCATCAATCAATGTTCTGTCAATTACTTTACTTTGTCCTTTTCCTTGAGGCACAATAGAGGTCATCCTCAAGTCCTCTTCATTGCTCCATAGTGGCAAAGAGCTGTCCACCTGACCAAGAAATTCTGAAATATATACAAGAGACTCTTGTATCAACCAACCCTCGGCCATGCTTCCTTCAGGCCTTGCACTTTGCCTCACAAAGTCTTTTAAGGTCTTCATGAAGCGCTCTAGGAAGAACATCCAATGTGCATGCACAGTGCCACATAAAACGATCTCGTCCACTAAATGCACAATGAGATGTAGTTGACTTGTGAGAATGGTTCGCGGAAAAGTCTCCTCTACCAAACAAACCACCTCCAGTGCCATAACACGCGCATCATCCAACGTGGCTGGATCAATTGCTTTGGAACTAACATATCTGAAAAATAAATAAATAGTACGTTATACCTCATGCACGTTCATTTTGCAAGGTATAATGAAGGGTGATCTGACATGGGTTTTACATACCTCACAAGCTCGCCCATCTTATAAATACATTTTTTCAAACTCTTATTTGCACAATGGTCGATGCTAGTAGGCAGTATGAACTGCGCACATAAGAGCACATGTATGTATGGTTTATGGCATTACAAAGTTTAATTTCAATGTACAAGACTTGGAAAACACTTACTTGGAGCATCTTGTGCCAATCGTGGGACTTCAACCCATATAGTTGCTCAACACCTCTTTTCTTAGTGGTTGTAAAGGCTCCCTTCAATGATCTCATGCATCCAGTGGGAGTACGCAAAGTGGTGATGGCCTGCTTTACCTGCTTCTCCTCTTTCTCTGATATAATCCATGGTGCAGGCGGAAGACGAACATGCCCACCCTCCTCTCGTGGCCAAGCTTGACGCATACGTCCGGTGACCCGCAAGTCCTCACGTACGCTAACATTGTCTCGTTTACCAATAACATGTTCCCAAATACCAGATCCCACATTCTTGAAGATGTGCATGGGATCAAGAAGATGGTTGATCTTAAGATGGGTCCAATATGGTAGCCGAAAAAAATGGAGTACCTACACAAGGGATTGCTCTATGTGACCTTTAATCCAATTAGAGACTACACAAAACAAGATTGAAAAACATTACTATACCTGTTCATGCCATCTGGAGGAAGAATATTTGTAGACTCCCAAATACACTTCCAATCTTTTACACGAAGTGTTTGTGGAGGAATGTTACTCTTACTAGCAACATATTTAGGATGATCTAAGGGGAGAAATCGATGATGATTATCGAATATGGTCTTACACAAACCGTCAGCATACTCATGTACTAACGAAGGGCCACAAACAGGACATGCATGTTTACCCGATGTTTTCAAACCTATTAAAATATAAATAAAAGTTAGAATAATAAAGTCAATATTTATAATTAATATAGCCAATAGTATTAGAGTAGGGAGGTAATTAGAATTCTTACCAAAACAATTGCTGTATTGTGGAAAGTCATGCATTGTCCACATCAACACTGCTTTTAAGTCGAAGTGTCGAGAGGAGGGAGGCCTACTAATGTCCACCACCACAACACCTCTCCATAGTTCCTCCAACTCATCAATCAACGGTTTGAGATAAACATCCATATGCTTGACTTTATGTTTCCCTGGAATTAGAAGGGATAACATAAGATGTCCCTTCTTGATTGCCATTGATTGTGGAAGGTTGTAATTCACCAACACAACTGGCCACATGCTATATGCGGTGCTTTTGAAACCAAATGGATTCACTCCATCCATACCTAGGCCAAATCTCAAGTTTCTGGGCTCTGTTTTAAAGCTGGGCCACTCATCTTCAATATGCTTCCAAGCAGGAGTGTGTGCGGGAATTCTCCACATGCCATCATGTGATCGATGTGAGGAATGCCATGACATGAGCTCTACTATTGATTTGCACTTGAACATGTGTTTGATGCGAGGAATTAGAGGAAAGTGTCGCAAGACTTTAGGAGGTACATCAAAACTCTTCACATCTGTTCTATACCTTGCTTCACCACAAGTGGGACAATGTCGAGCCTCCTTATGCGTCCCACGAAAGAGAATGCAATCATTAATGCATGCATGTATGTGATCATAATCCAATCCTCCAAGAGATGTCACATAGCGCCTCGCTATGTCTCTTGAGGTGGGTAGTCTATTTCCCTTTGGAAGCATGTTTGATAATAGCTTGCATCCAATATCATCAATTAGTCCTAAATCCTAAACCTTAAACCACTAATTCAAATTTGCAAGTTAGAATGCTTACTTCAATAATGCGTCAAGACTTGCATTGCTCCATCCATAAACTGTTTGTATATTGAGTAGTTCAAGTGAAGTGTGTAAAATAGAGAATGTGCACCCTTCAAAAACCGGTGTCAATGAAGCCTTGTAAAGATGCTCTTGTTTCATATCATCGTCGTTCATACCTTTGGGATCATCCTTAAAAAGATTCTGCACCATATCATCAAACACTTTCTCTTCCACACCTTCGTGGGGTGCAGGGCTATTGTCATCCCTTTCCCACTCATCTGTGACAATAGATCCTGAAGCTCCAGCATCATCTCGTCGACGCTTTGCGTGCTCTCGCCGCGCATAGGGCACCATGTTAGGGTGTGGTACTGCATCCTGCTTCAATTAGAGTTTATATATTACAACTCCATTAATTTAATTTGGATACCATGAGTCATTTAATTACCATCAATTTACATCTACTCACCTCTAAACCTGTTTGCTTCCATTCTCCATACATGGAGATGCGATTCAAGGTAATTCGACGTGCTCGTACAATGCATCCTTCACATCGATTACACATACATTTGATCCGTTGTCCCAACCACACATCGCGATTACGATGACGCATTGTCTCATCTTCCCCAGAACTGCTTGAGGAGGTTGATGACATCCTATGTACAAACCAGAAAACACAAAATCATAATATGTTTTTAATGAAAGTATAAAAATCGCGTGTATTAACGTGGCTATTTCCTAAAAATTGCGTGTATTAACGCAGCTATTTCCTAAAAATCACGTGTATTGACGCGGGTACTTCCTGAAAATCGCGTGTATAAACGTGGCTAGATCCTTAAAATCGTGTGTATAAACGCGGCTAATTTATCATACACGCGGAAATATACGCGTTTCTACACGCGACGACCTATTTAAACTAAAAATAACCTACCTTTCCCAAATAAACATTTTGAACTAACATATCTGCTCTCTTTCATTTTCGCCTCTTCCAATAACGCAAGGAGGGAGCAGAGAAGGAGCACACACGGGTGAAGAAAACTGACCAAGAAAGAAGACTCACTTTTTCAGAGGTGAGTCAGTTTGTCCTTTGCCTTGTCTCCTTTCTCAGATTTGTCCTCAGATTTGTTTATACTATTTTCTTTTTGCTTTTTGGGTTTGTCTCCATCCTTTTGCTTCTCTGGTTGCGATTTTGGGTGAATGATTCTGACAAGGGCAACAGTGGGCCTTTTATAAGGACACATTGTCGGAGGTCGATCGCTTTCAAAAAAAATTTTGCGTAGATCGTGTGTATATATGCGTGTATCCTGTTTGCACAGACTTTTCACGCGGATATACACGCATTTCTAGATGGGTGTATACATGCGTTTTTGGACGGGTGTATACACGCATTTCTGGACGCGTGTATACACGAGACTTTGTTTCCTGTTTCTATGGTTTGCAGGCTGATATGTGACTTGGATGATGATGATATTTGTGCGAGTCAAGAGACATCCCATGATGTACATGACGATTATTTTTGCAGATTCTTTATGGATATTCCAGGTTCTTCATCCGATCCATTTGCGTACAGCAATTGGCTGATGGAGATGCTAAATCATTTTGGGCACCATCCTGGTCTAGTTGAGCTTACAAAGTACATGTATGCCCATCCCCCTCCTTCCATGCCTGGTGTCTATACCCCTACCGGCCGTGAGTATCCAGGGCACTCCACTGCCGTCTATGCCTACGAGTCCGACGAGACGGCATGCAGCTTCTCCTCTTCCATGCTCATCGAGGAGACATACCTCATCCCAGACACACTCACGCACACCCTCCCAAGCACCGTCACATCAGGGCTCACAGCCACCATCACGTACTCCCTCAGAGCCACCGTCACGTCAGGGCTCACAGCCACTGTCATGTAGACAATCCCCCAGTCGTGACTCCACCTGCCGCAGCAATAGGAAGAGTAAGAGTGGAGGATGCGGCAGGTGCTTTGGTGGTGGGGGAGGTAGTAGGGCACGCGGTGAGAGAGGAGATAGAGGGAGAAGAGTTAGAGGAGATAGTTCGGAAGAGGAGGAGATGAGAGAGGTGGAGAGAGTAATCTGCTGTGATGTGATGGATAGGGACGGGATAGTGATGGATGCGAGGGGGAAAGAGGTAATGGAGTACATGCGTGGGGTAGTATCAAACTTGTATAGAAATTGTTTTATTAAATTTAAAGATCAAAATAGCCGATTAGTTGGGGAGGTGATAGAGGCTGTACATAGTCGGTACCCCAATCTCCCACATGCTACATTCTCGGATGTATGGGGAAGGACGCGAATAAGGAAGATCTGAAGTAATAAAAGATCTCACCTTAAAAAACTCGCGTACGATGATGGGCTAAATGTAGCTGCGGGTGGCTATCCTGCCGAGAAACCTGCCACCCCACTACGCACAAATGCGAGTGGAAGGAGGCAAAGAAATGAGCAGAGGGTGGCGTGAAGAGCAGGCAGCATGTGGAGGCATGACGGATCTAGATTGAGACCATTGGATCTTCGCATTTCGGATCTGGCGGCATCGAGTCATGGGAGGCAGAGTTCGTAAGTATCTTGCCACTTTATTTGATTGTTTACTTAATTCATTGATTCTATGATTGTTTTAATCTTACAAATTGTGTTGATTATGATACAACCATGCGTTACGGGGAGGAAACCCACAACCCACCACGATACTGCGTATGCTCGCCGGCATAGCAGACGTGACACGTGGGCCATCTTCAGAGCCGAGGGACGTATTACAAACGTGCAGTTTGAGATGGCCATGAGACCATACGGCCGACAGGTACTTGAAAACTCTAAACGAATGATTTTGGTTTATTGAATTACATATATATATACTTATATACTATATATTACTTGAATAGGCACAAGCTACTGATGATCCACCCGCCGCCACTGCAGAGGGTGGACGTGAGTACTACTCATCGGACATTCCGACCGATGTGAGCTCATCTGAGCATGGAGGGAGCACCGAGTCATCATCTGGGTCTGAGTAGTACTCAGACTTATAATAACACATTCCATATTGAGGATGTGGTTGTATATATTTTTTTGTAAACTGAAGCCATGGGCTACTTCGACATATGGACTCCCTTGTATATATGTGTGAAATTTTGATAGTAATATTGAATCGTGAATCGATAATATTGCATTCATGTCTGTCTTGAATCGTGTATTGACAATGTATGCATTCATGTCGTTCTTGTCTTAATCTTCCTCGTGGATATGTTCTTCGTGATGGTCCACTGCACAAAAAAAAAATAATCTAGAGAGTGTTATTGGGTGTTGGAATGCTGGAACAGCATTCAGGTACCAAATAGCACTCTTTGGATTTTTTTTTTGCTCTCTGTTCGCGTGTATAAACGCGTCAGAACTGCAAAAAGTCGCGTGTATATACGCGAATAATCTGTAAAACACGCGTGTATAAACGTGTCAAATCTGAGAAATACGTGTGTATAAGCGCATCTAAAGTCACAAAATGCATGTATAGACGCTTGTATCAGCGCGTTTAAATGTAGCTCAACTGACAGAACGCATGTATACGCCTGTGTATCAGCGCGTCTGAACACGCGCTTTTACACGCATGTCTCTGGCCGTGATGATACACGCGCTGATACACGTGCCCGCTACTTTTTTTCACAAGTCATTTTTAGCGGCTAGGAGCACGTGTATGAGCCCGATCCCTTGTAGTGAGTATGAGTGAAAAAATGTGTTGTAGAAGAGGTTTTCCTCAATAGTATCTTCTAAAGAGACTCATAGGTGCTCCTTCCCTCGCTCTCTTTCTCAAGTCTCAACTTGTAAAACCATGTCTCATAAAAAACATCAATCAAGAAGACACGAGTACAATGAATCATGCGAACATATGTGCAATGATAGACACGTGGTGACAAATAGTCCAATTAAGTAGCTTTATTAGTACATCAAGCCATCTTTATTTATTATTGGAGATTGGCTTTTTTGTTATAGCAGCAAGAACCACCACATTATTAATAATGTATAACCATCTACTTGAATGCCCATTTTCCTGAGCCTGTGCCATTATCGGCAAGCTTGATGATGATAGGCTTGGCATTGATGTTGTTGGACTATATATAGTGCACCCTAACTTGACCTTGATCTCACCTATACATACCTATGCACTATTAATAATATACACTACTTTTAGAGCAATGTCTCGTGTACCTCTCATTCTCTCTTGCTCTTTATTATATCTGTCAACATGGTATGAGAGCGAGTTACCCTTTTAACAATGTAGAAGATTGGTTTGAACAACTTTGGATGTTTTTGTTTTGCACTAAATTATGGATTTTGTTGGTTTGTTTCAGCAAAAAACTATGGTTATTTGTGTAAGTATCTATGATTTTTCATGAAACATCACTTTTGTCCTTGTTGTGTATTAGGATTTTGACCCCCTAGGCTTATCGACAAATTTTGAGGGCCTTTTGGTCCACATTTGAAGATTTGGCTGACAAACACGATAATATATGGTATTTGTTACAGGCTTGAAATCATAGAGCCACTCGGGCACTCGATTTTGAATGAAAGTTATGATTGTTGTTGTGTTATGCAGTTTTTGGGTGTTCTGCATGCATCATCATGCAGAAGTTTCCTCAGCTTTTTCACTTATTATTTTTTATTTGGATCTCTATTTTTGGTGATCCTTATACATATACGCTTTGGGTACTTTTTCCTATTTTTGACATATTATTCTTTACATCTGAAAAAGAATTAACACTGTTATTGCATCGTTTTTCTTCTTCACACTCTGTCCATGGCGAATATTTCTCTTATTAATGGTTATACTTCTAGTCAACACTCTATTCCTATTTTTCAAGGCCATGGTTTTCTTGGTTGGAAGGCAAAGATGACTTTGAATCTTGAAGGTGACGATCTTTTTGATATTGTATATGGAAATTCTCCACGTCCTTAGCGACCTATTGATGTTACTAGTTCACTTACTAATGGGAAGTTATTTAGTGATTGGCAAATACTTTCATCCGAATGGACAAAGAAATATAAGGTTGCTCGATGGTATATTTTGTCCCTATGTTGGATGTATTTAATCTTCCCACTTTCAATGATATTTGGAAATATCTTATTTCTACTTTTGAGAAGAAATCTTTCATAAAAATTCTATATCTTCATAATATGCTGGACAGGTTGGATTACAAAGTTTCTACTTTTACAAAGAAATCTACTTTTGAGAAGAAATCTATCATCAAAATTCTATATCTTCATAATATGCTGGATAGGTTGGATTACAAAGTTTCTACTTCTATGACTTCTCATATTGAATCATTCAAAGAAATTGTTAATCAACTTGCTGCTCCTAGTGCTTCTACTCCACAGGACCTCAACTTGTTTCCTAGTTTCTTCACACTATCAAAGATGAAAAAAATGATAATATTTTCATGATTATTTCTTACAAAGATGGTATTGATTTTGATATTGCTTGCATATCAAAGATGGTATTGATTTTGATATTGCTTGCATATCTCTTATTGAATATTCACAGCGTCATGAATAACGCACAGAGCCCTCTGCAGATGCTCTTCTTACATGTCACTTAGATTATTTTGAGGATGATCTTCTTATCTCCAAAAGCACCCCTTTTCACGGTTCTCTCGTGGTGGAAATCGCTTTTCTCATGGGGGAAGCTGTAGTCGACAATATGGTTCTAGTAGCAAGTATTGCAATTATTGTCACAAAAATGGACATTATGAATATGATTGTTTTTCCAAACTATATGATGACGAACATTGGTTCTCTCAATCTTATAAGAGATCAACCACAAGTCCACCTATGGCATGTATATGGTGGTTGTACAAATCATCCCACTTCTTAATGTCTAAAGAAAAAGTATAATGATGAACGTAATCAAGCTTATGCTATTGATAAATCTCATGATGATATTGATCATGAGAAGATGAATTGTGTTAACCATCATATTTCATCAGATAAAGTGCTTCTTGTTCGTGATGGTGCTACATTTATAGTGGTTTTTGGTGCCACTAGTAACATGACATATCAAACTCAATAGCTTCATAATTATCATGCTTTACCAATCAAGAAGATGGTTTATCTTGCTGATGAGAATACATGTCAATTTATGGGTATTGGTGATCTTTATGGTTAGGAGCACACTCCTCTACTTGAATTTTGCGAGGTGTTTTACATGTTCCTGATCTTCAATGCAATCTTTTATCAGTTGCTCGTCTTGTGGATCTTGTTTTTTTTTTTGGTTTTGACCATACTCAATGTCGGGTTGAGAAGGACGGACATACCTTAGAAAGTGTGCCTCATCAAGGTAATCTATTTGAGCTTTGATTAATAGATGATGTAGCTAATGTTGTGACTTCACTAGTCAATCGTGATAGCAAACTCTGGCATTCTTCACTTGCCCATGCTGACTTCTCAAAAATTATTGATTTATATCATTTTTAATTAATGTGTGGTCTTCAACTAAAGCCTCGCTCAACTCTTAGTGTCTATGAACATGTCTATGAACATTGCGCTTTGGGCAAACATCACCGAAAACCTTTTATTTCTTCCACTTCTCATCACTCTCAAGATCTAATAGAGCTTATTCATATTGACGTTTGTGGTCCATTCCCTCCATCCTACTTCAAATTCCTCTATTCTCTTATATTTATTGATGATTTTTCTTGATTTACACACATTTTTCTTGTACGACATAAATCAAAAGTTTTTTGGTGTATTTTAGCGATACCGCAAACATGTTGAATTTCAAACTAGTCGGGATATCAAAACTATACGAAGTGAAAATGGTGGAGAATACATATTGATTTTGAAGAATATTGTGTTTAAATGAATCATGAACTTAATATTACCTATTCTCCTTAGCAAAATGGAGTTGCTGAGCGCGAAAATCGGACCATTATCAATGCCATGAGGTGTCTTCTTATTCAAGTCGGTTTATTAAAGATGTTTTGGGTAGTCACATTTCTTACAAAAATTTATATTCAAAATTAATTACCTACAAATTGTCCTTTTGGTAATATTCCCATTGCAAGTTGGATAGGTACAACACCCTCGGTCTCTCATTTATGTGTCTTTGGTTGCATCGCCTATATTCATGTTCCTAAAGAGACACGAACAAAGATTGATCCTCCTACTAAGAAGGTCATTTTAATTGGGTATCTTGATAATTCCAAAGGCTATAAGTTTTATGATCCTCTCTCCAATAAGGTCACTTTAAGCCGCCGTGATGTAATTTTTTTATCAACATACTATGGGTGGTGAATGGTCCATTGATGCATTTGATGATTAACAAACCATTCTAACTTCGTTTCCTTTTCTGGCAAATGAATCTCATATTATTGATTCTCAAGTTGATGTCTCTATTCCACTCTCTTCACTGGATTGTGACAAAAATAGCCCTGACATTGATATATGCATTGATCTTCCTATTAAAGATGAACACGGTTCTCATACTCGTTGACTATGATGACATTAAATTTGATGCCATGCCCATTATTGAAGACCGTATTACCTACATGCAAACTATTTCTTCTCCACAAAAGGATCAGTGGTGGCAAGATGCTATGCAAGATGAGTATGATTATCTCATCTCAAAAGGTACTTGGATTCTAACTAATCTTCCTCATGGAATGAACACCTAGTGTAAGTGGGTGTACTAGACAAAAGTTAAGGCTAATGGTTCTTTTAACAAATTTAAATCTCGTCTAGTTGCCAAAGGACACTCTCAAGTAGCAGGTGTTCCCTATCATGATACATTCTCACCTATTGTTCACATGACAAGTACGTGTTCTTTTGGAATTTGCCACTCAATTTGATTTAGAAATTCATCAAATGGATGTTAAAATAACTTTTCTCAATGGTGAATTGAAAGAAGAGATATATATGGAACAACAACTTGGTTTTGTTATACCAGGAAAGGAACATCTGCTATGCATCTTCATCGAGCTCTCTATGATTTGAAACAAGCTTCTCATGCATGGTACTCAAAAATTTATACCTTTCTTTAATCACATGGATTTGCTTCATGTTCTTCTGATCCAAATTTTTACTTGGAACAAAAATACCACTTATTTATTATTATTACTTTATATGTAGATGATACCATCTTGGTTGCCAAAGATTTATCCTTCCTTCTACATACTAAGAAGCTTTTATCCTCAACATTTGAAATGGTGGATCTTGTTGAAATTCATTCTTGTCTTGGCATTCAAATCCAACAAGCTTGCGAGAAAGGTATTTTGCTTCTTCGACATACAAAATTAATTACTGACGCTCTTGCAAAATTTTGATTGGTTGATGCACATTTGGTATGTACTCCTATTGTTATGCATTCTTCTAAGAACATGCCTTCAAAATGTGATCATCCTTTGATGGATGATTTCCCATATGCAAACCTGGTTGGTTGCCTACAATTGATTGGTCTGAATACACACCCTAATGTTCTCTTCACTAAAAATCTTCTTGGTCAATATATTGCTCAACTTTGTCATTAGATTGATGTAAAGCATGATTTGAGGTATTTAAAGAGCACTAAAGATCATGACGTCCTCTATTGTCGATAGGCATCTTCATCTCACTCTTCACCTTTATGCCTAGTTGGTTATTGTGATGATGATTAGGCAAGTTCTAATTCTTGAATGAGATCTACAAGTGGAAATTACTTTTTGGTCAATGGATGCTTGGTTTCTTGGACGAGAAAGAAACAACGTTGTGTTGCGATTTCAACTACAGAAGCTGAATATGTAACGACATCATTAGCATCTCATGAGTTGATATGGTTACGTCAGTTACTTTTAGACATTGGGTATCCTCCACATTCTAGCACTCCTCTTTGATGGATAATCAAAGTGCTATAGTCCTTACAAAGGATTATGTTCAGCATAGAAAAATCAAACACATTCCTGCTCATTATCACTATGTTCACCAATGAAGTGATGAGTAAGGGATCTATTATGGTTGAATATTGCCCAGCTGACCAAATGGTTGCAGATATTCTTACGAAGGGACTTGGTGAAGCTTAATTCACTTGTCTACGCAATGAACATGGAGTGACAATCGAAAATTCTTCGAAACTCATCTATGATCATCATTGTATATATTAATTCAAAAGTTAGACACATGCACCACACAGCATATTCATCCACAATTTATGGACATCGATGTATATATATATTATTGAGAACTTATCACATTCATGCACATTTAGATTATCACATTCGTATATAAATTTTCATAGATGTATGTAGTAGCTCAGGTTTTTCCCTTGTACTCCCCAAGGGTTTTTTCATCCGAAGTAGTAACTAGAGACCCTAGTTTGAGAAAGCATTTTGGACTATATATAGTTCACCCTAACTTGACCTAGAGCTCACCTATACCTATGCACTATCAATAAAATACACTACTTTGAGAGTGATGTCTCGTGTATCTCTCTTTCTCTCTTGCTCTTTATCGTATCTGTCAATAGGCGTGCTTATGGTAGGCTGCAGCATCGACTAAGCCTAATACTAGGTTGTCATTATCCGCATGGAAGGTGAAGCCCTGAATGTAAGCGATGATGTCGTCGATACAAAAGAGTGTGCCCTGGAATGGGCCGCTTGCTCTGGATCCCGTAATGTTGGGAGTGTATAGGAACTTGTAGATGCCAGTGGGGTTGAATTGGAATTGCAAGGTGTTGGTTGCAACATCATAGGTAGCTGCCGTGACGTAGTAAGAGTGCTACTACTACTGAGTAGCTCTAGTTGATGAGCCGAGTGCCTAAAAGAATGTCAAAGTAGCCTCGATCTCATGTTGTTATAGCTTCATCGGCATACCCTTCAAGGTCACATGCATGACCTCCATGCCTACGCGATGTTGCTAAGCCACCATAGTAGCTGATCTAATGATAAGACTAGGCCTTACTATTACAAGTGGTAATTGTAGGTGGGCTACGAGCGATGATGTAGAGTGAGAGTAGCCACCTCCTCTTTATAGGAATGATGTAGTGCAGCCCACTACATAACATTACCGTCCATACTTTAAGAGGGGGAATAAAGTAAGGCCTATGTTGTTGACAGAGAAGTAGAGAGAGATGAGAGACTCTAAACATAGCTCCCAAATTGTGTGGAAAGTACACTGAGGCTAGGTATATATAGGGGTTAGGTTGGGTAGGCTATATATAGATCCAACACCCCTGCTCAAACAAAGGTCTCTACCTGTGGATGAAAAAACCTTTGGGGAGTAACAAGGGAAAAACCCAAAGTCTCGATATATGCCTACCATTGTATTATTATATTTGAAGTGTTACAATGGAAATATAGCAAGTACAATGGTCACATAAAGACCCTTCAGAGCCTTTAGAGCTATGGAAATATTACAAGTACAATGGTCCATAAAGACCCTTCACAACCTATAGAGGGATGGAAATATTACAATGAGCTCGAGATGTATGGTTGAATGGCATGGAAGAATAATCCATTTTTCATCGAGAAGGAACCAACAAGGTCTATATTTAAAGACCCCCAATATTGATAAAGCTCCAAGGAGTCTTGGTGGAAATATATAAATATATAATGTAGAACTATATGGTACCTGCTAAAAATTTATATGAGTTATGCACAAAACAATGTCTTTAGAGATGGTTCGTGATGCCACTCTTTGGACAACATGAACATGTACAAAATGTTTTATGCACAATATAACATACAAGAACATGCGTGCACACACAAATACAAAGCCAACTTAAACAAGGGGCCCAAGTGTTAATAAAGTATGTGGAGCAAAACTGCCCACAAAGTCGGCTTAAACAAGGGGACCAAACAGTAATAAAGTATGCAGAGCAAAACAGCCCACGAAGTCAACTTAAACAAGGGGCCCAAGTGGTAATAAAGTATGTGGAGCAAAGTTGCCCATATAGTCGACTTAAACAAGGGACCCAAGCGCTAATAAAGTGTGTGGAGAAAACTGCCCACAAAGTCCACTTAAACAAGGGCCCAAGCAGTAGTAAAGTATGTTGAACAAAATTTTCCAGTCTGCATCAAATCACAACCAGAGATATAATAGAAATGCCACAAGTGATATAATCGCAATCCCACAGTTAATAATGAGAGCCACCCTTGTGTTATGAGACAAGCCATACATGCCACGATTATCTACAGAAAATGACTTAAATAAAAGGTCAATCATGATGACTCAAAATATCATTCCTTTCTTAATTTATAATTTTGACTTCTTAGCAACAACAAGAAAAGGTCGAATTTATCGATTTAAATCACTATAATAGATTTAAATCATAATCACAATTTATAAACATAGGGTTAGATTGCATCCCTAGAATGTCCGTCTTGAAATAAGTATAATGAGATAAAAATAGAAAAGACGTAACAACATCCATGCTACTCCAAGGGTGCCCCTACTAAAAATCCATAAGAGTCGAGGTGGAGATGACGACCACTAGAGAAAGGAATTCGGCATGTGAAAGTCTTCGTGGTGCTTTCCTATGTGATGTGACAAAAGAACATGGTGTTGGAGCTCTATATATGGCTCACTCTACCTAACTTGGTCTCACCTATATATATGTATCTTGTCCTCAATATGAATCAATGTTTGGGAGCGTACATGATGTGTCTCTTGTCTAGTCTCTTCTTTCTACATTTCAACATGGTATCATAGCATCTATAAGGGAAGCATCTATGTCTTCTTGTTAAATTCATGATTATAATTTCATGTCTTACAAGATTGTTCTTTGATTATGTGTTGTCTACATGATTTTAAGCTTAACTTGTTGTAATTAGAGTTGTTTTTTAATCCCGTCCTTATGTGCAGGTGCGTAGATTGTATTGTGCTGGTGAATCCTATCAAAAAAGTTTGTCAAACGGAGTTGTGAGTCAAAAGTTATGACAATTCAGGCAAACTGCATCTGTAACAGCAAAACAGGTTCTTTGAATAAGCAAACAGGTTCTTTGTGTCAGCACACAAGTTTCGTCATCAAGCGTCTTTGTGACCACACAGGTTTCGTCTTTGTCAAGCATCTTTTATTATTCTGCTATTTTTAGCAAACTGGCAAATCTAGCTTTTTCGTCAAGCATCTCTTATTATTTTGCTATTTTTAGCAAAACGACCAATCTAGCTTTTTCATCAAGCGTCTATCAATAAATCTTGTGTCCCATGTCTCTCTATTTTGAGGACTCTTTTCTTATTGATGTCTCTTATCTCTTGTGATCGTCCATGTCTATGGTGTACAGATTTTGTGATTTTATCTTATATGTCTTCTTGCAGATAGATATGGCTATATGACTGTTCTCGTCAATGGGTTTCCTTATATCTTGGCACCTTATCTTCTTCAACTCGAGTTTTACGAGGGGTTTTACATGTCCCAGAACTTCAACGTAATCTTCTTTCATTTTCAAGACTTGTTGATCTTGGTTTGTTTGTTGGATTCGACCACACCAAATGCCGCATTGAGAAAGATGGACATATTATTGCAACTGCTTCTCGTAATGGTAATTTGTTTGAGCTCTCTCTTAATGATGTTGTAGCAAATGTTGTCACTGCTCCAGGTGATCATGATTGCAAGATATCGCATCATCGCTTTGTTCATGCTGATTTCTCAAAGCTTCTTGATCTTTATCATCAAGTTCTTGTACGTGGCATGGATCTTAAAGCTCATCCTCATATGGGAATCTGTGAGTTTTGTGCTCTTGGCAAACACAATCGTAAACCCTTTCCTCTCTCGAATTCAGTTCATTCTCATGATTTGTTGGATCTTGTTCATACTGACATTTGTGGACCTTTGCCACAACATCGTTACTTCATTACGTTTATTGATGATTACTCACGGTATACAGTTGTTTTCTTGCTTCGATAAAAATTTGAGGCGTTATCTGTTTTTAAGCAATTTCACAAGGCTGCCGAACTTCAAACTGGTCATCGCCTCAAGAAACTTCGCAGCAGCAATAATGGTGGAGAATATGTGTTTCGTGAGTTTGAGAGTTATTGTACGGACCATGGTATTCATCATGAACATACTATTCAATATTCACCTCAACAGAATGGTGTTGCTGAACATAAGAATCGCACTATTATCAATGCTATACGATGTATGCTGATTCATTCTGGGTTATCTCATGTTTTTTGGAGTGAGGCTCTCTTGACAGTAGTCTTTGTTCAGAATCATCTTCCTACTACTGCTCCTTCTAGTAAGATACCCATCACAGCATGGACAGGTGAAATTCCTTATGTATCTCATTTTCGAACCTTTGGATGTATTGCTTATATTCATGTTCCTAAAGAAACACGAGCAAAGCTTGATGCTCCTAGGCTTAAAGTTATTTTTATTGGCTATTCTGACACTTCCAAAGGCTACAAATTCTATGACCCGTCCTCCAAGAAAGTGCTTGTGAATCGTGATGCTATTTTCAATGAACAGCTTATGGGCGGTACATGGTCCATGGATGATTCTGATGATACTAAATCTTTGCTTCAAGCTTTTCCATTCTTGTGTGATGATGAATCTTCTTCTATAGAGCAACTTTCCTCTTTACAACCATCTTAAGAGCAACTTTCCTCTTCACACAACCATTGATTCCGAATGCTATCATTGATAATGTTGACATTTTTATCGATCTATCTATTGATTTTGAGCATGGGTCTTGTCATGTTTATGATGAAGATTTTGATGCTAATGTTTTCTCTACTTTTGAAGATCCTACCACGTACAGTGATGCTATATGTTCTCAACAAAAGGATCAATGGCAAGAGGCTATGGAAGCAGAGTACGATTCTCTTATCTCTAAAGGTACATGGATACTCACTAAGCTGCCTCCTGGCCGTACTGCCATTAAGTGTAAGTGGGTATATAAGACAAAATTTAAAGCAGATGGATCCTTTGACAAATTCAAGGCACGTTTATTTGCCAAAGGTTATTCTCAAGTTGTTGGCGTTGATTATCATGAAACCTTTTCACCAGTTGTTCGCATTACTAGTATTCGGGTTTTATTGGCATTTGCTGTTCAATTTGACTTAGAAATTTATCAAATGGACGTGCGCACAGCTTTCTTCAATGGAGATTTGAATGAAGAAATTTACATGGAGCAGCCAGAAGGATTTGTTATTGCAGGTAAGGAAGATCTTGTTGCTCGTCTTCACAGGGCTTTATATGGTCTTAAACAAGCTTCACGGGCTTGGTACATCAAGTTTGATCTTTTTCTTACCTCCCATGGCTTTCTCTCTTGCTCTTCTGATCCCAACTTATTTACCAAACACCTAAATGGTAGTTTTGTAATCCTTGCCCTTTATGTCGATGATACAATCCTTGTTTCCAATGATTTGGGATTTCTACACCAAATTAAGTAGTTGTTATCTTCGGCATTTGATATGGTGGATCTTGGAGAGCTTCACTCGTGTCTTGGCATTCAGATTCAAAGGGATTGTAGCAAAGTTATTTTATTACTTCGACAGTCAAAGTTTATTGAAGATACTATTAAGAAGTTTGGTTTGGAATCTGCATACTCAGCAACTACTCCTTGTCTTGCGGGTTCCATGAGAAACACTTCTGATGGTGGTGGCCAGCTTGTTACAAATCAACCATATGCTAATTTGGTTGGATGTCTTCAAGTTGTTGGTTTGAACACTCGTCCTGACATTTTGTTTATTGCTAACTATCTCGGGCAACATTTTGCATGTCCTTCTCTTAAGCATTGGTCTTCAGCAAAGCGCGTGTTGAAATACTTAAAAGGCACTGCAGATTATGGTTTGGTTTATCAACGACAATTCACATCCGACTCCATTCCATCTCTTTCTCTTTTGGGTTACACAGATGCAGATTGGGCCAGCTCACATTTATCTAGGTGATCTAGTAGTGGCAATTGTTTCTTCATTAATGGTTGTCTTATTTCTTGGACCAGCAAGAAACAACATTGTGTTGCAGTTTCTACAACCGAATCTAAATATGTTGCGGCATCACTTGCAGCTCGTGAAATCATTTGGCTTCGACAAGTGTTGACAGATATTGGCCATTCTCCTCTTTCTAGTATACCCTTGCGGTGTGATAATCGAAGTGCTATTAGTCTTGCAAAAGACTATGTCCAACATAACAAGTTGAAACATATTGTTGTGCATTACCATAATGTTCGATACAAAGTATGCAAAGGCACTATCATGATTGAACATTGTCCAAGTGACCAGATGATTGCAGATATTCTTACCAAAGATCTCAATGAGTCACGCTTCATTCTCTTGCGCTCAGAGCTTGGAGTTACCTCGGGCTCACTCTTTCTAGATTAGGCTCTTTACTCTTATGGTAGCTTTGTACATATATCGTTGTATTCTTCTAGACACCACGCACTTTGCATATTTCACAATCGCACACTATGACCTCTTGGTCCTTTTGTATATTTGTACATAGATGCACAATGCACTTTCACATCATTACTTCTGGTTCGTATTTTCACATTTGTATAGGGGCTTGGGTTTTTCCCTTGTACTCCCCAAGGGTTTTTTCATCCATAGCTAGAGACCCTTGTTTGAATGGGGGTGTTGGAGCTCTATATATGGCTCACTCTACCGAACTTGGTCTCACCTATATATATGTATCTTGTCCTCAATATGAATCAGTCTTTGGGAGCGTACATGATGTGTCTCTTGTCTCATCTCTTTCTCTCTACATTTCAACAGGATGCTCTTTCTTGAGCGTTTTATGAAGACCTTGAAGGATTTTGTAAGGCAAAATGCAAAGCCAGAAGGTAGTATGGCCGAGGGTTGGTTGGTACAAGAATCACTTATTTATATCTTAGAATACCTAGCCGAAGTGGATCCCTCTCTCCCTCACCTATGGAGCAATGAAGAAGACTTGAGGATGACCTCTCATGTTCCTCAAGGAAAGGGAAAGACCAAAGTCATGGATACAAAGATGCATAGTAAACTTAATACCTTTTGTGTGCTTAATAGGATGTGATGAGAAGATGGGTGGCAAAGTATGAGGATTAAAAGGCAAGAAGACAAAGTGAATAAGCACCATGGACATAGTGTGCCATACCCCGAGCACCTACGATCACTTCCCAAGGATCTTGATGTAGATTGGCTACATGAGGAGATGGAGAGAGTGGCACAAGACGAAAACATGCATATCACATTGGAGGAGTGGGAGTATGTCCAAGGATGCTTCAAAAAGGTAAACAAACTTGTGTTTTCAATCATATTTTAGTATGTTAAACTTGCAAAAACTAATTTTGAGGTATTAATAATTTTTTTTGTCTCGGTATAGTGCATAATGTTTAATGCTTTGAGGGTAAACATTTTCACACACAAAGGATTGATGAGAACAGGAACACCCGAGATTGTGGGGAAATTGCAAGCTTTGAGGGAGCCAATGGAGCCATGGATGATTATTGTGGATTGATCCAAAATATCATTAAGCTTGACTTTTGAAGCTTCTTTGTATATATATTTGGATGTCAAGTGGTTTAAGGATGTGGTGGAAAGAGGTCCTAATGCAACAATCAATGTCATGCAAGTGGCTTTGTGACCATTGACTCTATAAATTTTTGGCAAGGAAAGGATGGAGCTCTAGTGCTACCACAACATTGCGAATAGGTACATAAAATTATTGGTAATTACAATATATGCATTTACAGATAGTAGAGATGTAATTTTTTTGTATGATATAGCTTTGTGCTTGAATAGGTTGTGTATCAACCAATAATTGACAATAAGAGATGGTGGCATATAATCCCAATCTCACCATGTTCAAGATCCATTTATAGTACATTCACCCACATTGAACATATGGAGTAGCATGTCAACTCAACTATAGAGGGAGATAGCTTCGAAAACATTGATGATGATCGTGCCATTGGAGATGATGATCGTGATATTGGAGACGATGATATTGCGTCTCATGGTGATGATTCTAGTAGTGGGATGGATCTCTTTGTAGATTTGGATATAGGCATCGACATTGAGATAGATACTTTAGGAAGGGTTGACCTCATTGAAGATGAGGTTCAACTCTAGTTCTCTTATTCTACTTTTATTATGGCTATATTGGCCTTCCTTTTGGTATAGATTCATGCCTTTTTTGAGATTACATGTATAGATTCATGCTTTTTTGAGATTCCTTTTGGTATAGATTCATGCTTTTTTGAGATTACATGTATAGATTCATGCCTTTTTGAGATTACGTGTATAGATTTATTATGATCTGTTGCTTTTCGTGGAATTACTTAATCATTCACCTTTGGACTGCTTTTCATGGAGATTCAAGATTTTTTTTAAAAGCTTCACTTTGATGAAAAGATGTGGGGATCGAATCATTGTCCTTTGGATTGTTTTTCATGGCATTACTTGATATACCTAAGATTTTGCATGTATCCATCCCTTTCACCACATTACTCGATTTATACCTATTTCTTTTCTCTTTCCTTAGCATATTTTTCCTTGCAAATATGCTTTCGAGAGATTCATCTGTATATAAATGCACCAAAAAATCATGCATATTATCAAGATCTTGTGCACATAGTTCAGCAAATCAAATTTTGGGTGATTGAAGATTATGTGTTTCTTTGCAAGGTCCACAATTGCAATTGCATAGGAAATTGTTGTATACTGCATCTATAAGCACGTCTGTAATCCCGTCTATGCTCGTGTCTATAAGCACGTCTAATTTCAAAGGAACTAGATGCGCTTATAGACACGAGTATAGATGCAAATGTAACTTACACGTCTATAAGAGCATCTAGTTTCAAAGAAGTAGATGCCCTTATTATAGACACGAGCATAAACGCTAGTAAAGATGCCCCCGTAACTTGCACATCATTGCAATGCATCTATGCTTGCTTTATGTTGCAGTGCTTCATGACTAAGAAACCCTATGTATTACGTGTGTTCAACGGACATTTAACAAACACCTTACCTGTGAATTTTTCATGAATAAAACGACCCCCGTTTTCTTTATAAGCTTACAGGTTTTTTTTTACTAGATAATAAAAACCTTTTTGTAAATGTATTTCTATAAATTTACCTTAAAATTCCCTTCATTTTAACACATGTGCTATACTTACATAGTTTTCGGTGAACCCCCCCAAGGAAGTAATATAGCTAAGATATTTGGTTCAAGAGACAAAACTTCCAAGTAATGATGTAGGTCATAAACTTTTGGCTTTTTAATAGCTAGAATTTCTAGAAATTGTTCTAAAGAGGCTAGGGGTTGTACCTCTTGAGCCATAACTCTTATAAAGTGGTCAAGAGAGCTAAGACCACTAGGCAATGTAATGCACCTAGAGGTTAAGAGTCAAATATTCTAGGGAATGATGTATGTTGGAAAGTTTCAACTCAAGAATGAAAACTTGGGAGAGGATAGAAGATTTGATTCTTCACTAAAAACTCTTAAAAAATTAGTCAAAAAATCAAAGACCTCTAGGAAATAATATAATAAGGAAGTGTAGACTGAAGAGCCAAATCTTCTAGGAAATATTGCAATTTGGTAACTTTGGCTCAAGAGGTAAACGTTTCAGGGGTAAGCTTAGAGAAGTTTCAAATTTTGACTCTTGAACCAAAACTCTTGGAAATCAGTCCCAAGGGGCAAGGCGTCTAGCAAATAAATCACGTGGTAAGCTTGGAATCAATAGCCAAAACCTCTACACAATGATGTATGATGTTGGAGAAATTTCTCTCAAAGGTAAAAACTTTAAGGCAATGATGTAGCCTAAATTGTTTTGGCTGAATATCCAAAATGTTTATAAAATGGCATGAAGAGGCTTTTAAAAAGAATTATTGACACAAAACCCTTAAAATCCACAAGACCTGTAGACAACAATGTAGAAATTTTTACCTCGGAAGCCTGTCATTCTAGGCAATTGCTTAAAAAGGCTAGAGTTTTTGAGTCTTGAGGCAAGAAGAGTTTATGCCACATGCTAGCACTTTTTGGCACAATGTAAGAATAGGAAGTTTCTGTTGAGGACTCTTAAGAATGGGCACAAGGAGACAGTTATAATCTTAAGCACAAGATTTGGCAAAGTTTTCAAAGATAAACACATAAAAAGCATAAAAATTTTGACTAAAGAGGAAAATGTAAAGCATAAGACAATATTATGCATTGGTTGTATCATTTCAAGCTAATCATGTTATCACATAGAATAAGATATGTCGAATATGCATATATAATCTCTATTATCATGACAATTTTTCTACATCAATCCAATACTTTAATTTAGCTTCTTCTTTTAAATCTACCATTATGAGTATATAGTTTACTTAAAAAACTATTTTTAAAATACTATTAAAGTCCTCTTCAAGTGCATGCTTTGTTTAAATTTATGTATAAGATGCTAGCAACACTTTGCCTTTAAGAACTTGATTAGAAGGAATCAAGATTACTTAATCATATCTTTATTTTTTTGAATTCAACTCCTCAAGGTGGAACAAATGTTTAGAATTTTGTTTTTCAACACCACATACCTTGAGAGATTCTATCTTCTTGTTTTATTTCAAGTTATCTTTGTAAATATATATTAGTTTATCTTCAGTTTGATTTTTGAAATCAACATCAAAACATTTTGAATTCTAAAGTACATGTACTGATATGTTGCTTCACACACGATGAACGTTTTAATTTTTAAAACTAAGAATATGTAGAAGTATTTGCTAAACTCAACATAAAAATTTTAAATATTTTAATCCAAACTTAATATTAAACCAAAAAAGAGGCTATCATTTTGGTATTTTGGCCAAATATTTGTATGGTGGGAAATGGGATTTTCCCAATTGTCTAATATGGTGTGCTTTCCACCAACCAAAATCATGCTTTTTTTAGAATCTCAGAGAAAGAAATGCATAAAGAAGATGCAAAGAGTATGCACAAAAGAGGAGTAGCCTAAAATTGAGTTCAACCTAGATCATTATATCCCAGATCAATGTGTAGTTTAGTCAATAGTAGATATGAGTGCTGCAAAGGTGGATTTGTGTTTGTGATTGAAGCACCTAAGAATGTAATATGCACTTGGAAAACTTCATGAAGGTTCATGGCTTTGAGTCTCATGCCCATAAGGCTCATGCTTGTGAAGGTTAAGGCCTGTGAGGCTCATGCTTGTGAAGGTTAAGGCCTATGAGGCTCATGCTTGTGAGGTTCACGCCTCTGAGGCTCATGCTTGGGAAGGTTTATGCATATGACGCTCACATTGGTAAAAGTTCACCCCTGTCCATCAGGTGCATGCTGCTGACGCTTGATACATGTGCAGCTCATACTAGTGTAGGTTCAGGCACGTGAGGGTCACACTTGTGAAGGTTCACACGCATGAGGCTAAACCTCAAGAGCCACACAGTGAGAGGGCTGAAAGGTGAACTCACCACCCCACTTAGCAATGCATAACAGGTAGAAATATGAGAGGGGATCAATCCAATGAGTCATTGTGGCTCTAAAAGTGTGAGGAAAGTCCCCAAGGGAGACACTAAGGAGACTGGGAGATATGAGGCTCACACAAAATTGAAAGTCCAAGGACAGAAAACTCATACCTTAAAGGTAATGTAAAGGAGGCCGGAGGCATGAGCCTCATGCCCACAAATCAATAGATCCACTGTGAGATGCTAGTTGTTATGTCAGTGTTAAGTAAATGAGAAAATTGAATGCAGAAACATAAAACCACTAAATATTCCTTCATGTCAATGTAATAAGACAGAGTGCCAACAACAACCAGAAGAAACTAATGCATATCTACAACAATCAACTACCAACCTGTCACTCTAATCTATTAAAACTCTTTTCAAGTTGGCTAGGTGAGTGTCATCTACTCCCACCCCCAATTCTAGCAGAAGGTTAATAACTGATATATCTCCCCACTAACTAGCCTTAATATTTTTACTAGGTATGGTGTAGCAGACAACTCTCAACCCAACCACAAAGAAATAGCGAGTGAGTGGGTGAGTCTCATCTACTCCCACTCAAAATTCTTACATGGATTTACATCACTATTTTCCCTAGATGCTCACAAGATATAACACATCAATAGTACACCACACCTCAAAAAGCAATTAGCAAAAAAACCATAGTAGATCACAATTAATATATGGGGTGGTGATTAAGGAATTTAGGGATTCTTCTCACGTTGGTTTGCTCCAATCACTTGTGCATGTGCCCCAAAATTAGACCTAGTAAGAAATTGATTTGTGTTTATGGCCCTTAATGCTGATGAGCTTTCATGAGGAGAGAGAAAGATAGAAGAGATAATTCACAACATTAAAATATTAGGGAATTCACTCGGATGGGCAGAATATGAAGTTCATCATCTTGAGACTAGTGCCCTCTTTTCTGTGAGCCTCTTAGAATGACACCTTATGAAACAAGTTGTGCCTCTCTTCTCTTTGGCATATCCATACCTCTCTATGGCTATTGTGCTACAATTTCACCATGCTCCTTAATTTGGCTATGCCTTGCCTTGATGTGTCGGCTTGACTCTTCTTTGCCTTCACACCTGGCTCTTTTTTGCCCTACTTTGCACCGCTAAGGCCAACCCTTTCCTTGTTGTGCACAAGTCGGGCACTAACCTTGCTATGCCCTTTTCTTAGACTTCACAACCCATCCTTGGCTTCATAGGACATCCTTGTGCTTGGCCTTGTGCTAGCTCAGATCCACTCCTTCTTCTTGCCTATGCTGCACACCATGAAGCCTAGATGCCTTGCTTCACTCTATGTGGGGTTAAAGCATGGTTAGGTGGTATCACTTTTTTGTGTTCAAGTAGAAAAAAGATGATTGATTTTAGGGTTCCTATTACGGTTTCAAATTCAAAAATAATGTCTTGCAAAGTACTTTTATGGATAATAATCTTAAAAAGTAATACTAGTATTTTCTAAATTTATCTAAAAGTCTCCAAAATAAAATAAAAAGTAGTGTCAAAGACACTACTTTTTGTACCACATATCCATGCTTTCACCTTGTGCCTGCCTCTCCTTATTCTTTCCTATTCTTCATGCCGTGAAGCCAACTGCATTACTTTACTCCAAGCGCCTTGCACGCTAGCTTACAACCCCTCATTCTTCTTGCCTATGCTTCATGTTGTGAAGCCAACTGCCTTGCTTCACTCCATGTGCCTTGCGCTAGCTCACAATCCTCCGTCTTCTTGCCCATGATTCATGTGGTAACTCCCAACCACTTTGCTTCTCTCCTCGCTTTTGGCATCTCCCCTCTGCTCCATGTTGTGAAGCCTTTCACTATGATTTTGTCTTAGTTGTGAATATGCTAGGCATAGAAAATCCGATCGAGAAAACTACAAACTTTACACAAAAGGATTGATAAGGAAAACAATAAGAAATAATGACTATGCACTATTATGCCATTATAGAATGTTTTAGTATTGAAAATGGAAGATGCAGGTGCCCCAAATGAAAACATACTCCAAGTTGCTAATCTAGGCTTTAATATTGTTAGTTTTTGCAAATCAATAGCAAGTACTACATGTGAAGGCTAGAAAGCTCTATAAAATTCAAGCAATTTATGCATGTTAGAAATGTGAAAAACACTTATCCATGAGGTGATGTTACAACACATCATTTCACATGTGGCATACAATGGAGGGTTCTTACATAGGCTCACAAAAAAAAGCAATCTACTTAAGGTATCCAATCCCGAGGCCCATCCATCGATGACTAATCATAGGATATATTCTTTAGAGTTTTGTACACACACATAAGTATGAGTGGAAAAATGTATTGTATCTTCTATTTAGAAGAGTTTTTCCTCAATAGTATCTTCTAAGAGGTGGCTCAAGGGCACTCCTCTCTCTATCTCTCTCTCTCTCTCTCTCTCTCTCTCTCTCTCTCTCTCAACCTCTAAGACATTGTCTCATCAAAGACATCAATTACACAAACACACATGGAATGAATCAAGTGAACACACGTGCAATCGACGGACAGGTAACAAACAAGAAGTCTAACTAAGTAGCTTTATTAGTATAGCAAACCATCCTTCGCCAAAAGGTCGACTAGGACGGGCTATTTCTTTATAGCAACAAGAGCCACATTATTGATAACGTATAGCCATCTACTTGAATGCCCACATTCCTGAGCCTCTTCCTTTACTGGTGCAAGGCCAACGACGACGGGTTCGGTGTTGGCATGCATCTTCATCACAAGAGTCTATTGTTTGTCATGTGGGAGTTCACAATCTTGACAAAACTTTAAGCAAAACAACGAGTCTTATGTGCCCTTAATCTTGAATAAGCTAGGCCTAGAGAATACGACTGAGAAAACTACAAACTTTGCACAAAAGGATTGATAAGGAAAAGAATAAGCACTAATGACTATGCACTATTATGCCATGATAGAATGTTTTAGGATATAAAATTGCATATGCGAGCGCCCCAAATGAAAAACATACTCCAAGTTGCTAATCTAGGCATTAATTTTGTTTAGTTTTTGCGAATTGATAGCAACCACTACATGACAAGGCTATAAAGCTCTATAAAATTTAAGCCATTTATGCATGTTAACAATGTGAAAAACACCCGTCCATGAGGTGACGCTACAACACATCATTTCACATGCGACATACAATGGAGGGTTTTTACATAGGCTCACAAAGAAAAGTAATCTACTTAAGATATCCAATCCCGAAGCCCATCCACATATGATAAATCATAGGATATGTTCTTTAGAGTTTTGTCCACGCAGATAAGTATGAGTGGGAAAATGTCTTGTTAGAAGAGGTTTTCCTCGATACTATCTTCTAAGAGACTCATAGGTGCTCTTCTCTCTCTCTCTTTCTCAAGTCTCAACGTCTAACACCTTCTCATAAAAAAAACATCACACGTGGACACACGTGCAATGAATCATACGAACACATGTGTAATGCAATGACCGACACGTGACAAAGAGGCAAGAAGTCCAATTAAGTAGCTTTATTAGTATAGGAAGCCATCTTTATTTATTAGTGGAGATTGGCTATTTCGTTAAGGGCCGCATTATTGATGACGTATAGCCATCTACTTCAACGCCCACGTTCCTGAGCCGCTGCCATTGCCGGCAAGGCCGACGACGGGCTCGGCGTCGGCGCGCTTGTCGTAGGCTGCGCCAGTGCGGAAGCCCAGCACCAGGTTGTCGCTATCCGCATGGAAGGTGAAGCCCTGCGTGCAAGCGGCGATGTCGCCCTCGCAGAAGAGCGTGCCCTGGAACGGGCCGCTCGCTCCGGATCCGGTAATGCTGGCAGTGCCTAGGAACTTGTAGAGGCCACTCGTGTCGAATTGGAATTGCAGGGTGTTGGTGGAGGCGTGATAGGTAGCGCTGCCCGTGACGTAGTAAGACTGCTGCTGATTAGCTCCACCTGACGCGCCGAGCGCCTGGAAGGAGGTCAAAGCAGCCTGGATCTCATGCGGCTGCAGCGTCATCGGCATGCCCTCCAAGGGCACACGCATGACCTCCGCGCCTACACGATGCTGCTGAGCCATAGCTGATCTAATGATAAGACTAGGCCTTACTATTACGAGTGCTAATTGCAGGTGGACTACGAGCGATGATGCAGACTGAGGGTAGCCACCTCCTCTTTATACGAATGATGCAGTGCAGCCCACTAGACGACGTTGCCGTCCATACTTTGAGCTGGCGGTATAAAGGACCACTCGAGCACTACCTGGGGTCCATCAGATGCATACAGAATGGCCTGCACATACGCATCGTCCTCGTGGAAACACCCTTGAATCAGTTGACACGTACTTTTCAACATTAAATATAGATACTAAAAATCTCCGAGTCAAATGGACCCAAAAATACGTACATATGAGTATGTTACAGTAAGAGAGAGAGAGAGAGAGAGAGAGAGAATGAGAATGTATGAGGGAGACTTAATAGAGTGTATGTATGAGGGGGGGAGAGAGAGTATGTTTATGAGGGAGGGAGAGAGAGAGAGAGAAAGTGTGTGTGTGTGAGAGAGTGTATGTATAAAGGGGAGAGAGTGTGTCTGTGTGTGTAAGTGTATGTATCAGAGAGAGAGAGGGATAATATTTTGGCCTAATATGGTCTCTAATATATAACATAATCTCCTGTGTTTCCCATTGCGCACGGAGGGAAAACAAAATTTCCATTGGGCGTCGTATAAGCAATGATAAGCGTCATTTATGCGACACTCAAAATGTCGCTTATGAGACATTTTTTGTATTGTTATATGTTGTAGTGAGAGGGGCAAAAGAGAGGAGGAGGGGGCGCACGTGTGAGAGAGTGAGTGAGTGAGAGGGAAGAAAGTGAGGGAGAGAGGGTGTGGCAATCGAGTGCCAGGTCAAGGATCCTAGGAGCACCGACGATAGAGGGGATAAGTAGTGGCTGGGTGGGCACTCCGGTGTGATTTAGGGGCAGCCCCACCCCCACTCAGGTGTGATTTAGGGGGTCACCCCACCCCCACTAACACATCCCCGACATACATCCTAACTAAGCACGACGTCACCCTTAGTGAAGGGCTTGCCATGCACCTCCCAAAGTGTACCGCTTCCATTGCCGTTTGATGGAGCCCAACACCTGTGACTACTCATCTCTGAACATTCCACTCGCTATTGTGCCGACTACCCAACTTCCATGACGTCACTGCGTCCACCCGCCTTCTGGTCTCCATACGGCGTCGCCAGTCCCGTCAACCTCCTCCCCGTCTACAGACCAAGACACACAGAAGTTTGTGGCGTGAGACAACAGCCCCAGCCAGCCCACTATAGACGTACCATGACACACAAGACCATGGCGCTAAATTGAAAGTGCTCACAGTGTAAATGAAGGAATCACACTGTGTTGGGCGTCCAAAAAGGATAGGCCCTTTGATGTCCACACCCAACAAGGTCATGCTGTTGACAAGGTTAAATACACCTAACAGCGAAGGGAATAATTAGGGACGGCTTTAGCTTCAGCTACAGCTTTCTCCTTTGAAGAAGTTCTCGGCAACAAATCTTCTCAAGAATGCACTACGAAGCGAGATGGACCTCTCTGTCTCATGCATATGTCCACATAAAACTCAAGTGCTTCGACAGAGAGTTCGGGGGTCGAACGGGAGGGTCTTGAACTGTGCCCGTAGAGGCTGGAGAAGAGCCGGTAGTACCCCCGCGATGATCCGATTGCCGGTGATGATGATGGTAAATGAACAATAAAGACTAATAAGGACATGTTGGCTTAGGAACCAATACCTTTTGAAGACATAACCAAGTATACACTCTCCACAATATCAAAAAAGACCTGCAGAATAAAATGACTCGATGACATCCATGCATATGAAAAACGCAGTTTCAAGTAATACACGACAAAGGCACCTCATTCTTTTTCACCAACGCAGACTTTGGCACGCCTGCCCATGTCACAAGTCCGTTGCTGAGGCAATCTTTGCCACCCCATGCTGGGCCGCCCTCGTGTTGTGTGCCTGCCCATCTCGCGAGTCCGTCGGTTCATGTCTTCATCGCGCCTACTAGGAAGGTCCGGCTGATCGCGCCTCGGTTCATGTCTTCATCGCGCCTCGGGCTGCCGACTTGTGCCCTGCCCGAACTTCGAATTTGGACGGTGGCTGGTAGCAGTGAGAAGTGCCTCGATTCACATCCTTGGACCACCCAGCATGCGTTTTCTAGGACCCGTGAGCAGGATATTCACGAGGCCTTTGATCGAACAGTGTAGAGACAAATCACATAGACACCCCACGTTGCGAGCACGTAACTTGTTCCCCGATATGGAATGACAATTAGAAACATTGGAGACTGGGCTCCGTTGCACTCTTCAGGCCACTAGCCTCTCTCTCTAGAGAGAAAGAGAGAAGCTCAACTGTACTCTAGTGAGTCTAGACTCAATTCTAATTAATTAGAAAGAGAGAGAAGCCCAAGCTCTATTGTGTAGACCAAGAGGTTACGTAGAGAGAGAATAAACCTTCCGGTAAGGATTGATTTTTTTAACGGCCACCTTGGCCCTCAAAAATTGATGGGTTTGGTGAAATATAGCTAAAGTGTCATTTTTCACATGCATTTTAAAATTTTACAAGTAATTTCCTATCGAAATACTAAAAAACGGGTGTGACACCCGTCAAAAAGCAGCTTTGTTACATCCCACTCAGATGTACAGACTTCGAGTGCTCGACCAATTAAACTTTTTTTTAAACCAATTAGGTAAAATGAAAGACAAATCTTAAATCAATCCAATTTTATTTTTAAAATAAAATAAATAATAATGAATCTCCAAATGTTTTTCATTATTCTAGCCTAAAAAATACACTATATTGGCCAAGGAGGTGATAGCTCAAGTGGTGAAGGTGTTTGCCTAGGACCAGGGGTTCTATATTCAAAACCCCCCTCCCATTGACAATGTAATGTTGTTATAAGTAACGTTTATAATATTGGCTAAATATAGCATACTATGATATAGGATATAACTACAAATGTGTTATTATGTTATAATCTATTTATAAAAATGAACTATGTAAGAATGGATTATAAAGTAGATGATTAGGCATTTCGAGCATTCTATTTTATATTTGTGATTAAGCATATGTATAGTCAATAAATGAAATGGTCATTATAGGTATTTAATGTATCATGGCTGAATTTCTTGTGAATTAAGACATAAGAATGATATTAAGATAAGAGGTAGTTATGACATTATATGCAATGAGCAACAGATGTGATCAAGAGTTAAGAAGCAAGTTGCATGGATAATTTCATTCATGCATATAGATAAAGTAGAATGCTTTCATCGTTACAACTAAGTTGAAGTTGTGTAAAGTAACTTTGGGACATGGTGTACTACAATGACATTTGTAAAGGACATAGCATTATTGTTTGCAGTCATAAGATAATATGATGTGAGTAAATGATAAATTGTGAATGTTGGTATTTTATTAATAATTATTTTATTAAAATATTATAAACATTAAGAGAAGAGTGTTTATCTCGTATAAACGTTAAGGGAGGGAGAGGAGAGAAAGGGAGCATGGGAGAAGGAGAGAGAGGAAGGGTGGGAGAGTGAAAGTGTGGGAGGGAGAGGGAAATGAAGGAGAGAGAGAAGGGGAGGATAGAGAGAGCTACCAAAGAGAGAAAAGGAAAGAGAGAGTTACGAAAGAGCTTAGAGAAGGATAGAGAGAGACGTGGGAGTAGATGGATTCACCCACTCACTCGCTAAGATCTGTGGGAGTGGTTGGGTTTACAATTGTTTACTACACCACAACCATTGAAAATATTGAGTGGCTAATTATTAGTGGGGCGAGATATCAATTATTAACCTTCTGCTAGGATTGGGGGGGAGTAGATGAGACTCACCTAGCCATTGGCATAGAGTTTTAATCCATTAGAGTGGCAAGTTGGTAGTTGATTGTTGCACATATGCATTAGTTTCTTCTGGTTGTTTTGGCACTTTACCTTATTACATTGAAGTGAAGAAATCTTTAGTGGTGTTTGTTTGTGCATTCAATTTCCTCATTTACTTGACGCTGAGATAACAACTAGCATTGATAGTGGATCTATCAATTCGCGGGCATGAGGCTCATGCCCCTAGCCTCCTTTATGTTACCTCTCCGAGGTATAAGTTATCTGTCCTTGGACTTTCGGTTTTGTGTGAGCCTCATATCTCCTAGTGTTCTTACTGTTGCCCCCAAAGTGTCTTCCTCACTCATTCCTCAAGCTTTCACATCCACAATAAATCATTGGATTGATTCCCTCATATTTTTTATTGTCATGCGTTGCTAGTGGGGTTATGCCTTCACCTTTCAACCTCGTTAGTGTGTGGCTCTTGAGGTGTGAGCCTCATGTGTGTGAACCTTGTGGTGTGAGCCTCACGCATGTGAAGCGTCACAAGTGGGAACCGCACGTGCATGAAACTTCACTAGCATGAGCCTCACATGCATCAATCTTCACCAACATGAGCCTAATAACTGGCATGAACATTCACCAGCTTAAGCCTTAAAGGCATGAACCTTCAAAAGCACGAGCCTCATAGGTGTGAACCTCACAAGCATGAACTTTCACATGTGTGAGCCTCATGCATGAGCCTTAGAGGGTGAACCTTCACAAAGTTTTCCAAGTTCATATTACATTCGTAGGTGCTTCAATCACAAACACAGATCCACCTTTGTAGCACTCACATCTACTATTGGATGTAGTAACTAAAATACACATTTATTTGGAATACAATTACTATACTTTAGGCTTTTTCTCTTTTGTGCATACTCTTTGCATCTTCTTTCTGCATTTCTTGCTCTAAGATTCTCACAAGAGCATGATTTTGGTTGGTGTAAAGCATCATATTAGACAATTTGGGGAAATCCCATTGCCCACCTTACAAATATTTGGCCAAAATACCAAAATGACAGCCTCTTTTCGGGTTTAATGTTGCACTTGGATTAAAATATTTACAAAGTCACTCTGAGGACTTGATAAATTTTCATGCTGCATTTAGCAAATACTTCTACATATTTTGAGTTTTAAAAAGTAAAACTTTCATTGTGTTTGAAGCAACATATTAGGACATGTAGTCTTGAATTCAAAATAAGAGCGAGATGATATTTTCTCTTCAGATAGGCCATGTTGTGAAACATCATTTTTAATTGGTACAACTTTGAGGAGCTAATAAAAGTACTCCAAGATTATATTAAGAAATCTAGATCTTTTTTAGATAGCTTCACGTCCTAAAAATAAGAACTAGAACAATAATGACTCATTGAAGTTAATGGGGCAATGCTTGGACATAAAGGTCAGGGTAAAGTAAAGGGTTATTACATAATACAATTTAGGAAAATATTAACCTATAAAGAAGTGAGAACTATAACAATAGCTCGTCACTATGTAGTTCAAATTAAAGGCAATGTTTGGACTAAAAAGGGTTGTCGAAAAAGACGATTATTGAAAAATGTATCCTTTAATCTTATATTTTTTGGCCCAAATAGAAAACTAGAGGTCCAGTTTTCTTTCAAATTTACATTGGATGATATAAGCTGTATTATCAATCCTCATATTTGAGGAAAGTTTTGTAATCATTTGAGGTTGCATAACATGGAAATGTGGATTTACCAAATACTTTAATATATTTTAAATTGGCCAAATTTACTATCAAACATTTAAAGACATGATTACACATCAATAAATCAAATAAAATCAAGAGATCCTTATTTTTGAGATAGTTCACTACAAGGGATCGGGCTCATACCCGCGCTCCTAGCCGCTAAAAATGACTTGTGAAAAAAAGTAGCGGGCCCGTGTATCAGCGCGTGTATCATCGTGGCCACAGACATGCATGTAAAAGCGCGTGTATAGGACCTCTCAGACGCGCTTATACACGGGTTTATAGCCACGTTCTTTTCATAGACGCGTTGATACATGCGGCTATACACGCCTTTCTTTAATTTAGACGCGCTTATACACGGGTGTATAGCCGCGTTCTGTTCAGTTCAGATATCTCAGACGCGTTGATACCTGCGTCTATACACGCGTTTCTTTAATTTAGATGCGCTTATACACGCGTAATTGTCAGTTTTGACGCATTAATACACGCGTATTTTACAGATTATCTGCGTAAATACACGCGAGTTTTAGCAGTTCTGACGCGTTAATACACGCGAACAGAGAGCAAAAAAAAATCCAGAGAGTGCTATTTGGTGCCTGAATACTGTTCCAGCATTCCAGCACCCAATAACACTCTCTGGATTTTTTTTTGGTGCATTAGACCATCCCATTAGACCATCCACGAAGAACATATGCACGAGGGAGATTAAGACAAGAACGACATGAATGCATACATTGTCAATACACGATTCAAGACAGACATGAATGTAATACTGTCAATCAATCAATTCAATATTACTATCAAAATTTCATACATGTATACAAGGGAGTCCATATCTCGAAGTAGCCCATGGCTTCAGTTTACAAAAAAATATATACAACCACATCCTCAATATGGAATGTGATACTATAAGTCTGAGTACTACTTAGACCTAGATGATGACTCGGTGCTCCCTCCATGCTCAGATGAGCTCACATCGGTCGGAATGTCCGATGAGTAGTGCTCACGTCCACCCTCTGCAGTGGTGGGCGGGTGGATCATCAGCAGCTTGTGCCTGTTCAAGTAATATATAGTATATAAGTATATATATATGTAATTCAATAAACCAAAATCATTCGTTTAGAATTTTCAAATACCTGTCGACCGTATGGTCTCATGGCCATCTCAAACTGCGCGTCCGTAATACGTCCCTCGGCTCTGAAGATGGCCCACGTGTCACGTCTGCTATGCCGACGAGCATACGCAGTATCGTGGGTTGTGGGCTTTCTCCCCGTAACCCGTGCTGTATCATAATCAACACAATTTGTAAGATTAAAACAATCATAGAATCAATGAATTAAGTAAACAATCAAATAAAGTGGCAAGATACGAACTCTGCCTCCCATGACTCGACGCCGCCAGATCCGAAATGCGAAGATCCAATGGTCTCCATCTGGATCCGTCATGCCTCCACATGCTGCCTGCTCTTCACGCCACCCTCTGCTCGTTTCTTTGCCTCCTTCCACTCGCGTTTGTGCGCAGTGGCAGGTTTCTCGGCAGGATAGCCACCCGCAGCTACATTTAGCCGGTCATCGTACGCGAGTTTTTTAAGGTGATATCTTTTATTACTTAAGATCTCCCTTATTCGCGTCCTTCCCCATACATCCGAGAATGTAGCATGTGGGGGATTGGGGTACCGACTATGTACAGCCTCTATCACCTCCCCAACTAATCGGCTATTTTGATCTTTGAATTTAATAAAATAATTTCTATATGAGTTTGATACTACCCCACGCATGTACTCCATTACCTCCCTCCCCCTCGCATCCATCACTATCCCGCCCCTATCCGTCACACATCATAGCAGACCACTCTCTCCATCTCTCTCATCTCCTCCTCTTCTGAACTGTCTCCTCTAACTCTTCTCCCTCTATCTCCTCTCTCACCGCATGCCCTACTACCTCCCCCACCTCCCCCACCTCCCCCACCAAAGCACCCGCCGCATCCTCCACTCCCACTCTTCCTACTGTTGCGGGTGGAGTCATGACTGGGGGATTGTCTACGTGACGGTGGCTGTGAGCCCTGACGTGACGGTGGCTCTGAGGGAGCACGTGATGGTGGCTGTGAGGGTGTACGTGAGTGTGTCTGGGACGAGGTATGTCTCCTCGGTGGACGTGGAAGAGGAGAAGCTGCATGCCGTCTCGTCGGACTCGGAGGAATAGACGGCACTGGAGTGCCCTGGATACTCGCGATAGGGGTATAGACACCAGGCAGGGAAGGAGGGGGATGGGCATACATATACTCTGTAAGCTCAACTGGACCAGGATGGCGCCCAAAATGATTCAGCATCTCCATCAGCCAATTGCTGTATGCAAATGGATCGGATGAAGAACCTGGAATATCCATAAAGAACCTGCAACAAACATCTTCATGTACATCATGGGTTGTCTCTTGACTCACACAAATATCATCATTCAAGTCAGTTGTGTTGCCTACAAATCATGAATTTTGAAACGCAGTCTCGTGTATACACCCGTGCAGAAACGCGTGTATACACCCGTCAAAAAACGTGTGTATACACCCGTCCAGAAACGCATGTATATTCGCGTGAACAGACTCTGCAGATAGAGTACACGCGCTTTTACACGCGTTTCTACACGCGACCTGCGAAATTTTTTTTTTCAAAAGGACCGACCTCCGACAAAGACAAAGTGTCCTTATAAAAGGACCATTGTCGCCCCTGTCAGAATCATTCACCCAATCGTGTGCACAGAAGCAAAAGGACGGAGACAAACCCAAAAAGCAAAGAGCAAATAGCATAAACAAATCTGAGGAAAGAGACAAGGCACAGGACAAACTGATTCACCTCTGAAAAAGTGAGTCTTCTCTGCTCCCTCCTTCTCCCGTGTGTGCTCCTTCTCTGCTCCCTCCTTGCACTTAGGTTTCGTTACTATTGGAAGAGGCGAAAACGAAAGCAGTGTTGATATGTTAGTTCAAAATCTATATTTGGGAAAGGCGGGCTATTTTTAGTTTAAACATACCGTCGCGTTTATAAACGCGTGTATATTCGCGTGTATGATATTTTAGCTGCGTTTATACACGCGTTTTGCAGGAATTACCCGCGTTAATACACGCGATTTTTAGGAAATAGCCGCGTTAATACACGCAATTTTTAGGAAATAGCCGCGTCAATACACGCGATTTTTATACTTTCATTAAAAACATAGTATGATTTTGTGTTTTCTGGTTTGTACATAGGATGTCATCAACCTCTTCAAGCAGTTCTGGGGAAGATGAGACAATGCGTCATCATAATCGCGATGTGTGGTTGGGACAACGGATCAAATGTATGTGTAATCAATATCAAGGATGCATTGTACGAGCACGTCGAATTACCTTGAATCACATCTCCATGTATGGAGAATGGAATCAAACAGGTTTAGAGGTGAGTAGATGTAAATTGATGGTATTCACATGACTCATGGTATCCAAATTAAATTAATAGAGTTGTAATATATAAACTCTAATTGAAGCAGGATGCAGTACCACACCCTAACATGGTACCCTACGCGCGACGAGAGCACGCAAAGCATTGATGAGATGATGCTGGAGCTTCGGGATCTATTGTCAGAGATGAGTGGGAAAGGGATGACAATAGCCCTGCACCCCACGAAGTTGTGGAAGAGGAGGTGCTTGATGATATGGTACGGAATCTTTTTAAGGATGATCCCAAAGGCATGGACGACGATGATATGGAACAAGATCATCTTTATAAGGCTTCATCGACACCGGTGTTTGAATGGTGCACATTCTCTGTTTTACGTGCTTCACTTGAACTACTTAATATACAAACAGTTTATGGATGGAGCAATGCAAGTCTTGACGCATTGTTGAAGTAAGCATTCTAACTTACAAATTTGAATTAGTGGTTTAAGGTTTAGGATTTAAGACTAATTATAATTGATGATATTGGATGCAGGCTATTATCAAACATGCTTCCAAAGGAAAATAGACTACCCACCTCAAGAGACATAGCGAGGCGCTATGTGACATCTCTTCGAGGACTGGATTATGATCGCATACATGCATGCGTCAATGATTGCATTCTCTTTCGTGGGACGCATAAGGAGGCTCTACATTGTCCCACTTGTGGTGAAGCAAGGTACAAAACATATATGAAGAGTTTTGATGTACCTCGTGAAGTCTTGCGACACTTTCCTATAATTCCTCGCATCAAACACATGTTCAAGTGCAAATCCATAGCAGAGCTCATGTCATGGCATTCCTCACATCGATCGGATGATGGCATGTGGAGAATTCCCGCAGACACTCCTGCTTGGAAGCATATTGAAGATGAGTGGCCCAGCTTTAAAACAGAGCCCAGAAACTTGAGACTTGGCCTGGGTATGGATGGAGTGAATCCATTTGGTTTCAAAAGCACCGCATACAGCGTGTGGCTAGTTGTGTTGGTGAATTACAATCTTCCACCATCAATGGCGATCAATGGCGATCAAGAAGGTACATAGAACTAATGCTTTGCATTAGTTGTAAGTGATTTGCTTTTAATATTTATTCACATTGCTTACACAAATATTGCTTCTATTTTGGTCCAGTGCACTATGTTCAATGCTATATGGTGTGAAGGCAAGCATTTTCGAACACAAAGACTTGATGAAAAGAGAAATACACAAGATTGCGGTGTCATTAGTAGCTTTGAGGGAGCTAATGCAAAAATGGATGATTATTGTGGCATAATCCAAGACATATTTAGGCTTGACTTTCGTTGCTTCTTTGTGTATGTTTTGGATGTCAAATGGCAAATGAACGTGGTGGAAAAAGGGCCTGATGCAAACGATAAAACGCCATGCAAGTGGATATGTAACTATTGCCTCTACAAAGTTCTGGCAAACAAAGAAAGATAGGCTCGTATTGCCACAACAATGTGAGCAGGTATGCATTTTTTTACTAATGTGTTTCATGTACATATATATCTAAGCTCGCGTACCCCTTGACTTTTGATATGCTAGTTAATTACTGTACTATGTGTATTTGAGTAGGTTATCTATCTACCAATGGTGCATGACATCAAATGGTGATACGTCATCCCTATTGCACCACGTTCCAAAGTGATATATAATACATTCACTGATATGGAGCATATGGAGGATGTAACAAGCTGTAATGAAGATGATGTCGAACATGCCATTGAAGATGTTGTGATCGATGATCAAGAAATAAGAGATGATCATGATAATGAGGATGAGCATGCCATTTCTCATGATCATGAGAATGACCCTACCATTGAGGATGATGGTGATGTTGATGAGGATGATCAGGACATCGATACCATTATCAATGGAGTACAGAATATCGATAGTGGAATAAATTTAATCGTAGCCTTACAAATTGATCAAATGGATATTGATGTTGATCGTTTGGCAAGGATGGATCTTATTGAAGATGAGATCGAACCCTAACCAATCCGTCACTGTACGTTCTAAATTGATGACATTTCTATCATCTCATATGCATGATTTATTTTTGAATATATTTCATTGTTGTAAATGCATGTAGTGGGATTGTGTAATGATGTATACGGTAATGTACTATGAGATGGTTTAAAGAAAATAGTTTTTAATTTTGTAAAGGAATTCAGTTTTTCTCTGCCATGCGTGTATTAATCCGTATAGTGGCATGTATTTAATCCGTGTATAATAGAATATTATCGTGTATAGATGCGTGTATTACTGCGTGTATATAAACGTGTTTATACACGCGTTGATAAATGCAAATATACACGCGAACTTAAATGATGAAATACACGCGCCCGATTCTATTCAAATACAGGCGCGACCATACACGCACTCGTAATTTATCGCGTGTATGAAACGCGTGTATGGCAGCATTGTCTTGTAGTGGTTGGTGTTGAGAAATACCATTTTTTAGATTTCACAGCTTGGGATATGATGGAAATATTCAAAGGCTTTGATAAGAAAGCGTTATTTTTTAAGAGGACTTCTATAAAAGCTTACTTAACATGTGAATGGAAGAGAGCTTGAACAATATTATCAAAGTATCCTTGAAGTTAGGGATAATCTTTTGATGTTAATGTAAAAAACCGAATCGAAGATAAAGCAATATATTTTTACAAAGATAACTTGTACATTAAGAGGACTTGAAGAGGACTTTAATATTATATAAAAAATAGTACATTTTCTAGCATCTTATACATAAATTTGAAAAAAAGGACGCACTATAAGAGGACTTTAATAGTATTTTTATAATATTTTTTAAGTAAACTATATACTTATATAAAGGTAGATTTAAAACAGGAAGCTAAATTAAAGTAATTGTAGAAAACTCATCACATCATGATAGACATTATGTATGATCATTTAACGTATCTTATTCTATGTGCTAACATGATTAGCTCTTGAAACCATATAACCAATGCATAATATATATTGTGTTATGCTTTACCTTTACCTTTAGATTTGGCTGTTTCGTGAAAAATGTTATACCTTTTATGTGTATATAATCTATGAAAACTTTGCCAACTCTTGTGCTTAAGATTATGAAGTCAACCTGTGCCTACTCTTAAGACTCCTCAACCAGAACTTCCTATTCTTACATTGTGACAATAAGTGCTAGCATGTGACATAATTCTTCATGCCTCAAGAGCCAAAAACTCTAGCCTTTTTGAGAAATTGCCTATAATGACAAGCTTCAGAGCCAAAACTTTCCAGCCTTTATCATTTCTTTGAAGTTTTTATGGCTACATTATTGCCTATAGGTCTTGTGGATTTCAAGGTTTTTGTATCAATACCTAAAGTTTCTAGCCTCTTTATGCCATTCCATAAAAGTTTTGGCTATTGAGAGAAAACACTTTAGCCTACATACATGGATCTGCAGCCTTGAGCTTACTTGAGCGGTAGTGCTTCCAGACACATTTCCAATTGCCTAGGACGAAGGGTTGGCATGTATTAGCACAACACAGACATAAGCTTAAAGAAAAGGCTTTAAAATTTATCTTCATGGGGTATAGCAGTTTTGACCTTTGGGAGAAATTTCTCTAACATCGTACACGATTGTGTAATGATTTTGGTTATTGATTCCAAACTTAGCACCTGCATTATTTCTTAGAGGCCTTGCCCCTTGGGACTCATTTCCAATATTTTTGGTTCAAGAGAAAATTTGAAACTCAATCCTTGAAAGATTTGTCTCTTGAGCCAAAGATACCAAATTGCAAAACAGTTCCTAGAAGATTTGGCTCTTCAGCCTAGACTTCTTTGTTATAATATATCCTAGAGGTCTTTGCTTTTTTGACTAATTTCTAAGAGTTTTTAGTCAAGAATCAAAACTTCTATCCTATCACTACAAGTTTGGGTTCTTGAGTTGAAACTTTCTAACATACATCATTCCCTAGAATATATGGCTCTTAACCTCTAGGTGCATTACATTTCGTATTGGTCTTGGCTCTCTTGACTACTACTTTAGAAGAGTTATGGCTCAAAAGCTAAAACCTCTTGCATGTTTAGAAAAATTCCTAGAAATTCTGGCTTTTAAGCCAATACTTAATGGTCTACATCTATTTTTTCCTCTTGACCCAAATTTCCAAGCCATGTTAGTGCCTACAGTTATTTGTTGTTTTGACTACTTTCAAATTAAGAGCCAAAGTTGATAGCTTCTTTCAATCAACCTCCCACAATTACATTATTATGTAGAGGTCTTTGACGCTGTGAATATTCAATAAAAAGAGATATGCAAGCAATATCAAAATCAATACCATCTTTGATATGCAAGCAATATCAAGATCAATACCATCTTTGTAAGAAATAATCATGAAAATACTATCATATTTTTCATCTTTGATAGTGTGAAGAAACTAGGTAACAAGTTGAGGTCCTGTGCCAGTAGAAGCACCAAGAGCAGCAAGTTGATTAACAATTTCTTTAAATGATTCAATATGAGAAGTCATAGAAGTAGAAACTTTGTAATACAACTTGTCCAGCATATTATGAAGATATAGAATTTCGATGATAGATTTCTTCTCAAAAGTGGATTTCTTCTTAAAAGTAGAAACTTTGTAATCCAACCTGTTCAGCATATTATGAAGATATAGAATTTTGATGATAGATTTCTTCTCAAAAGTAGAAATAAGATATTTTCAAATATCATTGGAAGTGGGAAGATTAAATACATCCAACATAGGAGAATCATGAAGAGCAGACAAAATATACCATCGAGCAACCTTATCTTTCTTTGTCCATTGGGATGAAAGTATTTGCCAATCACTAAATAACTTCCCATTAGTAAGTGAACTAGTAACATCAATAGGTCGCTAAGGACGTGGAGAATTTCCATATACAATATCAAAAAGATCGTCACCTTCAAGATTCAAAGTCATCTTTGCCTTCCAACCAAGAAAACCATGGCCTTGAAAAATAGGAATAGAGTGTTGACTAGAAGTATAACCATTAATAAGAGAAATATTTGCTATGGACAGAGCGTGATGAAGAAAATTGATGCAATAACACTGTTAATGCTTTTTTAGATATAAAGAATAATATGTCAAAAATAGGAAAAAGTACCCAAAGTGTATATGTATAAGGGCATGCGATCACCAAAAATAGAGATACAAATAAAAAATAAGAAGTGAAAAAGCTCAAGAAACTTCCGCATGATGATGCATGTAGAACACCCAAAAACTGCATAACACAACAACAATCATAACTTTCATTCAAAATCGAGGGCCCCAATGGCTCTATGATTTCAAGCCTGCAACAAATACCATATATTATCCTGTTTGTCAACCAAATCTTCAAATTTGGACCAGAAGGCCCTCAAAATTTGTCGGTAAGCCTAGGGGGTCAAAATCCTACTTCTTGTTTCAATACACAACAAGGACAAAAGTGATGTTTCATGAAAAATCATAGATACTTACACAGATAACCATAGTTTTTTGCTGAAACAAACCAACAAAATCCATAATCTAGTGCAAAACAAAAACGTCCAAAATTGTTCAAACCAGTCTTCTACATTGTTAAAAGCGTAACTCGCTCTCATACCATGTTGACAGATATGATAAAGAGCAAGTAAGAATGTGAGGTACACGAGACATTGCTCCGAAAGTAGTGTATATTATTGATAATGCATAGGTATATATAGGTGAGATCAAGGTCAAGTTAGGGTGCGCTATATATAGTCCAACAGCATCAATGCCAAGCCTGTCGCGATAATGGCACAGGCTTAGGAAAATGGGTGTTCAAGTAGATGGTTATACATGATTAATAATGTGGTGTTTCTTGCTGCTATAACAAAATAGCCAATCTCCAATAATAAATAAAGATGGCTTGCTGTACTAATAAAGCTACTTAATTGGACTATTTGTCACTGCGTGTCTATCATTGCACATATGTTCGCATGATTCATTATACTCGTGTCTTGTTGATTGATGTTTTTTTATGAGACAAGGTTTTACAGGCTGAGACTTGAGAAAGAGAGCAAGGGAAGGAGCACCTATGAGTCTCTTTAGAAGATACTATTGAGGAAAACCTCTTCTACAACACATTTTTTCACTCATACTTATCTGCATGGACAAAACTCTAAAGAGAATATCCTATCAGTGGATGGGCCTGAAGATTGGATACCTTAAGTACATTGATTTTCTTTGTGAGCCTACTTAAGAACCCTTCAATGTCACATGTGAAATGATGTATTATAGCATCACCTCATTTACGAGTGTTTATCACAATTCTAACATACATAAATGGCTTATATTTTGTAGAGCTTTCTAGCCTTGATATGTAGTAGTTGCTAATTCACAGAAACTAAACAAAATTAATGCCTAGATTAGCAAATTTGAGTATGTTTTTCATTTGGGGCACTCGCATATGCAATTTTCAATCCTAAAACATTATATCATGGCATAACAGTGCATAGTCATTATTTCTTCTTCTTTTCCTTATCAATCCTTTTGTGCAAAGTTTGTAGTTTTCTCAGTCTTATTTTCCAGGCCTATCTTATTTAAAATTAAGTGCACAAAATCTTGGTTGTTTTGTATAATGTTTTGTCAAGATTGTAAACCCCCACACAACAAACAGTAGACCCTCACCAATGCTGAGCCCATTATCATTGGCCTTGTCGACAATGGCATAGGCTTAGGAATGTGGGAGTTCAAGTAGATGGCTATATGTTATCAATAATGTGGCTATTGCTGTGATAACAAAATAGCACATCATAGTTCGCCTTGTGGCAATGCATTTTCAATAATGTAGCCCTTGTTTCTATAACAAAATAGCCAATCTCCCATAATAAATCAAGATGGCTTGCTATCCTAATAAAGCTACTTAATTGGACTACTTGCCTCTTTGTTACATGTCTCTCATTGCATATGTGTTTGCGTGATTGATGTTCTTTATGAGATAAGGTCTTAGAGGTTGAGACTTGAGAATGAAAGAGAAAGAAGGAGCGCCTATGATCCTCTTAGAAGATACTATTGAGAAAAACCTCTTCTAACAACACATTTTTTCACTAATACTTATCTACATGTGGAAAAAATTATAAAGAACATATCTTATGATTAATTATTAGTGGATGGGCGTGGAGATTGGATACCTTAAGTAGATTACTTTTCTTATTTAGCCTACATTAGAACTGTGTCATGCTGAATCTCCATCAAGGAAAAAGCAGCAATGAATCTCTCTTCCAAAACTCGTAATAAAGAAGATTTGTCTGAAGCCTTTAGTGGCTGAAACCAAGCCTCTAGTGGCTGAAACCAAGCAAGGGCCTTTCCCTCAAGAGTGAGCCCAAATCCTTCAATTTGCGTATGCTTGTCAGTCACTTGCTCAGCTCGAACTGCTTGCCTAAATGCTTCCAAAACTCGTAAAGAAGATTTGTCTGAAGCCTCTAGTTGGCTGAAACCAGGCAAGGGCCTTTCCCTCAAGAGTGAGCCCAAATCCTTCAATTTGCGTATACACAGTCACTTGCTCAGCTCGAACTGCTTGCCTAAATGCTGCTACATGGTCATATGGATCTCCCTCCCCTTGGTACTTCTTTACTAGTTTCTGAAGAGGGTATGGCCTTACTCGTCTTGAATACTCATCATCAGGCCTAGGGCCTCTCTCTCAGTGGTTCCTCTCTTTGGTAAGGTGGTCCATATGCATCCCAAATTGGTGTGGGTCCCCTATTACCTGCCTCACCAACCCCCTCCAAAGATCTTGTTACTACCTGCATTTCAGGAGGTGCATTTATTGGAGGCCGAGTTGGCTCCCCTACCCTCCGATTGTCATAGTGAGAGAAACGTTGCTGTGGTGTGATCTGTGATCGTAGTTTTAGTGTAGGATAATATCTTGGTGCTAGAGTTGGGCTACTTTCAATGGTCCACTTTGATGTTGAGGGTCCCTCTCTAGTGAACTCTCGTAGGGGAGGAGCAACAGTTTCTCCAAGAAAGGCTGTCTCTCATGGTTTAGCTGTATTAGTTGAGAACACTTCCATGAATAATGGTTGTCCTCTCCACGTGAGCTCACGAATCTCCTTCCAATCTAAGGTTCGGTATTCATTGGCCCATTTATCAACGATTCGGTTCTTGTATCCTGCAAGCTTCTCGACTACCACCACAAGTGCTAGAGGAAGATCTAGCTCTGGCAATCTAGTTGTGGCATAATATCCTTCTAAAGAGTCCTTATAGACCTCTTGAAGTGGGTCATCCTGAAAGACATTTGTCACTGGAATTTGTCGTACAAACTCCCATTGGTTCTAAGCCCCATGATCCATTTTGCTCCTGCTTTTCCTGTCCCTTTCCAAATTTAGATCTACAAAAAGTAAATCATCTATGGATGGCTTTGAGGAATCGGCATTGGATGGTCCAGGCATGTCTGGCTCAATGAGCCAATCATCTCTAGACTCCCTTGCTCCGGAAGGCTTCGATAAGTCTAGGAACTCACTCTTAGAGAGTCCTCCTAATTTGTCTACATTCTCTGGATGATAGGTGACTTCGTATAGCGAACACCATCTCCGCCCATGTACATGTTACCCTAGTCATTGACTAGAGGTGCTCTATCAAGCTCTGAGAAAAAGTGTGCAATCTTAACGAGATACCGTTGTTGTGGATCCCTAAAGATCTCAGCTCCTTGAGCATTCGTGTAGACATATTGAAGTCTCACATTGAGTGGTAACTCCATGATGTTAGCTTCAAATAGATTAAAAGATCTTGTGGGTGTCCTATTTAGGACTAAGGGATGACTATTTGACGGCCCTAGATTGTCCATAGACAATGAGCTAGTTGTCCTAGAAAGGGTATCAGATTGGGATTCAAAAAAGGTTTCAGCAATATCTGCCAAGTTTCCTACTGATTGGGTTCCACTTTCTTGCGTAGGCACTCTAGAAGGTGCCCTAGACCCTATGGTAGTGTCTATATGTCGTCCCGACTGCAAGTGCATAAGGTCAAATTTTAAGGTTGTTTTTTTTAATTTTTTAATTTTTTAATTTTTTTCAAAAAAATCCAAAAAATTTCAAGTTGGCTCAAACTTTGCCAGAACCCATTTTGAACCCCCTAGAACACATTAGGCCAAAAAATAAGCGTATTTTTCAGGATAAAAAATCGCCTAAAATTTACCAGTTTCCCATACTGAACTCACTATGGGAAAATGGTTCCGGGACCAAAATTTCGATGATGGGTGTTTTCTAACTCCTCTTGAAAAGTTAGAAAACCTCCTAATTTTTTGTGGGCAGAAAATGAAAAATTTTCCACTCTTTTTTTTGGTACCCCTTTATCCGCCGGTGTAGTGGCGGTCTTTATGGTACGGTGTGTGGGTCTCTCCGCGCGGTGCGCTGTTCACGCACAGCCGTCTTCTTTTATTATTATTTTTTTCTTTCTTTTTTGAAGTGCGTGTGCAGTGAACTCAATGCGTGTGCATCTTTCAGATTTGCAGTGAATTCAATGCGTGTGCAGGGAACTCAATGCGTGTGCAGGGAACTCAATGCGTGTGTAGCTATGAGATTTGCAATGAATTTGAAATGTTCAATCTTCATGTGTATGTACAGATTTTAGAACTTCTCTACAGATACAAGTTTAACAGAGAACTAAAATGCACAAAATTAAAGATCACAAAACTAAACTAAGCTAAGAACAGAAAATAAAACGAACATGCAGAAAATTACAACTATAAAAATTTACCTCAGGAGGCAGAAAAAAATATCCTGAAACAGAATGACAGAAATGTAAAATAGGCCTATCTCTTTCGCACACAAATTGAAATTGGCAGGTTTAGCGCCTACCTCCTATCCTTTTCGTGTGTTAAATCCTTGTCTTGACCTCAAGGGAGAGGCATAGCTAGCCCATCGCACTCAAATTGCAAGATAATAAAGAGAATTTAACAATAGATTAGTCTTAAATAAGTACTAAAATTACTTCCAAAGCTTATTGGAACCGATTGGAGCTTAACAAGGAGTGGTAGTGTGTGTATGATGCTCAACTACTATAGGCACTCGTTCCCCAATAGCGGCGCCATTGTAGAGCAGTTCTCTCTACCGTGTAATATAGTGCTCATAGAGTACTACCGATCAACAAATGTGTTGAGAAACACAATGTCAATCCGAGGACTCGACCCGATTAGTGCATGAAGGCTTATCCCTTGTGGGAGAGATCACATACACGAACCACCACTTGACGATTCAACCATTCAACACCTCAATCAATCTCTCAATCTCTTAAACCCACTACACTAATCAAGAGAACAAGCAATGCATGGCAATCTCTTAATCCCATTCAAACATTGATTAAATCTTAGCTTTTCCTAATGCCAACAAATCCATAAGCATGCATCTACTAACCCACAAGCTTAAGCAAGCATAGAATGTAACATTCACAAACCCACAAGCTCATAGAGAGAGTCTATCCATGAATAACGCATTGCCAATGAAGTGGGCAAGAGCTTGCATCAATGGAGACTACACACACACACACTATAAGCATGCAGCATACACAAGAGAAAGAAAGAAGCATTCAACTAATCATAGATTAATCTATTTCAATGATGCTAAAACAGATTAAGAGAAAGAAGTGGAGCTATACTCATTGGAGCTTGATGCTCATTAGAGTACAATAGAGAGAGTTAGAGAGTTTCCATAGCTTGAGAGCTCAAGAGCTTCACTCAATAGCTTATGAGTAGCTAATATCTCTTTTATAGAGATGTCACTAACCCTAGAACTCTTTCACACATGGGCGGACAACCCCATAAGTGAGCCTTGCTTAATACACTTAGAACTCTCATTTAGAACCCACATTGGCCTAAAACGATTTACATTGTACTTCGGCACAAAAATATGGAAAATTATGTGCGTCTTTATGTTCCCATGGCTACAATCCCACTCTCTCGCATTAATTGCTTTCGGCCTCCTTTCATAATCCGTGTTATCGTGAGTGTTCCCGTGGAACAACCATCTTCTTGATCCAATGCACATCTTCAAGAATGTCTTCTCATGGGTGTTGTTGCATCGTCAATCATGTTCTACACACATATAGCATATGTTGTGTGAATATCTTGCATGATGATGAATCTTTGATGATGATCTATGGAGATGATGATGAGTTCTCTGCCATAAGCCTTGTATCGTCAAAGTTGATGATGAGTGTTTCTTCTATGAGTTGTTGAAAACATCCCATTGAATGTATGCCTAAGCCAAGAGATTGAGATAATACCATGCTATACCTTGTTCTATGATAAGCTGAGAAGACATTTTATGCTATGCTAAGGTCCCTTGCCTTACAAGGGTGGTGCTCATTTTTTGTGTACATGGTGAGTGGTCACTTTAGTTTGGGTAAAGGAAGGTTCGTGAGTCTACAGAGGTGAGAGAGAGTGAAGCCCCGGGTTCAGCAGACAGGCGAAGAAGTTATAATGTTATCAACCTTGGATTTTGGTTTGAGCCATGATGCTTATGACGGTTTTTGGTACAACTCATATGTCTTGCTGAGATTTGGTATGTAAATATTATGGTTCCAGCTTCTACTGGTGGTTCCCCTTGAAGAGATATATATTCTATTTCCTTGCTGGGATTTGAAAACGACTCTCACAGCCAGAAGTCTCGCACTTTCCCAACGATACCGCCCACGTCACGACAGCGTCTAACAAATAAATCACGTAGCATTTTGATGTAGCATCACACCTTGATTTTCTTGCACCAGTTTGCATAGATGCATGTGAAGCATGTAAAGGCTTTGAGAGCATATTGGTGGTGAAGATAGATGAGGAGGTAATATGCAAAAGAGCACAATGTGATGAGTGGCTTGCTATGTTGCCATTATGTGTATTTGAACCAAGGATATGTTATAAGTCAATGGAGCAGGCTCATGTGGAATGCAAATGGGTATTTGATCGTGGTATATGGATTGTTGGCAACCATGACAAATTTATTTGGGGATTGAATGCAGAACAATGGTGGATAATTAGGAAGGCTTTGTTTTTTTTACTTGTTTGATATTTATGGATACCAAAGCTTGGTTTGAAACACTTTAAAGTGTTCCAAACATGGGGGTTGGCCAGATCACAGGTTCTTTTTGCTGATTAATGTATGAAGATGACATTCAGATATATGTGGATCTTGATGATGATTTGGCACATATCGGAGGATGTGCAGGTTTAGAGGGGGTGCATCTCGTGCCATGGCACGTCTATGGTGTGAAACCATGCATGTGAGGCCATTAAATACAAATTCAGATGCATGGGATTAAGTGCCATGACTTGAGTCATTATATGATTGTTTACTCGCGTGCCAAAGAGAAGAGAATCATCACTAACATTCTTCATGAACAAAGACAATGAATGTGACAAAACATGAATTGCAAAGACACCGAAAATTCTGCTTCTTCATCAATCCAAAACAAGGCTACATCATCATGAAGGAAAAACAAAACAGAAACTGAAACTTCATCTACTACAAACTGCCAAAACACATGACAAAATACTGAATCTTGCGCTTCCTACAGAACACGCTGCATGATAACTAATCCGCCAAATACATAGATCGCCAAAAGGCTAAAAGGCCACAACTCTTCGGATCTCAATCCGGCTTTCACACTTGTCGTCCATTGTGCCTTCCAAAATGCCTTCTTTGCCTTGCCCCTAACACCTGGCACTGTCCGGTGGAGCGCTAGGCGGACTCGTTACCCGCAGTCCCTTGATCCGCATCCGCATCTAGTGCCTTCTCCGAAATCTTCACTGCCTCCTTGTCTGTCTTCTCCTCTGTCTTCTCGTCTTTATCCAGCTCCTCTGTGCCTTTATCAGCATCATTCACACACTTAACTCCCACATCACTTGCTTTATTTAACATCCATCTCGGGATCTCAGGCACTTTGCCATAAAATTTCTTCAACCTGAATCCATTTACAGGCTTCTGCACCATTGTTCCAAAAACATCCTGTAATCGGAATGTTCCTTGACCCATCTCTTCGACAATCTGATACGGCCCGAAATACCGCAGCTTCAGCTTACCAGGATGCTGGCCCAATTTCGAATTGTACATCATCACCCAATCTCCTTTCTGAAAAATCTTGAATTTAATCTGCCTGCCAATCCAGGCCTGCCTCCTGTTCTGCATTACTTGATTCATGTAAGCACTCACCAATCTGTCTTCTTCCAGCTTCAGCAACTGCCTCTGTCTATGAAGTACTGATTCCTCTGGGCTGAGTCGATGCTTAACCGCAATCCGCAGACTAGGAATAATATATTCCATTGGGACAACTGCCTCCAAACCATACACAAGCTGAAAAGGAGTCAATCCTGTTGCCACTTTATAAGCTGTACGGAATGACCACAATGCGGAATCCAACTTGTCATCCCAATCTGACCTATTTTCTGACACAATTTTCTTCAGAATTCTGACAAGAACTTTATTTGTGCTTTCCGCCTGCCCATTCGCCTGTGGATGATATGGTGTAGACTTCTTATGCATAATCATATGCTTGGAAGTCAACTCTTCAATAACTGAATTCAGGAAATGCACTCCCTGGTCAGACACCAATTCAATAGGGCATCCAAACCTAGTCATGATGTGCTTGTACAAAAATCTAGCCACACTTGCAGCTTTATTATCCCTCAGCGGAATTGCTTCTGCCCATTTTGTCGCATAATCTGTCGCCACCAATATGTATCTGGCTCCTGTCCTTCTTCCTTTAGGCTTAATTGGACCAACAAAATCTAGTCCCCATTTCTGAAAAGGCTCCAAAGGCAAAACTGGATGATCTTGCATTCTATCTGACTGTGTAGGTTGACCCATTCTCTGACATTGAATGCATGATTGTGCATACTTATATGCATCCCTGAGCAAAAATGGCCACCATAATCCTGCTTGCATGACCTTTCTGCCTGTAATTTCACCCGAGAAATGACCTCCTGCTGCACCCAAATGTGCTTCTTGTAAGACTAACTGTTGCTCCTCATCTGGAACACACCGCCTTATAATCTGATCTGCTCCTCTTCTGTACAGTGATCCAGCAATAATTAAGAATGGTCTGCTTCTCAAAGCAAACTTTTTCTTCTGGTCTGTTGACATCACTGATGGCAAAATTCCATCTGTCAAAAATTGCACCATTTGGTCATACCAGTTGGCAAAACTTTTCTCCAACAACCTGAAATAACTCTGCATCTGGCAAATCATCTGACACTCCTGGTGATTCCTCCCAGTGTTCTAACCGACTCAAATAATCCGCTACTGCATGCTGATTTCCTGGAGTATGAATTATAATGTAGTCAAACTCCTGAAGCAACAACATCCATCTGGCCAATCTGCCTTCCAGCTTTGGCTTCTTCTCCAAAAAGACTAAGGCTTGGTGATCCACATGAAAAATCACTTTATTGCCCAGCAAATAATGCCTTAGCTTATCCAAAGCAAATATCATTCCCAATGCCTCTCGCTCTGTCACTGTGTAGTTCTTTTCTGCTGGCTTCAACATCCGACTTGCGTAGTACACTGGTCGGTACCATCCCTTAACTTTTTCCTGCATTAAAACAGCTCCTACTGCACTATCAGAAGCATCCACAAAAACATGGAATGACAATTCCCAATCCGGCGGTTGCAATATTGGTGCTACCACCAGCATTTTCTTCAGCAACTGAAATGACTTCTGCTGTGCTGCTCCCCACGTGAATTCCACATCCTTTTTTGTCAAATGTGTCAAAGGCGCTGTCACATCCGCCAAATATCTCAAGTATCGGCTGTGCCATTTAACCTGGCCAACAACTCTCAAGACTCCTTTCACGTCAGTCGGAGCTGCAGCCTTCTGAATGGCACTGACTTTATCCCTGTCAATCGACATGCCTTCCTTTGAAATAATATGTCCCAATAGTTTGCCTCTTTGAACTGCAATTGCACATTTGTATGGATTAAGTGCCATCCGGAACATTCCGCATCTCTCTAAACATTTCCTCAAATATTCCAGGTGCTTATCCTTTTGACCAAACACCGAGAAGTCATCCATGAAAATCCGCATGAATGTCGTCAAATGAGGCTCAAAAGTTTTGTTTGCTGCTTTGGAAAATGATGGTGGACCATTTCTTAGTCCAAAGCTCATCACTGTGTAAGCATAAGCTCCCCATTCTGTAATGAATGCTGTCTTCATTATGTCCTTCTGTGCGACACTTATCTGATTATAGCCGGAAAAACCATCCAAGAAACTGTACATCTCATGCCCAGCTACATCATCCAATACTGAATCCATGAAAGGTAATGGAAAAGGATCTGCAATTGTCGCTGCATTCAGCTTCCTGTAGTCGACACATAGGCTGAATTGGATAAATTGTTGGCAGTAGGATTCATTATACCAGTTGATCAGGCAGAATGGTTGTCACCAATAGTAGTCGTACCTAAGAAGTCAGGTAAGATCTATGAATTCAATGAGTAATGCCTTCAGTTCCTCCTTGAACTTGTCATCTAAATTGACACTCACTCTGACCATCCTAGGCCGCTCCTTTGTGCCTAGATTCAATTCTTGCAGGTCATCCTCCTGGACCCTTGATATGCTGCTTTCTAACTTATCATACAAAGATTCAGCTCTATCTATTGCCTCTTGTGGTGTCAAATCTTCTTCTTGAACATCCTCCTCTGATTTTTTAAACACTTCTGAACTTTGCTGTCCAGTATCCAAATGAGCCTTCTGCTTTGCATTCCGATCAACATATCTGCTGACAATATCTACCACATCAACCTCAAAAATTGGAATGACTGTTGGATTGGCATCAAAGAATTCAGTCTCCTCTTCATCTTCCACCTCTGATGCCAAATTGAGAGTCTGAACCAACATTGGTCTTATGGAGTTTGGAACTGTCACTTTAGAAATCATTGGCACTTTTGCCACTTTTCCTCCCTTCTTGATCACAATCTCATTCTTCTCCCAATCTTGTTTCAGCCTAGCTGTCTTGAACCAAGGTCTGCCTAATAGCATGACATAAGAACTGTCTTCTTCCTTCATTCTGATGACAACAAAATTTACTTGAAAACTCAAGTCTTGCACTCTAATTACTTGCTTCCTCAACATTCCGATTGGCTGCACACGTCTCTGATCTGCCATCCTAACCTGAAACGGTGCTGGTTCCAACTTAACATGTTTCATTTTGAGGAATTCTGACTCTGCCAATATATTGACTCCTGAACCGCCATCAAGCAGTACATCCTGATATACCTATTCATTCCAATGAACTTTGACAGTCGGAATTGTGAAGTCAACATCTTCCGGATCCACTTGATATGCATCCACACTATCCTCCAATGTCTTTATGCCTGGCTTGCTTGACAAACCCTTTGTTGCTGAGTAAAATTTGTCTCTGAAAATCGGAACCAAAGAAAGTAGCTGATCCAGTGTGAAATGCATTGGTGTCATCATAAGACGCTCAAACAAATCCTCTGACTTGCCATTCTCAAGAACTTTATCAGAGTCTTCCTCTTCTGCTTCCTTATGGGTAAGCTTCTTCTGCTCTTTCAAAACTGCTTTGCTTACTTCATTCCGCACATCCTTCTGCTCTTCCCAATCTATGGGAGCTTTCAATCGTGCTTTTGATCTGGTGACAGCCATTGCATCTACCTTTAATTTGTTGCAGTCCGAACAATCGCATTCCGGCATGCATTCCAGTACTTCCACTCCTTTTAATGTTTCTTCAGCCATCACAATGTTCACTACATTTGTTGTTGGCACATTCTCAGTGCTTGGTTGAGTTGTCACTGGTGCTGTCAACTGAGGTAACTGTTGTGCTGCATTTTGCTGCATCCACGATGGTGAATTCCAACTCTGCTGATTCCAGCTTTGTGCAGGTTGCTGCCAATTCGACTGTTGTTGCTGCCATCCCTGTTGATTATTTTGCCAACCTTGTTGCCAATTTGGTTGTGACTGTGTCTGCTGCCAATTTGGTCCCCAAGGTGGTCTACCACCCTGCCATCGAGGACGAAAATTTGGATTAAACCGAGGACGAAACTGCCTTCCCTGAGGTCGCCAATTATTCATGGGATTTGACCAACCTACATTTTGCTGAGGACTTTGCTGCTCAGGAACAACTCCACTAGCTTCTGCCATGACTTGTTGGACTCTTGGTGGAACCGGTCCCCTGTAATTCGGGTTATACCAGCAATCCTTTGTCTTGTGGAATTTCTCACAAATTTCACACTGATCTTTCTTCTTGTTGACTTCCTTTGTGACTCCTAATTCCTTCAATTTCTTAGCCAACAACTTCTCCATTTTGGTTTCAGCCTCCTTTTCATCCGATTTGGATTTCTTTTCTTCCTCCTTCCGCTTCTTCTTGCGGTACTTTTTCTTTGACTCACTGTCTGATTCTTGATCACTGTCATTTTCAGAGTTTTCCTCATCCTCAGATTCATCTGTTTCTGACTCCTCTGAATCATCACCAGAGTCATCATCACTGTCATCACTTTTTGACCTCTTGCTTCTCCTAGACTTCTTCTTTGTATCTCTCCTAGAAGACTTTCTCAAAGAAGCCACTCCAAACCTTTTCTCAGCCCTTGTAGCTGTTTCAATTAAGTCATCCATTCCTCCTGCAATATCTACTCCTGCAACTGCATGTCGCAATTCTTTCCTCAATCCATTCATGAAATATCCAGCCAGCATTTCATCTGTCGGTCTTTCTTGAGCAGTTAACCGATTCAGATACCTGTTGAATTTTTGGGCATAATCCTCGACAAACATCTTCTTTTGCTGAATTTCCTTCAGCTTTGTGAGTACCTCAAAAGGAGTCTTCTCCTTCCGGAATCTATTCAGAAATGCCACTTTCAATGCATTGTAGTCAGCAAAATGTGTTGCTCCATAATTATTCAACCACTGCATAGCCTTGCCTTCCAAGGTGGCTTCAAATTGCATTCTCTTGGTCTGGGCATCGTACACTCCGTCAAATTGACTGGCCTGCCATTTCCTCTCAAATTGAGCTATATGGCAATCAGGGTCTTCTTTAGACGTTCCTGAAAAGGTCTTGAATCTGACTCGGAGGTCTTGCCTTGCCTGAGCTGCCGCCATTCTCGGAGACGCTGGACTTGCTGGTGTTGAAACTGAAGATGACGAATTTGATGACACTTGTGGTGTCACCGAAGATGGTGTTGAGAATGCCAATGGAATGCACACCCGCAACTGTCTTGGTGCTCCTAAAGGATCAAATTGCAGTCTTCTTCTTGACCGAAAAGCTCCATGGATAAATGCTCCTCCAATAAACTGCCTAATTCGACGATCTTCTCCGTCTGAACCATCATATTCTTCCACATCTTCCAAGTCTTCTACATATGCATTCTGGTCTGCCCCTTCTGTGTCATCACTTGCTGCACCTTGAGCCCAAACATTCCAATATTCCTCTCCATATCTTGATGAATTTGACCTCAAATTGTAAATGCGAGTGGGTTGCTGTGACCTCTCCAGGTCTGACTATCTGATTTCACGCTGAATTCTGTTGGAGATATGAAACGTCACCCATGCACAGAAGATGATGAATTCGACCATGGTATCACACCACTATCACCGTGATCGCCAGTGTTTACTCGCGTGCCAAAGAGAAGAGAATCATCACTAACATTCTTCATGAACAAAGACAATGAATGTGACAAAACATGAATTGCAAAGACACCGAAAATTCTGCTTCTTCATCAATCCAAAACAAGGCTACATCATCATGAAGGAAAAACAAAACAGAAACTGAAACTTCATCTACTACAAACTGCCAAAACACATGACAAAATACTGAATCTTGCGCTTCCTACAGAACACGCTGCATGATAACTAATCCGCCAAATACATAGATCGCCAAAAGGCTAAAAGGCCACAACTCTTCGGATCTCAATCCGGCTTTCACACTTGTCGTCCATTGTGCCTTCCAAAATGCCTTCTTTGCCTTGCCCCTAACAATGATGCCCATGTACATATGTTCATATTGTAAATGAGGTTCAATAAGACGAGCTGAAGCTGAGCCAGGTCTCGAAGCCTCAGTACATGAGTGTGGTGTGAATTGTGGAGTTTTTATGCTTATGGTGAACCTTGGGGGCTAGCAGAAGTCCTTGTGCCTATGTACATAGGTTTGGATTTTGCTTGAGTATTTAACAGCTTTTCTTGGCCCCACGAGATGGTAAAATGCTTAGAAATCATGCTTGAGATGATAGTGGCATTTGATTGAGGTTCAAAATGACTGGGAAATGGCTGTGTCTTGGTAATAATGATGCTGATGATTCAAAGCAGATATTACAGCTCTGGTATTGGAAGGTCGTGGGCGTGACGTGATGATCCGAAAGTGAAGGAAGGAGGGGCTCTTTTAGCATTAAGTGTGGCCATCATTTAGGCTTTGAAAGGAAATAAAATAAATAAAAATATACACATGGCCAATAATTTTAATGGCCACGTGGGGATTTTGGGTAGTTGCTAGCATAGACATCTCGAAGAGGGCGAAGGCGTAGAAGGTGGTAGAAAAAACGAAAAGGAGGGGAGAGAAGAAAAAGGATGGTGCTTTGGAAAAAACAAGAGCCGGGTGATTGTGAATCTGAGGAGGGCTGGGGTGAGGTGGCTGCCTCGGGTATCAAGGGCTTGCTGCTGGGTGTGAGGTGGAAGACTGTGAAAGAGTGGGGACCGCCCTGGGGAAGAGCTGCTGGGGGCTCTGAGACGCCTGGTGTGGGCAGAGCCGGCTGGGATTCGGCGAGACCAGAGGCGCAACGCTGGAGAAGGTCTGGTGGCCGCTTTGTATAGCAAGGAACTGACTGGTGATAAAAGCGGGAACTAGTAGAGAGCCGGAAAGGCTGGTAAAAGAGGTGGCCACCTTGTGGAAGAAAGGCGCTAAGAGGAGAGTGACTGGGGAGCAGCAGCCACAAGGGCTGGGAGTTTGTTACAGTGCAGAGGCGAGCATAGAGGGCCGCGAGGCTACTGGATCGCACCGAAATGGTCCATAAGTAGAGCCATGCTGCTACTGTCATGAAGATGTGGAGAGAAAGCCTGGGCTACATCAGGCTGCTGTTTTTTGTATGATGAGGATGTGTCTCTCTCTTGTGGAAGATATCAAGTTGTGTTGAAGCTATGTTGTTATGGGCTGCCGGCATATGTATATGCTGAAGATACGTATACCTTTGTATTTGATGATGTCTTGTGAGTTTGTTGTTTTTTTTCTCGTGGGTGTTGTTGCATCGTCAATCATGTTCTACACACATATAGCATATGTTGTGTGAATATCTTGCATGATGATGAATCTTTGATGATGATCTATGGAGATGATGATGAGTTCTCCTGTCATAAGCCTTGTATCGTCAAAGTTGATGATGAGTGTTTCTTGTATGAGTTGTTGAAAACATCCCATTGAATGTATGCCTAAGCCAAGAGATTGAGATAATACCATGCTATACCTTGTTCTATGATAAGCTGAGAAGACATTTGATGCTATGCTAAGGTCCCTTGTCTTACAAGGGTGGTGCTCATTTTTTGTGTACATGGTGAGTGGTCACTTTAGTTTGGGTAAAGGAAGGTTCGTGAGTCTACAGAGGTGAGAGAGAGTGAAGCCCCGGGTTCAGCAGACAGGCAAAGAAGTTATAATGTTATCAACCTTGGATTTTGGTTTGAGCCATGATGCTTATGACGGTTTTTGGTACAACTCATATGTCTTGCTGAGATTTGGTACGCAAATATTATGGTTCCAGCTTCTGCTGGTGGTGCCTCTTGAAGAGATATATACTCTGTTTCCTTGGTGGGATTCTAAAACGACTCTCACAGGTAGAAGTCTCGCACTTTCCCAGCAATACCGCCCACGTCACGACAGCGTCTAACAAATAAATCACGTGGTAAGCTTGTATGTCACATGACCCTTTAATCTTATTGAAGAGAATAATCAAAAACTCATAAATTATATCAAATATTTAAACAACTACTTGAATTAAATTGAAAATTAAAGCACATAACAAAACATAAGGCAAGAGAAAGAAAAACATCACCATCAACACAAGGCTGGGTGCAATCTCCCCCCCCAACGTGAGTGGCTTCTTCTCGCGTGGGTATTTGTGATATATTCCAAAAGTAGGCTTTTAGCCAAAAATAAAGTATACATCAATATTTGGACTTTTCCATTTAATTAGCCTTTGTCCTCAATTAGCCTTTGTCCTCGAGCCTTCTAAGGTTTGCAAAATTTTTCTAATACAATAATCTAACTTGTGCACATATGCAAATTACAAAATAAATCAAGTAGTGCTCACACGCACACTGTACAATAAATTGATACGTGCACACACACACATCACAATGATGTCAAAATAATATCAATCGCCATTATACGGCCACAAAATATTGTGAGTATAATAATGAGATTTGTCCACACACCCCACGACTCAATCCACCATCCGTGCGACACCTAAATCGGTACCCTCGCACTGTGCAACACCTAAATCGGTACCCTCGCATTGTGCAACACCTAAATCGGTACCCTTGCACACCTCATAAACATAAACCACGTCAGTAGTAACAATCAATTGACATCGCATCAATCAATCCTAACGTGTTCACGAGAAATAGGCATCATAAAAAATATATATATAAATCAAATATTAAATGACCATGACTATCATTCGTCAAATAACATGGATCATAACATTGGAATCAATAGCCAAAACCTCTACACAATGATGTATGATGTTGGAGAAATTTCTCTCAAAGGTAAAAACTTTAAGGCAATGATGTAGCCTAAATTGTTTTGATTGAATAGCCAAAATGTTTATACAATGGCATGAAGAGGCTTTTTAAAAAAAAATTATTGATACAAAACCCTTAAAATCCACAAGACCTATAGACAACAATGTAGCCATAAAAACTTCAAAGCAATGATGAAGGCTATAAACTTTTACCTCAGAAGCTTGTCATTCTAGGCCATTGCTTAAAAAGGCTAGAGTTTTTGAGTCTTGAGGCAAGAAGAGTTTATGCCACATGCTATCACTTTTTGGCACAATGTCAGAATAGGAAATTTTTGTTGAGGACTCTTAAGAATGGGCACAAGGAGACACTTGTACTCTTAAGCACAACATTTGGTTGAGTTCTCAAAGATGAAAGGCATAAAAATTTTGACTAAAGAGGAAAATGTAAAGCATAAGACAATATTATGCATTGGTTATATCATTTCAAGCTAATCGTGTTATCACATAGAATAAGATATGTCGAATATGCATATATAATCTCTATTATCATGACAATTTTTCTACATCAATCCAATACTTTAATTTAGATTCTTCTTTTAAATCTACCATTATGAGTATATAGTTTACTTTAAAAACTGTTTTTAAAATACTATTAAAGTCCTCTTTAAGTGCATGCTTTGTTTAAATTTATGTATAGGATGCTAGCAACACTTTGCCTTTAAGAACTTGATCAGAAGGAATCAAGAATATTTAATTATATCTTTATTTTTTTGAATTCAACTCCTCAAGGTGGAACAAATGTTTAGAATTGTGTTTTTCAACACCACATACCTTGAGAGATTCTATCTTCTTGTTTTATTTCAAGTTATCTTTGTAAATATATATTACTTTATCTTCAGTTCGATTTTTGACATCAACATCAAAACATTTTGAATTCTAGAGTACATGTACTGATATGTTGCTTCACACACAATGAAAGTTTTAATTTTTAAAACTAAGAATATGTAGAAGTATTTGCTAAACTCAACATAAAAATTTTAAATATTTTAATCCAAATTTAATATTAAACCAAAAAAGAGGCCGTCATTTGGGTATTTTGGCCAAATATAAATTGTATGGTGGGAAATGAGATCTTCCCAATTGTCTAATATGGTGATTTCCACCAACCAAAATCATGCTTTTTTTAGAATCTTAGAGAAAGAAATGCATAAAGATGCAAAGAGTATGCACAAAAGAGGAGTAGCCTAAAATTGAGTTCCACCTAGATCATTATATCCCAGATCAATGTGTAGTTTAGTCACTACATTCAATAGTAGATATGAGTGCTACAAAGGTGGATTTGTGTTTGTGATTGAAGCTATGAATGTAATATGCACTTGGAAAACTTCATGAAGGTTCATGCCTTTGAGTCTCATGCCCATAAGGCTCATGCTTGTGAAGGTTCAAGCCTCTCAGGCTCATGCTTGTGAGGTTCACGCCTGTGAGGATCATGCTTCGGAAGGTTTATGCGTATGAGGCTCACATTGGTAAAAGTTCACACCTGTCACATCAAGTGCATGCTGCTGACGCTTGATACATGTGCGGCTCATACTAGTGCAGGTTGAGGCACATGAGGGTCACACTTGTGAAGGTTCACACGCATGAGGCTAAACCTCAAGAGCCACACAGTGATAGGGCTGAAAGGTGAATGCACCACCCCACTTAGCAATGCATAACATGTAGAAATATGAGAGGGGATCAATCCAATGAGTCATTGTGGCTCTAAAAGTATGAGGAAAGTCCTCAAGGGAGACACTAAGGAGACTGGGAGATATGAGGCTCACACAAAATTGAAAGACCAAGGACAGAAAACTCATACCTGAAAGGTAATGTAAAGGAGGCCGGAGGCATGAGCCTCATGCTCGCAAATCGATAGATCCACTGCGAGATGCTAGTTGTTATGTCAGTGTCAAGTAAATGAGAAAATTGAATGCAGAAACATAAAATCACTAAATGTTCCTTCACGTCAATGTAATAAGACAAAGTGCCAACAACAACCAGAAGAAACTAATGCATATCTACAACAATCAACTACCAACCTGTCACTCTAATCTATTAAAACTCTTTTCAAGTTGGCTAGGTGAGTGTCATCTACTCCCACCCCCAATTCTAGTAGAAGGTTAATAATTGATATATCTCCCCACTAACTAGCCTCAATATTTTTACTAGGTATGGTGTAGCAGACAACTCTCAACCCAACCACCCACAAATTTTAGCGAGTGAGTGGGTGAGTCTCATCTACTCCCACTCAAAATTCTTACTTAGATCTGCATCAATATTTTCCCTAGATGCTCACAAGATACAACACATCAATAGTACACCACAACTCGAAAAGCACTTAGCAAAAAAACTATAGTAGATCACAATTAATAGATGGGGTGGTGATTAAGGAATTTAGGGATTCTTCTCACGTTGGTTTGCTCCATCACTTGTGCATGTGCCCCAAAATTAGACTTAGTAAGAAATTGATTTGTGTTTATGGCCCTTAATGCTGATGAGCTTTCATGAGGAGAGAGAAAGAGAGAAGAGATAGTTCACAACATTAAAATCTTAGGGAATTCACTCGGATGGGGAGAATGTGAAGATCGTCATCTTGAGAGTAGTGCCTTCTTTTCTGTGAGCCTCTTAGAATGACACCTTCTGAAGCAAGTTGTGCGTCGCTTCTCTTTGGCATATCCATACCTCTCTCTGGCTATTGTGCTACCATTTCACCATGCTCCTTACTTTGGCCTTGATGTGTAGGCTGGACTCTTCTTTGCCTTCACACCTGGCTTTTGTTTGCCCTACTCTGTGCACCGCTAAGGCCAACCCTCTCCTTGTTGTGCACAAGTCAGGCACTAACCTTGCTATGCCCTTTTCTTAGCCTTCACAACCCATCCTTGGCTTCGTAGGACTTCCTTGTGCTTGGCCTTGTGCTAGCTCAGATCCCCTCCTTCTCCTTGCCTATGCTGCACACCGTGAAGCCTAGATGCCTTGCTTCACTCTGTGTGGGGTTAAAGCATGGTTAGGTGGTATCACTTTTTTGTGTTCAAGTAGAAAAAAGATGATGATTTTAGGGTTCCTATTACGGTTTCAAATTAAAAAATAATGTCTTGCAAAGTACTTTTATGGATAATAATCTTAAAAAGTAATACTAGTTTTTTCTAAATTTACCTAAAAGTCTCCAAAACAAAATAAAAAGTAGTGTCAAAGACACTACTTTTTGTACCACATATCCACCATGCTTTCACCCTGTGCCTTGCGCTGTCTCATAGCCCCTTCTTATTCTTTCCTATTCTTCATGCCGTGAAGCCAACTGCATTACTTTACTCCACGTGCCTTGCACGCTAGTGCACAACCCCTCCTTCTTCTTGCCTATGCTTCATGTTGTGAAGCCAACCACCTTGCTTCACTCCATGTGCCTTTTGCGCTAGCTCACAACCCTCCGTCTTCTTGCCCATGATTCATGTGGTAACTCCCAACCACTTGGCTACTCTCCTCGCTTTTGGCATCTCCCCTCTGCTCCATGTTGTGAAGCCTTTCACTATGATTTTGTCTTGGTTGTTGAGCACCTCTCTTTCACTATGCTATCAGACGTTGTCATACAAAATAAAACGTCTTACGTGCCCTTAATTTTGAATATGCTAGGCATAGAAAATCCGACTGAGAAAACTACAAACTTTGCACAAAAGGATTGATAAGGAAAAGAATAAGAAATAATGACTATGCACTATTATGCCATGATAGAATGTTTTAGTATTGAAAATTGAAGATGCAGGTGCCCCAAATGAAAACATACTCCAAGTTGCTAATCTAGGCTTTAATATTGTTAGTTTTTGCAAATCAATAGCAAGTACTACATGTGAAGGCTAGAAAGCTCTATAAAATTCAAGCAATTTATGCATGTTAGAAATGTGAAAAACACTTATCCATGAGGTGATTTTATAACACATCATTTCACATGTGACATACAATGGAGGGTTCTTACATAGGCTCACAAAGAAAAGCAATCTACTTAAGGTATCCAATCCCGAGGCCCATCCATCGATGATTAATCATAGGATATATTCTTTAGAGTTTTGTACACACACATAAGTATGAGTGGAAAAATGTATTGTATCTTCTATTTAGAAGAGGTTTTCCTCAATAGTATCTTCTAAGAGGCGGCTCAAGGGCACTCCTCTCTCTCTCTCTCTCTCTCTCTCTCAACCTCTAAGACATTGTCTCATCAAAGACATCAATTACACAAACACACATGGAATGAATCAAGTTAACACACGTGCAATCGACGGACAGGTAACAAACAAGAAGTTTAACTAAGTAGCTTTATTAGTATAGCAAACCATCCTTGGCCAAAAGGCCGACAAGGACGAGCTATTTCTTTATAGCAACAAGAGCCACATTATTGATAATGTATAGCCATCTACTTGAATGCCCACGTTCCTCAGCCTCTTCCTTTACCGGCGCAAGGCCAATGATGACGGGTTCGGTGTTGGCATGCATCTTCATCACAAGGGTCTATTGTTTGTCATGTGGGAGTTCACAATCTTGACAAAACTTTAAACAAAACAACGAGTCTTATGTGCCCTTAATTTTGAATAAGCTAGGCCTAGAGAATACGACTGAGAAAACTACAAACTTTGCACAAAAGGATTGATAAGGAAAAGAATAAGCAGTAATGACTATGCACTTTTATGCCATGATAGAATGTTTTAGGATATAAAATTGCATATGCGAGTGCCCCAAATGAAAAACATACTCCAAGTTGCTAATCTAGGCATTAATTTTGTTTAGTTTTTGCGAATCGATAGCAACCACTACATGTCAAGGCTATAAAGCTCTATAAAATTTAAGCCATTTATGCATGTTAACAATGTGAAAAACACCCGTCCATGAGGTGACGCTATAACACATCATTTCACGTGTGACATACAATTGACATACAATGGAGGGTTCTTACATAGGCTCACAAAAAAAGTAATCTACTTAAGGTATCCAATCCCGAAGCCCATCCACATATGATTAATCATAGGATATGCTCTTTAGAGTTTTGTCCAACGCAGATAAGTACGAGTGGGAAAATGTCTTGTTAGAAGAGGTTTTCCTCAATAGTATCTTCTAAGAGACTCATAGGTGCTCTTGTCTCTCTCTCCCTTTCTCAAGTCTCAACGTCTAACACCTTGTCTCATAAAAAACATCAATCACGTGGACACACGTGCAATGAATAATACGAACACATGTGTAACGCAATGACCGACACGTGACAAAGAGGCAAGAAGTCCAATTAAGTAGCTTTATTAGTATAGGAAGCCATCTTTATTTATTAGTGGAGATTGGCTATTTCGTTATAGCAGCAAGGGCCGCATTATTGATGACGTATAACCATCTATTTGAACGCCCACGTTCCTGAGCCGCTGCCATTGCCGGCAAGGCCGACGACGGGCTCGGCGTCGGCGCGCTTGTCGTAGGCTGCACCAGTGCGGAAGCCCAGCACCAGGTGGTCGCTATCCGCATGGAAGGTGAAGCCCTGCATGCAAGCGGTGATGTCGCCCTCGCAGAAGAGCGTGCCCTGGAACGGGCCGCTCGCTCCGGATCCGGTAATGCTGGCAGTGCCTAGGAACTTGTAGAGGCCACTCGTGTCGAATTGGAATTGCAGGGTGTTGGTGGAGGCGTCATAGGTAGCGCTGCCCGTGACGTAGTAAGACTGCTGCTGATTAGCTCCACCTGACGCGCCGAGCGCCTGGAAGGAGGTCAAAGCAGCCTGGATCTCATGCGGCTGCAGCGTCATCGGCATGCCCTCCAAGGGCACACGCATTACCTCCGCGCCTACACGATGCTGCTGAGCCATAGCTGATCTAATGATAAGACTAGGCCTTACTATTACGAGTGCTAATTGCAGGTGGACTAGGAGCGATGATGCAGACTGAGGGTAGCCACCTCCTCTTTATACGAATGATGCAGTGCAGCCCACTAGACGACGTTGCCGTCCATACTTTGAGCTGGCGGTATAAAGGACCACTCGAGCACTACCTGGGGTCCATCAGATGCATACAGAATGGCCTGCACATACGCATCGTCCTCGTGTAAACACCCTCGAATCAGTTGTGACATGTTAATGGTCAGAGAGGGAGAGGGAGGGACGCGGGTACTAATAAAGCATAAAGTAACTAAGGAATAAAGTTAGGCCTATGTTATGCTCTTCCACTAGTGCATGCGCGCAACTTCCAGATTCTGGCCACCTGGGGTAAGGGTGTCAAAATTTGGTGTTGTGCATGTCTTATGCTGTTTGCAAGAAGTTACTTGAGCCTCTAGAATAAGAAATATACACGTCGTACCAAACGTGGTTGGCCAATGTCATATTTTAGCTGAATTTGAAGCCTCATATTTTGATAATCTTGAGCCCTTATCATAGTTGAACCATAATCATGTTAGTTATCACGGTCATTGTGTTCACACTTAATTTCAAGTACTGTACTCCATTTGTGTACAACTACATGTGTGTAGCATAGTAGTTATGTGTGGGTTTAACAATAGAAGCCCTTAATATGTAAAGTGTTATGTAGGGTATGTCTAGTGTGCGGTAACATTAAGCAAGAAGGCTATTGTGAAGAATGCTTAATACTAGTCTTGTAGAGAAAAAATACATTTTTGTAGCTTTGAGAGACTTTTGAAAATATTTTTTTTCTTCTCACCTATAATCTATAAATAAAATGGTTTTAGGGAAATATGCCATTGACATTATCTATGCTTATATTGCCTCTCTTGGGGTCATTTGGCTAAATTGCTCAATTTTTTGATAAATTAACTAAAAACATCTCAAATATTTTTTAATAAATCAACTAGAAAACACCTCAAACAATTTTTAAGCACGTCAAAAATGCTATATGAAGAATCCAGCCATATGTATGCAATATACTTGGACCTAAGAGACAAAACTTCTAGCCAATGATTTAGGCTATAAAAGAGAGACAAAACTTCTAGGAAGTGATGTAGGTTGGAAAGTTTTAGCTCAAGAGGCAAGGAATTTATGAGTTGGCATATAGAAGCTAAATGTTTTGGCTCTTGAGCCAAAACTCTTAGAAACAAGTAACAAGAGCCAAGACTTCTAAGGAACAATGCATGTGCTAAGTTTTGGCTTAAGAGCCAAAACTTTTCGTCAATGATGTAGCAGGTCGAAAATATTTAGCTTAAGAGCCAAAACTCTTAGGCCATGATGAAGGATAAAAACTTTTGTCTTCATAGCTAATACCTCTAGGGGTTGGCATAAAGAGAATTGAATATTTGCCTCTTGAGCTAAAAGACTTATAAATGGCTCAAGAGCCAAAACATTTAGGCAATATTGTAGGTTGGTAATTTTTGGCTTAAAAGTCAAAACCTCTAGAGGTTTTAATAAAGAGGCCGATAGGACTTTTGGCCGTTAAGCCAAAGCTATTCTCACAAAAGAGCCAAGACCTTTACACAATAATGTGGTTGTCAAGTTTTGACTCAAAAGCTAAGGCCTCTAGGCAATGATGTCACTAGGAAGTTCTAGCTAAAGAGCTAGAATTTATAGGGAATCATGTAGGTTGGGAAATTTCATATCGAGAGGTAAAACATTTAGGGGTTTTCTTAAAGGGCATAGAAGTTTTAACTATTAAGCACAAAGTCTTAGAAGTAAGCCAAAGAGCCAAGTCCTCTAGGATATAATGTAGATCAAAAGTTTAGGCCCCCGTTTTCATGAATAAAATGACCCCCGTTTTCTTTACAAGCTTATAGTTTTTTTTACAAAATGGAATTAAAAAAGCCCTTTTGTAAATGTTTTTCTGTAAATCCACCTTAAATTTTTGAATTTAAAATTCCCTTCATTTGAGCTCATGTGCTATACTTACATAGTTTTTGGTGAACCCCCGAGGCACTAATATAGCTTGGAAATTTGGTTTGAGAGGCAAAACTTCCAAGTAATGATGTAGGTTATAAAATTTAGACATAATAGCCAGACTTTCTAGGAATTGTTCTAAAGAGGCTATAGGTTTTATCTCTTGAGCCATTACTCTTATAAAGTAGTCAAGAGATCCAAGACAACTAGGCAATGTAATGCACCTAGAGGCTAAGAGCCAAACATAGTAAGGAATGATGTATGTTGGAAAGTGTTAACTCAAGAACCCAAACTTATAGGGAGAGGATAGAAGTTTTGATTCTTGACTAAAAACTCTTAGAAATTAGTCAAAAAAGTGAAGTACAACAAGGAAGTCTAGGCTGAATAGAAAAATATTCTAGGAAATGTTGCAATTTGGTAAACTTTGCTCAAGAGCCAAACGTTTCAAGGTTTGTCTTAGAGAAGTTTCAAATTTTGGCTCTTGAACCAAAACCCTTGAAAATCAGTCCCAAGGGGCAAGGCCTCTAAGGTTGTCACATGTTAATGGTCAGAGAGGGAGAGGGAGAGGGAGAGGGAGAGGGAGGGACGCGGGTACTAATAAAGCATAAAGTAACTAAGGAATAAAGTTAGGCCTATGTTATGCTCTTCCACTAGTGCATGCGCACAAGTTCCAGATTCTGGCCACCTAACACAAACGAACTTCCAGATTCTGGCCACCTAAGACAAACGAACTGGGGTTCTATCAGCAAATACAATCCGAGCAGTCAAATTAAGCCATTCTCCACATGGAATCCTTTATCGAGGGCAATCCTGATTGAGGGAATGGGTGATGCCAGAGGCAAGGTTTTCATAAGGGACCAGTCCGTTGTGTTGAAAGCCAACAAAGGTGATATTTATGTGGGAGTATTGATGATAGATGTAGCAACGAAAGGTGGGGTAAGGGTGTCAAAATTTGGTGTTGTGCATGTCTTATGATGTTTGCAAGAAGTTACTTGTGCATGTCTTATCATGGTCATTGTGTTCACACTTAATTTCAAGTACTGTACTCCATTTGTGTACAACTACATGTGTGTAGCATAGCAGTTATGTGTGGGTTTAACAACAGAAGCCCTCAGTATGTAAAGTGTTATGTAGGGTATGTCTAGTGTGCACGGTAACATTATAAGCAAGAAGGCTATTGTGAAGAATGCTTAATACTAGTCTTGTAAAGAAAAAATACATTTTTGTAGCTTTGAGAGACTTTTGAAGATACTTTTTTTCTTCTCACCTATAATCTATAAATAAAATGGTTTTAGGGAAATATGCCATTGACATTATCTATGCTTATATTGCCATCTCTTGGGGTCATTTGGCTAAAAACATCTCAAATAATTTTTTAATAAATCAACTAGAAAACACTTGAAACAATTTTTAAGCACGTCAAAAATGCTATGAAGAATCCAGCCATATGTATGGAATATACTTGTATAATTGTTTAGTTATGTTTACATAAAAACTGGCAAGTTTTTCAACCCCGCAAGTTGCGTTACATGATGTTGTTTTTGGTGATTTTACCATTTTTTTGAAAAGTAAATTTTCTCTTTTGGAAATTTTTTAAAGCAAAAAAAACTTAATTTTTTCTATATATCTAAAAATAAAACCCAATAAGTTTTGTCAGGTTTTACAATCATGTAAGCAAGTTATGTGTAACAATTGCATAACTTTAGTGGGAGGCTAGAAAGATTTAGCTCGAGTCAAACATTCTAAGTAATTATGTACATTAGGAAATTTTTAGCCCAAGAGAAAAAACTTCTAAGCACTGATGCAGGTTGGAAAGTTCTAGATCAAGAGCCAAAACTTCGAGGAGCTAGCAAATAGAAGTTGGAAATTTAGTCTCTTGAAACAGTACTCTTCACTTAAAAGAACCAAGACTCTTAGGCTTTAGATCAAGAGCTAGAATTTATATTGAATGATGTATGAGATTTGAAAGATATTCCTATCGATCCACAACTACTAGGCAATGATGTAGGCTAGAAAGTTTTGGCTCAAGAGACAAAAATACTAGAGAGTGATGTAGGAGGTTGGAAATATTTAGCTTAGGAGCCAAAATTTTAAGGAAATGATGCAGGTTGAAAAGTCTTTACTCAACAAGCAAATTTTCTAGGAGTTGGAATAGAAAAATGGAAGCTTTGGATCTTGAGTCAAAACTCATCGAAACCGCATAAAGGATCCAAGACTATCGAGCAATAATGCATGTGCTAAGTCTTGGACATTCAAAAGATTTGACTTAAGAGACAAAACTTCTAGCCAATGATTTAGGCTATAAAAAATTTTACTCGAGAGACAAAACTTCTAGGAAGTGATGTAGGTTGGAAAGTTTTAGCTCAAGAGGCAAGGAATTTATGAGTTGGAATATAGAAGCTAAATGTTTTGGCTCTTGAGCCAAAACTCTTAGAAACAAGTAACAAGAGCCAAGACTTCTAACGAACAATGCATGTGCTAAGTTTTGGCTTAAGAGCCAAAACTTTTAGTCAAGGATGTAGTAGGTCAAAAATATTTAGCTTAAGAGCCAAAACTCTTAGGCCATGATGAAGGATAAAAACTTTTGTCTTCATAGCTAATACCTCTAGGGGTTGGCATAAAGAGAACTGAATATTTGCCTCTTGATATAAAAGTCTTAGAGCCAAAACATTGATACAATGTTTTAGGTTGGTAATTTTTGGCTTAAAAGTCAAAATCTCTAGAGGTTTTAATAAAGAGGATAGGACTTTTGGCTGTTAAGCCAAAGCTATTCTCACAAAAGAGCCAAGACCTTTACACAATAATGTAGTTGTCAAGTTTTGACTCAAAAGCTAAGGCCTCTAGTAGGCAATGACGTCACTAGGAAGTTCTAGCTAAAGAACTCTAATTTATAGGGAATCATGTAGGTTGGGAAGTTTCATACCAAGAGGTAAAACATTTAGGGGTTTTCTTAAAGAGCATAGAAGTTTTAACTGCTAAGCACAAAGTCTTGGAAGTAAGCCAGAGAGCCAAGTCCTCTAGGATATAATGTAGATCAAAAGTTTAGGCTTAAGAGCCAAAATTTATAGGCAATGATGTAGGTTTTAAAGGTTTGGATGAAGAGATATATATTTTAGGGTTTGGTTGAAAAGGATAGAGATCTCGGTAGTAAGCCAAATCTCTTTGATACTAGTCAAAGTAGCCAAGACCTCTAGATAACAATGTATTTATAGGAGGTTGATTAAAAGAGGCTATCAATTTTGGCTCTTAATCCAAAATTCTTGGAAAGTAGTCAAAAAAACCCATAATTGTGAGCACTAATCTCACGGGGTTCACTACTAAGAAACCCTACATATCGTGTGCGTTAAAGGGGTATTTAGAAAACCCCTTACATGTGAACTTTTCATGAATAAAATGACCCTCGTTTTGTTTACAGACTTACAGTTTTTTTTTAAAAAATGGAAATAAAAAAAACTTTTGTAAATGTTTTTCTATAAATCTACCTTAAATTTTTGAATTTAAAATTCCCTTCATTTGAGCTCATGTGCTATACTTACATAGTTTTTGGTGAACCCCCTGAGGCACTAATATAGCTTGGAAATTTGGTTTGAGAGGCAAAACTTCCAAGTAATGATGTAGGTTATAAAGTTTAGACATAATAGCCAGACTTTCTAGGAATTGTTCTAAAGAGGCTATAGGTTTTATCTCTTGAGCCATTACTTTTATAAAGTAGTCAAGAGATCCAAGACAACTAGACAATGTAATGCAACTAGAGGCTAACAGTCAGATATTGTAAGGAATGATGTATGTTGGAAAGTGTTAACTCAAGAACCCAAACTCGTAGGGAGAGGATAGAAGTTTTGATTCTTGACTAAAAACTCTTAGAAATTAGTCAAAAAAGTGAAGTACAACAAGGAAGTCTAGGCTGAATAGAAAAATATTCTAGGAAATGTTGCAATTTGGTAAACTTTTCTCAAGAGCCAAACGTTTCAAGGTTTGTCTTAGAGAAGTTTCAAATTTTGGCTCTTGAACCAAAACCCTTGAAAATTAGTCCCAAGGGGCAAGGCCTCTAAGAAATAAATCACGTAGTAAGTTTGGAATCAATAGCCAAAACTCTACACAATGATGTGGGAAGTTGGAGAAATTTCTCTCAAAGGTCAAAACTTTAAGGTATTGATGTAGCCTAAATTGTTTTGGCTGAATAGCCAAAACTTTTATGTAATGGCATAAAGAGCCTAGAATATTTATTTATTGATACAAAATCCTTAAAATCCATAAGTCCTATAGGCAACAACGTAGCCATGAAAACTTCAAAGCAATGAAGAAGGCTTGAAAGTTTTGGCTCGGAAGCCTATCATTCTAGGTAGTTACTCAAAAAGGCTAGAGTTTTTGGCTCTTAAGGTAAGAAGAGTTTATGTCATATGCTAGCACTTATTCGCACAATGTAAGAATATGAAGTTTTGGTTGAGGAGTCTTAAGAATGGGCACAAGTAGACACTTACAATCATAAGCACAAGATTTGGAAAAGTTTTCAAAGATATACACATAAAAAGCATAATTTTTTTGACTAAAGAGCCAAATGTAAAGCTAAAGGTAAAGCATAACACAATATTATGCATTGGTTATATAGTTTCAAGCTAATCATGTTAGCACATAGCATAAGATACGTCGAATGAGCAAATGTAATGTCTATTATCATGATGATGTTTCTACATCAAGCTCTCTTTAATTTAGCTTCTAGTTTTAAATCTACCATTATGAGTATACAATTTACGTAAAAACTACTTTTAAAACACTATTACAGTCCTCTTCAAGTGCGCGCTTTGTTTAAATTTATGTATTATATGCTAGCAACACTTTGCCTATAAGAACTTGATTACAAGGAACCAAGATTAGTTAATTATATCTTTATTTTTTTGAATTTAACTTGTTTAGAATGGTGTTTCTCAACACCAGATATGCTGAGAGATACTATCTTTTTGGTTCGGTTCAACACCAGATACGTTCGGTTTCTCACATCAACATCAAAAAATTATCCCTAACTTCAAGGATACTTTGATAGTATGATGACTCAAAATATCATTCCTTTTTTAATTTATAATTTTGACTTCTTAGCAACAACAAGAAAAGGTCAAATTTGTCAATTTAAATCACTATAATAGATTTAAATCATAATCACAATTTATAAACATAGGGTTAGATTGCATCTCTAGAATGTCCATCTTGAAATAAGTATAACGAGATAAAAATAGAAAAGACGTAACAACATCCATGCTACTCCAAGGGTGCCCCTACTAAAAATCCATAAGAGTCGAGATGGAGATGACCACCATTAGAGAAAGGAATTCGGCATGTGAAAGCCTTCGTGGTGCTTTCCTATGTGTTGTGACAAAAGAACATGGTGTTGGAGCCTATATATGGCTCACTCTACCTAACTTGGTCTCACCTATATATATGTATCTTGTCCTCAATATGAATCAGTCTTTGGGAGCGTACATGATGTGTCTCTTGTCTCATCTCTTTCTCTCTACATTTCAACATGGTATCAGAGCATCTATAAGGGAAGCATCTATGTCTTCTTGTTAAATTCATGTCTTAAAAGATTGTTCTTTGATTATGTGTTGTCTACATGATTTTATAGCTTAACTTGCTGTAATTAGAGTTGTTTCTTAATCCCGGCCTTATGTGCAGGTGCGTAGATTGTATTGTGCCGGTGAATCCTATCAAAAAAGTTTGTCAAATGGAGTTGTAAGTCAAAAGTTATGACAGTTCAGGCAAACTACATCTGTAACAGCAAAACAGGTTCTTTGAATAAGCAAACAGGTTCTTTGTGTGAGCACACAGGTTTCATCTTCGTCAAGCATCTTTGTGAGCACACAGGTTTCTTCGTCAAGCGTCTTTTATTATTTTGCTATTTTTAGCAAACCGCCAAATCTAGCTTTTTCGTTAAAGCGTCTCTTATTATTTTGCTATTTTTAGCAAAACAACCAATCTAGCTTTTTCATCAAGCATCTATCAATGAATCTTGCATCCCACGTCTCTCTATTTTGAGGACTCTTTTCTTATTGGCGTCTCTTATCTCTTGTGATCGTCCTTGTCTATGGTGTGCAGATTTTGTGATTTTATCTTATACGTCTTCTCACAGATAGATATGACTATGACTGTTCTCGTCAATGGTTTTCCTTTTGGCCAACATTCTATTCCTTCTTTTCAAGGCCAAGGGTTTCCCGGTTGGAAAGCAAAGATGTTAATTCTTGAAGGTGATGAGCTCTCAGATGTTGTTATTGGCGATTCTCTATGTCCGTCTCAGCCTACTATTCCGGATTCTGACAACGTTCTTATCACGAAAGGCCCTGTTTTTGATGCATGGCGTCTTGCTTATATGGATTGAAAGAGGCGTGATAAAGCAGCTCGTCGGTACATTCTTTCTGCTCTTAGTGATTCTCTCATGCTTGATGTGTATGACTTTCCTACTTCCCATGACGTATGGGAGTATCTTATAGCAAATTTTCAGAAAAAGTCTGTTACAGAAACACTTTATTTGAGAGGTTTGCTTTCAACGCTACAGTATGAAGTTGGTACTGCTATGATGGGGCATATTGATTCTTTCAAATCTATTATTAATCAACTTGCTGCAGGTGATCCTGTTCCACGAAAGCAACTTATTACAATTCTTCTTGATACGATAAAGGATCCGTCTTATGACAACATTGTTACCATTCTTTCTAACAAGGACGGTCTTGATTTTGACCAAACTGGCATATCTTTGATTGAGTATTCTCAACGTCAACAAGGACGTAGCGTTGGTCATGATGCAGTTATGTTTTCACAACAAGAGGAGCCTAAGTCACAACAGTTGGAACGGGCCTTTTATGTGCGAAGGCATCCTTTTCAACGAGGCAACCGCAGAGGTGGTCGTGGTGGTGGTAGTTTCTCTCGTCTCAAATTTCCTAACAAGCATTGTTCTTACTGCAATAGGAATGGTCATACTGAAGATGACTGTTGGGCACGTCAATATGATGAAGAACACAACATTACCACAAAACAACCACATTTATCTAGAGATTCTTCTTCTTGTGATTATTGTGGAAAATCTGATCATCCCTCTTCCATGTGCTTTAAGCATCGATTTGATGTAGATTGAAATCGAGCATATGCAGCCGAGCATCATGATAATGTTGTGCCTGAAACAAGTTATGTTTTATGTTCAGTTCCCCCAGACAGAATACTTCATGTACGTGATGGTCCACTTTTCATTATTGATTTTGGTGCTATAGGAAATATGCCATATGAATCTAAGTGGCTACATAACTATCATTCTTTACCTATTAAGTGTGTTGTTTATCTTGCTGATGATACAACTCGTCAAGTCAAGGGCATTGGAGATTTATATCTTGGCACCTTATCTTCCTCAACTCAAGTTTTACGAGGGGTTTTACATGTCCCAGAACTTCAACGTAATCTTCTTTCATTTGCAAGACTTGTTGATCTTGGTTTGTTTGTTGGATTCGACCACACCAAATGCCGCATTGAGAAAGATGGACAGATTATTGCAACTGCTTCTCGTAATGGTAATTTGTTTGAGCTCTCTTAATGATGCTCTAGCAAATGTTTTCACTTCTCAAAGTGATCATGATTGCAAGATATGGCATCATCGCTTTGTTCATGCTGATTTCTCAAAGCTTCTTGATCTTGATTGTTAAGTTCTTGTATGTGGCATGGATCTTAAAGCTCATCCTCATATGGGAAGCTGTGAGTTTTGTGCTCAAACACAATCGTAAACCCTTTCCTCTCTTGAATTCAGTTCATTCTCATGATTTGTTGGATCTTGTTCATACTCACATTTGTGGACCTTTGCCTCCATCGAGAACACAACATCATTATTTCATTACGTTTATTAATGATTACTCACGGTATACAGTTGTTTTCTTGCTTCGATAAAAATCTGAGGCGTTATCTATTTTTAAGCAATTTCACAAGGCTGTCCAACTTCAAATTGGTCATCGCCTCAAGAAACTTCACAGTGATAATGGTGGAGAATATGTGTCTCGTGAGTTTGAGAGTTATTGTACGGACCATGGTATTCATCATGAACATACTAGTCCATATTCACCTCAACAGAACGGTGTTGCTGAACCTAAGAATCGCACTATTACCAATGGTATACGATGTATGCTGAGATTCATTCTGGGTTATCTCGTGTTTTTTGGAGTGAAGCTCTCTTGATAGTAGTCTTTATTCAGAATCATCTTCTTACTACTGCTCCTTCTGGTAAGATACCCATCGTAGCATGGATAGGTTAAATTCCTTCTGTATCTCATTTTCGAACCTTTGGATATATTGCTTATATTCATGTTCCTAAAGAAACACGAGCAAAGCTTGATGCTCCTGGGCTTAAAGTTATTTTTATTGGGTATTTTGACACTTCCAAAGGCTACAGATTCTATGACCTATCCTCCAAGAAAGTGCTTGTGAATCGTGATGCTATTTTCAATGAACAGCTTATGGGCGGTACATGGTCTATGGATGATTCTGATGATACTAAATCTTTGCTTCAATCTTTTCCATTCTTGTGTGATGATGAATCTTCTTCCATAGAGCAACTTTCCTCTTCACAACAATCTAAAGAGCAACTTTCCTCTTCACACAACCATTGATTCCGAATGCTGTCATTGATGATGTTGACATTTTTATTGATCTGCCTATTGATTTTGAGCATGGGTCTTGTCATGTTTATGATGAAGATTTTGATGCTAATGTTTTCTCTACTTCTGAAGATCCTGCCACGTACAATGATGCTATATGTTCTCCACAAAAGGATCAATGGCAAGAGGCTATGGAAGTAGAGTACGATTCTCTTATCTCTAAAGGTACATGGATACTCACTGAGCTGCCTCTCCTGGCCGTACTGCCATTAAGTGTAAGTGGGTATATAAGACAAAATTTAAAGCAGATGGATCCCTTGACAAATTCAAGGCACGTTTATTTACCAAAGGTTATTCTCAAGTTGTTGGCGTTGATTATCATGAAACCTTTTCACCAATTGTTCGCATTACTAGTATTCGGGTTTTATTGGCATTTGCTGTTCAATTTGACTTAGAAATTCATCAGATGGACATGTGCAGAGCTTTCTTGAATGGAGATTTGAATGAAGAAATTTACATGGAGCAGCGAGAAGGATTTGTTATTGTAGGTAAGGAAGATCTTGTTGCTCGTCTTCACAAGGCTTTATATGGTCTTAAACAAGCTTCACGGGTCTGGTACATCAAGTTTGATCTTTTTCTTACCTTCCATGGCTTTCTCTCTTGCTCTTCTGATCTCAACTTATTTACCAAACACCAAAATGGTAGTTTTGTAATCCTTGCCCTTTATGTGGATGATACAATCCTTGTTTCCAATGATTTGGGATTTCTACACCAAATTAAGCAGTTGTTATCTTTAGCATTTGATATGGTGGATCTTGGAGAGCTTCACTCGTGTCTTGGCATTCAGATTCAAAGGAATCGCAGCAGCAAAGGTATTTTATTACTTCGACAGTCAAAGTTTATTGAAGATACTATTAAGAAGTTTGGTTTGAAATCTGCACATTCAACAACTACTCCTTGTCTTGCGAGTTTCATGAAAAACACTTCTGATGGTGGTGGTCAGCTTGTTACAAATCAACCATATGCTAATTTGGTTGGATGTCTTCAAGTTGTTGGTTTGAACACTCGTCCTGACATTTTGTTTATTGCTAACTATCTTGGGCAACATCTTGCATGTCCTTCTCTTAAGCATTGGTCTTCAACAAAGCGCGTGTTGAAATACTTGAAAGGCACTGCAGATTATGGTTTGGTTTATCAACGACAATTCACATCCGACTCCATTCCATCTCTTTCTCTTTTGGGTTACACAGATGCAGATTGGGCTAGCTCACATTTATCTATGCAATCTACTAGTGGTAGTTGTTTCTTCATTAATGGTTGTCTTATTTCTTGGACCAGCAAGAAACAACGTTGTGTTGCAGTTTCTACAACCTAATTTGAATATGTTGCGGCATCACTTGTAGCTCGTGAACTCATTTGGCTTCGACAAGTGTTGACAAATTATGGCCATTCTCCTCTTTCTAGTACACCCTTGCGGTGTGATAATCAGAGTGCTATTAGTCTTGCAAAAGACTATGTCCAACATAACAAGTCAAAATATATTGTTGTGCATTACCATAATATTCGATACGAAGTACGCAAAGGCACTATCATGATTGAACATTGTCCAAGTGACCAGATGATTGCAGATATTCTTACCAAAGGTCTCAATGAGTCACGCGTCATTCTCTTGCGCTCAAAGCTTGGAGTTGCCTCGGGCTCACTCTTTCTAGATTAGGCTCTTTACTCTTATGGTAGCTTTGTACATATATCATTGTAATCTTCTGGACACCACGCACTTTGCACATTTCACAATCACGCACTATGACCTCTTGGTCCTTTTGTATATTTGTACATAGATGCACAATGTACTTTCACATCATTACTTCTGGTTCGTATTTTCACATTTGTATAGGGGCTTGGGTTTTTCCCTTGTACTCCCCAAGGGGTTTTTCATCCATAGCTAGAGACCCTTGTTTGAGTGGGGGTGTTGGAGCTCTATATATGGCTCACTCTACCTAACTTGGTCTCACCTATATATGTATCTTGTCCTCAATATGAATCAGTCTTTGGGAGCGTACATGATGTGTCTCTTGTCTCGTCTCTTTCTCTCTACATTTCAACAGGATATTCTTTCTTGAGCGTTTTATGAAGACCTTGAAGGATTTTGTAAGGCAAAATGCAAAGCCAGAAGGTAGTATGGCCGAGGGTTGGTTGGTACAAGAATCACTTATTTATATCTTAGAATACCTAGCCGAAATGTTTAATGCTTTGTGGTCGGAGGGTAAACATTTTCGCACACAAAGGATTGATGAGAAGAGGAACACCTGAGATTGTGGGGTAATTGCAAGCTTTGAGGGAGCCAATGGAGCCATGGATGATTATTGTGGATTGATCCAAAATATCATTAAGCCTGACTTTTGAAGCTTCTTTGTATATATATTTGGATGTCAAGTGGTTTAAGGATGTGTGGTGGAAAGAGGTCCTAATGTAACAATCAATGTCATGCAAGTGGCTTTGTGACCATTGACTCTACAAATTTTTGGCAACAAGGAAAGGATGGGACTCTAGTGCTACCACAACATTGTGAATAGGTATATATAATTATTGGTAATTACAATATATGCATTTACAAATAGTAGAGATGTAATTTTTTTGTATGATATTCCTTTGTGCTTGAATAGGTTGTGTATCAACCAATAATTGACAATAAGAGATGGTGGCATATAATCCCAATCTCACCATGTTCAAGATCCATTTATAGTACATTCACCCACATTGAACATACGGATAGCATGTCAACTCAACTATGGAGGGAGATAGCTTCGAAAACATTGATGATGATCGTGCCATTGGAGATGATGATCGTGATATTGGAGATGATGATATTGCCTCTCATAGTGATGATTCTAGTAGTGGGATGGATCTCTTTGTAGATTTGGATATAGGCATCGACATTGAGATAGATACTTTAGGAAGGGTTGACCTCATTGAAGATGAGGTTGAACTCTAGTTCTTTCATTGTACTTTTATTATGGCTATATTGGCCTTCCTTTTGGTATAGATTCGTGCTTTTTTGAGATTACATGTATAGATTCATGCCTTTTTGAGATTACGTATACAGATTTATTATGATATGTTGCTTTTCGTGGCATTACTTAATCATTCACCTTTGGACTGCTTTTTAGGGAGGTTCAAGATTTTTTTTAAAAGCTTCATTTTGATGAAAAGATGTGGGGATCGAATCATTGTCCTTTGGATTGTTTTTCATGGCATTACTTGATATACCTAAGACTTTGCATGTATCCATCCCTTTCACCACATTACTCGATTTATACCTATTTCTTTTCTCTTTCCTTAGCATATTTTTCCTTGCAAATATGCTTTCTAGAGATTCATCTATATATAAATGCATGAAAAAATCATGCATATTATCAAGATCTTGTGCACATAGTTCAACAAATCATATTTTGGGGGATTGAGATTATGTTTTTCTTTGCAAGGTCCACAATTGCAATTGCGTAGGAAATTGTTGTATATTGCATCTATAAGCACATCTGTAATCCCGTCTATGCTCGTGTCTATAAGAACGTCTAATTTCAAAGGAATTAGTTGCGCTTATAGACACGAGCATAGAGGCGAATGTAACTTACACGTCTATAAGAGCATCTAGTTTCAAAGAAGAAGATGCCCTTATTATAGACACGAGCATAAACGCTAGTAAAGATGCCCCCGTAACTTGCACATCAATGCAATGCGTCTATGCTTGCTTTATGTTGCAGTGCTTCATGACTAAGAAACCCTATGTATCACGTGCGTTCAAGGGACATTTAACAAACACCTTACCTGTGAAATTTTCATGAATAAAACGACCCCTATTTTCTTTATAAACTTACAGGTTTTTTTTAAATGGATAATAAAAACCTTTTTGTAAATGTATTTCTATAAATTTACCTTAAAATTACCTTCATTTGAACACATGTGCTATACTTACATAGTTTTAGGTGAACCCCCCCAAGGAAGTAATATAGCTAAGATATTTGGTTCAAGAGACAAAACTTCCAAGTAATGATGTAGGTCATAAACTTTTGGCTTTTAATAGCTAGAATTTCTAGGAATTGTGCTAAAGAGGCTAGGGGTTGTACCTCTTAAGCCATAACTCTTATAAAGTGGTCAAGAGAGCTAACACCACTAGGCAATGTAATGCACCTAGAGGTTAAGAGTCAAATATTCTAGGAAATGATGTATGTTGGAAAGTTTCAACTCAAGAATGCAAACTTGGGAGAGGATAGAAGATTTGATTCTTCACTAAAAACTCTTAAAAAATTAGTCAAAAAATAAAATACCTCTAGGAAATAATACAACAAGGAAGTGTAGGCTGAAGAGCCAAATCTTATAGGAAATATTGCAATTTGGTAACTTTGACTCAAGAGGTAAACGTTTCAGGGGTAAGCTTAGAGAAGTTTCAAATTTTGGCTCTTGAACCAAAACTCTTGGAAATCAGTCTCAAGGGGCAAGGCGTCTAACAAATAAATCACGTGGTAAGCTTGGAATCAATAGCCAAAACCTCTACACAATGATATATGATGGAGAAATTTCTCTCAAAGGTAAAAACTTAATGGCAATGATGTAGCCTAAATTGTTTTGGCTGAATAGCCAAAATGTTTATAAAATGGCAAGAAGAGGCTTTTTAAAAAAAATTATTGATACAAAACCCTTAAAATCCACAAGACCTATAGACAACAATGTAGCCATAAAAACTTTAAAGCAATGATGAAGGCTAGAAATTTTTACCTCGAAAACTTGTCATTCTAGGCAATTGCTTAAAAAGGCTAGAGTTTTTGAGTCTTGAGGCAAGAAGAGTTTATGCCACATGCTAGCACTTTTTTGCACAATGTAAGAATAGGAAGTTTCTGTTGAGGACTCTTAAGAATGGGCACAAGGAGACATATTCTTAAGCACAAGATTTGGCAAAGTTTTCAAAGATAAACACATAAAAGGCATAAAAATTTTGACTAAAGAGGAAAATGTAAAGCATAAGACAATATTATGCATTGGTTGTATCATTTCAAGCTAATCGTGTTATCACATAGAATAATATATGTCGAATATGCATATATAATCTCTATTATCATGATAATTTTTCTACATCAATCCAATACTTTAATTTAGCTTCTTCTTTTAAATCTACCAATATGAGTATATAGTTTACTTAAAAAACTATTTTTAAAATACTATTAAAGTCCTCTTCAAGTGCATGCTTTGTTTAAATTTATGTATAAGATGCTAGCAACACTTTGCCTTTAAGAACTTGATTAGAAGGAATCAAGATTACTTAATTATATCTTTATTTTTTTGAATTCAACTTCTCAAGGTGAAACAAATGTTTAGAATTTTGTTTTTCAACACCACATACCTTGAGAGATTCTATCTTCTTGTTTTATTTCAAGTTATCTTTGTAAATATATATTACTTTATCTTCAGTTCGATTTTTGACATCAACATCAAAACATTTTGAATTCTAGAGTACATGTAGTGATATGTTGCTTCACACACAATGAAAGTTTTAATTTTTAAAACTAAGAATATGTAGAAGTATTTGCTAAACTCAACATAAAATTTTTAAATATTTTAATCCAAACTTAATATTAAACCAAAAAAGAGGCCGTCATTTTGGTATTTTGGCCAAATATTTGTATGGTGGGAAATGGGATTTTTCCAATTGTCTAATATGGTGTGCTTTCCACCAACCAAAATCATGCTTTTTTTAGAATCTTAGAGAAAGAAATGCATAAAGAAGATGCAAAGAGTATGCACAAAAGAGGAGTAGCCTAAAATTGAGTTCAACCTAGATCATTATATCCCAGATCAATGTGTAGTTTAGTCGCTACATTCAATAGTAGATATGAGTGCTGCAAAGGTGGATTTGTGTTTGTGATTGAAGCACCTACGAATGTAATATGCACTTGGAAAACTTCATGAAGGTTCATGCCTTTGAGTCTCATGCCCATAAGGCTCATGCTTGTGAAGGTTCAAGCCTGTGAGGCTCATGCTTGTGAGGTTTAGGCCTGTAAGGCTCATGCCTGGGAAGGTTTATGCGTATGATGCTCACATTGGTAAAAGTTCACACCTCTCATCAGGTGCATGCTGCTGACGCTTGATACATGTGTGGCTCATGCCAGTGTAGGTTGAGGCACGTTGTCGTGACGTGGGCGGTGTCGCTGGGAAAGCGCGAGGCTTCTGGCTGTGAGAGTAAGTGGTTGAACTTCAAGGGACATCACCAGCAAAAGCTCAAGACCATCATAAATCAAATACCAATTACAAATAGGCTTCACCAAAAACCATCAAAGCACCTTGTTCACATATCTATAACCAAAACTAAAAACATCACAGCCTGCTGTCATGACATACCACACTTAGGCAACACACATACATCATGCCTATGTGAACCACCTTGGAAATGTTTTCTTTAGTTCTCAGCTCCAGCCAGAGGTGTCGCCCTGCTAGTTTGTTACACCCATGTACCTTTTCATCTCACTGAGGGCACAAAGCTGCCTCATCTGCAGTGCAGAAATACCAAGCAGGCGCAGCCTCACAGACATCACAGAGGGTACGCATGGCATCATAACTTACACAGTAGCTTTTGCTGCACATATTACATGTTGGGTGTTCTCTGGTTACCCAGAAGCAGGATGTGTAAAGCACTATGCAGAACCCGTGTGTGTGTGCCCTCTCCTTTCTTTGATTTGGAATTAGCATGAGCTACGGTTTCCTACCATGGATAGGAGTGGCCGGACGAGAACGGTGGCGTCCAGTGACCAGCAGCACTAGGCGGCCACTTAACAAGGTGGTCCTCGAAGCTGCTGCAGCGCCTACAATCAAACACACGGGCCTCTCACCCGTCGGCTTCCAGCTGTATCCACACGTCCCTGCAACAACAGATGCCGTCACCAAGAACCTGTGCTCCTCTGCGTTCCAAAAGGCCTGTAGCTAGCCACAACAACTCACACGGGGCCCCAGACTTCTGCTCTTCTCTGCAGCAGCACCACTCTCCACGTCTTTCACGCCAGCCACCTTACTGCAGCTAGCTCCCTCTCTTTTCCTTTGCACCCCCACGCCAGCTTCCAAAGGCGGCTCCTTCTCTGAAGACCTGCGGCGGCTGGCTCCTCTGCTCTCACGGCCGAACGTCCTTCGTCAGGCCTTCCTCTGCAGATGGCTGCCGCTACGTCCCTTCCAGAACCTCCCACTACACACACTCTTGGCTGCACACACCTCTGCTCCCGAGAATCACCAAGCGGCCATCCTCTCCCAACTGCTGTTGCGCCCCCCCAGAGGCCCCTACTCTTCACACACGCCTATCTGCTGCAGCGCCCCACTGTTCCACTCCCCAGGCGACTTTTTCGTGACCAAAGCGGCCGCCTGTCTTTTTTCTCTCTCTCCCGCAGGCTGCCGACTTCTAGATGTCGACTTGGCAGCCAACAAGCCCTTCCACATGGCCTACACAATTTCCCCCCCTATATAACTTAGCTCTTTTTTCCACTTTCTCTTTTACTCTTTTCATTATCAAAGCCTGCAATAATTCCGGGCTTGCCGTGTGAAGAAAGCAAAACACTCCAGTGATCCGCCCATCAGCATCTGTCCTCTTACTTGCAATGAGAAGAGCCTCAACATGGTGCCCATTACGGTCGAAAAATGCCAAAGGAAATTTTTCCGACTCTTGGCCATTCACTGCATCATTCAACACTATCATCAGCTTTGTGACCACATGCTGTCCGTGCAGGCAACAGCAAACCATCTACAACCCAAAGATCTCACCCACAAGCATTTTGCCCAAACCTATGTACAAAGGCATAAGGACTTCTGCTAGCCCCTCGGAATGCGTAAAGGCATATACACATCATGTACACTGTGGCACTTTATCCATGCATCTGGATTTACATTTAATGGTCTCACATGCATGGTTTCACACCATAGACGTGCCATGGCACGACATCCACCCCCTCTAAACCTGCACATCCTCTGGTATGTGCCACACAGGTCCTGTATCTTAGCAATCACATCTGAATGGTTCTGCTTTCCCACCTGGATCAAATACCAATTGCTTTTGGCATATGTGCCATATCCTTTGCTCATATGAAGCCCTATCCTCATTTAGATTCCCTGCATATGTATGATTACCCTCATCATTCAAAGTGGGATGCTCTTCAAAATGATTTGCTTCAAAATTTTCCTCAGGCCATGTTTGAAGCCTTTGCACCATATATTGTATGGCCACACCAAATAGCAACTGCATTAACAGCATGGAATACACACTTGGTAACATCCCATCCAAATCTACCGTGCCCGGATCCAGCTCACCCACTGATAAACATTCATTCTTCTCATCCAAAGACGGAAAAGCATCAACACATACAAAGTCCAGCAAGGCATCATCGAGAATAGCCTCCAGATCTGAATCAATCTCATCACAATCATTTGGCTTACATAACACCTGCACATCCTCACTTGGAACCAACAGTTGACTAGCATCAAGCATAAAAGAGCCCAGAGCTGATGGGGATCTATTATATACCATGAAATCATCCAATGCATCATCTAAGATAGCATCCAATCCAGGATCAATCGCATTGAAGCCATTATTATCTTGCAATCCCACATGTTGATTATCATGAACATTCATACCCCCATAGCTATATCCATTTGGTTGCTCATATGCAGCCTCTTGAGGCTCTGTGACCACACTTTGCATATCCTGCATGTTATCTCCCAGTATTTCTTGATACCTGTCTACAGATGGGCTTAGAATTATGGGTCCTTCACCCAAGTACCCTTGAATCTGTATGTCATTGAACCCTGCATGATCCAAAAAGACAGATTCAATTTCCCTCTCCAAATCATCATCATAAACAGGCTTCCAAGCTCGAGATTGTTGCTCACAAATGTGGTTGCAAGGTAACCCTGACACTGATGACATAGCATCACCCTGTTTATTGTTGGAACACCCTGTTAGCATTCCAGAATAACCCAAATCCAAAGAACCTTGGCAACCAGCTTCAGAAGCAACATCACTGTTGGAATCACCCATATCACTCACCCCCTCTAAATCAATCACACATACTTGTGGCCCGTCTGCATATTCATGTACATCATCCTGCTTATAAGCATCATAACCAGATAAGAATGCAGTAATGATAGCATCTTCTTCTTGTCTTAGATCTTCAAACTCTGCAATCATGCTTTCAACAAGAAGCATTGGTTCCTGCTGTTCTTTACACATATGATACGACACCTGAGGAATACCCTTCAAATGAGCACTTTCGTCATGAGAATCCTCATGTTTACACAGCTTACATGCTTCACAGTCCTCTTCCTCGTGTACTGGGTCTTGAGCACCTGTCCTGAAGCTCTCTGAATCAAGTGTCTCCTCAAGCATAGGCATACATACATCATGTGGTATGATCATAGGACCCTGCATGTCTGCACCTTCAAACAAAGAAGACAGATTATACTTGCAGAGTTCACCCATTAGCAAAGCATCCCTTTTTGCACTGTGAAGACCTTGTTGCTCACTAATGGCTTTTTGCAGTCCCAATTTAGCATAAACAGCCTCCACAATCTCTGTATCAGCCTTGAATAGCAATTGATTGTCCTCCATAAGACATGCATTAACAATCGCTTCTAAATTGGCTCGGATTGTTGCTGGAACACTATCACAGCTCACATTATACCTGGAACTCGCATAAATAAGCGCATCTGCAAAATCATTCCATCGTTTGGAGTGATACTCTGCTAGTTCCAGCACTTCATCTTTTAATTCAGGACTTACAAGGTATGCGAAAGATGCAATCATCTTGTTTTCTGGAACCCCTTGATTCTTCATCTCTGTCTCATAACACCTTAGATAGCTTTCTGGATCGTATCCATCAAATATATTGACCCTGTCATACACCAATTGCACCGCAATTTCCACTGCTTCTTGAATTTGCTTTTCTTTTTCAATCTTCCTGAACCGCTCTTCAAGATCTTTCATCTCTGCATATAAATGCTCCATTTTGCTAGCCATCTCTACGTACTCTCACCCTAGCGTTTCACGTCGGGTTCACCAAAGCTGTCGTGACGTGGGCGGTGTCGCTGGGAAAGCGTGAGGCTTCTGGCTGTGAGAGTAAGTGGTTGAACTTCAAGGGACATCACCAGCAAAAGCTCAAGACCATCATAAATCAAATACCAATTACAAATAGGCTTCACCAAAAACCATCAAAGCACCTTGTTCACATATCTATAACCAAAACTAAAAACATCACAGCCTGCTGTCATGACATACCACACTTAGGCAACACACATACATCATGCCTATGTGAACCACCTTGGAAATGTTTTCTTTAGTTCTCAGCTCCAGCCAGAGGTGTCGCCCTGCTAGTTTGTTACACCCATGTACCTTTTCATCTCACTGAGGGCACAAAGCTGCCTCATCTGCAGCGCAGAAATACCAAGCAGGCGCAGCCTCACAGACATCACAGAGGGTACGCATGGCATCATAACTTACACAGTAGCTTTTGCTGCACATATTACATGTTGGGTGTTCTTTGGTTACCCAGAAGCAGGAAATGTAAAGCACTGTGCAGAACCCGTGTGTGTGTGCCCTCTCCTTTCTTTGATTTGGAATTAGCATGAGCTACGGTTTCCTACCATGGATAGGAGTGGCCGGACGAGAACGGTGGCGTCCAGTCGACCAGCAGCACTAGGCGGCCACTTAACAAGGTGGTCCTCGAAGCTGCAGCGCCTACAATCAAACACACGGGCCTCTCACCCGTCGGCTTCCAGCTGTATCCACACGTCCCTGCAACAGATGCTGTCACCAAGAACCTGTGCTCCTCTGCGTTCCAAAAGGCCTGTAGCTAGCCACAGCAACTCACACGGGGCCCCAGACCTCTGCTCTTCTCTGCAGCAGCACCACTCTCCACGTCTTTCACGCCAGCCACCTTACTGCAGCTAGCTCCCTCTCTTTTCCTTTGCACCCCCACGCCAGCTTCCAAAGGCGGCTCCTTCTCTGAAGACCTGCGGCTGGCTCCTCTGCTCTGACGGCCGAACGTCCTTCGTCAGGCCTTCCTCTGCAGATGGCTGCCGCTACGTCCCTTCCAGAACCTCCCACTACACACACTCTTGGCTGCACACACCTCTGCTCCCGAGAATCACCAAGCGGCCATCCTCTCCCAACTGCTGTTGCGCCCCCCCAGAGGCCCCTACTCTTCACACACGCCTATCTGCAGCACCCCACTGTTCCACTCCCCAGGTGACTTTTTCGTGACCAAAGCGGCCGCCTGTCTTTTTTCTCTCTCTCCCGCAGCTGCCGACTTCTAGACGTCGACTTGGCAGCCAACAAGCCCTTCCACAGGGCCTACACAATTTCCCCCCCTATATAACTTAGCTCTTTTTTCCACTTTCTCTTTTACTCTTTTCATTATCAAAGCCTGCAATAATTCCGGGCTTGCCGTGTGAAGAAAGCAAAACACTCCAGTGATCCGCCCATCAGCATCTGTCCTCTTACTTGCAATGAGAAGAGCCTCAACATGGTGCCCATTACGGTCGAAAAATGCCAAAGGAAATTTTTCCGACTCTTGGCCATTCACTGCATCATTCAACACTATCATCAGCTTTGTGACCACATGCTGTCCGTGCAGGCAACAGCAAACCATCTACAACCCAAAGATCTCACCCACAAGCATTTTGCCCAAACCTATGTACAAAGGCATAAGGACTTCTGCTAGCCCCTCAGAATGCGTAAAGGCATATACACATCATGTACACTGTGGCACTTTATCCATGCATCTGGATTTACATTTAATGGTCTCACATGCATGGTTTCACACCATAGACGTGCCATGGCACGACAACGTGAGGGTCACACTTGTGAAGGTTCACACGCATGAGGCTAAACCTCAAGAGCCACACAGTGTGACGGGGCTCAAAGGTGAACGCACCACCCCACTTAGCAATGCATAACACGTAGAAATATGAGAGGGGATCAATCCAATGAGTCATTGTGGCTCTAAAAGTGTGAGGAAAGTCCTCAAGGGAGACACTAAGGAGACTGGGAGATATGAGGCTCACACAAAATTGAAAGTCCAAGGACAGAAAACTCATACCTCAAAGGTAATATAAAGGAGGCCAGAGGCATGAGCCTCATGTCCGCAAATCGATAGATCCACTATGAGATGCTAGTTGTTATGTCAGTGTTAAGTAAATGAGAAAATTGAATGCAGAAACATAAAACCACTAAATATTCCTTCATGTCAATGTAATAAGACAAAGTGCCAACAACAACCAGAAGAAACTAATGCATATCTACAACAATCAACTTTAGACTTAGTAAGAAATTGATTTGTGTTTATGGCCCTTAATGCTGATGAGATTTCATGACGAGAGAGAAAGAGAGGAGATAATTCACAACATTAAAATCTTAGGGAATTCACTCAGATGGGGAGAATGTGAAGATTGTCATCTTGAGGGTAGTGCTTTCTTTTCTGTGAGCCTCTTAGAATGACACCTTCTGAAGCAAGTTGTGCATCTCTTCTCTTTGGCATATCCATACCTCTCTTTGGCTATTGTGCTACAACTTCACCATGCTCCTTACTTTGGCTATGCCTTGCCTTGATGTGTAGGCTTGACTCTTCTTTGCCTTCACACCTGGCTCTTGTTTGCCCTACTCTGCACCGCTAAGGCCAACCCTTTCCTTGTTGTGCACAAGTCGGGCACTAACCTTGCTATGCCCTTTTCTTAGCCTTCACAACCCATCCTTGGCTTCATAGGACTTCCTTGTGCTTGGACTTGTGCTAGCTCAGATCCCCTCCTTCTTCTTGCCTATGCTGCACACCGTGAAGCATAGATGCCTTGCTTCGCTCTGTGTGGGGTTAAAGCATGGTTAGGTGGTATCACTTTTTTGTGTTCAAGTAGAAAAAAGATGATTGATTTTAGGGTTCCTATTACGGTTTCAAATTCAAAAATAATGTCTTGCAAAGTACTTTTATGGATAATAATCTTAAAAAGTAATACTAGTATTTTCTAAATTTACCTAAAAGTCTCCAAAATAAAATAAAAAGTAGCGTCAAAGACACTACTTTTTGTACCACATATCCATGCTTTCACCCTGTGCCTTGTGCTGCCTCATAGCCCCTCTTTATTCTTTCCTATTCTTCATGCCGTGAAGCCAACTGCATTACTTTACTCCAAGCGCCTTGCACGCTAGCTCACAACCCCTCCTTCTTCTTGCCTATGCTTCATGTTGTGAAGCCAACCACCTTGCTTCACTTCATGTGCCTTGCGCTAGCTCACAACCCTCCGTCTTCTTGCCCATGATTCATGTGGTAACTCCCAACCACTTTGCTTCTCTCCTCGCTTTTGGCTTCTCTCCTCGCTTTTGGCATCTCCCCTCTGCTCCATGTTGTGAAGCCTTTCACTATGATTTTGTCTTGGTTGTTGAGCACCTCTCTTTCACTATGCTATCAGACGTTGTCATACAAAATAAAACGTCTTACATGCCCTTAATTTTGAATATGCTAGGCATAGAAAATCGGACTGAGAAAACTACAAACTTTGCACAAAAGGATTGATAAGGAAAAGAATAAGAAATAATGACTATGCACTATTATGCTCTTTGTTGTTGCTAAGAAGTCAAAATTATAAATCACAAAAGGAATGATATTTTGAGTCATCATGATTGACCTTTTATTTAAGTCATTTTTTGTAGATAATCGTGGCATGTATGCCTTGCCTCATAACACAAGGGTGGCTCTCATTATTAACTATGGGATTTCGATTATATCACTTGTGGCATTTCTATTATATCTCTGGTTGTGATTTGATGCAGACTGGAAAATTTTGATCCACATACTTTATTACTCCTTGGGCCCTTGTTTAAGCGGACTTTGTGGGTAAATTTCACCACATACTTTATTAGTGCTTGGGTCCCTTGTTTAAGTCGACTATATGGGCAACTTTGCTCCACATACTTTATTACTGCTTGGGCCCCTTGTTTAATTTAACTTCGTGGGCAGTTTTGCTCCACATACTTTATTAACACTTGGTCCCCTTGTTTAAGTTGGCTTTGTATTTGTGTGTGCACGCATGTTCTTGTATGTTATATTGTGCATAAAACATTTTGTACATGTTCATGTTGTCCAAAGAGTGGCATCACGAACCATCTCTAAAGACATTGTTTTGTGCATAACTCATACAAATTTTTAGCAGGTACCATATAGTTCTACATTATAAATTTATATATTTCCAAGACTCCTTGGAGCTTTATCAATATTGGGGGTCTTTAAATATAGACCTTGTTGGTTCCTTCTCGGTGAAAAATGGATTATTCTCCCATGCCATTCAACCATACATCTTGAGCTCATTGTAATATTTCCATCGCTCTATAGGTTGTGAAGGGTCTTTATGGACCATTGTACTTATAATATTTCCATAGCTCTAAAGGCTCTAAAGGGTCTTTATGTGACCATTGTACTTGCAATATTTCCATTGTAACACTTCGAATATAATAATACAATGGTTGGCATATATCGAGACTTTGGGTTTTCCCCTTGTTACTCCCCAAAGGTTTTTTCATCCACACACAAGTAGAGACCTTTGTTTGAGGAAGGGTGTTAGAGCCATATATAGCCTACCCAACCTAACCCCTATATATACCTAGCCTCAATGTACTTTCCACACAATTTGGGAGCTATGTTTAGAGTCTCTCATCTCTCTCTTCTTCTCTGTCAAAAACATAGGCCTTACTTTATTCCCCCTCTTAAAGTATGGACGGCAAAGTTGTGTAGTGGGCTGCACATCATTCGTATAAAGAGGAGGTGGCTACTCTCACTCTGCATCATCGCTAGTAGCCCACCTACAATTACCACTTCTAATAGTAAGGCCTAGTCTTATCATTAGATCAGCTATGGTGGCTTAGCAGCATCGCGTAGGCGTGGAGGTCATGCATGTGACCTTGAAGGGTATGCTGATGAAGCTGTAACCACATGAGATCCAGGCTACTTTGACATCCTTTTAGGCAATCAAAGGGAGTAGATTAGAATTGTGCACCTGATCGGGAAGCTATCTCATTGTTGTAAAAAATTGGTAGTGCAACATTCGATGAATTTGAGATAACAAGCAACTTCATAAAGCCTTTAAACTCCCTAAAATGACTTAGATCATTGAATTTGGATATCGTATGAGAAAGTTATAATCGTTTTAAGTTTTTGAAGAGTGTAGAATTCTCTGCATGCACAAGTTTTCTGCACGTGTAGATTTTTGCATGTGCAATGGGCACAATTGCCCTCTGATACCATGTTGACAAAGAAGAATAGAGAGATGAGAGACTCTAAACATAGCTCCCAAAGTGTGTGGAAAGCACACTGAGGTGGTTAGGTATTATAGGTCAGACCTACGATTAGGTTGGGCATGCTGTGTACATATAGCTCCAACATATGTTATGCTCTTCCACTACTACATGCTGCATGCCCAATCATCAACTTCAAGATTTTGGCAACCTAAGAAAAAAAACTAGGGTTTTATTAGCAAATACAATCCGATGAGTAAAGTTAAGCCATTCTCCTTGTGGAATTCCTTATCGAGGGCAATCCCAATTGAGGGAATGGGCAATGTCATAGGAAAGGCTGTCACATAAGGGACCAGTCCATTGTGTTGGATGCCAAAAAAGGTGATAGTTATGTGAGAGTATTGATGATATATATGGCAATGAAAGGCAGGGTAAGGGTGCCAAGATTTGGTGTTGTGTATGTCTTATGATGTTTGCAAGAAGTTACTTGAGCCTCTCGAATAAGGAATATACATGTCGTAGAAAATGTGGTTGGACAATGTTATAATTTAGCTGAATTTGAAGCCTCATACTTTGAGAATATTGACGCCCTTTCTCATCATAATCATCATTTCCATCATCATGTTTGTTTATCATGGTCATTATGTTCACACTTAATTTCAAGTAGTGTAATGGGTTTGTGTACAACTACATTTGTCTAGCATAGCAATTATGTGCGGGTTTAACAATAGAAACCCTCAGTATGTAAAGTGTTGTGTAGGGTATATCTTGTGTGCGGTAACATTATAACCAAGAAGGCTATTATGAAGAATGCTTGATACTAGTATTGTAGAGAAAAAAGAAAAAAGGCATTTTTGTAGCTTCGAGAGACTTTGGAAAATAGATTTTTGCTTCTCACTGATAACTTATAAATAAATTGGTTTTAGTGAAATATGCCTGAGACTAGATAAGAGTTGAGAAAAAATAAAGGGCCTAAAAAAGGGTGACATTATCTAAGCTTATATTCGCATCTCTTGAGGTCATTTGGCTAAATTCCTCAATTTTTTTATAAATTAACTAGAAAACATCTCAAACATTTTTTTTAATAAATCAACTACAAAACACCTTTAAAAAAATTTAAGCACATCAAAAATGCTATGAAGAATCCAACCATATTTATGTAATATATTTGTAAAATTGTTTAGTGATGTTTACATAAAAACTGGCAACATTTTCAACCCGCATTACATAATGTTGTTTTTTGTATTTTTACCATTTCTTTGAAAAGTAAATTTTCTCTTTTGGAAATTTTTTAAAGAAAAAAATATTACTCAAATTTTTCTATATATCTTAAAAAAAACCTAAGAAGTTTTGTCAAGTTTTACAATCATGTGAGAAAGTTATGTATGAAAATTACATAAAATTGTCTAGAACTAGTTTTGTGGCTCAATTACAAGACTAGTGTTAATGTGCTAATCACCATAGACATGCACAGATTTAGGATACCCATCTTTCTCAACAAATATTAAAAATATTTAGCTCAAGATCTAAAAATTCTAAGCATTAATGACGTAGGCTAGAAAGTTTTGTCTCAAAAGAAAAAACTTTGTGGTGGCAAGGATGCTAGTTGGAAAGATTTACTTCAAGATTCAAATCTTCTAGGAGTTGGCATAGAGAAACTTGAATATTAGGCTCTTGAGCCAAAAATCTTGCAAGCAAATTAAAGGATCCAAAACTGCTAGTAGGCAATAGGGCAAGTTCTAAGTTTTAGCTCAAGTTCCCAAATTTCATGTGAATGATATGAGAGGTTGGAAAGATTTAACTTAAGAGAAGAAACTTCTAGCTAATGATTTAGGCTAGAAACTTTTGTCTCAAGAGCCAAAACTTCTAGGAAGTGATGTAGGTTGGAAAGTTTTAGCTCATGAGGCAAGGAATCTATGAATTGGCATATAGAAGTTTTATGTTTTGGCTCTTGAGCCAAACTTTTGGAAACCAGTAAACAAGAGGCAAGACTTTTAAGAAACAATGCATGTGCTAAAATTTGATTTAAGAGCCAAAACTTCTAGCTAATGATGTGGTAGATCAATAAGCCTTTAGCTTAAGAGCCAAACTCTTGGGCAATGATGAAGGCTATAAAATTTTATCTTCATAGCCAATATTTCTAGTGGTTTGAATAAAGTGAGAACGGGAGATTTGGGTCTTCAGCCAAAAGTCTTTAAATGGCTCATGATCCAAAACATTTAGGCAATGTTGTAGGTTGGTAATTTTTGGTTTAAAAGTCAAAACCTCTAGAGGTTTGAGTAAAGAGGATATGACTTTAGGATAAGACTTTTGCCTTTTAAGCCAAAGCTATTCACAAAAGAGCCAATAATTTTACACAATAATGTAGTTGTCAAGTTTTGACTCAAAAGCTAAGACCTCTAAGAAATGATGTCACTAGGAAGTTCTCGCTAAAGAAAAAGAATTTGTAGGAAATCATGTAGGTTGGGAAGTTTTATATCGAGAGGTAAACCTTTAGGGGTTTTGTTAAAGGGCATAGAAGTTTTAACTCTTAAGCACAAAGCTTGGAAGTAAGCTAGAGAGCCAAGACCTTTAGGATATAATGTAGATCAAATGTTTTGGCTTAAGAGCCAAAATTTAGAGGCAATGATGTAGGTTTGAAAGGTTTGGATGAAGAGACAAATATTTTAGGGTTTGGTTGAAAAGGATAGAGCTTTGGGTCTTAAGCCAAATCTCTTTGCTACTAGTCAAAGTACCCAAGACCTCTACATAATAATATAATTGTGGGAGGTTGATTGAAAGAAGCTATCAACTTTGGCTCTTAATTTAAAAGTAGCAAAATGGTTTGCATAGCAGATATCTTAGCAGTCCATCTTGCATCTGCAAGGCATACATATTTGCCCATCAACTCTCTGGGAAAGAATGACATCCATCATCAAAGGAGGACATAAGTTTTGGGCTTCAACTGGCAGCAGGGGGTTTCTCTTCCACAAGAGATGGAAGTTTGCTCCAACATCGCCTCAAGAGGTTCAGAGCTTCAGGAACGACAGAGATGGTAGGTGAAAGGTTTCCACAGGCAGGTCAGGGGTGACTCAAGTATTTCCAAGCAGTTTTAGCAGCATTTGCCATTCAGTTCCCGCAGTATATAGAGTCTTGGCTCAAAAGATTTCACTCCTGTAGACGCCCTCAGTCCCGGCAGCAGAGCAGAAGATAGAAGGGCGCAGCGGTTTGGAGGAGAAGGAGCTCAGAGGAGTCGAAGGTTGCGAGGTATACCACCCAGCAACAGTTTAGCAGCGGGGAATGTCACATGCACACCATTCAGGTGTACAGTGACATGGCATTATTTTATGGCGTGGCATCATTAGGCATTTAATCAGGATTTATCAGGCATTTTATGGACATTTAATCAAGATTTATCAAGCATTTTATGGACATTTAAATGAATGTTTTCAGCATGTACCACATGGTATGGGTTGGATTCAGCATTGTAGTATCATATTAACCATCTAGACAAAAGCATTGGGGCTTGTGGGAGGCAGCCGACAGCATTCAAATCAGTCGACCAGTCTTCAAAGCATTTATGGCATTTAAATGGCAGTCCTGAGCATATTCAGAGCTGGCCGACTGCAGCTGGCCGACCAGCACCAATTCCCCATATATAAACAAATGCATCATTTCAGCATAGACATCTGGATCTCTTCAGTATTTTCCTTCCTAGGAGCAAAGGGGGATACAATTAAGCATCCAACAGTGTGTTCCTTCAGTGTTTCTACACCAAGAGGGCTGGGAACTGTAGCGCATCCACGCATCAGCATATTTAGCCATCTTCCCAACTCCTACATAGAGGGATACCAACATACAAGTGGTGGAACTTAGCATTGGAGTCAGGAGAGCAATCTTTCAACCATCCTTCATCATGATTCAGCATGTTTCCCTCTCTTCCAGGGGTAGACATCATCTAGGACAGCATAGATGCCTTTGGATCTCATTGTGTAACCACATTCATCATCTAATATAGCTGCATTGCATTGACACATATTTGTCTCTCTTAAACATCATTAAGTGTAGTTTAGTTAGACTAAGGTTGTGATTACTACGGTCGAAGCCTCACATGCCACATTGGTATCAGAGCGTTACAGGGTAACCAGCCTTAGATCATGTTCATTCCATCAGTCATTCTCAGTCAGACATCATGTTAATCGCTTCCGCACAGTTAAACCCAATTCTCAAAATCTTGCAGGCCACCCTTAGGGATTTTCCCTTAGGTATTCATTAGTAACCCATCCATCTGCATTCTTGCACAGCATATAGGGTTGCACATGGTTTACATAGCAGATATCTTAGCAGTCCATCTTGCATCTGCAAGGCATACATGTTCGCCCATGAACTCTCTGGGAAAGAATGACATCCATCATCAAAGAAGGACATAAGTTTTGGGCTTCAACTGGGAGAGCAGGGGGTTTCTCTTCCACAGAAGATGGAAGTTTGCTCCAACATAGCCTCAAGAGGCTCAGAGCTTCAAGAACGACAGAGATGGTAGGTGAAAGTTTTCCACAGGCAGGTCAGGGGTGACTCAGGTATTTCCAAGCAGTTTTAGCAGCATTTGCCATTCAGTTCCCGTAGTAGATAGAGTCTTGGCTCAAAGGATTTCACTCCTGTAGACGCCCTCAGTCCCGGGAGCAGAAGACAGAAGGGGGCAGCGGTTCGGAGGAGAAGGATCTCAGAGGAGTCGAAGGTTGCGAGGTATACCACCCAGCAATAGTTTAGCAGCGGGGAATGTCACGTGCACACCATTCAGGTGTACAGTGACATGGCAATATTTTATGGCGTGGCATCATTAGGCATTTAATCACGATTTATCAGGCATTCTATGGACATTTAATCAAGATTTATCAGGCATTTTATGGACATTTAAATGAATGTTTTCAGCATGTACCACATGGTATGGGTTGGATTCAACATTGTAGTATCATATTAACCATCTAGACAAAAGCATTGGGGCTTGTGGAGGCAGCCGACAACATTCAAATCAGTCGACTAGCCTTCAAAGCATTTATGGCATTTAAATGGCAGTCGTGAGCATATTCAGAGCTGGCCGACTGCTGCAGCTCGTGAGGATATTGAGAGCTGGCCGACCGCAGCTGGCCGACCAGCACCAATTCCCCATATATAAACAAACGCATCATTTCAGCATAGACATCTGGATCTCTTCAGTATTTTCCTTCCTAGGAGCAAAGGGGGATACAGTTAAGCATCCAACAGTGTGTTCCTTCAGTGTTTCTACACCAAGAGGGCTGGGAACAGTAGCGCATCCACACATCAGCATATTCAGCCATCTTTCCAACTCCTACCTTAGGGATTTGCCCTTAGGTATTTATTAGTAACCCATCCATCTGCATTCTTGCACAGCATATAGGATTGCACAGCGTCTGCAGAGCAGATATCTTCGCAGTCCATCTTGCATCTGCAAGGCATACATGTTTGCCCATGAACTCTCTGGGAAAGAATGACATCCATCATCAAAGGAGGACATAAGTTTTGGGCTTCAATTGGCAGCAGCAGCAGGGGGTTTTTCTTCCACAGAAGATGGAAGTTTGCTCCAACATCGCCTCAAGAGGTTCAGAGCTTCAGGAACGACAGAGATGGTAGGTGAAAGGTTTCCACAGGCAGGTCAGGGGTGACTCAGGTTTTTCCAAGCAGTTTTAGCAGCATTTGCCATTCAACTCCCGCAGTATATAGAGTCTTGGCTCAAAGGATTTCACTCCTGTAGATGCCCTCAGTCCCGGCAGCAGCAGAAGACAGAAGGGGGCAGTGGTTCGGAGGAGAAGGATCTCAGAGGAGTCGAAGGTTGTGAGGTATACCACCCAGCAACAATTTAGCAACGGGGAATGTCACGTGCACACCATTCAGGTGTACAGTGACATGGCATTATTTTATGGCGTGGCATCATTAGGCATTTAATCAGGATTTATCAGGCATTTTATGGACATTTAATCAAGATTTATCAGGCATTTTATGGACATTTCAAATCAGTCGACCAGCCTTCAAAGCATTTATGGCATTTAAATGGCAGTCTTCGTGAGCATATTAAGAGCTGGCCGACTGCAGCTCGTGAGCATATTCAGAGCTGGCCGACTGCAGGGCCGACCAGCACCAATTCCCCATATATAATCAAACGCATCATTTCAGCATAGACATCTGGATCTCTTCAGTATTTTCCTTCCTAGGAGCAAAGGGGGATACAGTTAAGCATCCAACAGTGTGTTCCTTTAGTGTTTCTACACCAAGAGGGCTGGGAACAGTAGCGCATCCACGCATCAGCATATTCAGCCATCTTCCCAACTCCTACCTTAGGGATTTGCCCTTAGGTATTCATTAGTAACCCATCCATCTGCATTCTTGCACAGCATATAGGATTGCACATGGTTTGTAGAGCAGATATCTTAGCAGTCCATCTTGCATCTGCAAGGCATACATGTTTGCCCATGAACTCTCTGGGAAAGAATGACATCCATCATCAAAGGAGGACATAAGTTTTGGGCTTCAACTCGCAGCAGCAGGGGGTTTCTCTTCCACAGAAGATGGAAGTTTGCTCCAACATCGCCTCAAGAGGTTCAGAGCTTCAGGAACGACAGAGATGGTAGGTGAAAGGTTTCCACAGGCACGTCAGGGGTGACTCAGGTATTTCCAAGTAGTTTTAGCAGCATTTGCCATTCAGTTCCCGCAGTATATAGAGTCTTGGCTCAAAGAATTTCACTCCTGTAGACGCCCTCAGTCCCGGCAGCAGAAGACAGAAGGGGGCAATGGTTCGGAGGAGAAGGATCTCAGAGGAGTCGAAGGTTGTGAGGTATACCACCCAGCAACAATTTAGCAACGGGGAATGTCACATGCACACCATTCAAGTGTACAGTGACATGGCATTATTTTATGGCGTGGCATCATTAGGCATTTAATCAGGATTTATCAGGCATTTTATGGACATTTAATCAAGATTTATCAGGCATTTTATGGACATTTAAATGAATGTTTTCAGCATGTACCACATGGTATGGGTTGGATTCAGCATTGTAGTATCATATTAACCATCTAGACAAAAGCATTGGGGCTTGTGGAGGCAGCCGACAGCATTCAAATCAGTCGACCAGCCTTCAAAGCATTTATGGCATTTAAATGGCAGTCGGGAGCATATTCAGAGCTGGCCGACTACAGCTGGCCGACCAGCACCAATTCCCCATATATAAACAAACACGTCATTTCAGCATAGACATCTGGATCTCTTCAGTATTTTCCTTCCTAGGAGCAAAGGGGGATACAGTTAAGCATCCAACAGTGTGTTCCTTCAGTGTTTCTACACCAAGAGGGCTGGGAACAGTAGCGCATCCACGCATCAGCATATTCAGCCATCTTCCCAACTCCTACCTTAGGGATTTGCCCTTAGGTATTCATTAGTAACCCATCCATCTGCATTCTTGCACAGCATATAGGATTGCACATGGTTTGTAGAGCAGATATCTTAGCAGTCCATCTTGCATCTGCAAGGCATACATGTTTGCCCATGAACTCTCTGGGAAAGAATGACATCCATCATCAAAGGAGGACATAAGTTTTGGGCTTCAACTCGCAGCAGCAGGGGGTTTCTCTTCCACAGAAGATGGAAGTTTGCTCCAACATCGCCTCAAGAGGTTCAGAGCTTCAGGAACGACAGAGATGGTAGGTGAAAGGTTTCCACAGGCACGTCAGGGGTGACTCAGGTATTTCCAAGTAGTTTTAGCAGCATTTGCCATTCAGTTCCCGCAGTATATAGAGTCTTGGCTCAAAGAATTTCACTCCTGTAGACGCCCTCAGTCCCGGCAGCAGAAGACAGTAGGGAGCAATGATTCGGAGGAGAAGGATCTCAGAGGAGTCGAAGGTTGTGAGGTATACCACCCAGCAACAATTTAGCAACGGGGAATGTCACATGCACACCATTCAAGTGTACAGTGACATGGCATTATTTTATGGCGTGGCATCATTAGGCATTTAATCAAGATTTATCAGGCATTTTATGGACATTTAATCAAGATTTATCAGGCATTTTATGGACATTTAAATGAATGTTTTCAGCATGTACCACATGGTATGGGTTGGATTCAGCATTGTAGTATCATATTAACCATCTAGACAAAAGCATTGGGGCTTGTGGAGGCAGCCGACAGCATTCAAATCAGTCGACCAGCCTTCAAAGCATTTATGGCATTTAAATGGCAGTCGGGAGCATATTCAGAGCTGGCCGACTACAGCTGGCCGACCAGCACCAATTCCCCATATATAAACAAACACGTCATTTCAGCATAGACATCTGGATCTCTTCAGTATTTTCCTTCCTAGGAGCAAAGGGGGATACAGTTAAGCATCCAACAGTGTGTTCCTTCTCAGTGTTTCTACACCAAGAGGGCTGGGAACAGTAGCGCATCCACGCATCAGCATGTTCAGCCATCTTCCCAACTCCTACATAGAGGGATACCAACATACAAGTGGTGGAGCCTAGCATTGGAGTCAGGAGAGCAATCTTTCAACCATCCTTCATCATTATTCAGCATGTTTCCCTCTCTTCCAGGGGTAGACATCATCTAGGATAGCATAGATGCCTTTGGATCTCATTGTGTAACCACATTCATCATCTAATATAGTTGCATTGCATTGACACATATTTGTCTCTCTTAAACATCCTTAAGTGTAGTTTAGTTAGACTAAGGTTGTGATTACTATGGTCGAAGCCTCACATGCCACATTGGTATCAGAACATTTTAGGGTAACGAGCCTTAGATCATGTTCATTCCATCAGTCATTCTCAGTCAGACATCATGTTAATCGCTTTCGCAACCCAATTCTTAAAATCTTGCAGGCCACCCTTAGGGATTTTCCCTTAGGTATTCATTAGTAACCCATCCATCTGCATTCTTGCACAGCATATAGGGTTGCACATGGTTTGCATAGCAGATATCTTAGCAGTCCATCTTGCATCTGCAAGGCATACATGTTTGCCCATTAACTCTCTGGGAAAGAATGACATCCATCATCAAAGGAGGACATAAGTTTTGAGCTTCAACTGGCAGCAGGGGGAGGGGGTTTCTCTTCCACAGAAGATGGAAGTTTGCTCCAACATCGCCTCAAGAGGTTCAGAGCTTCAGGAATGACAAAGATGGTAGGTGAAAGGTTTCCACAGGCAGGTCAGGGGTGACTTAGGTATTTCCAAGCAGTTTTAGCAGCATTTGCCATTCAGTTCCCGCAGTATATAGAGTCTTGGCTCAAAGGATTTCACTCTTGTAGACGCCCTTAGTCCCGGCAGAGCAGAAGACAGAAGGGGGCAACGGTTCGGAGGAGAAGGATCTCAGAGGAGTCGAAGGTTTTGAGGTATACCACCCAACAACAGTTTAGCAGCGGGGAATGTCACGTGCACACCATTCAGGTGTACAGTGACATGGCATTATTTTATGGCGTGGCATCATTAGGCATTTAATCAGGATTTATCAGGCATTTTATGGACATTTAATCAAGATTTATCAGGCATTTTATGGACATTTAAATGAATGTTTTCAGCATGTACCACATGGTATGGGTTGGATTCAGCATTGTAGTATCATATTAACCATCTAGACAAAAGCATTGGGGATTGTGGAGGCAGCCGACAATATTCAATTCAGTCGACCAGCCTTCAAAGCATTTATGGCATTTAAATGGCAGTCGTGAGCATATTCAGAGCTGGCCATCTGCAGCCAAGCTAGCCGACCAGCACCAATTTCCCATATATAAACAAACGCATCATTTCAGCATAGACATCTGGATCTCTTCAGTATTTTCCTTCCTAGGAGCAAAGGGGGATACAGTTAAGCATCCAACAGTTTGTTCCTTCAGTGTTTCTACACCAAGAGGGCTGGGAACAGTAGCGCATCCACGCATCAGCATATTCAGCCATCTTCCCAACTCGTACATAGAGGGATACCAACATACAAGTGGTGGAACTCAGCATTGGAGTCAGAACAGCAATGTTTCAACCATCCTTCATCATTATTCAGCATGTCTCCTTCTCTTCCAGGGGTAGACATCATCTAGGACAGCATAGATGCCTTTGGATCTCATTGTGTAACCACATTCATCATCTAATATAGCTGCATTGCATTGACACATATTTGTCTATCTCTTAAACATCATTAAGTGTAGTTTAGTTAGACTAAGGTTGTGATTACTACGGTCGAAGCCTCACATGCCACATTGGTATCAGAGCGTTACAGGGTAACCAACCTTAGATCATGTTCATTCCATCAGTCATTCTCAGTCAGACATCATGTTAATCGCTTCCACACAGTTAAACGCAATTCTCAAAATCTTGCAGGCCACCCTTAGGGATTTTCCCTTAGGTATGCATTAGTAACCCATCCATCTGCATTCTTGGACAGCATATAGGGTTGCACATGGTCTGCATAGCAGATATCTTAGCAGTCCATCTTGCATCTGCAAGGCATACATGTTTGCCCATGAACTCTCTGGGAAAGAATGACATCCATCATCAAAGGAGGACATAAGTTTTGGGCTTCAACTGGCAGCAGCAGGGGGGTTCTTTTTCATAGAAGATGGAAGTTTGCTCCAACATCGCCTCAAGATGTTCAGAGCCTTAGGAACAATAGAGATGGTAGGTGAAAGGTTTCCACAGGTAGGTCAGGGGTGACTCAGGTATTTCCAAGCAGTTTAAGCAGCATTTGCCATTCAGTTCCCCCAGTATATAGAGTCTTGGCTCAAAGATTTCACTCCTATAGACGCCCTCAGTGCCAGCAGCAGAAGACAGAAGGGGGCAGCGGTTCGGAGGAGAAGGATCGCGGAGGAGTCGAAGGTTGCGAGGTATACCACCCAGCAATAGTTTAGCAGTGGGGAATGTCACGTGCACACCATTTAGGTGTAGTGACATGGCATTATTTTATGGCGTGGCATCATTAGGCATTTAATCAGGATTTATCAGGCATTTTATGGACATTTAATCAAGATTTATCAGGCATTTTACGGACATTTAAATGAATGTTTTCAGCATGTACCACATGGTATGGGTTGGATTCAGCATTGTAGTATCATATTAACCATCTAGACAAAAGCATTGGGGCTTGTGGAGGCAGCCGACAGCATTCAAATCAGTCGACCAGCCTTCAAAGCATTTATGGCATTTAAATGGCAGTCATGAGCATATTCAGAACTGGCCGACTCCAGCCAAGCTGGCCGACCAGCACCAATTCCGCATATATAAACAAACGCATCATTTCAGCATAGACATCTGGATCTCTTCAGTATTTTCCTTCCTAGGAGCAAAGGGGGATACAGTTAAGCATCGAACAGTGTGTTCCTTCAGTGTTTCTACACCAAAAGGGCTAGGATGGAACTCAGCATTGGAGTCAGGACAGCAATCTTTCAACCATCCTTCATCATTATTCAGCATGTTTCCCTCTCTTCCAGGGGTAGACATCATCTAGGATAGCATAGATGCCTTTGGATCTCATTGTGTAACCACATTCATCATCTAATATAGCTGCATTGCATTGACACATATTTGTCTATCTCTTAAACATCATTAAGTGTAGTTTATTTAGACTAAGGTTGTGATTACTACGGTCGAAGCCTCACATGCCACATTGGTATAAGAGCGTTATAGGGTAACCAGCCTTAGATCATGTTCATTCCATCAGTCATTCTCAGTCAAACATCATGTTAATCGCTTCCGCACAGTTAAACCCAATTCTCAAAAACTTGCAGGCCACCCTTAGGGATTTTCCCTTAGGTATGCATTAGTAACCCATCCATCTGCATTCTTCCACAGCATATAGTGTTACACATGCTTTACATAGCAGATATCTTAGCAGTCCATCTTGCATCTGCAAGGCATACATGTTTGCCCATGAACTCTCTGGGAAAGAATGACATTCATCATCAAAGGAGGACATAAGTTTTGGGCTTCAACTGGTAGCAGCAGGGGGTTTCTCTTCCACAGAAGATGGAAGTTTGCTCCAACATCGCCTCAAGAGGTTCAGAGCTTCAGGAACGACAGAGATGGTAGGTGAAAGGTTTCCACAGGCAGGTCAGGGGTGACTCAGGTATTTCCAAGCAGTTTTAGTAGCATTTGCCATTCAGTTTCCGCAGTATATAGAGTCTTGGCTCAAAGGATTTCACTCCTGCAGATGCCCTCAGTCCCAACAGCAGAAGACAGAAGGGGGCAGCGGTTCGGAGGAGAAGGATCTAAGAGGAGTTGAAGGTTGCGAGGTATACCACCCAGCAACAGTTTAGCAGCGGGGAATGTCAAGTGCACACCATTCAGGTGTACAGTGACATGGCATTATTTTATGGCGTGGCATTATTAGGCATTTAATCACGATTTATCAGGCATTTTATGGACATTTTAATCAAGATTTATCAGGCATTTTATGGACATTTAAATGAATGTTTTCAGCATGTACCACATGGAATGGGTTGGATTCAGCATTGTAGTATTATATTAACCATCTAGACAAAAGCATTGGGGCTTGTGGATGCAGCCGACAGCATTCAAATCAGTCGACCAGCCTTCAAAGCATTTATGGCATTTAAATGGCAGTCGTGAGCATATTCAGAGCGGGCCGACTGTAGCCAAGCTGGCTGACCAGCACCAATTCCCCATATATAAACAAATGCATCATTTCAGCATAGACATCTGGATCTCTTCAGTATTTTCCTTCCTAGGAGCAAAGGGGGATACAGTTAAGCATTCAACAGTGTGTTCCTTCAGTGTTTCTACACCAAGAGGGCTCGGAATAGTAGCGCATCCACGCATCAGCATATTCAGCCATCTTCCCAACTCCTACATAGAGGGATACCAACATACAAGTGGTGGAACTCAGCATTGGAGTCAGGAGAGCAATCTTTCAACCATCCTTCTTCAGCATGTTTCCCTCTCTTCCAGGGGTAGACATCATCTAGGACAGCATAGATGCCTTTGGATCTCATTGTGTAACCACATTCATCATCTAATATAGCTGCATTGCATTGACACATATTTGTCTATCTCTTAAACATCATTAAGTGTAGTTTAGTTAGACTAAGGTTGTGATTACTACGGTCGAAGCCTCACATGCCACATTGGTATCAGAGCGTTACAGGGTAACCAGCCTTAGATCATGTTCATTCCATGAGTCATTCTCAGTCAGACATCATGTTAATCGCTTCCGCACAGTTAAACCCAATTCTCAAAAACTTGAAGGCCACCCTTAGGGATTTTCCGTTAGGTATGCATTAGTAACCCATCCATCTGCATTCTTGCACAGCATATAGGGTTGCACATGGTTTGCATAGCAGATATCTTAGCAGTCCATCTTGCATCTGCAAGGCATACATGTTTGCCCATGAACTCTCAAGGAAAGAATGACATCCATCATCAAAGGAGGACATAAGTTTTGGGCTTCAACTGGCAGTAGAGCAGGGGGTTTCTCTTCCACAGAAGATGGAAGTTTGCTCCAACATCGCCTCAAGAGGTTCACAGCTTCAGGAACGACAGAGATGGTAGGTGAAAGGTTTCCAAAGACAGGTCAGGGGTGACTCAGGTATTTCCAAGCAGTTTTAGCAGCATTTGCCATTCAGTTCCCGTAGTATATAGAGTCTTGGCTCAAAGGATTTCACTCCTGTAGATGCCCTCAGTCTCGGCAGAGCAGAAAACTGAAGGGGGCAACGGTTCAGAGGAGAAGGATCTCAGAGGAGTCGAAGGTTGCGAGGTATACCACCCAGCAATAGTTTAGCAGCGGGGAATGTCACGTGCACACCATTCAGGTGTACAGTGACATGGCATTATTTTATGGCGTGGCATCATTAGGCATTTAATCAAGATTTATCAGGCATTTTATGGACATTTAATCAAGATTTATCAGGCATTTTACGGACATTTAAATGAATGTTTTCAGCATGTACCACATGGTATGGATTGGATTCAGCATTGTAGTATCATATTAACCATCTAGACAAAAGCATTGGGGCTTGTGGAGGAAGCCGACAGCATTCAAATCAGTCGACCAGCCTTCAAAGCATTTATGGCATTTAAATGGCAGTCGTGAGCATATTCACAGCTGGCCAACCAGCACCAATTCCCCATATATAAACAAACGCATCATTTCAGCATAGACATCTGGATCTTTTCAGTATTTTCCTTCCTAGGAGCAAAGGGGGATACAGTTAAGCATCCAACAGTGTGTTCCTTCAGTGTTTCTACACCAAGAGGGCTGGGAACAGTAGCTCATCCACGCATCAACATATTCAGCCATCTTCCCAACTCCGACATAGAGGGATACCAACATACAAGTGGTGGAACTCAGCATTGGAGTCAGGAGAGCAATCTTTCAACCATCCTTCATCATTATTAAGCATGTTTCCCTTTCTTCCAGGGGTAGACATCATCTAGGATAGCATTAGATGCCTTTGGATCTCATTGTGTAACCACATTCATCATCTAATATAGCTGCATTGCATCGACACATATTTGTCTATCTCTTAAATATCATTAAGTGTAGTTTAGTTAGACTAAGGTTGTGATTACTACCCTGGAAGCCTCACATGCCACATTGGCATCAGAGCGTTACAGGGTAACCAGCCTTAGATCATGTTCATTCCATCAGTCATTCTCAGTCAGACATCATGTTAATCACTTCTGCACAGCTAAACCCAATTCTCAAAATCTTGCAGGCCACCCTTAGGAATTTTCCCTTAGGTATTCATTAGTAACCCATCCATCTGCATTCTTGCACAGCATATAGGGTTGTACATGGTTTGCATAGCAGATATCTTAGCAGTCATCTTAGCAGTCCATCTTGCATCTGCAAGGCATACATGTTTGCCCATGAACTCTCTGGTAAAGAATGACATCCATCATCAAAGGAGGACATAAGTCTTGGGCTTCAACTGGCAGCAGTAGGGGGTTTCTCTTCCAAAGAAGACAAAAGTTTGCTCCAACATCACCTCAGGAGGTTCAGAGCTTCAGGAGGACATAAGTTTTGGGCTTTAACTGGCAGCAACAGAGGGTTTCTCTGCCACAGAAGACGGAGGTTTTCTCCAACATCGCCTCAGGAGGTTCTGAGCTTCACGAACGACGGAGATGGTAGGTGAAAGGTTTCCACAGGCAGATCAGGGGTGACTGAGGTATTTCCAAGCAGTTTTAGCAGCATTTGCCATTCAGTTCCCGCAGTATATAGGGTCTTGGCTTAAAGGATTTCACTCTTGTAGACGCCCTCAGTCCCGGCACAGCAGAAGACAGAAGGGGGCAGTAGTTCGGAGGAGAAGGATCACAGAGGAGTCGAAGGTTGGCAGGTATACCATCCAGCAAAGCGGGGAATGTCACGTGCACACCATTTAGGTGTACAGTGACATGGCATTATTTTATGGAATGGCATTATCAGGCATTTAATCAGGATTTATCAGGCATTTTATGGACATTTAAATGAATGTTTTCAGCATGTACCACATGGTATGGGTTGGATTTAGCATTGTAGCATCATATTAACCATCTAGACAAAAGCATTGGGACTTGTGGAGGCAGTCGACAGCATTCAAGTCAGCCGACCAGCCTTTAAAGCATTTATGGAATTTAAATGGCAGTCGTGAGCATATTCAAAGCTGGCTGACTAGCACGAATTCCCCATATATAAAGAAACGCATCATTTCAGCATAGACATCTGGATCTCTTCAGCGTTTTCCTTCATAGGAGCAAAGGGGGATACAGTTGAGCATCCAATAGTGTGTTCCTTCAGCGTTTCTGCACCAAGAGGGCTGGGAACAGCAACACATCCATGCATCAGCATATTCAGCCATCTTCCCAACTCCTACATAGAGGGATACCAGCAGACAAGTGGTGGAACTCAGCATTGGAGTCAGGATAGCCATCCTTCATCATTATTCAGCATGTTTCCCTCTCTTCCAGAGGTAGACATCATCTAGGACAACATAGATCCCTTTGGATCTCATTGTAGCCGCATTCATCATCTAATATAGTTGCATTGCATTGACACATATTTGTCTATTTCTTAAACATCACTAAGTGCAGTTTAGTTAGACTAAGGTTGTGATTACTACGGTTGAAGCCTCACATGTCACAATTGCTTCTTACCCATGGTGATCTTGTGCTCTTCTTGGCGGAGACTTTAATAACTCTCCCATGCCATCAGACAACACTACTCATAGATCTCATCTGATCCCTTTTGAAAAGCGATCATGGGAGGAGTTACTTACCATGACACATGCACTAGATTTATGGACAGCCATGCACACTGGAATAGTGGGCTGCACCTATCATCATAATGCCTTTACTAACTACTGGGCTCGCTTGGATAGATAGTATTTATTGCATGCTCAACAATTTACAGATTTCAGTCTTCATATTGAGGTTGATCACTCTCTTGGTCTCTCTGACCATGCTCCTAGTTTGGGACTGAATTTTGGGGTGTTATCACCTTTTTAAGAAGGCAGCCAAGGGCTGCAGACATGTACCTTTTTGTACCATAGATTATACTGAATTTCTAGCACTTCTCTCTCTCTCTACTCTCTCTCTATATCAGCATTTTTGCATCAACAGATGGTGCGTTTTTGCATCAGATGGTTTCCAAGAGTGTTTAGGGTTGAAAGAAGACTACCCAGAGCTGTCGCATGTTACATTGGTATCAGAGCATCAGGCTCACCAAAGCTAAAAACTGAATCAGTCCCAGATGATGGTGTACAGGTCCAAGGTACAGGAAAGTACATGGATTCAAAGCCCAAGGCAAGAACACAGATCGGGAAGAACTCCCAGGAGGTTTGTTTGTGGTGTTCCACAGTGCCAGATGGGGATGGCAGTTCCGTGAGCCAGATAGGTTCTCAGGTAAGGGTCCCAAGGGAGGTTGATCCTCCAAGGGTGATGTGAGAGTGCCAGACTCAGTTCCAGGAATGAAGACCAAAACGGTGTTCAGAGTGAGGGCACGAATGGATTATGGACTAGAGGAAGACCAGATGCATAGATCTTCATCAGAGACAGAGTGGTTTGGAGAACAGGTCGGGTTTTTAGAGAAAAAGGTTTGCCAAGAATGGATGATGACAGATGGACTTCGGGACAGGATTGGGATGATGACAGTCATCCAAGAGCAGGTTGGATTCCCGTCATCAAGTTTAGCAGAGGGGGATGTCATGTGCATCATAGATCCAAAAAAGGCAACCAGATAAAGAGTATGAACCAGTAGAAGATAGGTAGAACCAGAGCGTAGGAGCTTCAGGTGTAACATCTGAGGTGGACATGGAGCAGGACTTGGAGCAAGAAGAAGCAGTCGGCTGGTTCAGAAAGGACTATCGACTGACATCAGCAGGACAAGAGATGAGTAGGCTGGTTGCAGAAGGTGTCGGCTGCCCATAGCCATGGTCAGCTGAACCAGTACATAGAGGCAGCAGAGCAGGCGCTAGGGTGTGTGTGGACTGGAAAGCAGTTGGGCAGCAGCATGAGCAGGAGTGATCCAGTCGACTGTGTTTAAAAGAGTATTAATAAATTTATGAACTGGCCGACCAGCAGTCGACTAGTTCCCCATGCATTGAAAGGGGCTATAAATAGCCCAAGTGCTCCTTGTTTTTAATCATTCAGCCCACTATGGGTTTGAGTCAGTAGGAGTCCTAGTTTGGGATTGAATTTTGAGGTGTTATCACCTTTTCAAGAAGGTAGCCAAGGGCTGCAGACATGTACCTTTTTGTACCATAGATTGTGGAGGCAGTCGACAGCATTCAAGTCAGCCGACCAGCCTTTAAAGCATTTATGGTATTTAAATGGCAGTCGTGAGCATATTCAGAGCTCGCCGACTGTGCAGCCACGCTGGCCGACCAGCACCGATTCTAGGGAGTGCCCTCGGCCTGTGTCAAAACACTGGGGCCCGGCATCTGCTACACCTGCGTCTGCACCAAAAGCGTATGCACAGGTTGGGGTGTGCCACCACCTCCGGGAATAGGATCCCTCGAAGAGCCCTCCCCAAAGGCTACTGGTCGTACTAGTGTCGAGAGGTGAGTGATGATTAACTCAAGCTGGGGTACAGTCATGGCAGCGTACTCAATCATATCCTCCTGGATGGACTCTATCTACCGCCATTTGTCTCAAGAACCTCTTGATGACCATCAAGAGGGGAGCCTTTTCTTGCTCAGCGATAGCTATTTCAAGGAAAAAAAATTATAGTCAACTCATGAGAAAGAGAGAGCCAATAGAGATCATGCATAAAGGACAACACAGTTATGTGCTTGGGCAAGAACTAAGGAAGTGTTCAAAAAGCCAGCAACATAGTTATGTGCTTGGGCAAGATCTAAGGAAGTGCTGAAAAAGCCAGCAAGTACACGTCAACTTTTTTCTCGAAGGAAAAGTCATGAAACCAAGGTGCACAGAGGCCTGCCAAAAGCTACTCTGCCCCCAGGTTATGCTCAAGTGATGCGTGGACTGCCCCTTTTATGTTCCCCTGCTACTCTTGCTTTTATTCACAATATGCTCTAAAAATAACAAGCATGTATTCTAAAAAAACGCAGCTCTTTAGATCCCCACACCTCAGCTGCCATGGTTGAGCCTAATGCTCATCACGTACATGATGTGCATAGACTTCATGTTTACCATGTCCAAGAAGTACATGGTCTTCTTCCTCGCGCTCCAGCACTATAGCTGCTCTAGGTTCCAATTGTGCAAGATGCACCATGTGTACATGCTCTCTCTCAATTCCATGTGTGCTAGCCCTTCATCCTGTATAAAAGATGTCACCAACTTGTATTAATCAAATTTAATACATACATTAAGGATAATTACCAGAAGAACCATGGATGGACACCAGAAGCTCCTAAGCTATTTAGTGAGAGGTAGTCCTAAAGATATTATAAGGCTCTAATATGAGCACAAGTACAGCAAGATGGTATGGCTACAAGTAGCTAGTGAAGGATAGATAAGTTCAATACCAGCCAGCTGTGGATTGTTGTGGATTAACTCCTCGCAGCTTGCTGTGGATTAACTCTTCTACAATTTCCTAAGTATGGACATCTAAGCAACTAGGGCAGCCCATGTCCCTAAGGCATATAATATAGAGAGAGAGAGAGAGAGCATAAGGGCTGGGGGTGCGTGTTAGAGCTAGATCTAGCCTACAAAGGAAATCGCACACCAAAACTGGCTGTCATTTATATCAGCAGAAAGGCATATGCCAAAAGTGAATCACAGCTCTAAAAGTGAGGAGAAAGGCTCCTTTTGCTCAGCGTAAAAGGAAGGAGGCCAGCCAAGCTGAGAATCGCCTTTAGACCCCCCCGCCCGGCCCCCGGAGCCGTGCCCTCACGCCCCCCCGGCCAGCCCCCCGCCGGAGCTGTGCCCTCACGCCCCCCCGGCCCCTGTGGTGCCGTGAACAAACACCCTCCCCCGGCCCCCATGGTGCCGTGCCCGAACACCCCCCCCGACCGGCCCCCGCAGTGCCGTGCCTTGAACACCCTCCCCCGACCCCCACGGAGCCGTGCCGTTTGCCATCACCCCGGTGAGCCCGAACACCCTCCCCGGCCCTCGCGGTGCCGTGCCCAAACACCCAATGGAGCCGTGCCCTCACGCCCCCCCCTCGGCCCCCCCTGGGGAGCCATGCCCCCCCGTGCCCCCCCGTGCCCTCACAGCCCCCCTCGGCCCCCCTCGGGGAGCCGTGCCCCCCTGATCGGCCCCCCCAAGCCATGCCCTCATGCCCTCGGCCCCCGCGGTGCCGTGCCCGAACACCCTCCCCGGCCCCCGCTGGTGCCGTGACCTCATGCCCCCCCACCCCCCCCGCCGGGCGGCGGTGCCCCGCAGCCCGCAGCCCCCCCCGGCAGTGCCGTGCCATTGCGTAATTTTCATAAAACCATCCAAAATGAATCTTAAAAATTATATGTGTTTTTTGTGCAGTAGTAGTAGTCACCCATCACCATCACCAGTCTCTTCACCATGTGTGCTTCCTTCTGCACCTCCACTTGCCACCTCGGAGCTTCGCATGCTATCGGGCACGATGCCCATTATCAGAGTGAGCGAGTGCAGTATGTAGATGGTGGGGCACTTTTCCATCGCCACTTGAGAGAGCTCGTGCACACATACATGCCCAAGATACACATCCACTGGCAGTAAGTCCAATTCTTTCATGTATTTTTTAAAATCTCTGTATACATTGATATCAAATGATAAATCTAACTAAAGTGACTTTTTTTTTCAAATTGTAGGGATCAAGATGATAATGACAAGAAATATGTGTTGGCAATCCTCGCGCAAGAGTTCGGCGTTGGTTGGGACGAGACCGCTGTATTGCATGAGATGCAAACACTTCTAAAGCATCGATGGAACAATGCATGGTACAATTATTTTCTTTGCTATGTTATCCAAGTCTACTTCTTTCTTTGAGTAATATGGTTGAATTATTGTTTATTAAATTAAATAAAGAAAGTTTGGAACGTCAAACACCTGAAACGTTCTCTAGAAAGTTCACATACTCTCGCACTTACACACATACAAATCAGCCCACCAATTCTTCTTTTTGTGCATAGCTCTTCCTCGCCATTTGAGGAAAAGGGCAGCTTTACTGGTCAAAAAGGCCAGCTTCTTCTGGCAGAAGCGAGTTCTTTTTTGCATAAAGTAGGTATAAAGGGTATGAGCAGTTTTATACCCTCTCTCCCCTACTTGTGAGATCCCCCTGTTCCCACCGACGAGCAACGGATTCGGGGTACTGGCAGCGGAAGTAGCGCTTCTCGCGCGGGACAGGGGTCCCACACTCGGGGCCTCGCCCACGGATATCCGGATAAGAGACTAATCCGTCGGTTGTTCCAAAACCGAACCTGGAAAAACTTCCTTTACCGGAAAGCACGGGCGATTCCACCAGGATAACTTTTTACTCTAACGTAGTCAAGATCATTTCTGATCGAGATGATCTGATTACATCTATAAGATACTTAGTCAGTTCAAGGAAGAAACTTGCACTTGGATCATTGGGATCAACGCTTTTTTCCCCATTCAAGAGGCACAGCCGTTGATTCCTATCCATAGAACAGTTTTTGCCCGGGATTTATTTTTTTTTTCTATCGTAAAAACAAAAGTTTGAGTCTCGATTTACGGATCCATCAGTCCAGCCTAACCCCATCCGATCCCATGGGTTAGCCAACCGCCCAACCACTGTAGTGATGGGATCCAATTTGGAATTTGGTTAGGTTTTGTCCCGGGTACCAAGGAAAAGAGTTCCAAGGCCCCCTAGCCGGAAGTTCATGCAAACATAAAATTAGGCACACCACTTACACACCCAATATGAAATTGCCTTTTTCTTAGCATCAGCTAACTTTAAAACAATCCTTTAATGAAACCATAGTACCACTGATCACAGTCTTCCAAATTATCCGGTTGATTCTCAAATTTCCCATCATTCCTTCATCAGAGTATCTATGGCATCATTGGCAACTAGAACGCTCACCACCTGACCACTCATCACAGGGGCCGTTTCTATAGTTCCTAGCCCATAATACTCGGCAATATAATCACTTATCAAGATGGACTCTCGTTGAAGATCAGCAAGATCAACCAACAGATCCATATAAAAGAGCCATGGACTCATCCGTTGAGGACCAGCAAGGTCAGTCAACCAGATCCATGCCCGGTTTCACAAAACAACTCTTACTCCTTGTTCCAATATCTTCCTCGACGCACGCGTGGGTATCCTAGGCGACCCAGAGCCCGAGCACCGTATGGTCAGCACCCTCTAGGATCCTTCGCAGGTGACCTAGCGCTTCACTCATAGGCCGCTTCCTTGGTCCCTCATCCACCGTACCGGAAGCTCACCATTTTAATCGAACCGAGGCTGGTCAAGACCTCGGCCGACCTTGCTACGCGAGACGTCCTCCATTGACTCTCCGTCAGCAGTTGCAACTTTATCAGTTAGGTCTCCACGACCTTAATCACAAGACGGTCAAAATGCTTTCCCAGCATTCTTGACATAAAACAGTCATTTACAAACAGTTTACAAATACAATTTCTATATTAACTCTAATTTTTCCACATTATCCCTCATATAATCCACATTACTTATTCCTCATTCCATTTACATGTGTACTCATCCAATCACATCATTTTCCATCTCTTCATTTCAGATTCCTTCACATCACATATCATATATTCACATCCATACATCCACATCCACATCCACATTCACATCCATACATCCACATCTACATGCTTACCTCCATTTTCACATCCTCATTTATACATCCACATCCCATATCCACATTCATACATACACATCCATATCCACATCCATACATCCACATCCACATGCATACATCCACTATCACGTCCTCATTCATACATCCACATCCACATGCATACATCCACTATCACGTCCTCATTCATACATCCATATCCACATACATACATACATCCACATTCCCATTCACATCTATACATCCACATCTACATCCACATACACACATACATCCACATCCACATTCCACATTCACATCTATACATCCACATCTACATCCATATACATACATACATCCACATCCACATTCCACATTCACATCTATACATCCACATCTACATCCACATTCACATATATCCACATCCACATTCCCATTCACATCTATACATACACATCTACATCCACATACATACATACATCCACATCCACGTTCCACATTCACATCTATACAACCACATCTACATCCACATTCACATACATCCACATCTACATTCACATTCACATCTATATCCACATCTATATTCCCATTCACATCTATACATCCACATCTACATCCACATACATACATACATCCATATCCACATTCCACATTCACTTCTATACAACCACGTCTACATCCACATTCACATCTATGCATATACATCTTCATGCATACATCCATTTTCACATGCATACATCCATACTCCCATCTCCACATCCACACATCCACATACATACATCCATTTTCACATTCCCATTCATATAACCCCATATACCTTCACATCTAATCTTTTACATCACATCCATTCTCGCCCTATCACAACCCATATACATCTTATCCTATCACATACACTTCTTACCTCATCCCCCCATACACATCTTAATTCATCTTATCACATCCTAACTTATTTCATAAGCATCTTATCACCTCTTATCACACCTCTTATCACATCCTATCACTTTCCATACGCATCTTATCAATTCTTATCACATCTCATACACCTCTTATCACATCTTATCACATTTCATATCTTTTTTTTAAAAAAAGAGAATTCTTTTATTTGATATAAGATTTCTCTACACATTTATTTATACATAAATTCCATTTAAGGAGACTAACACTTTCGAAATTAAAATCAATCTTTTATGCATCTTCTTATGCATGATTTCAATTTGGTAGGGAATTATACTTTTAGAATAAAAGAATTTCTCTTATGCATCTAAGTTAAGCATAAAATCCATTTATGAGGAAAATCATACTTTTAGTATAAAAAGAATATCTTTTATGCATACCTATATGCATGAAATCCAATATGATAAAAGTAACACTTTTGATATAAAAATTTTTCCTTTATGCATACTTCTATGCATGAAAATTAAAAATGATAAAAGTAACACTTTTGATATAAAAATTTTCCTTTATGCATACTTCTATGCATGAAAATTAAAAATGATAAAAGTAACACTTTTGATATAAAAATTTTCTTTTATGCATACTTTTATGTATGAAATAAAAATGATAAAAGTAACACTTTTGATATAAAAATTTATCCATTATGCATACTTCTATGCATGAAAATAAAAATGGTAAAAATAACACTTTTGATATAAAAATTTATCCTTTATGCATAATTTTAAAATTCAATTTCTCCATGATTATAATGAAATTCTTTCAATTAATCTAGGATGATGATTCCTAGAATATGGTAGGAAGTCCTCTTTTTATGCTTTGAATGAAAATTTTTTATGCATAATTTTTATAAAAATTTTGCCATAGCTCCGCTGCTATGACTGATAAATCTCAAATTTTCTAAGGGATAAAGCTTATCATTAAGGAAATAATTAAAATGATTCTCTAATTGGATCCTTAATCCATAATGGATTGAATCATCAATATACATAAACTAAAAGCATAAGAAAAAGCCATTAATTTGGCCTCAAGCATAGCTTAATCTTGGGTTAAGAAAAAGCTTTATGTAAAGCTTGATTTGGATTGAGAATGGGTCATGAGTATGACCATTTCTTGAGTGAGAGAGAGAATTTACATAAGAATCATTAGAATTTAAACATAAATGAAAATTAACTTCAATAGCATTTATTAGATTATGTAACTCTTCACTACTATTCAAACTTCAATAGCATTTAAAAAAAACCATACCAATTAAACTTCTCAAGCTTGAGAGGGGTTGAGAAGAGAGAAACATTGAGAAATTATAGAAAGATGAATATTCACTAATTACCTTACAACTTGCTTGATTCTTTGTTCACGGTAGAGGCCCCCAACCAATCAATTGGTTAAGTATGTTGATGGAGCCACTAATTGGGATTGAAGAAAGAGGGAAGCTCCAAAAACTAGTGAATTATTAAATGAATTCACAGTTCTTGGCTTAGGTGGAGTAGAGTAACGATGCATAAACACTATCTATTTTTCAACAAGGGTGAGGCTTCTATTTATAGGAAAAATTGAGCTCCTAACCAAACAAACTGATTCTAGAATTTTCTAAATCAGTTTGGTCAATATTTGACCATTTTTAGGTCAGTTAAGCTAACTTTTTGGAACTAGACTTAAATGAGGAGAGAGGAGAGATGAAATATCTCAATTTTTATGAGTTTAAAACTCATTCAAGCATGTGAAATATGCACCTCCTTTAAAGAACTCCCCTTCCTTACATATGTCATATTTTTAATATTGCTCATAGTTTTTTACTAATAAACCTTGTACATTTTCAACTCTTCATCTTATGTGAAATATGCACCTCCTTTAAAGAACTCCCCTTCCTTACATATGTCATACTTTTAATATTGCTCATAATTTTTTTCTAATAAACCTTGTACATTTTCAACTCTTCATCTTATGTGAAATATGCACCTCCTTTAAAGAACTCCTCTTCCTTACATATGTCATACTTTTAATATTACTCATAATTTTTTACTAATAAACCTTGTACATTTTCAACTCTTCATCTTATGTGAGTATTTACTCATTTTTGGGTATCTTCTTTTTAAAATTGGATTTATCTCCTCCCTACACATGGATTGATGCTATTGGTCCATAGGAACCTTAATTGGACCATAATCCAAAAATTTCTGAAAATCTAGACCCTTAGACTAAGGTCCTTTATACACATTTCTAATTAATTCCAATTGCACATTGAAAAGTTCTTTTTTGAATTTCTGTTTCAGGGGAACTTATTTTAATAAGATGAGATAATTTTCTATCTAAAAATATTAAAAATCTGAATATTCTCTCTCTAGAATATTTTCTCTCTCTAGGTTAAAACAGTTAGAAACAAGTCTTTTATATTTCTGAAGAGGGATTGATTATAGAAGAAGATACTAGACATCAAAAAGGGGTTTGGTGGAGGAATCTTACATTCTACCCCACTTAAAAAAACGCGAGATGTCCTCATCTCGCAACTTGTGATAATTTCGCAAGATTCACGAATATGAGACTTAGAGAAAAATTTTAATCAAGATTAACCACCAAGAAAAAGTCTCAAAGAGAGCAAGATTCAAGATAAGAACAAGATTTAAACTTTATTCATTCTTGGAACTTATACAGTAAAGATAGAGGAACTCTTTACACTTCCATAAGCCCGTCCATCATATGGTCACAAAAGCAGTCCTCACAAGCTGCACAAGTATAAGGTAACTCATCTATGGGGATGATTCTGTGGGTTATTGCTGCGCCTATCTCAGTGGTATGAGGTGTTCTAACAAAAGGACCTCTGAGAGGCAAGCCAAAAACGGGGTAAAGGCATATCTTCTCATGAGGAAGAAAACACGCCAATAAGAAGACCCGCTCAGAAAACCCAGGATGCCTTGATCTCATGACGCAGTAGTATCGGGGACCCAAACCCAAGGCTTCAATAACCATGGCCAAGCGGACATTGTTGCGAAAGTGCTGCTGACCCCAGGGTGTTACCCTAGTTATGTCTTGATAGGTCCGCCATTTGGTCTGCGCTACAGAAGTTCCCAAGTGAGGAAAAAGTGAGCGCTCATACTGTTCTATAAAATCCTTCTTCACAGACTCACTTGCGTCTTGAAGGTGAGGAATCATTATGGATAAAACTAATTCTTGTTGCCAAGCCATGAAGGAGATTAGGAAGAAAGGAGATCGATGGGAGTAAGATTACTGTGAGCGACAAGTAAAAGTTACGACTTATATAAAGGAAGGAGCTAGCGTAACTTAGAAGCCAACGGTAGCTTGCCACTGAAGTTTTACCGTCTTTCCATGATTTGGGTTTGGCACAATTTTCTATAGAAGGCATTAAGAACTTTGAGATGAGGAGATAAAAGAAGCTCGTAAGCTAAGTCACTTACTTTCTTTGAAGTCAGATAAGGCTCACAATATCTGGGGGATAACTTCTTAAACTCCCCAATAGATAAAGAACTTCTTTTGGGTCGTACTCGAGACCAAAACCTTGATATCCAAAACATCGATTCTCACTTCTGAACTCGTTGTTCTGAATCCTTAAAACAGGTGGGACTCTTGAGAAGTATTCAAGAAAAAGGTTCTTCCTTTTTTAAACAGAATCTTTCTTTTATTTTAGAGAGGGAATAATTATAAGATCAAAAAGGGAGATTCTTACTCCTGTATACCTCGAAGGCTGGGGGAGAATCTTACATTCTACCCCACTTAAAAAGTGCGAGATGTCCTCATCTCATAAAGTAGAGGACAACTCTTTTTCTTAAGATCCAATTTTATTCTGGGGTTCCTTATATTCTGGTCAACCCAACAGAATACTGGGATAAATATCCCTTAGAACTCATCATTAAATAACAATTCATTCAGATCATATCATTCATATCTTTAACATGATAAAGGTTCATTAGACCGAAAAATTTCCTTCTGAGCATTCCTCCACGGGAATTTCGGTCAAGTAAGTTCTCAATTTGTCATCCCTTAACTTGATCTAACGGTCAAGTGTTAACAGTAGCAATTTGACAGCACAATCCACTAATCTCATAGTGATTTGCTGAATCATTTTCATCATTTATCATTACAGGGACTCGTCCCAATCATCCACCTTGTGGTTTCGCTCAGCTTATTACATTTCAATCCATTTTCAGGGATCATCATTTTTCAATCAGAATCCAAATCAATTCATCGATTTCCAAACAGAACTAAAAATCATATCAACCACATTCAAATTCATCATCTGGATAGCATTAACGCTTATAATTTCAAGTCTTAGATTTACTCGTATATACTGTCAGTAAAGAGCTGCAGTTATACTCTCGGTATATACGGATAGTCACGGCCCTTGGAATTATAAGGTAAATACCATCATGTCTAGGCCTCAAGCAAGTCAGGGATTCTATATAATTGCGGTACTTCCATCTGAAGACCCAATTACCAAATTACGAATTTCAGTTTGAATATCAAATTGTATGAATTATATCACACAATTACAACCTTTTTGTGTTTCTTGATAAATTTCTGACCTATTTGTCTTCTCAGTTGATCTTTATTAACCAAACGCTCTGATACCAACTGTGAGATCTCCCTGTTCCCACCGACGAGCAACGGATTCGGGGTACTGGCAGCGGAAGTAGCGCTTCTCGCGCGGGGCAGGGGTCCCACACTCGGGGCCTCGCCCACGGATATCCGGATAAGAGACTAATCCGTCGGTTGTTCCAAAACCAAACCCGGAAAAACTTCCTTTACCGGAAAGCACGGGCGATTCCACCAGGATAACTTTTTACTCTAACGTAGTCAAGATCATTTCTGATCGAGATGATCCGATTACATCTATAAGATACTTAGTCAGTTCAAGGAAGAAACTTGCACTTGGATCATTGGGATCAACGCTTTTTTCCCCATTCAAGAGGCACAGCCGTTGATTCCTATCCATAGAACAGTTTTTGCCCGGGATTTATTTTTTTTTTCTATCGTAAAAACAAAAGTTTGAGTCTCGATTTACGGATCCATCAGTCCAGCCTAACCCCATCCGATCCCATGGGTTAGCCAACCGCCCAACCACTGTAGTGATGGGATCCAATTTGGAATTTGGTTAGGTTTTGTCCCGGGTACCAAGGAAAAGAGTTCCAAGGCCCCCTAGCCGGAAGTTCATGCCAACATAAAATTAGGCACACCACTTACACACCCAATATGAAATTGCCTTTTTCTTAGCATCAGCTAACTTTAAAACAATCCTTTAATGAAACCATAGTACCACTGATCACAGTCTTCCAAATTATCCGGTTGATTCTCAAATTTCCCATCATTCCTTCATCAGAGTATCTATGGCATCATTGGCAACTAGAACGCTCACCACCTGACCACTCACAGGGGCCGTTTCTATAGTTTCTAGCCCATAATACTCGGCAATATAATCACTTATCAAGATGGACTCTCGTTGAAGATCAGCAAGATCAACCAACAGATCCATATAAAAGAGCCATGGACTCATCCGTTGAGGACCAGCAAGGTCAGTCAACCAGATCCATGCCCGGTTTCACAAAACAACTCTTACTCCTTGTTCCAATATCTTCCTCGACGCACGCGTGGGTATCCTAGGCGACCCAGAGCCCGAGCACCGTATGGTCAGCACCCTCTAGGATCCTTTGCAGGTGACCTAGCGCTTCACTCATAGGCCGCTTCCTTGGTCCCTCATCCACCGTACCGGAAGCTCACCATTTTAATCGAACCGAGGCTGGTCAAGACCTCGGCCGACCTTGCTACGCGAGACGTCCTCCATTGACTCTCCGTCAGCAGTTGCAACTTTATCAGTTAGGTCTCCACGACCTTAATCACAAGACGGTCAAAATGCTTTCCCAGCATTCTTGACATAAAACAGTCATTTACAAACAGCATTTACAAACAGTTTACAAATACAATTTCTATATTAACTCTAATTTTTCCACATTATCCCTCATATAATCCACATTACTTATTCCTCATTCCATTTATATGTGTACTCATCCAATCACATCATTTTCCATCTCTTCATTTCAGATTCCTTCACATCACATATCATATATTCACATCCATACATCCACATCCACATCCACATTCACATCCATACATCCGCATCTACATGCTTACCTCCATTTTCACATCCTCATTTATACATCCACATTCATACATACACATCCATATCCACATCCATACATCCACATCCACATGCATACATCCACTATCACGTCCTCATTCATACATCCACATCCACATGCATACATCCACTATCACGTCCTCATTCATACATCCATATCCACATACATACATACATCCACATCCACATTCCCATTCACATCTATACATCCACATCTACATCCACATACACACATACATCCACATCCACATTTCACATTCACATCTATACATCCACATCTACATCCATATACATACATACATCCACATCCACATTCCACATTCACATCTATACATCCACATCTACATCCACATTCACATATATCCACATCCACATTCCCATTCACATCTATACATACACATCTACATCCACATACATACATACATCCACATCCACGTTCCACATTCACATCTATACAACCACATCTACATCCACATTCACATACATCCACATCTACATTCACATTCACATCTATATCCACATCTATATTCCCATTCACATCTATACATCCACATCTACATCCACATACATACATACATCCATATCCACATTCCACATTCACTTCTATACAACCACGTCTACATCCACATTCACATCTATGCATATACATCTTCATGCATACATCCATTTTCACATGCATACATCCACACTCCCATCTCCATATCCACACATCCATTTTCACATTCCCATTCATATAACCCCATATACCTTCACATCTAATCTTTTACATCACATCCATTCTCGCCCTATCACAACCCATATACATCTTATCCTATCACATACACTTCTTACCTCATCCCCCCATACACATCTTAATTCATCTTATCACATCCTAACTTATTTCATAAGCATCTTATCACCTCTTATCACACCTCTTATCACATCCTATCACTTTCCATACGCATCTTATCAATTCTTATCACATCTCATACACCTCTTATCACATCTTATCACATTTCATATCTTTTTTTTTTTAAAAGAGAATTCTTTTATTTGATATAAGATTTCTCTACACATTTATTTATACATAAATTCCATTTAAGGAGACTAACACTTTCGAAATTAAAATCAATCTTTTATGCATCTTCTTATGCATGATTTCAATTTGGTAGGGAATTATACTTTTAGAATAAAAGAATTTCTCTTATGCATCTAAGTTAAGCATAAAATCCATTTATGAGGAAAATCATACTTTTAGTATAAAAAGAATATCTTTTATGCATACCTATATGCATGAAATCCAATATGATAAAAGTAACACTTTTGATATAAAAATTTTTCCTTTATGCATACTTCTATGCATGAAAATTAAAAATGATAAAAGTAACACTTTTGATATAAAAATTTTCCTTTATGCATACTTCTATGCATGAAAATTAAAAATGATAAAAGTAACACTTTTGATATAAAAATTTTCTTTTATGCATACTTTTATGTATGAAATAAAAATGATAAAAGTAACACTTTTGATATAAAAATTTATCCATTATGCATACTTCTATGCATGAAAATAAAAATGGTAAAAATAACACTTTTGATATAAAAATTTATCCTTTATGCATAATTTTAAAATTCAATTTCTCCATGATTATAATGAAATTCTTTCAATTAATCTAGGATGATGATTCCTAGAATATGGTAGGAAGTCCTCTTTTTATGCTTTGAATGAAAATTTTTTATGCATAATTTTTATAAAAATTTTGCCATAGCTCCGCTGCTATGACTGATAAATCTCAAATTTTCTAAGGGATAAAGCTTATCATTAAGGAAATAATTAAAATGATTCTCTAATTGGATCCTTAATCCATAATGGATTGAATCATCAATATACATAAACTAAAAGCATAAGAAAAAGCCATTAATTTGGCCTCAAGCATAGCTTAATCTTGGGTTAAGAAAAAGCTTTATGTAAAGCTTGATTTGGATTGAGAATGGGTCATGAGTATGACCATTTCTTGAGTGAGAGAGAGAATTTACATAAGAATCATTAGAATTTAAACATAAATGAAAATTAACTTCAATAGCATTTATTAGATTATGTAACTCTTCACTACTATTCAAACTTCAATAGCATTTAAAAAAAACCATACCAATTAAACTTCTCAAGCTTGAGAGGGGTTGAGAAGAGAGAAACATTGAGAAATTATAGAAAGATGAATATTCACTAATTACCTTACAACTTGCTTGATTCTTTGTTCACGGTAGAGGCCCCCAACCAATCAATTGGTTAAGTATGTTGATGGAGCCACTAATTGGGATTGAAGAAAGAGGGAAGCTCCAAAAACTAGTGAATTATTAAATGAATTCACAGTTCTTGGCTTAGGTGGAGTAGAGTAACGATGCATAAACACTATCTATTTTTCAACAAGGGTGAGGCTTCTACTTATAGGAAAAATTGAGCTCCTAACCAAACAAACTGATTCTAGAATTTTCTAAATCAGTTTGGTCAATATTTGACCATTTTTAGGTCAGTTAAGCTAACTTTTTGGAACTAGACTTAAATGAGGAGAGAGGAGAGATGAAATATCTCAATTTTTATGAGTTTAAAACTCATTCAAGGATGTGAAATATGCACCTCCTTTAAAGAACTCCCCTTCCTTACATATGTCATATTTTTAATATTGCTCATAGTTTTTTACTAATAAACCTTGTACATTTTCAACTCTTCATCTTATGTGAAATATGCACCTCCTTTAAAGAACTCCCCTTCCTTACATATGTCATACTTTTAATATTGCTCATAATTTTTTTCTAATAAACCTTGTACATTTTCAACTCTTCATCTTATGTGAAATATGCACCTCCTTTAAAGAACTCCTCTTCCTTACATATGTCATACTTTTAATATTACTCATAATTTTTTACTAATAAACCTTGTACATTTTCAACTCTTCATCTTATGTGAGTATTTACTCATTTTTGGGTATCTTCTTTTTCAAATTGGATTTATCTCCTCCCTACACATGGATTGATGCTATTGGTCCATAGGAGCCTTAATTGGACCATAATCCAAAAATTTCTGAAAATCTAGACCCTTAGACTAAGGTCCTTTATACACATTTCTAATTAATTCCAATTGCACATTGAAAAGTTCTTTTTTGAATTTCTGTTTCAGGGAAACTTATTTTAATAAGATGAGATAATTTTCTATCTAAAAATATTAAAAATCTGAATATTCTCTCTCTAGAATATTTTCTCTCTCTAGGTTAAAACAGTTAGAAACAAGTCTTTTATATTTCTGAAGAGGGATTGATTATAGAAGAAGATACTAGACATCAAAAAGGGGTTTGGTGGAGGAATCTTACATTCTACCCCACTTAAAAAAACGCGAGATGTCCTCATCTCGCAACTTGTGATAATTTCGCAAGATTCACGAATATGAGACTTAGAGAAAAATTTTAATCAAGATTAACCACCAAGAAAAAGTCTCAAAGAGAGCAAGATTCAAGATAAGAAGAAGATTGAAACTTTATTCATTCTTGGAACTTATACAGTAAAGATAGAGGAACTCTTTACACTTCCATAAGCCCGTCCATCATATGGTCACAAAAGCAGTCCTCACAAGCTGCACAAGTATAAGGTAACTCATCTATGGGGATGATTCTGTGGGTTATTGCTGCGCCTATCTCAGTGGTATGAGGTGTTCTAACAAAAGGACCTCTGAGAGGCAAGCCAAAAACGGGGTAAAGGCATATCTTCTCATGAGGAAGAAAACACGCCAATAAGAAGACCCGCTCAGAAAACCCAGGATGCCTTGATCTCATGACGCAGTAGTATCGGGGACCCAAACCCAAGGCTTCAATAACCATGGCCAAGCGGACATTGTTGCGAAAGTGCTGCTGACCCCAGGGTGTTACCCTAGTTATGTCTTGATAGGTCCGCCATTTGGTCTGCGCTACAGAAGTTCCCAAGTGAGGAAAAAGTGAGCGCTCATACTGTTCTATAAAATCCTTCTTCACAGACTCACTTGCGTCTTGAAGGTGAGGAATCATTATGGATAAAACTAATTCTTGTTGCCAAGCCATGAAGGAGATTAGGAAGAAAGGAGATCGATGGGAGTAAGATTACTGTGAGCGACAAGTAAAAGTTACGACTTATATAAAGGAAGGAGCTAGCGTAACTTAGAAGCCAACGGTAGCTTGCCACTGAAGTTTTACCGTCTTTCCATGATTTGGGTTTGGCACAATTTTCTATAGAAGGCATTAAGAACTTTGAGATGAGGAGATAAAAGAAGCTCGTAAGCTAAGTCACTTACTTTCTTTGAAGTCAGATAAGGCTCACAATATCTGGGGGATAACTTCTTAAACTCCCCAATAGATAAAGAACTTCTTTTGGGTCGTACTCGAGACCAAAACCTTGATATCCAAAACATCGATTCTCACTTCTGAACTCGTTGTTCTGAATCCTTAAAACAGGTGGGACTCTTGAGAAGTATTCAAGAAAAAGGTTCTTCCTTTTTTAAACAGAATCTTTCTTTTATTTTAGAGAGGGAATAATTATAAGATCAAAAAGGGAGATTCTTACTCCTGTATACCTCGAAGGCTGGGGGAGAATCTTACATTCTACCCCACTTAAAAAGTGCGAGATGTCCTCATCTCATAAAGTAGAGGACAACTCTTTTTCTTAAGATCCAATTTTATTCTGGGGTTCCTTATATTCTGGTCAACCCAACAGAATACTGGGATAAATATCCCTTAGAACTCATCATTAAATAACAATTCATTCAGATCATATCATTCATATCTTTAACATGATAAAGGTTCATTAGACCAAAAAATTTCCTTCTGAGCATTCCTCCACGGGAATTTCAGTCAAGTAAGTTCTCAATTTGTCATCCCTTAACTTGATCTAACGGTCAAGTGTTAACAGTAGCAATTTGACAGCACAATCCACTAATCTCATAGTGATTTGCTGAATCATTTTCATCATTTATCATTACAGGGACTCGTCCCAATCATCCACCTTGTGGTTTCGCTCAGCTTATTACATTTCAATCCATTTTCAGGGATCATCATTTTTCAATCAGAATCCAAATCAATTCATCGGTTTCCAAACAGAACTAAAAATCATATCAACCACATTCAAATTCATCATCTGGATAGCATTAACGCTTATAATTTCAAGTCTTAGATTTACTCGTATATACTGTCAGTAAAGAGCTGCAGTTATACTCTCGGTATATACGGATAGTCACGGCTCTTGGAATTATAAGGTAAATACCATCATGTCTAGGCCTCAAGCAAGTCAGGGATTCTATATAATTGCGGTACTTCCATCTGAAGACCCAATTACCAAATTACGAATTTCAGTTTGAATATCAAATTGTATGAATTATATCACACAATTACAACCTTTTTGTGTTTCTTGATAAATTTCTGACCTATTTGTCTTCTCAGTTGATCTTTATTAACCAAACGCTCTGATACCAACTGTGAGATCCCCCTGTTCCCACCGACGAGCAACGGATTCGGGGTACTGGCAGCGGAAGTAGCGCTTCTCGCGCGGGACAGGGGTCCCACACTCGGGGCCTCGCCCACGGATATCGGGATAAGAGACTAATCCGTCGGTTGTTCCAAAACCAAACCCGGAAAAACTTCCTTTACCGGAAAGCACGGGCGATTCCACCAGGATAACTTTTTACTCTAACGTAGTCAAGATCATTTCTGATCGAGATGATCCGATTACATCTATAAGATACTTAGTCAGTTCAAGGAAGAAACTTGCACTTGGATCATTGGGATCAACGCTTTTTTCCCCATTCAAGAGGCACAGCCGTTGATTCCTATCCATACAGTTTTTGCCCGGGATTTATTTTTTTTTTCTATCGTAAAAACAAAAGTTTGAGTCTCGATTTACGGATCCATCAGTCCAGCCTAACCCCATCCGATCCCATGGGTTAGCCAACCGCCCAACCACTGTAGTGATGGGATCCAATTTGGAATTTGGTTAGGTTTTGTCCCGGGTACCAAGGAAAAGAGTTCCAAGGCCCCCTAGCCGGAAGTTCATGCAAACATAAAATTAGGCACACCACTTACACACCCAATATGAAATTGCCTTTTTCTTAGCATCAGCTAACTTTAAAACAATCCTTTAATGAAACCATAGTACCACTGATCACAGTCTTCCAAATTATCCGGTTGATTCTCAAATTTCCCATCATTCCTTCATCAGAGTATCTATGGCATCATTGGCAACTAGAACGCTCACCACCTGACCACTCACAGGGGCCGTTTCTATAGTTCCTAGCCCATAATACTCGGCAATATAATCACTTATCAAGATGGACTCTCGTTGAAGATCAGCAAGATCAACCAACAGATCCATATAAAAGAGCCATGGACTCATCCGTTGAGGACCAGCAAGGTCAGTCAACCAGATCCATGCCCGGTTTCACAAAACAACTCTTACTCCTTGTTCCAATATCTTCCTTGACGCACGCGTGGGTATCCTAGGTGACCCAGAGCCCGAGCACCGTATGGTCAGCACCCTCTAGGATCCTTCGCAGGTGACCTAGCGCTTCACTCATAGGCCGCTTCCTTGGTCCCTCATCCACCGTACCGGAAGCTCACCATTTTAATCGAACCGAGGCTGGTCAAGACCTCGGCCGACCTTGCTACGCGAGACGTCCTCCATTGACTCTCCGTCAGCAGTTGCAACTTTATCAGTTAGGTCTCCACGACCTTAATCACAAGACGGTCAAAATGCTTTCCCAGCATTCTTGACATAAAACAGTCATTTACAAACAGCATTTACAAACAGTTTACAAATACAATTTCTATATTAACTCTAATTTTTCCACATTATCCCTCATATAATCCACATTACTTATTCCTCATTCCATTTATATGTGTACTCATCCAATCACATCATTTTCCATCTCTTCATTTCAGATTCCTTCACATCACATATCATATATTCACATCCATACATCCACATCCACATCCACATTCACATCCATACATCCGCATCTACATGCTTACCTCCATTTTCACATCCTCATTTATACATCCACATTCATACATACACATCCATATCCACATCCATACATCCACATCCACATGCATACATCCACTATCACGTCCTCATTCATACATCCACATCCACATGCATACATCCACTATCACGTCCTCATTCATACATCCATATCCACATACATACATACATCCACATCCACATTCCCATTCACATCTATACATCCACATCTACATCCACATACACACATACATCCACATCCACATTCCACATTCACATCTATACATCCACATCTACATCCATATACATACATACATCCACATCCACATTCCACATTCACATCTATACATCCACATCTACATCCACATTCACATATATCCACATCCACATTCCCATTCACATCTACACATACACATCTACATCCACATACATACATACATCCACATCCACGTTCCACATTCACATCTATACAACCACATCTACATCCACATTCACATACATCCACATCTACATTCACATTCACATCTATATCCACATCTATATTCCCATTCACATCTATACATCCACATCTACATCCACATACATACATACATCCATATCCACATTCCACATTCACTTCTATACAACCACGTCTACATCCACATTCACATCTATGCATATACATCTTCATGCATACATCCATTTTCACATGCATACATCCACACTCCCATCTCCACATCCACACATCCACATACATACATCCATTTTCACATTCCCATTCATATAACCCCATATACCTTCATATCTAATCTTTTACATCACATCCATTCTCGCCCTATCACAACCCATATACATCTTATCCTATCACATACACTTCTTACCTCATCCCCCCATACACATCTTAATTCATCTTATCACATCCTAACTTATTTCATAAGCATCTTATCACCTCTTATCACACCTCTTATCACATCCTATCACTTTCCATACGCATCTTATCAATTCTTATCACATCTCATACACCTCTTATCACATCTTATCACATTTCATATCTTTTTTTTTAAAAGAGAATTCTTTTATTTGATATAAGATTTCTCTACACATTTATTTATACATAAATTCCATTTAAGGAGACTAACACTTTCGAAATTAAAATCAATCTTTTATGCATCTTCTTATGCATGATTTCAATTTGGTAGGGAATTATACTTTTAGAATAAAAGAATTTCTCTTATGCATCTAAGTTAAGCATAAAATCCATTTATGAGGAAAATCATACTTTTAGTATAAAAAGAATATCTTTTATGCATACCTATATGCATGAAATCCAATATGATAAAAGTAACACTTTTGATATAAAAATTTTTCCTTTATGCATACTTCTATGCATGAAAATTAAAAATGATAAAAGTAACACTTTTGATATAAAAATTTTCCTTTATGCATACTTCTATGCATGAAAATTAAAAATGATAAAAGTAACACTTTTGATATAAAAATTTTCTTTTATGCATACTTTTATGTATGAAATAAAAATGATAAAAGTAACACTTTTGATATAAAAATTTATCCATTATGCATACTTCTATGCATGAAAATAAAAATGGTAAAAATAACACTTTTGATATAAAAATTTATCCTTTATGCATAATTTTAAAATTCAATTTCTCCATGATTATAATGAAATTCTTTCAATTAATCTAGGATGATGATTCCTAGAATATGGTAGGAAGTCCTCTTTTTATGCTTTGAATGAAAATTTTTTATGCATAATTTTTATAAAAATTTTGCCATAGCTCCGCTGCTATGACTGATAAATCTCAAATTTTCTAAGGGATAAAGCTTATCATTAAGAAAATAATTAAAATGATTCTCTAATTGGATCCTTAATCCATAATGGATTGAATCATCAATATACATAAACTAAAAGCATAAGAAAAAGCCATTAATTTGGCCTCAAGCATAGCTTAATCTTGGGTTAAGAAAAAGCTTTATGTAAAGCTTGATTTGGATTGAGAATGGGTCATGAGTATGACCATTTCTTGAGTGAGAGAGAGAATTTACATAAGAATCATTAGAATTTAAACATAAATGAAAATTAACTTCAATAGCATTTATTAGATTATGTAACTCTTCACTACTATTCAAACTTCAATAGCATTTAAAAAAAACCATACCAATTAAACTTCTCAAGCTTGAGAGGGGTTGAGAAGAGAGAAACATTGAGAAATTATAGAAAGATGAATATTCACTAATTACCTTACAACTTGCTTGATTCTTTGTTCACGGTAGAGGCCCCCAACCAATCAATTGGTTAAGTATGTTGATGGAGCCACTAATTGGGATTGAAGAAAGAGGGAAGCTCCAAAAACTAGTGAATTATTAAATGAATTCACAGTTCTTGGCTTAGGTGGAGTAGAGTAACGATGCATAAACACTATCTATTTTTCAACAAGGGTGAGGCTTCTACTTATAGGAAAAATTGAGTTCCTAACCAAACAAACTGATTCTAGAATTTTCTAAATCAGTTTGGTCAATATTTGACCATTTTTAGGTCAGTTAAGCTAACTTTTTGGAACTAGACTTAAATGAGGAGAGAGGAGAGATGAAATATCTCAATTTTTATGAGTTTAAAACTCATTCAAGGATGTGAAATATGCACCTCCTTTAAAGAACTCCCCTTCCTTACATATGTCATATTTTTAATATTGCTCATAGTTTTTTACTAATAAACCTTGTACATTTTCAACTCTTCATCTTATGTGAAATATGCACCTCCTTTAAAGAACTCCCCTTCCTTACATATGTCATACTTTTAATATTGCTCATAATTTTTTTCTAATAAACCTTGTACATTTTCAACTCTTCATCTTATGTGAAATATACACCTCCTTTAAAGAACTCCTCTTCCTTACATATGTCATACTTTTAATATTACTCATAATTTTTTACTAATAAACCTTTTACATTTTCAACTCTTCATCTTATGTGAGTATTTACTCATTTTTGGGTATCTTCTTTTTCAAATTGGATTTATCTCCTCCCTACACATGGATTGATGCTATTGGTCCATAGGAACCTTAATTGGACCATAATCCAAAAATTTCTGAAAATCTAGACCCTTAGACTAAGGTCCTTTATACACATTTCTAATTAATTCCAATTGCACATTGAAAAGTTCTTTTTTGAATTTCTGTTTCAGGGGAACTTATTTTAATAAGATGAGATAATTTTCTATCTAAAAATATTAAAAATCTAAATATTCTCTCTCTAGAATATTTTCTCTCTCTAGGTTAAAACAGTTAGAAACAAGTCTTTTATATTTCAGAAGAGGGATTGATTATAGAAGAAGATACTAGACATCAAAAAGGGGTTTGGTGGAGGAATCTTACATTCTACCCCACTTAAAAAAACGCGAGATGTCCTCATCTCGCAACTTGTGATAATTTCGCAAGATTCACGAATATGAGACTTAGAGAAAAATTTTAATCAAGATTAACCACCAAGAAAAAGTCTCAAAGAGAGCAGGATTCAAGATAACAACAAGATTTAAACTTTATTCATTCTCGGAACTTATACAGTAAAGATAGAGGAACTCTTTACACTTCCATAAGCCCGTCCATCATATGGTCACAAAAGCAGTCCTCACAAGCTGCACAAGTATAAGGTAACTCATCTACGGGGATGATTCTGTGGGTTATTGCTGCGCCTATCTCAGTGGTATGAGGTGTTCTAACAAAAGGACCTCTGAGAGGCAAGCCAAAAACGGGGTAAAGGCATATCTTCTCATGAGGAAGAAAACACGCCAATAAGAAGACCCGCTCAGAAAACCCAGGATGCCTTGATCTCATGACGCAGTAGTATCGGGGACCCAAACCCAAGGCTTCAATAACCATGGCCAAGCGGACATTGTTGCGAAAGTGCTGCTGACCCCAGGGTGTTACCCTAGTTATGTCTTGATAGGTCCGCCATTTGGTCTGCGCTACAGAAGTTCCCAAGTGAGGGAAAAGTGAGCGCTCATACTGTTCTATAAAATCCTTCTTCACAGACTCACTTGCGTCTTGAAGGTGAGGAATCATTATGGATAAAACTAATTCTTGTTGCCAAGCCACGAAGGAGATTAGGAAGAAAGGAGATCGATGGGAGTAAGATTACTGTGAGCGACAAGTAAAAGTTACGACTTATATAAAGGAAGGAGCTAGCGTAACTTAGAAGCCAACGGTAGCTTGCCACTGAAGTTTTACCGTCTTTCCATGATTTGGGTTTGGCACAATTTTCTATAGAAGGCATTAAGAACTTTGAGATGAGGAGATAAAAGAAGCTCGTAAGCTAAGTCACTTACTTTCTTTGAAGTCAGATAAGGCTCACAATATCTGGGGGATAACTTCTTAAACTCCCCAATAGATAAAGAACTTCTTTTGGGTCGTACTCGAGACCAAAACCTTGATATCCAAAACATCGATTCTCACTTCTGAACTCGTTGTTCTGAATCCTTAAAACAGGTGGGACTCTTGAGAAGTATTCAAGAAAAAGGTTCTTCCTTTTTTAAACAGAATCTTTCTTTTATTTTAGAGAGGGAATAATTATAAGATCAAAAAGGGAGATTCTTACTCCTGTATACCTCGAAGGCTGGGGGAGAATCTTACATTCTACCCCACTTAAAAAGTGCGAGATGTCCTCATCTCATAAAGTAGAGGACAACTCTTTTTCTTAAGATCCAATTTTATTCTGGGGTTCCTTATATTCTGGTCAACCCAACAGAATACTGGGATAAATATCCCTTAGAACTCATCATTAAATAACAATTCATTCAGATCATATCATTCATATCTTTAACATGATAAAGGTTCATTAGACCGAAAAATTTCCTTCTGAGCATTCCTCCACGGGAATTTCAGTCAAGTAAGTTCTCAATTTGTCATCCCTTAACTTGATCTAACGGTCAAGTGTTAACAGTAGCAATTTGACAGCACAATCCACTAATCTCATAGTGATTTGCTGAATCATTTTCATCATTTATCATTACAGGGACTCGTCCCAATCATCCACCTTGTGGTTTCGCTCAGCTTATTACATTTCAATCCATTTTCAGGGATCATCATTTTTCAATCAGAATCCAAATCAATTCATCGGTTTCCAAACAGAACTAAAAATCATATCAACCACATTCAAATTCATCATCTGGATAGCATTAACGCTTATAATTTCAAGTCTTAGATTTACTCGTATATACTGTCAGTAAAGAGCTGCAGTTATACTCTCGGTATATACGGATAGTCACGGCCCTTGGAATTATAAGGTAAATACCATCATGTCTAGGCCTCAAGCAAGTCAGGGATTCTATATAATTGCGGTACTTCCATCTGAAGACCCAATTACCAAATTACGAATTTCAGTTTGAATATCAAATTGTATGAATTATATCACACAATTACAACCTTTTTGTGTTTCTTGATAAATTTCTGACCTATTTGTCTTCTCAGTTGATCTTTATTAACCAAACGCTCTGATACCAACTGTGAGATCCCCCTGTTCCCACCGACGAGCAACGGATTCGGGGTACTGGCAGCGGAAGTAGCGCTTCTCGCGCGGGACAGGGGTCCCACACTCGGGGCCTCGCCCACGGATATCCGGATAAGAGACTAATCCGTCGGTTGTTCCAAAACCAAACCCGGAAAAACTTCCTTTACCGGAAAGCACGGGCGATTCCACCAGGATAACTTTTTACTCTAACGTAATCAAGATCATTTCTGATCGAGATGATCCGATTACATCTATAAGATACTTAGTCAGTTCAAGGAAGAAACTTGCACTTGGATCATTGGGATCAACGCTTTTTTCCCCATTCAAGAGGCACAGCCGTTGATTCCTATCCATAGAACAGTTTTTGCCCGGGATTTATTTTTTTTTTCTATCGTAAAAACAAAAGTTTGAGTCTCGATTTACGGATCCATCAGTCCAGCCTAACCCCATCCGATCCCATGGGTTAGCCAACCGCCCAACCACTGTAGTGATGGGATCCAATTTGGAATTTGGTTAGGTTTTGTCCCGGGTACCAAGGAAAAGAGTTCCAAGGCCCCCTAGCCGGAAGTTCATGCAAACATAAAATTAGGCACACCACTTACACACCCAATATGAAATTGCTTTTTTCTTAGCATCAGCTAACTTTAAAACAATCCTTTAATGAAACCATAGTACCACTGATCACAGTCTTCCAAATTATCCGGTTGATTCTCAAATTTTCCATCATTCCTTCATCAGAGTATCTATGGCATCATTGGCAACTAGAACGCTCACCACCTGACCACTCACAGGGGCCGTTTCTATAGTTCCTAGCCCATAATACTCGGCAATATAATCACTTATCAAGATGGACTCTCGTTGAAGATCAGCAAGATCAACCAACAGATCCATATAAAAGAGCCATGGACTCATCCGTTGAGGACCAGCAAGGTCAGTCAACCAGATCCATGCCCGGTTTCACAAAACAACTCTTACTCCTTGTTCCAATATCTTCCTCGACGCACGCGTGGGTATCCTAGGCGACCCAGAGCCCGAGCACCGTATGGTCAGCACCCTCTAGGATCCTTCGCAGGTGACCTAGCGCTTCACTCATAGGCCGCTTCCTTGGTCCCTCATCCACCGTACCGGAAGCTCACCATTTTAATCGAACCGAGGCTGGTCAAGACCTCAGCCGACCTTGCTACGCGAGACGTCCTCCATTGACTCTCCGTCAGTAGTTGCAACTTTATCAGTTAGGTCTCCACGACCTTAATCACAAGACGGTCAAAATGCTTTCCCAGCATTCTTGACATAAAACAGTCATTTACAAACAGTTTACAAATACAATTTCTATATTAACTCTAATTTTTCCACATTATCCCTCATATAATCCACATTACTTATTCCTCATTCCATTTATATGTGTACTCATCCAATCACATCATTTTCCATCTCTTCATTTCAGATTCCTTCACATCACATATCATATATTCACATCCATACATCCACATCCACATCCACATTCACATCCATACATCCACATCTACATGCTTACCTCCATTTTCACATCCTCATTTATACATCCACATCCCATATCCACATTCATACATACACATCCATATCCACATCCATACATCCACATCCACATGCATACATCCACTATCACGTCCTCATTCATACATCCACATCCACATGCATACATCCACTATCACGTCCTCATTCATACATCCATATCCACATACATACATACATCCACATCCACATTCCCATTCACATCTATACATCCACATCTACATCCACATACACACATACATCCACATCCACATTCCACATTCACATCTATACATCCACATCTACATCCATATACATACATACATCCACATCCACATTCCACATTCACATCTATACATCCACATCTACATCCACATTCACATATATCCACATCCACATTCCCATTCACATCTATACATACACATCTACATCCACATACATACATACATCCACATCCACGTTCCACATTCACATCTATACAACCACATCTACATCCACATTCACATACATCCACATCTACATTCACATTCACATCTATATCCACATCTATATTCCCATTCACATTTATACATCCACATCTACATCCACATACATACATACATCCATATCCACATTCCACATTCACTTCTATACAACCACGTCTACATCCACATTCACATCTATGCATATACATCTTCATGCATACATCCATTTTCACATGCATACATCCACACTCCCATCTCCACATCCACACATCCACATACATACATCCATTTTCACATTCCCATTCATATAACCCCATATACCTTCACATCTAATCTTTTACATCACATCCATTCTCGCCCTATCACAACCCATATACATCTTATCCTATCACATACACTTCTTACCTCATCCCCCCATACACATCTTAATTCATCTTATCACATCCTAACTTATTTCATAAGCATCTTATCACCTCTTATCACACCTCTTATCACATCCTATCACTTTCCATACGCATCTTATCAATTCTTATCACATCTCATACACCTCTTATCACATCTTATCACATTTCATATCTTTTTTTTTTAAAAAGAGAATTCTTTTATTTGATATAAGATTTCTCTACACATTTATTTATACATAAATTCCATTTAAGGAGACTAACACTTTCGAAATTAAAATCAATCTTTTATGCATCTTCTTATGCATGATTTCAATTTGGTAGGGAATTATACTTTTAGAATAAAAGAATTTCTCTTATGCATCTAAGTTAAGCATAAAATCCATTTATGAGAAAAATCATACTTTTAGTATAAAAAGAATATCTTTTATGCATACCTATATGCATGAAATCCAATATGATAAAAGTAACACTTTTGATATAAAAATTTTTCCTTTATGCATACTTCTATGCATGAAAATTAAAAATGATAAAAGTAACACTTTTGATATAAAAATTTTCCTTTATGCATACTTCTATGCATGAAAATTAAAAATGATAAAAGTAACACTTTTGATATAAAAATTTTCTTTTATGCATACTTTTATGTATGAAATAAAAATGATAAAAGTAACACTTTTGATATAAAAATTTATCCATTATGCATACTTCTATGCATGAAAATAAAAATGGTAAAAATAACACTTTTGATATAAAAATTTATCCTTTATGCATAATTTTAAAATTCAATTTCTCCATGATTATAATGAAATTCTTTCAATTAATCTAGGATGATGATTCCTAGAATATGGTAGGAAGTCCTCTTTTTATGCTTTGAATGAAAATTTTTTATGCATAGTTTTTATAAAAATTTTGCCATAGCTCCGCTGCTATGACTGGTAAATCTCAAATTTTCTAAGGGATAAAGCTTATCATTAAGGAAATAATTAAAATGATTCTCTAATTGGATCCTTAATCCATAATGGATTGAATCATCAATATACATAAACTAAAAGCATAAGAAAAAGCCATTAATTTGGCCTCAAGCATAGCTTAATCTTGGGTTAAGAAAAAGCTTTATGTAAAGCTTGATTTGGATTGAGAATGGGTCATGAGTATGACCATTTCTTGAGTGAGAGAGAGAATTTACATAAGAATCATTAGAATTTAAACATAAATGAAAATTAACTTCAATAGCATTTATTAAATTATGTAACTCTTCACTACTATTCAAACTTCAATAGCATTTAAAAAAACCATACCAATTAAACTTCTCAAGCTTGAGAGGGGTTGAGAAGAGAGAAACATTGAGAAATTATAGAAAGATGAATATTCACTAATTACCTTACAACTTGCTTGATTCTTTGTTCACGGTAGAGGCCCCCAACCAATCAATTGGTTAAGTATGTTGATGGAGCCACTAATTGGGATTGAAGAAAGAGGGAAGCTCCAAAAACTAGTGAATTATTAAATGAATTCACAGTTCTTGGCTTAGGTGGAGTAGAGTAACGATGCATAAACACTATCTATTTTTCAACAAGGGTGAGGCTTCTACTTATAGGAAAAATTGAGCTCCTAACCAAACAAACTGATTCTAGAATTTTCTAAATCAGTTTGGTCAATATTTGACCATTTTTAGGTCAGTTAAGCTAACTTTTTGGAACTAGACTTAAATGAGGAGAGAGGAGAGATGAAATATCTCAATTTTTATGAGTTTAAAACTCATTCAAGCATGTGAAATATGCACCTCCTTTAAAGAACTCCCCTTCCTTACATATGTCATATTTTTAATATTGCTCATAGTTTTTTACTAATAAACCTTGTACATTTTCAACTCTTCATCTTATGTGAAATATGCACCTCCTTTAAAGAACTCCCCTTCCTTACATATGTCATACTTTTAATATTGCTCATAATTTTTTTCTAATAAACCTTGTACATTTTCAACTCTTCATCTTATGTGAAATATGCACCTCCTTTAAAGAACTCCTCTTCCTTACATATGTCATACTTTTAATATTACTCATAATTTTTTACTAATAAACCTTGTACATTTTCAACTCTTCATCTTATGTGAGTATTTACTCATTTTTGGGTATCTTCTTTTTCAAATTGGATTTATCTCCTCCCTACACATGGATTGATGCTATTGGTCCATAGGAACCTTAATTGGACCATAATCCAAAAATTTCTGAAAATCTAGACCCTTAGACTAAGGTCCTTTATACACATTTCTAATTAATTCCAATTGCACATTGGAAAGTTCTTTTTTGAATTTCTGTTTCAGGGGAACTTATTTTAATAAGATGAGATAATTTTCTATCTAAAAATATTAAAAATCTAAATATTTTCTCTCTAGAATATTTTCTCTCTCTAGGTTAAAACAGTTAGAAACAAGTCTTTTATATTTCTGAAGAGGGATTGATTATAGAAGAAGATACTAGACATAAAAAAGGGGTTTGGTGGAGGAATCTTACACTACTTGTCTCGGAAACCTCTCAAGTCCAGCCTTGCTAACTAGATGCTTGCACACCCTAACTAGATGTTTCTAATTTGCCACCTCAGCTCTTGATGCCACATCAGCATCCTCAGTTACATCATCAGCCACATCAGCTGCTCATTGTGCATTAGCTTCACGATCAGCTCTTTTCACAACACTTTTGCCTGTAAGACAAAACACACACACGCATAGTACATGGACTCATGACTATAGAACACGAGCCTAAGGGGAATCGAACCCCTAAGTAGCAGCATAAGGCCACTCTAAGACCAAGAGGCTCCCCCTACCACCCCACCCTATAGTTAGTATCATGTACAATCAAAACAAGCAATGAAAAAAAAGGATATCGAGATAGAAACACATCTTCGACCAGATAAAGAGTATGAACCAGTAGAAGATAGGTAGAACCAGAGTGTAGGAGCTTCAGGTGTAACATCTGAGGTGGACATGGAGCAGGACTTGGAGCAAGAAGAAGCAGTCGGCTGGTTCAGAAAGGACTGTCGACTGACATCAGCAGGACAAGAGATGAGTAGGCTGGTTGCAGAAGGTGTCCGCTGCCCATAGCCATGGTCAGCTGAACCAGTACATAGAGGCAGCAGAGCAGGCGCTAGGGTGTGTGTGGAATGGAAAGCAGTCAGGCAGCAGCATGAACAGGAGTGATCCAATCGACTGTGTTTAAAAGAGTATTAATAAATTTATGAACCGGCCGACCAGCAAATCGGCCAGTTCCCCATGCATTGAAAGGGGCTATAAATAGCCCAAGTGCTCCTTGTTTTTAATCATTCAGCCCACTATGGGTTTGAGTCAATAGGAGTCCTAGTTTGGGACTGAATTTTGAGGTGTTATCACCTTTTCAAGAAGGTAGCCAAGGGCTGCAGACATGTACCTTTTCGTACCATAGATTGTGGAGGCAGTCGACAGCATTCAAGTCAGCCGACCAGCCTTTAAAGCATTTATGGCATTTAAATGGCAGTCGTGAGCATATTCAGAGCTCCCCGACTGTGCAGCCACGCTGGCCGACCAGCACCGATTCTAGGGAGTGCCCTCGGCCTGTGTCAAAACACTGGGGCCCGGCATCTGCTACACCTGCGTCTGCACCAAAAGCGTATGCACAGGTTGGGGTGTGCCACCACCTCCGGGAATAGGATCCCTCGAAGAGCCCTCCCCAAAGGCTACTGGTCGTACTAGTGTCGAGAGGTGAGTGATGATTAACTCAAGATGGGGTACAGTCATGGCAGCGTACTCAATCATATCCTCCTGGATGGACTCTGTCTACCGCCATTTGTCTCAAGATCCTCTTGATGACCATCAAGAGGGGAGCCTTTTCTTGCTGAGCGATAGCTATTTCAAGGAAAAAAAGTTATAGTCAACTCATGAGAAAGAGAGAGCCAATAGAGATCATGCATAAAGGACAACACGGTTATGTGCTTGGGCAAGAACTAAGGAAGTGTTGAAAAAGCCAGCAACACAGTTATGTGCTTGGGCAAGATCTAAGGAAGTGCTGAAAAAGCCAGCAAGTACACGTCAACTTTTTTCTCGAAGGAAAAGTCATGAAACCAAGGTGCACAGAGGCCAGCCAAAAGCTACTCTGCCCCCAGGTTATGCTCAAGTGATGCGTGGACTGCCCCCTTTATGTTCCCCTGCTACTCTTGCTTTTATTCACAATATGCTCTAAAAATAACAAGCATGTATTCTAAAAAAACGCAGCTCTTTAGATCCCCACACCTCAGCTGCCATGGTTGAGCCTGATGCTCATCACGTACATGATGTACATAGACTTCATGTTTACCATGTCCAAGAAGTACATGGTCTTCTTCCTTGCGCTCCAGCACTATAGCTGCTCTAGGTTCCAATTGTGCAAGATGCACCATGTGTACATGCTCTCTCTCAATTCCATGTGTGCTGGCCCTTCATCCTGTATAAAAGATGTCACCAACCTGTATTAATCAAATTTCATACATACATTAAGGACAATTACCAGAAGAACCAAAAGCTCCTAAGCTATTTAGTGAGAGGTAGTCCTAAAGATATTATAAGGCTCTAATATGAGCACAAGTACAGCAAGATGGTATGGCTACAAGTAGCTAGTGAAGGATAGATAAGTTCAATACCAGCCAGCTGTGGATTGTTGTGGATTAACTCCTCGCAGCTTGCTGTGGATTAACTCTTCTACAATTTCCTAAGTATGGACACGTAAAGGCCACTAGGGCAGCCCATGTCCCTAAGGCATATGATAGAGAGAGAGAGAGAGAGAGAGCATAAGGGCTGGGGGTGCGTGTTAGAGCTAGATCTAGCCTACAAAGGAAATCGCACACCAAAACTGGCTGTCATTTATATCAGCAAAAAGGCATATGCCAAAAGTGAATCGCAGCTCTAAAAGTGAGGAGAAAGGCTCCTTTTGTTGAGTGCAAAAGGAAGGAGGCCAGCCAAGCTGAGAATCGCCTTTAGACCCCCCCGCCCGGCCCCCCCAGAGCCGTGCCCTCACGCCCCCCCCGGCGGCCAGCCCCCCAGGGAGCCGTGCCCCAACACCCCCCGGTCGGCCCCCCAGAGCCGTGCCCAAATACCCTCCCCGGCCGTTCCCCCAGAGCCGTGCCCGAACACCCCCCTGGCCGACCCCCCAGAGCTGTGCCCTCACGCCCCCCCGGCCCCCATGGTGCCGTGACCGAACACCCTCCCCCGGCCCCCATGGTGCCGTGCCCGAACACCCCCCGCCGATCGGCCCGCAGTGTCGTGCCTTGAACACCCTCCCCCGGCCCCCACGGCGGAGCCGTGCCGTGTGCCGTCACCCCGGTGAGCCCAAACACCCTCCCCGGCCCCCGCGATGCCGTGCCCGAACACCTATCGGAGCCGTGCCCTCACGCCCCCCCCTCGGCCCCCCTTGGAGCCATGCCCCCCGTGCCCCCTCGTGCCCTCACACCCCCCTCGGCCCCCCCCGGAGCCGTGCCCCCCCGTGCCCTCACGCCCCCCCCGATCGGCCCCCCCAAGCCATGCCCTCACGCCCCCGGCCCCCGCAGTGCCGTGCCCGAACACCCTCCCCAGCCCCCGCTGGTGCCGTGACCTCATGCCCCCCCACCCCCCCCGGCGGTGCCGTGCCATCGCGTAATTTTCATGAAACCAGTCAAAATGAATCTTAAAAATTATATGTGTTTTTTGTGCAGTAGTAGTAGTCACCCATCACCATCACCAGTCTCTTCACCATGTGTGCTTCCTTCTGCACCTCCACTTGCCACCTCAGAGCTTCGCATGCTATCGGGCACGATGCCCATTATCAGAGTGAGCGAGTGCAGTATGTAGATGGTGGGGCACTTTTCCATCGCCACTTGAGAGAGCTCGCGCACACATACATGCCCAAGATACACATCCACTGGCAGTAAGTCCAATTCTTTCATGTATTTTTTAAAATCTCTGTATACATTGATATCAAATGATAAATCTAACTAAAGTGACTTTTTTTTTCAAATTGTAGGGATCAAGATGATAATGACAAGAAATATGTGTTGGCAATCCTCGCGCAAGAGTTCGGCGTTGGTTGGGACGAGACCGCTGTATTGCATGAGATGCAAACACTTCTAAAGCATCGATGGAACAATGCACGGTACAATTATTTTCTTTGCTATGTTATTCAAGTCTACTTCTTTCTTTGAGTAATATGGTTGAATTATTGTTTGTTAAATTAAATAAAGAAAGTTTGGAACGTCAAACACCTGAAACGTTCTCTAGAAAGTTCACATACTCTCGCACTTACACACATACAAATCAGCCCACCAATTCTTCTTTTTGTGCATAGCTCTTCCTCGCCATCTGAGGAAAAGGGCAGCTTTACTGGTCAAAAAGGCCAGCTTCTTCTGGCAGAAGCGAGTTCTTTTTTGCATAAAGTAGGTATAAAGGGTATGAGCAGTTTTATACCCTCTCTCCCCTACTTGTCTCGGAAACCTCTCAAGTCCAGCCTTGCTAACTAGATGCTTGCACACCCTAACTAGATGTTGCTAATTTGCCACCTCAGCTCTTGATGCCACATCAGCATCCTCAGTTACATCATCAGCCACATCAGCTGCTCATTGCGCAGTAGCTTCACGATCAGCTCTTTTCACAACACTTTTGCCTGTAAGACAAAACACACACACGCATAGTACATGGACTCATGACTATAGAACATGAGCCTAAGGGGAATCGAACCCCTAAGTAGCAGCATAAGGCCACTCTAAGACCAAGAGGCTCCCCCTACCACCCCACCCTATAGTTAGTATCATGTACAATCAAAACAAGCAATGAAAAAAAAGGATATCGAGATAGAAACACATCTTCGACTATATTTGGAGCGTAGCCAATCACTGCATGGTGGACATGCTTTGTAACCCTTTGTTGATAGGCTTGAGAGAAACAAAAATTATTTTTATGTTTTCAACATCCAAATTTTTTGATTGTATAAACAAACAAACAACTAAAGAGCCCTGCTGTACCTGATGCAAAGCCATAGGCAGGATAGTCATGTATTGTCCATGCTTAAATGCCACGAACCTTGAAACTTCTATTACCCACAGGTTTCGACATATCAATAACATTTACTCGTTTCCATATTTGTTGCAAGTCATCAATGAGCGGTGCATGATATACGTTGATGTCTTTAACTTGCCGCTTGCCTACATTGATGCATCGTTTAAATTTGACATTTTTCAAATAGAAATGAGTGTGCTATTTAGAAATGAGAATATTTGTCACATACCAAGAATCAACAAAGACAATATTAAATGCTCTTTCTTAATTGACATGAATGGTGGGATGTTGTAGTTGATAAGAACTACAGGCCAAGTTGACCACTTGCTCGATCGCATGGAAAAGGGATTGATTCCATCCAAGCCAACTCCAAATTTTATATGGCGAGGCTCCCAATGAAACTCTGGCCATGTAGCATCGATATGCTTAAATGCTTTGCTATCGTTTGGAATCCTCATGACTCCGTCTATACTTGCATTTCTCGAGCTCCAATCCATAAGCTTGGCTATTTCGGGGCTGCGGAAGATGTGTTCAACTCGTGGTGCCAAGGGAAAGTGTCGCAGAACTTTCAATCATTGACACATGCATGAACTGTGTTGTATTCGAGTCCAAGGGATGCGATCATTTTCTTTGCCTCATCCCTCAACTTTGGGATCACATTATTTGATGGTAGAATCTTGTTCGAAAGAAGCCTACCACTCAATTGTAAATATTTAATGAACACAAAAGTGATTGAGAGCCATTATTTTTATGCAAACAAAATACAAATATAACTTACGATAGTAATGCAGAAAACCGATGCATTACTCCATTGGTAGCGTGTTTAGAGATTCAAGATGAGTAAGGTCACACTCAATCTTGATAAGGATGCACCATCGTAGATGGGCCTTGAAGCTTCTTCTCGTAGAAATTTTTCATGTGGACAAGTTTCTTCTTCACTACTTGCTTGGAACCAATCGTTGATACACTCATTGATGTCATCATCAACATGTCCCTCATTGGTCGCTTTTTCTTTGCATTTTGCATTGTACTCATCTCTAAGTCGTTGATATGTACTTGGATCTTGTGTACGTAAAAGCCTCATGTACTCATCTCTAAGTCGATATGTACTTGGATATTGTGTACGTAAAAGCCTCATGTACTCCTCTGGCAAGATATGGTGACTTCGGTGAGAGCTAGATACACCCTCAACATCTGGACACTGCATGTATAAACATAGTCTACATGAAGAAATGATTTAAAGTAACAACAATCGAATTATTACGTGATATAATCATAACATTAAAACCCTTTTTACAACACAATTCAAGCATATTAGCAGCAAAAATCTATACTCAAGATAACCTTACACAAGACACTAAAATACCCTTAGTTGTATTACTGACGAGACAATGAAATATATCATCAAATATTTGTCAAAATTAAATGCTGATTGGGCTACAAAGCTAGATACATTATTTGAAACATACATAATTTAAGAGGCCGATACTTTATCTCAAATTTCATTCTCAAAGAGGGGCTGGTGATTCCGACGCCATCCATAATTTACAAATAATTCCTCGCCAGCTTGTAATGATCTTGTAGCACACACTATTATATATATGGGTACATCTCTAATCATATAACATGGCTCGTGACTATTCTCACACTCCATAAAGTTACAATTTGTTCTCTCATTTCTCCCTCTACTACTATTGATTAGCCCTGCTATATTTCCTTGAGCATAGGGTCTTCCATCAATATAAAGCCGCGATCCACAATTATATCTAATGTTTCTTTCGGTGAGTGAGGGTGCATTAGCACAAAGCCCATATGTTGTCATACTTCTGATAAAGCGAACAAGTGCATGCCATGCGCCCCAACCATAAATGGGCCCACAAAATGACATAAGAGTCACCTCTGAGTTCACGGGCATGCGTAAATCCTGTGCAATAAAGAGACCTCGTCCACCATTGGGAATGGTAGATGGTGCAATCACATATCGAGCACCCCAAAAGCTGAAAACCTCTCCGTCTGCTGGAAGGGCTGCTCCCAACTGTCCTCCATAGCATCTACGATCGTACATTTGAATGAGAGATAGAAGACGATCAGGCAATGGATGATCACCCAATGTCTCTGATTGTGCACCGAGGGGCAAAGAAGTTGATGATGCCTCCATTTGCAACTGAAAAACGGCTTGACCATATCGTGTGCGTGGAAGGAATGAAGGATCAATTCCATGGTCTTCACAATCCTCATGAAATCGAGGATGTAGAACTGGTACGTGCTGAATAATGCATCATTGTTGATTATATGAAGGGTGAGACACACATGGAACACAATTAATAGTGCGTAGTAAACTTGGATATGAGATAATTCTAAAATGACATCACTTACCATGGGATGCTCCCGTTCCTCTTGCGGTGGCATATCAGGACATGGACCGTACTACTCCATATGGGCAAAACTTATGCATCGCATTCGTCGATGAGTGCCATGGCATGCTGCACACCAACATGGGATTCTTTCAACGTAATATATTTGCGAGTCGCCTAGTGTCGTAGATGATGTGGAAGAAGAGGAACCATCTCCTCTCGCAACTACAGATGGACGCATAGGAAGAGTGGGAGGAGGCGGTGTCCCAGAGGATGACCCAGAATCTGCATTCATAAAATATTAATGTCATATTAATATTATTAAAAATTAATATTAATGTCATATTAATATTATTAAAAATCAAAGAAAACTTGAACAAAAATAATACACATACAAAATCATCCTAGAAGTGTTTGTAAATGCTATGGTAGTGCACAATGCATATTTGCTTATCCCCAGGTTAGGAATAATGTTCTTCCCTCAGCAGAAACTAGTTAATTTGTAATCATACCTTCTTACTGTACTTATGTTCATATTAGAGGCTTACAGTAACCTTGCACAAAATAGTTCTTTAAGGTGTAATTGACATGCACCCAAATGTGTTAGCATAGCATATACGGACCGTCGGCCGGTCCGTATGCACTATGGATGTGCAATTGGTCCATTCGAAGAGCCAGTACGCTCTCCAAATGCACCCAATTGAGCATCCATAGCGCATACAGACCGCTACATTTATCTATTTATCTATCCACCTACCTATGTTTATGTGTTTATATATCCATCTATATGTTTATTGATCGTAAATTGTGAAACCTTGTAACAACACATTGTTGTTAAATGCTTAGGAAATTTACGGTCGTCCCTGAGCATACACGCCTACCTGCGATGTGCAGAGATTCTTGGCGGCACTTCAGGAAAGAGATTCGCTTGAGAGTGACATGGCCTCAACAAAAGATACACAAAGTTAATTCATTCAATGCATATGATAGGTACTTCTCGAATAGCATTAATTATATATTCATATAAAAGCGCATTTAATTTGCAGGAGAGGCAGCACAAGCTCGTGTCCAGTCAGGGCACACTCTCGGCTTGGCCGGATGGACTCTAGTGGATTTCGAGCACTCTTTGTAAGTGCACAAATTTTTTGTTCCTCTATCTATAGCTATTTGTATATATATATATATATGTATCCATGTATCTATGATCTCATATGCATTCAATTCACTTCTTACTTATATATATGCAATGTTTAAATGACGAGATACGGAGAGCCACAATTTACGGCTACAGAGCATTACAGAAGGAGATGCCGACACCCGATGCTTTTGTAAGTAATTCTATCAAATATTATTTTATGCCAATCAAGATCTACATGTGTTATATGTTATGTGGTTTTTTTTATACTCAAATAGCTCATAGACATTTTTAATTGCAGGAGCAACATGGTGAGAACGACATGGACGAGGTTGCTCGACAGGTAGCAGCAGGGTTATTATCGCAGCACCCAAGAATGTATAAGAGGAGGACTCTTCCTCCGATGACTCCGATTAATGATAGAGCCATTTAGTGCTAAGTTTGCAGACATAATTTTTTGGTACATATAGTCACTCATTCAAAATGATGGCGCTCTTTCATTAACATTTTCTTTATGTATGTGTGTTTTTGGCCATGATGCTCATGTGTTACATCTATCAAGAGTTTCTTGAAGTGTCTACCTCCCAAATCTACATATTTAAATGTTAATTGATTGCAAAATTTAATTTATACTTACTGTAATCGATGTCGGCCATTGGTTTCTCAAAAGTCGATGTATGTCGATTCTTGGGTCTTTTGTCGTACACGAATGCGCGTGCGTATGTGTGTGTGTGTGAGAGAGAGAGAGAGAGAGAGAGAAAGAGAGATTTTTTATGATGTTTGCATATGTACGAATGTGTGTGTGATAAAGAGGCAAGTGTGTATGAGAGAGAGAGAGAGAGAGAGAGAGAGAGAGAGAGAGAGAGAGAGAGAGAGAGACCAATGTTTATGTGAAGTGTGTGTGTATGTGTAAGAGAGAGAGAGAGGGAGAAAGAGAGGGAGAGAGAGAGAGACTAATGTTTATGTGAAGTGTATGTGTGTGAGAGAGAGAGAGAGGGAGAAAGAGAGAGAGAATGTGTGTGCAAGAGACACAAGTGGAGATAATGTGTATGAGAGAGAGAGAGAGGGAATGCGCATCGGCGGCTTAAAAAAAATGTTCAGAACAAAGGTCCTTTAAGCGACCCCAATGGCTAAAAAAGTAATACAAATTGGATCGCTTATGCCACCCAAACTTGGGTGTATATGCTACTTAAAAAAGGTCGTTTATGCCACCTTCGTAAGGTCGTTTATGCCACCAAAATAGGGTCGTTTATGCCACCTTCGTAGGGTCATTTATGCCACTTAAAAAGGGTCGCTTATGCCACCCAAACTTGGGTGTTTATGCCACTCAAATAGCGTCATTAATGCCACCCAACAACGTGGTTTATGCCACCCTCGAAACGTCGTTTATGCCACCCAAACGCGATGTATATGCCACCCTAAAAACGTGGTTTATGCCACCCAAAAAGCGTCGTTATGCATCGCAAAAACGTCGCTATAGAGGTCGTTTAAACGATGGTTAAGAGCGACCTTTGGAACGACTTCTGTAGCGACCCCCGTAAAGGTCGCTACAGGTTTCTACTCTTGTATAGTGATTGCCTAGTAGTCTTGGCTCTCTTGAACACTTTATAAGAGTTATGACTCAAGAGGTAAAACCCCTAGCCTCTTTAGAACAATTCCTAGAAAATCTAGCTATTAAGCCAAAAGTTTATGACCTACATCATTACTTGGAAGTTTTGTCTCTTGAACCAAATATCTTAGCTATATTACTTCCTTGGGGGGGTTCACCTAAAACTATGTAAGTATAGCACATGTGTTCAAATGAAGGAAATTTTAAGGTAAATTTATAGAAATACATTTTCAAAAGGGTTTTTATTATCATTAAAAAAAAACCTGTAAGTTTATAAAGAAAACGGGGGTCGTTTTATTCATGAAAAATTCACAGGTAAGGTGTTTGTTAAATGTCCCTTGAATGCACGTGATACATCGGGTTTCTTAGTCATGTACCACTGCAGCATAAAGCAAGCATAGACGCATTGCATTGATGTGCAAGTTATGGGGGCATCTTTACTAGCGTTTATGCTCATGTCTATAATAAGGGCATCTACTTCTTTGAAACTAGATGCTCTTATAGACGTGTAAGTTACATTTGCGTCTATGCTCATGTCTATAAGCGCGTCTAATTCCTTTGAAATTAGACGTGCTTATAGACACGAGCATAGACGGGATTACAGACGTGCTTATAGATGCAGTATACAACAATTTCCTATGCAATTGCAATTGTGGACCTTGCAAAGAAAAACATAATCTTCAATCCCCCAAAACATCATTTGCTGAACTATGTGCACAAGATCTTGATAATATGCATGATTTTTTGGTGCATTTATATACAGATGAATATCTAGAAAGCATATTTGCAAGGAAAAATATGCTAAGGAAAGAGAAAAGAAATAGGTATAAATCAAGTAATGTGGTGAAAGGGATGGATACATGTAAAGTCTTAGGTATATCAATTAATGCCATGAAAAACAATCCAAAGGACAATGATTCGATCCCCACATCTTTTCATCAAAGTGAAGCTTTAAAAAAAAATCTTAAACCTCCATGAAAAGCAATCCAAAGGTGAATGATTAAGTTATGCCACCAAAAGCAACATATCATAATAAATCTATACATGTAATCTCAAAAGGCATCAATGTATACATGTAATCTCAAAAAAGCATGAATCTATACCAAAAGGAAGGACAATATAGCCATAATAAAAGTACAATGAAAGAACTAGAGTTCAACCTCATCTTCAATGAGGTCAACCCTTCCTAAAGTATCTATCTCAATGTCGATGCCTATATCCAAATCTACAAAGAGATCCATCCCACTACTAGAATCATCACTATGAGAGGCAATATCATCATTTCCAATATCACGATCATCATCTGCAATGGCACGATCATCATCAATGTTTTCAAAGCTTTCTCCCTCCATAGTTGAGTTGACATGCTACTCCATATGTTCAATGTGGGTGAATGTATTGTAAATGGATCTTGAATGTGGTGAGATTGGGATTATATGCCACCATCTCTTATTGTCAATTATTGGTTGATATACAACCTATTCAAGCACAAAGGTATATCATATAAAAAAATTACATCTCTACTATCTGTAAATGCACATATTGTAATTACCAATAATTATACGTAGCTATTCACAATGTTGTGGTAACACTAGAGTCCCATCCTTTTCTTGCCAAAAATTTGTAGAGTCAATGGTCACAAAGCCACTTGCATGACATTGATTGTTGCATTAGGACCTCTTTCCACCACATCCTTAAACCAATTGACATCCAAATATATATACAAAGAAGCTTCAAAAGTCAAGCTTAATGATATTTTGGATCAATCCACAATAATCATCCATGGCTCCATTGGCTCCCTCAAAGCTTGCAATTACTCCACAATCTCGGGTGTTCCTATTCTCATCAATCCTTTGTGTGCGAAAATGTTTACCCTCCGACCACAAAGCATTAAACATTATGCACTATACCAAGATAAAAAAAATTATTAATACCTCAAAATTAATTTTTGCAAGTTTAACATACTAAATATGATTGAGAACACAAGTTTGTTTACCTTTTTGAAGCATCCTTGGACATTCTCCCACTCCTCCAATGTGATATGCATGTTTTCGTCTTGCGCCACTCTCTCCATCTCCTCATGTAGCCAATCTACATCAAGATCCTTGGAAAGTGATCGTAGGTGCTCGAGGTATGGCACACTATGTCCATGGTGCTTACGGAATGCCGACCTTTCACTTTGTCTTCTTGCCTTTTCATCCTCATACTTTGCCACCCATCTTCTCATCACATCACTATTAAGCACACAAAAGGTATTAAGCTTACTATGCATCTCTGTATCCATGACTTTGGTCTTTCCCTTTCCTTGAGGAATGTGAGAGGTCATCCTCAAGTCTTCTTCATTGCTCCATAGGCGAGGGAGAGAGGGATCCACTTTCGCTAGGTATTCTAAGATATAAACAAGTGATTCTTGTACCAACCAACCCTCTGCCATACTACCTTCTGTCCTATAAGGTCTTCATAAAACGCTCAAGAAAGAACATCCATCGAGTATGCACAATGCCACATATGAAATTCTGATCAATTAAATGAACATAAGATAAAGTTGGCTTGTGAGAATTGATCGTTGGAATGTCTCCTCCACCAAACAAACCACCTCCACCGCCCATGACCCTTGCATAGTCAACTGTACATGGATCGATTTCCTTTGAGCTCACATATCTACAATGTGAAACAATAAACAAATCATTTTGAGGAAAACCCGTGTACAAAATTGGCTATGAGGGTTTGGGGTAAAAACCTCACAAGCTCCCCCATCTTATAAATCGTCTCTCGCACTTCGTAGGATGCACAATTGGAAATGCTTGTAGGAAGATTGAACTATAAACATTTATACACCATCATTAGATACATCATGATTAAACAAGTTAAATACAAACAACTTCAATGTTTCACTTACTTTAAGCACCTTGTGCCAATCGTGGGACTTCAAGACATATAATTGCTCAACACCTCTCTTGTTTGTCTTTGTGAAGGCACCTTTTAAACCCCTCATGCACCCCGTTGGAGTACGGAATGTAGTGATGGCATCTTTCACCAACTTCTCCTCCTTATTTGTCAATATCCAAGGTGCTCGAGGTAGAATTGTCTTCCCATTTGGTCCCTCTTGTGGCCAAGCTCTTTGCATCCTTTCTATGCTTTGTAGATCCTCTCTTATAAGCAAGGAGTTCCGTGTTCCTCTCAAGTGCTCCCAAATGTTAGAGGCAACATTCTTGAAGATGTGCATTGGATCAAGAAGATGGTTGATTTTGAGGCTCATCCAATATGGTAGGCGAAAGAAGATATAGTACCTTATCAAATAACAACAAATATTAAGAGGACTATCTTTTCATCTAAAGCTTGTTTTGGAATTCTATGTCAAAGATATATTACCTATTCATGCCGGGGGGAGGAGGACTTTCCACTCCATTTCATAATGCCTTCCAATCTCCCATGCTTAGTGGATGTGGAGAGACTCCCATCCAAGAACGAACAAATTTAGGATGATGATGAGGGACAAATCGATGATGATTCTCATATATCACTTTCTTCAAGCTCTCTGGCCTAGATGCCACCTACTTTATCGGCGCATACATCCTCGACAAACGATGACACATATATTTTTTTTTTGTTGCAACCAACGATCTCGATTGTGAATACGAAGGGACTCATCATCACTAGAAGAACCGATTGATGAAGACATCCTGCATATTCAAAAAATGAATAAATAATTTTCATCTTTCTGTGTGTTTAAAAACTGTTCTGTTTTGTGTCTATAAACACGTCTATACACGCATCTAAAAATGCATCCACAAGCGCGTCTATAAATGCGTCTACTTTGTAGAATAGATGCATTTTTAGACGTGTGTACAGACGTGTTTATTCTTAAAACTTTATAGTTTTGACTTTTCTCAAATTCCAAATAGATTGGAAGATATTACTCTTCCAAAGAGACTACTTGTAAGGCTTTACCTTAGAAATCGCCATCAAGATTGACTATCTTATCTATATAGATCGAATGGACCAACACATAGATTGGATGGACTAATGCATAAGCATAGCTAAGACTTAGCTATAGTATCTAGAGATGATCTCGCTGGTTAGAACATGATAATTGATTATGTTAAAAAAACAAAGATTCCCATATGACTTGAAAGAATTAAAAGAATAAGAGAAGTTAGAGACTATTTGAATTAAAAGCTTGTTTTATACTTGAAGTTGATTTTGATTAATTTGAATATGCATGCCTTGGAAGATTATGGACTAGAGATGAGTGTAAGATGATATGTATGACTTGTGATTGATTTGTTTTGAAATGACTGATTGATATGATGAGACTCGACATGAGATTTTGAGATTCAGGAGGCGGCCATCTTTAGACACGGAATGCAAGTCAGAGAACAAGATTTATGCCCTCTGGGAGCCATGTGATAGAACCCAAAGAGGATAAGATTCATAAAGAGGCATACTTGAGATAGCCGTGATGTCCAGTGTGGAGGTTGGGTGGACGGGCATCGGATAAGGCACTAGATTGGGTGGATTTTGGTTATTATGACTAACCATGTTATCGCACATGGTGATGATGATAGAATCTTGAGATAGACACATACATTGTGATTGATTGAGATGCTATGTTTTAATTGATAGAGATGTATATTATGTGAATATTTGTTTGAGATTACATGATTGTGATAAGAATCTTGGATATGGCATGCATGCTTATTTTGCTATTTGAGAGGATTGATTTGATTGTATTGCTATGTAGAAATAGCACGATTAAGTGATTTTAATGTTTTCTTAGATTAAGTTGTATGATTCAGATATGGCTAGATTTGGGATCATCAGAGGAGCAGGGACATCGCACATTTGAGTGCCGGAACAAAGCTAAACTCAATTTCAAGACTGGACCCAAGATGCAAGCGAAGTTGATTGAGATGGATCTGACAATCGAGGAAGCAGGGGAAGAAGGTGAGTTTCGTACCTATAATGAAATGCATGGTTTCTTCTGCATCTCATGCACATGCTTCAATGATAAGAATGAAAGGAAAGATTAGAAATCGGGATGTTCAATTCTTAGCTCTGACTCAGGTAGCACTCATTGATTTTTTACTCCAAAACTTGTGAAATCACAACACTTAAGATTAGGAAATCAAGTAAATAGGCCCCTCCAACTTGCCAATGGGAAACTCACTACACCCAAGGGTTCTTGGAAACCTTATCTTTCACCTGTAAGGGAGACTTTTATGCCATTGAGATGGGTAAGTGTGATGCAATAATTGGGATGGATTGGTTAGTCTCTCCAACAAAGCCCTGATTAACTGTGTGAATAGTGAGTTTTGTTAGTGAGGAGGGAGAAACCCAAGTTATTGAGGGGGCAGAGAGGAATAGTGAGGCCTTTCTAATTTCAACCATGAAACTTTTAAGAGGTATTAGGCAAGGGTGTGAGACATTCTTAATCTTTTTCGATGAGCTTAAGGAAGAGACAGTGATGAAGGAAGACCATCTCGAGTATGTGAAGAAATGCCTCGATGAATATCGTGATGTTTCCGGATGACCTACCTGGGATGCCTCCTCCTAGAGACTTAGATCATGCCATAGAAGTAGAACCAGGAACCCAACCCTACTCTAGGGCACCACCCTAAAGGTTTAATGTGGATGAGTTGAGAGAGCTGAAGCTTTAGTTGGATGACTTGATGCAAAAGAGTTTTAATAGACCTAGTGTTTCTCCTTGGGGTAGTCCAGTTTTGTTTCAAACGAAAAAGGATGGGACTTACAAACTTTGCATTGACTATATAGGGTTGAATAGGCAGACCATTAAGAATAAGTACTCTTTACCTCACATAGATGATTTCTTCAGACAACTGAGTGGGTCATGCAAGTGATGGTATCCAAGTTGCAAGTCAATCTTTACCAAGATTGACTTGCAACTTGGATACCATGAATTTCACATCACAGGAGTGGACATTCCTAAGATTGCATTTAGGACTTGGTATGGACATTATGAGTTCACTGTTCTTCCTTTCAGATTGACTAATTGACCTGCTACTTTCATGAATAATGTGTTTGATGAATAATGTGTTTCATGAATATTTGGATGATTTCATTCTTGTATTCTTAGATGATATTTTTGTGTATTCAAAGAATGGAAAAGATCATGAAATTCATCTTAGGAGAACACTTCAAAAGTTGCAAGATCACAAGTTGTATGCAGAGATGAGCAAGTATTTCTTTGCTAAGGACAAGGTTGTGTATTTAGGCTATGTCATTTCTAAGGACTGTATCCACATAGATCCCGAGAAGATTAAAGTGATTATGGAATGGCCTATACACAAATGTGTGATAGATGTGAGGAGCTTCATAGGATTGGCACAATTTGAGAGAAAACACATTAGAGACTTCTCTAAGATAGCTTCTCCATTGACCGATCTCACCAGACTTCTCTAAGATAGCTTCTCCATTGACCGATCTCACCAACAAACAAGAAAACAAGTTCAGGTGGAATGAAAGGTGTCAAGTAGCTTTTGACACTTTAAAAGCTAAGGTTGTTGAGAATTATATTTTGAAAATACCAGAGATGGGAAAACCTTTTGTAGTAACTTTTGCGATGCTAGTGGAACACAAATTGGTGGGTGCGTTCTCTCTCAAGATGGACAAGCAGTAGAATATGAGTCAAGGAAATGTAGGAGCCATGAAGAGAAGTATCCTACCCATGACCACGAGTTGGCCGTAATTGTGAATGCCCTTAAGCATTGGAGATATTTCCTACTTGTTGCTGTTAAGTTTGAACTTTAGATTGAACATCAAAGTTTTAAATATCTATTCACTCAACCTTTGTTGAACAACAAGCAAAGGAGGTGGTTGGACCTCCTATGCAAATACGATTTTGAGATCAAATACATTGAGGGTAAGGAGAATAATTTTGCTGATGCTTTGAGTAGGCGACACTTGATTAATTCCTTGACTCTCATTCGGTCGGACATAATGAAAAAGATTAGAGCTAAAATTGAGAGACACTTGATTAATTCCTTGACTCTCATTCGGTCGGACATAATGAAAAAGATTAGAGCTAAAATTGAGAGAGATCACTTTTATGTGAGCATCCTAGAGAGAATTGCCAAGAATCCATATGAGAGGGTTGAGGGAAAATATAATTTGGTCAAGGAAAACTTGTACTATAATGAGAGACTTTATGTGCCTAGTGAATCATCTTTTAAGGCCAAAATTCTTCATAATTATCATGATGCACCATTTTGTAGACACGTTGGATATATGAAAACATATAATAAGTGAAGAGTGATGCCCAATGCTATATTAGAGAAAGTTTGCATTGTCAACAAGTGAAGATTGAACAACATAGAATGGCGAGCAAGTGATGAGGCATTATCCATACAGCTAGCTCAACCATTTGTTTGGGATAAGGTTCTAAGGTTCTTATTTCTTTGGCTTCACACTTCACCAGATAAAAGGGGGCTTTCACATGAAGCTAAAAACTTCCTACCCATCTGCTGCACCATCAAGGTCTTTGAGCTAAGTTCCATTGCAAAAATAATAAGTTTTCAGTTCAGATTTGAGTCATGACTTTGCTATCTTCTAGTACATTGTTCATGGATAAGATCAAGGGGGAAGGCTTTCCCACATGGCAAACCAAGATGTAACTGCTACTTATGCATGAAGGAGTCTGGGAAGTTGTTGAGAACAACACAATTGATGCACTTGATCAGCCATAAACAAAATTTTGGAAGCAGTAAAATGCAAAAGACATTTCCCCCATTGGTCTTCTTGGCGGAGTCTCTCATTCATCACGTTGACCATGGCTAAGGAGATCTGGCATCGATTGGAGAGCATCTTTGGTAACAAGGTCACTAATTCCAAAGTTTTTCTGAAATTGAAGTTTTATGAGCCGAAAATGCAAGAGAATGAAGAGCTAAGTGATCATCTGTCCAAATTTAATTCTCTTGTTCTAGTGTGTGTTGGTGTCTACCTCGGGAGTGGCTTACCACCACTGCTTGTTAGAGCTTATTGTTGGGCGAGTGCTAGCCAAGAACTGCTTTATTTCCCTTGTTTGAGTGCTAAATGAGAGAACCCCTTATTTCCCTTGTTTGAGTGCTAAATGAGAGAACCCCTTGCTTGGGTGGCTAGTGCCTCTTTATATCCCTTTGTTGGCTGGCTAGTGCTAGTAGAGCTGAGAAACCCTTCATTGTTTTTTGTTTGTGTGATTATTTGTATTGTAGTGCAGTCTAGATGTGCTTTTCAAGGTAATGATTCTTACTATGGGGTGTTTGAACCCTGGTGGTGGAAGCCCTGTCCATGGTACAACCCATCATCTGGATTTTCCTTAAAAGGTGCAAGTCCAACAAGTATGCCACCATACTATCCAAACCTCACCAACATGGCTCCTTAACAAAATATCTTCACCATACAAACCCCACATTCCACTCTTATGAAAATTGAAGAAGCTCACCATTAGCCTTGCATGTTGATTAATTCTTTTCCTATCCAATAGTTTTTCAACTTTAATAGTAGATACATCATCACGAGTCTAAATGATGCCTTGGGTGCCTAGTTAACCATAGTTTAAACGTGTGTGAACACTTATGGACTTTTATATATGTCAATTTTTCTCATAATATAACACACTTTTGCATTGTGCCTGGTCGACCACAATTTAAGCGTGTGTGAACACTTATGGCCTTTAATATATGTCAGTTTACCTCAAAATATAACCAACTCTCGAATTGTGTAATTGAGTCTTGGTGTTACTTCTCTACTCTATCAGGACTATGCTTGTGTAGCTACCATAGGTGTGAGAGAGAAAAGTGTGTAGCTACACAATAGACTATAATGAAGACAACATGATAATGAAATCGCGAGGAGTATGACACTACAGAGCTCTGTGAAAGAAGAGAGGGTTTTCATCTATTGCAGCACATTAGTAAGCTCTCGACATGCTGAGTCTTGTTCTTGTTTTCTTTGTGAATGAGAGAGAGAGAGAGAGAGAGAGAGAGAGAGAGAGAGAGAGAGAGAGAGAGAGAGAGAGAGAGAGAGAGAGAGAAAGAGTAAGATTTCTTTGAGAGAGCTAAAGTGGATTGTAATAGAAGGACTAGTACACCTCCCTACCACTAGTACGAGAATCCATCCTGCCCGAATGAGGACAAATGCCCAACAAAAGGTGTAGGTACTATCTCTTTTATGTCAAATATAAAAAAATATCAAATGTCAACTGTGTAATAGATTAAAGCAAAATGTGCTCTTTGTTGTGGCCATTACTAATCGTGACCCAAAAGTTCACTTTGATTGGAATGATGTAGTCATGTAGTCATCTTGCATGTCAACGACAACGTTGTGGTGGGGAGAGGAATAATCCATATGAAACATCGGCCCTCTTTCCATTATGACCCAATATTATGGGCACTAGTAGGCATGACACAAGAGGTTCAGGCACATGTGCTATGTTGCCTCGAAAGATATGCAAAAGTTTAGGATTGTGGAGCAGCACCTAAGTACGAGTATTTTTAAAAGTCTAGGATTGTGAAGAAGCACCTAAGTACCAATATTTTTAAAAGTTTAGGATTGTGGAGCAGCACCTAAGTACTAGTAGCCTATGACACAAGAGGTTTGGGCACCTGTGCTATGTTGCCTCAAACGATATGAGAAATTCTAGGATTGTGGAGCAGCACCCAAGTACCAATATTTTTAAAAGTCTAGGATTAGTACCAATATTTTTAAAAGTCTAGGATTGCGGAGTAGCACCCAAGCACCAACATTTTCAAAAGAAAACCTACATGACTAGCAAGAAGCATATAACCCTTTGAGTTGAAAATTTCCAACATACATCATTCCCTAGAATATATGGCTCTTAACCTCTAGGTGCATCACATTGCATATTGGTCTTGGCTCTCTTGACTACTTTATAAGATTTATGGCTCAAGAGCTAAAACCTCTTGCCTGTTTAGAAAAATCCCTAGAAATTCTGGCTATTAAGCCAATACTTAATGGCCTACATTTATTTTTTCCTCTTGACCCAAATTTCCAAGACCTATTAGTGCCTACAGTTATTTGTTGTTTTGACTACTTTCCAAATTAAGAGCCAAAGTTGATAGCTTCTTTCAATCAACCTCCCACAACTACATTATTAGGTCTTGGCTTAAGACCCAAAGCTCTATCCTTTTCAACCAAACCCTAAAATATTTATCTCTTCATCCAAACCTACATCATTACCTCTAAAGATTGGCTCTTAAGCCAAAACATTTGTCCACATTATATCCTAAAGGTCTTGGCTCTCTAGCTTACTTCCAAGGCTTTGTGCTTAAGAATTAAAACTACATCATCCAAACCTACGTCATTGCCTCTAAAGATTGGCTCTTAAGCCAAAACATTTGATCCACATTATATCCTAAAGGTCTTGGCTCTCTAGCTTACTTCCAAGGCTTTGTGCTTAAGAATTAAAACTTCTATGCCCTTTAAAGAAACCCCTAAAGGTTTCACCTCTCGATATAAAACTTTCCAACCTACATGATTTCCTACAAATTCTAGTTCTTTAGCAAGAACTTCCTAGTGACATCATTTCTTAAAGGTTTTAGCTTTTGAGTCAAATCTTGACAACTACATTATTGTGTAAAGTTATTGGTGTAGCTCTTTTGTGAATAGCTTCGGCTTAGTAGGCAAAAGTCTTATCCTAAAGTCATATCCTCTTTAATCAAACCTCTAGAGGTTTTGACTTTTAAACCAAAACTTACCGACCTATAACATTGCCTAAATGATTTGGATCATGAGCCATTTAAAGACTTTTGGCTCAAGAGCCAAATATCCCGTTCTCTCTTTATTCAAACCCCTAGAAATATTCTAATCGTAGGTCTCACCTATATATACCTAACCACCTCAGTGTGCATTCCACACACTTCGGGAGCTATGTTTAGAGTCTCTCATCTCTGTATTCTTCTTTGTCAACATGGTATCAGAGTGCAATCGTGCCCATTGCACATGCCCATTGCACATGCAAAAATCTGCACGTGCAAAAAACTTGTGCATGCAAAGAATTCTACACTCTTCAAAAACTTAAAACGATTATAACTTTCTCATACGATATCCAAATTCAATGATCTAAGTCATTTTAGGCGGTTTAAAGGCTTTATGAAGTTGCTTGTTATCTCAAATTCATGAAATGTTGCACTACCAATTTTTTACAACAATGAGATAGCTTCCCGATCAGGTGCACAATTCTAATCTACTCCCTTTGATATTGTTATTTTGATTTTAATCATCATAATAAATTTATATGTGATTATACATGATTGAGATCGGTATTCTTTTGACAAGTTTAATCATCATAATAAATTTATATGTGATTATAGATGATTAAGATCAATATTCTTTTGACAAGTTTAAAATCAACAAATTCTATTGAGTAACTACTTTATTCATTAATTCTAAATTCTATTTCAAAAAGTATTAACGTCGAATTTCACAAATGCTTTTCTTTTAGATATTTTTCATTTTGGATGGTTCTCTTTTTCTAAGTAGGTTCAAAGATTTCCTTTCCTTTTTTAAAAAAAATTACTTCATGGCTTTGGTTACATGTGAATTTCTCTAACAAGGCTATGGTTGCATGTGGCTTTCTCTAATGAGGCTACGGTTACATGTGCCTCATGCATGAATATCCTTTTTAAAGTAGGCATAACTATAGATTTGGAGAAGCTTTATCTTTAGATATATGCTCTTTTTGTTTCAGTTTTAGGTGGCCAAAGCAAGGTTATGCAGTAGGAATCATCAAAGAGATTTGTGTTTTCTCCTTTCTAAGGCAATGAAGATTTCTAAAATCAAAAAACAGATTTGTGTTGAGTTGATCTAGGGCTATATATTGTAGACGTTTTTGGTCTTCTTTACCATGAGATCATGATAGACTTTATAGTATGTATCGATGTGATATACTATGCATGCAATAAGTATTACTGTGGACTTTTCCCACTATCAGCAAATAATGTTCATCTTGGCTAGTGGGTATTCTCACAAGGAGATTCTCTTGATTTCCAAATTTAACATGGAAATCATGACTATCTATGCATTATTCTTGTTTTTGAAGACATGAAGATCTTTGTACTTTTGGAAGCTCTTGGAACAACCACCATGTTCTTTTGTCACATCACATAGGAAAGCACCACAAAGGCTTTCACATGCCGAATTCCTTTCTCTAGTGGTGGTCATCTCCACCTCGACTCTTATGGATTTTTAGTAGGGGCACCCTTGGAGTAGCATGGATGTTGTTACGTCTTTTCTATTTTTATCTCGTTATACTTATTTCAAGATGGACATTCTAGGGATGCAATCTAACCCTATGTTTATAAATTGTGATTATGATTTAAATCTATTATAGTGTGACAAATTCAACCTTTTCTTGTTGTTGCTAAGAAGTCAAAATTATAAATTACAAAAGGAATGATATCTTGAGTCACCGATTGACCTTTTATTTAAGTCATTTTTTGTAGATAATCATGACATGTATGCCTTGTCTCATAACACAAGGGTGGCTCTCATTCTTAATTGTGGGATTTTGAATATATCACTTGTGGCATTTCTATTATATCTCTGGTTATGATTTGATGCAGACTGGAAAATTTTGTTCCACATACTTTATTACTGCTTGGGCCCCTGTTTAAGTGGACTTTGTGGGCAGTTTTCTCCACATACTTTATTAGCGCTTGGGTCCCTTGTTTAAGTCGACTATATGGGCAACTTTTCTCCACATACTTTATTACCTCTTGGGCCCCTTGTTTAAGTTAACTTCGTGGGCTATTTTTCTATGCATGCTTTATTACCGTTTTGTCCCCTTGTTTAAGCCGACTTTGTGGGAAGTTTTGCTCCACATACTTTATTAATGCTTGGGCCCCTTGTTTAAGTTGGCTTTGTATTTGTGTGTGCATGCATGTTCTTGTATGTTATATTGTGCATAAAAAATTTGGTACATGTTCATGTTGTCCAAAGAGTGGCATCACGCACCATCTCTAAAGACATTATTTTGTGCATAACTCATACAAATTTTTAGCAGGTACCATATAGTTCTACATTATATATTTATATATGTTCAAGACTCCTTAGAGCTTTATCAATATTGGGGGTCTTTAAATATAGACCTTGTTGGGTCCTTCTCGGTGAAAATGGATTATTCTCCCATGCCATTCAACCAAACATCTCGAGCTCATTGTAATATTTCCATCGCTCTATAGGTTGTGAAGGGTCTTTATGGACCATTGTACTTATAATATTTCCATAGCTCTAAAGGCTCTGAAGGGTCTTTATGTGACCATTGTACTTGTAATATTTCCATTGTAACACTTCAAATATAATAATACAATGGTAGGCATATATCGAGACTTTGGGTTTTTCCCTTGTTACTCCCCAAAGGTTTTTTCATCCACAGGTAGAGACCTTTGTTTGAGCAGGGGTGTTGCAGCTATATATAGCCTACCCAACCTAACCCCTATAAATACCTAGCCCTAGTGTACTTTCCACACAATTTGGGAGCTATGTTTAGAGTCTCTCATCTCTATCTTCTTCTCTGTCAACAACATAGGCCTTACTTTATTCCCCCTCTTAAAGTATGGACGGCAATGTTGTGTAGTGGGCTGCACTACATCATTTGTATAAAGAGGAGGTGGCTACTATCACTCTGCATCATTGCTCGTAGCCCATGCTCGTAGCCCACCTAGTCTTATCATTAGATCAGCTAATATGGTGGCTTAGCAACATCGTGTAGGCATGGAGGTCATGCATGTGACCTTGAAGGGTATGCCGATGAAGCTATAACCACATGAGATCCAGGCTACTTTGACATCCTTTTAGGCACTCGGCTCATCAAGTGGAGCTACTCAGTAGTAGCACTCTTACTACGTCACGGGAAGCGCTACCTTATGATGTCGCAAGCAACACCTTGCAATTCCAATTCAACCCCACTGGCATCTACAAGTTCCTATGCACTGCCAACATTACGGGATCCTGAGCAAGCGGCCCGTTCCAGGGCACATTCTTTTGTATTGACGACATCATCGCTTACATTCAAGGCTTCACCTTCCATGCGGATAATGACAACCTAGTATTGGGCTTCGTCGATGCTGTAGCCTACCATAAGCACACCTATTGACAGATACGATAAAGAGCAAGAGAGAAAGAGAGATACACAAGACATCACTCTCAAAGTATTGTATTTTATTGATAGTGCATAGGTATAGGTGAGCTCTAGGTCAAGTTAGGGTGAGCTATATATAGTCCAAAACCCTTTCTCAAACTAGGGTCTCTAGCTACTAGTACGGATGAAAAAACCCTTGGGGAGTATAAGGGAAAAACCTGAGCTTCTACATACATCTATGAAAATTTATATACGAGTGTGATAATCGAAATGTGCATGAATGCGATATGTTCTCAATAATATATATATACATCGATGTCCATAAATTGTGGATGAATATGCTGTGTGGTGCATGTGTCTAACTTTTGAATTAATATATACAATGATGATCATAGATGAGTTTCGAAGAATTTTTGATTGTCACTCCATGTTCATTGCGTAGACAAGTGAATTAAGCTTCACCAAGTCCCTTCGTAAGAATATCTCCAACCATTTGATCAGCTGGGCAATATTCAACCATAATAGATCCCTTCCTCATCACTTCATTGGTGAACATAGTGATAATGAGCAGGAATGTGTTTGATTTTGCTATGCTGAACATAATCCTTTGTAAGGATTGATAGCACTTTGATTATCACATTAAAGAGGAGTGCTAGAAGGTGGAGGATACCCAATGTCTAAAAGTAACTGACGTAACCATATCAACTCATAAGGTGCTAATGATGTCGCTACATATTCAGCTTTTATAGTTGAAACCGCAACACAACGTTGTTTCTTTCTCCTCCAAGAAACCAAGCATCCATTGACCAAAAAGTAATTTCCACTTGTAGATCTCATTGAAGAATTAGAACTTGCCTAATCATCATCACAATAACCTGTTGAAATGTAGAGAGAAAGAGACAAGACAAGAGACAAATCATGTACGCTCCCAAAGACTGATTCATATTGAGGACAAGATACATATATATAGGTGAGACCAAGTTAGGTAGAGTGAGCCATATATAGAGCTCCAACACCCCCACTCAAACAAGGGTCTCTAGCTATGGATGAAAAAACCCTCGGGGAGTACAAGGGAAAAACCCAAGTCCCTATACAAATGTGAAAATATGAACCAGAAGTAATGATGTGAAAGTGCATTGTGAAAGTGCATTGTCCATCTATGTACAAATATACAAAAAGACCAAGAGGTCATAGTGTGCAATTGTGAAATGTGCAAAGTGCATGGTGTCTAGAAGATTACAATGATATATGTACAAAGCTACCATAAGAGTAAAGAGCCTAATCTAGAAAGAGTGAGCCCGAGGCAACTCCAAGCTCTGAGCACAAGAGAATGAAGCGTGACTCATTGAGACCTTTGGTAAGAATATCTGCAATCATCTGGTCACTTGGACAATGTTCAATCATGATAGTGCCTTTGCGTACTTCGTATCGAACATAATGGTAATGCACAGCAATATGTTTTGACTTGTTATGTTGGACATAGTCTTTTGCAAGACTAATAGCACTCTGATTATCACACCGCAAGGGTTTACTAGAAAGAGGAGAATGGCTAATATCTGTCAACACTTGTCGAAGCCAAATGAGGTCACGAGCTACAAGTGATGCCGCAACATATTCAGATTCGGTTGTAAAAACTGCAACACAACGTTGTTTCTTGCTGGTCCAAGAAATAAGATAACCATTAATGAAGAAACAATTGCCACTAGTAGTATCGCATAGATAAATGTGAGCTAGCCCAATTTGCATCTGTGTAACCCAAAAGAGAAAGAGATGGAATGGAGTCGGATGTGAATTGTCGTTGATAAAACAAACCATAATCTGCAGTGCCTTTCAAGTATTTCAACACGCGCTTTGCTGAAGACCAATGCTTAAGAGAAGGACATGCAAGGTGTTGCCCGAGATAGTTAGCAATAAACAAAATGTCAAAACGAGTGTTCAAACCAACAACTTGAAGACATCCAACCAAATTAGCATATGGTTGATTTGTAACAAGCTGGCCACCACCATCAGAAGTGTTTTTCATGGAACTCACAAGACAAGGAGTAGTTGCTGAATGTGCAGATTCCAAACCAAACTTCTTAATAGTATCTTCAATAAACTTTGATTGTCGAAGTAATAAAATACCCTTGCTACGATCCCTTTGAATTTCAATGCCAAGACACGAGTGAAGCTCTCCAAGATCCACCATATCAAATGTCGAAGATAACAACAGCTTACTTTGGTGTAGAAATCCCAAATCATTGGAAACAAGGATTGTATCATCCACATAAAGGGCAAGGATTACAAAACTACCATTTTGGTGTTTGGTAAATAAGTTGGGATCAGAAGAGCAAGAGAGAAAGCCATGGGAGGTAAGAAAAATATCAAACTTGATGTACCAGGCCCGTGAAGCTTGTTTAAGACCATATCAAGCCTTATGAAGATGAGCAACAAGATCTTCCTTACCTGCAATAACAAATCCTTCTGGCTGTTCCATGTAAATTTATTCATTCAAATATCCATTCAAGAAAGCTGTGCGCACGTCCATCTCATGAATTTCTAAGTCAAATTGAACAGCAAATGCCAATAAAACCCGAATACTAGTAATGCAAATAACTGGTGAAAAGGTTTCATGATAATCAACGCCCGCAACTTGAGAATAACCTTTGGCAACTAAACGTGCCTTGAATTTGTCAAAGGATCCATCTGCTTTAAATTTTGTCTTATATACCCACTTACACTTCATGGCAGTACGGCCAGGAGGCAGCTCAGTGAGTATCCATGTACCTTTAGAGAGATAAGAGAATCGTACTCTGCTTCCATAGCCTCTAATCGTACTCTACTTCCATAGCCTCTTGCCATTGATCCTTTTGTGTGGAGAACATATAGCATCACTGTACATGGCCAAATCTTTAGAAGTAGAGAAAACATTAGCCTCAAAATCTTCATCATAAACATGACAAGAACCATGCTCAAAATCAATAGGCAGATCAATAAAAATGTCAACATCATCAATGACAGCATTCGGAATCAATGGTTGTGAAGAGGAAAGTTGCTCTTTAGATGGTTGTGAAGAGGAAAGTTGCTCTATAGAAGAAGATTCATCATCACACAATAATGGAAAAGCTTGAAGCAAAGATTTAGTATCATCAGAATCATCCATGGACCATGTACCGCCCATAAGCTGTTCATTGAAAATAGCATCACGATTCACAAGCACTTTCTTGGAGGACGGGTCATAGAATTTGTAGCCTTTGGAAGTGTCAGAATACCCAAT